>NW_026690908.1:1345513-2018270 GCF_020826845.1 Diceros bicornis minor | reverse complement strand
GGGAGATGGGGCATGAAGTTATTTCTTGGAGTTGGACACATACCAAGTTTAGCTCAGTTCTGGGCATCTTTGAAATACCTATACAAACTTGTTCCTACATAGTAACTTGCAACTTTGAATGAGAATCTGCTTGCTTGCAGCAACGTGCTATATGTTCTGAATGCCCGAATTGGGAATCTGTGTCCAAACTTTGTTAGGAATTATGTGATCCTTACTAGCTGGAAGTAAGGGAGATGCTGGCATGAAGTTATTTCTAGGAGTTGGACACATACCAAGTTTTGCTCAGTTCTGGGCATCTTTGAAATACCTATACAAACTTATTCCTACATAGTAACTTGCATCTTTGAATGAGAAATCTGCTTGCTTACAGCAACGTGCTATATGTTCTGAATGCCCGAATTGGGAATCTGTGTCATAACTTTGTTAGGAATTATGTGATCCTTACTAGCTGGAAGTAAGGGAGATGGGGCATGAAGTTATTTCTAGGAGTTGGACACATACCAAGTTTAGCTCAGTTCTGGGCATCTTTGAAATACCTATACAAACTTGTTCCTACATAGTAACTTGCATCTTTGAATGAGAATGTGCTTGCTTTACAGCAACATGCTATATGTTCTGAATGCCCGAATTGGGAATCTGTGTCAAAACTTTGTTAGGAATTATGTGATCCTTACTAGCTGGAAGTAAGGGAGATGGGACGCATGAAGATATTTCTTGGAGTTGGACACATACCAAGTTTAGCTCAGTTCTGGGCATCTTTGAAATACCTATACAAACTTGTTCCTACATAGTAACTTGCAACTTTGAATGAGAATGTGCTTGCTTGCAGCAACGTGCTATATGTTCTGAATGCCCGAATTGGGAATCTGTGTCAAACTTTGTTAGGAATTATGTGATCCTAACTAGCTGGAAGTAAGGGAGATGGAGCATGAAGTTATTTCTAGGAGTTGGACACATACCAACTTTAGCTCAGTTCTGGGCGTCTTTGAAATACCTATACAAACTTGTTCCTACATAATAACTTGCATCTTTGAATGAGAATCTGCTTGCTTACAGCAACGTGCTATATGTTCTGAATGCCCGAATTGGCAATCTGTGTCAAAACTTTGTTAGGAATTATGTGATCCTTACTAGCGGGAAGTAAGGGAGATGGGGCATGAAGTTATTTCTAGGAGTTGGACACATACCAAGTTTAGCTCAGTTCTGGGGCATCTTTGAAATACCTATACAAACTTGTTCCTACATAGTAACTTGCAACTTTGAATGAGAATGTGGCTTGCTTACAGCAACGTGCTATATGTTCTGAATGCCCGAATTGGGAATCTGTGTCAAAACTTTGTTAGGAATTATGTGATCCTTACTAGCTGGAAGTAAGGGAGATGGGAGGCATGAAGTTATTTCTAGGAGTTGGACACATACCAAGTTTAGCTCAGTTCTGGGCATCTTTGAAATACCTATACAAACTTGTTCCTACATAGTAACTTGCATCTTTGAATGAGAATGTGCTTGCTTACAGCAACGTGCTATATGTTCTGAATGCCCGAATTGGGAATCTGTGTCAAAACTTTGTTAGGAATTATGTGATCCTTACTAGCTGGAAGTAAGGGAGAAGGGGGCATGAAGTTATTTCTAGGACTTGGACACATACCAAGTTTAGCTCAGTTCTGGGCATCTTTGAAATACCTATACAAACTTGTTCCTACATAGTAACTTGCATCTTTGAATGAGAATGTGCTTGCTTACAGCAACGTGCTATATGTTCTGAATGCCCGAATTGGCAATCTGTGTCAAAACTTTGTTAGGAATTATGTGATCCTTACTAGCTGGAAGTAAGGGAGATGGGCCATGAAGTTATTTCTAGGAGTTGGACACATACCAAGTTTAGCTCAGTTCTGGGCATCTTTGAAATACCTATACAAACTTGTTTCCTACCTAGTAACTTGCATCTTTGAATGAGAATCTGCTTGCTTACAGCAACGTGCTATATGTTCTGAATGCCCGAATTGGGAATCTGTGTCAAATCTTTGTTAGGAATTATGTGATCCTTACTAGCTGGAAGTAAGGGGAGATGGGGCATGAAGATATTTCTTGGAGTTGGACACATACCAAGTTTAGCTCAGTTCTGGGCATCTTTGAAATACCTTATACAAACTTGTTCCTACATAGTAACTTGCAACTTTGAATGAGAATGTGCTTGCTTGCAGGCAACGTGCTATATGTTCTGAATGCCCGAATCGGGAATCTGTGTCAAAACTTTGTTAGGAATTATGTGATCCTTACTAGCTGGAAGTAAGGGAGATGGGGCATGAAGTTATTTCTAGGAGTTGGACACATACCAAGTTTAGCTCAGTTCTGGGCATCTTTGAAATACCTATACAAACTTGTTCCTACATAGTAACTTGCAACTTTGAATGAGAATGTGCTTGCTTACAGCAACGTGCTATATGTTCTGAATGCCCGAATTGGGAATCTGTGTCAAAACTTTGTTAGGAATTATGTCATCCTTACTAGCTGGAAGTAAGGGAGATGGGGCATGAAGTTATTTCTAGGAGTTGGACACATACCAAGTTTAGCTCAGTTCTGGGCATCTTTGAAATACCTATACAAACTTGTTCCTACATAGTAACTTGCAACTTTGAATGAGAATGTGCTTGCTTACAGCAACGTGCTATATGTTCTGAATGCCCGAATTGGGAATCTGTGTCAAAACTTTGTTAGGAATTATGTGATCCTTACTAGCTGGAAGTAAGGGAGATGGGGCATGAAGTTATTTCTAGGAGTTGGACACATACCAAGTTTAGCTCAGTTCTGGGCATCTTTGAAATACCTATACAAACTTGTTCCCTACATAGTAAACTTGCATCTTTGAATGAGAATCTGCTTGCTTACAGCAACGCGCTATATGTTCTGAATGCCCGAATTGGGAATCTGTGTCAAAACTTTGTTAGGAATTATGTGATCCTTACTAGCTGGAAGTAAGGGAGATGGGGCATGAAGATATTTCTAGGAGTTGGACACATACCAAGTTTAGCTCAGTTCTGGGCATCTTTGAAATACCTATACAAACTTGTTCCTACATAGTAACTTGCATCTTTGAATGAGAATGTGCTTGCTTACAGCAACGCGCTATATGTTCTGAATGCCCGAATTGGGAATCTGTGTCAAAACTTTGTTAGGAATTATGTGATCCTTACTAGCTGGAAGTAAGGGAGATGGGGCATGAAGTTATTTCTAGGAGTTGGACACATCCCAAGTTTAGCTCAGTTCTGGGCATCTTTGAAATACCTATACAAACTTGTTCCTATATAGTAACTTGCATCTTTGGAATGAGAATGTGCTTGCTTTACAGCAACGTGCTATATGTTCTGAATGCCCGAATTGGGAATCTGTATCAAAACTTTGTTAGGAATTATGTGATCCTTACTAGCTGAAGTAAGGGAGATGGGGCATGAAGTTATTTCTAGGAGTTGGACACATACCAAGTTTAGCTCAGTTCTGGGCATCTTTGAAATAACCTATACAAACTTGTTCCTACATAGTAACTTGCAAACTTTGAATGAGAATGTGCTTGCTTACAGCAACGTGCTATATGTTCTGAATGCCCGAATTGGGAATCTGTGTCAAAACTTTGTTAGGAATTATGTGATCCTTACTAGCTTGAAGTAAGGGAGATGGGGCATGAAGTTATTACTATGAGTTGGACACATACCAAGTTTAGCTCAGTTCTGGGCATCTTTGAAATACCCTATACAAAACTTGTTCCTACACAGTAACTTGCAACTTTGAATGAGAATGTGCTTGCTTACAGCAACGTGCTATATGTTCTGAATGCCCGAATTGGGAATCTGTGTCAAAACTTTGTTAGGAATTATGTGATCCTTACTAGCAGGAAGTAAGGGAGATGGGGGCATGAAGTTATTTCTTGGAGTTGGAGACATACCAAGTTTAGCTCAGTTCTGGGCATCTTTGAAATACCTATACAAACTTGTTCCTACATAGTAACTTGCAACTTTGAATGAGAATGTGCTTGCTTGCAGCAACGTGCTATATGTTCTGAATGCCCGATTTGGGAATCTGTGTCAAAACTTTGTTAGGAATTATGTGATCCTTACTAGCTGGAAGTAAGGGAGATGGAGCATGAAGTTATTTCTAGGAGTTGGACACATACCAAGTTTAGCTCAGTTCTGGGCATCTTTGAAATACCTATACAAACTTGTTCCTACATAGTAACTTGCATCTTTGAATGAGAATCTGCTTGCTTACAGCAACGTGCTATATGTTCTGAATGCCCGAATTGGTAATCTGTGTCAAAACTTTGTTAGGAATTATGTGATCCTTACTAGCTGGAAGTAAGGGAGATGGGGCATGAAGATATTTCTTGGAGTTGGACACATACCAAGTTTAGCTCAGTTCTGGGCATCTTTGAAATACCTATACAAACTTGTTCCTACATAGTAACTTGCATCTTTGAATGAGAATGTGCTTGCTTACAGCAACGTGCTATATGTTTCTGAATGCCACGAATTGGGAATCTGTGTCAAAACTTTGTTAGGAATTATGTGATCCTTACTAGCTGGAAGTAAGGGAGAAGGGGCATGAAGTTATTTCTAGGACTTGGACACATACCAAGTTTAGCTCAGTTCTGGGCATCTTTGAAATACCTATACAAACTTGTTCCTACATAGTAACTTGCATCTTTGAATGAGAATGTGCTTGCTTACAGCAACGTGCTATATGTTCTGAATGCCCGAATTGGCAATCTGTGTCAAAACTTTGTTAGGAATTATGTGATCCTTACTAGCTGGAAGTAAGGGAGATGGGGCATGAAGTTATTTCTAGGAGTTGGACACATACCAAGTTTAGCTCAGTTCTGGGCATCTTTGAAATACCTATACAAACCTTGTTCCTACCTAGTAACTTGCATCTTTGAATGAGAATCTGCTTGCTTACAGCAACGTGCTATATGTTCTGAATGCCCGAATTGGGAATCTGTGTCAAATCTTTGTTAGGAATTATGTGATCCTTACTAGCTGGAAGTAAGGGAGATGGGGCATGAAGATATTTCTTGGAGTTGGACACATACCAAGTTTAGCTCAGTTCTGGGCATCTTTGAAATACCTATACAAACTTGTTTCCTACATAGTAACTTGCAACTTTGAATGAGAATGTGCTTGCTTGCAGCAACGTGCTATATGTTCTGAATGCCCGAATTGGGAATCTGTGTCAAAACTTTGTTAGGAATTATGTGATCCTTACTAGCTGGAAGTAAGGGAGATGGGGCAATGAAGTTATTTCTAGGAGTTGGACACATACCAAGTTTAGCTCAGTTCTGGGCATCTTTGAAATACCTATACAAACTTGTTCCTACATAGTAACTTGCAACTTTGAATGAGAATGTGCTTGCTTACAGCAACGTGCTATATGTTCTGAATGCCCGAATTGGGAATCTGTGTCAAAACTTTGTTAGGAATTATGTCATCCTTACTAGCTGGAAGTAAGGGAGATGGGGGCATGAAGTTACTTTCTAGGAGTTGGACACATACCAAGTTTAGCTCAGTTCTGGGCATCTTTGAAATACCTATACAAACTTGTTCCTACATAGTAACTTGCAACTTTGAATGAGAATGTGCTTGCTTACAGCAACGTGCTATATGTTCTGAATGCCCGAATTGGGAATCTGTGTCAAAACTTTGTTAGGAATTATGTGATCCTTACTAGCTGGAAGTAAGGGAGATGGGGCATGAAGTTATTTCTAGGAGTTGGACACATACCAAGTTTAGCTCAGTTCTGGGCATCTTTGAAATACCTATACAAACTTGTTCCTACATAGTAACTTGCATCTTTGAATGAGAATCTGCTTGCTTACAGCAACGCGCTATATGTTCTGAATGCCCGAATTGGGAATCTGTGTCAAAACTTTGTTAGGAATTATGTGATCCTTACTAGCTGGAAGTAAGGGAGATGGGGCATGATGATATTTCTAGGAGTTGGACACATACCAAGTTTAGCTCAGTTCTGGGCATCTTTGAAATACCTATACAAACTTGTTCCTACATAGTAACTTGCATCTTTGAATGAGAATGTGCTTGCTTACAGCAACGCGCTATATGTTCTGAATGCCCGAATTGGGAATCTGTGTCAAAACTTTGTTAGGAATTATGTGATCCTTACTAGCTGGAAGTAAGGGAGATGGGGCATGAAGTTATTTCTAGGAGTTGGACACATCCCAAGTTTAGCTCAGTTCTGGGCATCTTTGAAATACCTATACAAACTTGTTCCTACATAGTAACTTGCAACTTTGAATGAGAATGTGCTTGCTTACAGCAACGTGCTATATGTTCTGAATGCCCGAATTGGGAATCTGTGTCAAAACTTTGTTAGGAATTATGTGATCCTTACTAGCTTGAAGTAAGGGAGATGGGGCATGAAGTTATTACTATGAGTTGGACACATACCAAGTTTAGCTCAGTTCTGGGCATCTTTGAAATACCTATACAAACTTGTTCCTACACAGTAACTTGCAACTTTGAATGAGAATGTGCTTGCTTACAGCAACGTGCTATATGTTCTGAATGCCCGAATTGGGAATCTGTGTCAAAACTTTGTTAGGAATTATGTGATCCTTACTAGCAGGAAGTAAGGGAGATGGGGCATGAAGTTATTTCTTGGAGTTGGAGACATACCAAGTTTAGCTCAGTTCTGGGCATCTTTGAAATACCTATACAAACTTGTTCCTACATAGTAACTTGCAACTTTGAATAAGAATGTGCTTGCTTGCAGCAACGTGCTATATGTTCTGAATGCCCGATTTGGGAATCTGTGTCAAAACTTTGTTAGGAATTATGTGATCCTTACTAGCTGGAAGTAAGGGAGATGGAGCATGAAGTTATTTCTAGGAGTTGGACACATACCAAGTTTAGCTCAGTTCTGGGCATCTTTGAAATACCTATACAAACTTGTTCCTACATAGTAACTTGCATCTTTGAATGAGAATCTGCTTGCTTACAGCAACGTGCTATATGTTCTGAATGCCCGAATTGGTAATCTGTGTCAAAACTTTGTTAGGAATTATGTGATCCTTACTAGCTGGAAGTAAGGGAGATGGGGCATGAAGTTATTTCTTGGAGTTGGAGACATACCAAGTTTAGCTCAGTTCTGGGCATCTTTGAAATACCTATACAACTTGTTCCTACCTAGTAACTTGCAACTTTGAATGAGAATGTGCTTGCTTGCAGCAACGTGCTATATGTTCTGTATGCCCGAATTGGGAATCTGTGTCAAAACTTTGTTAGGAATTATGTGATCCTTACTAGCTGGAAGTAAGGGAGATGGGGCATGAAGTTATTTCTAGGAGTTGGACACATACCAAGTTTAGCTCAGTTCTGGGCATCTTTGAAATACCTATACAAACTTGTTCCTACATAGTAACTTGCATCTTTGAATGAGAATCTGCTTGCTTACAGCAACGTGCTATATGTTCTGAATGCCCGAATTGGGAATCTGTGTCAAAACTTTGTTAGGAATTATGTGATCCTTACTAGCTGGAAGTAAGGGAGATGGGGCATGAAGTTATTTCTAGGAGTTGGACACATACCAAGTTTAGCTCAGTTCTGGGCATCTTTGAAATACCTATACAAACTTGTTCCTACATAGTAACTTGCAACTTTGAATGAAAATGTGCCTGCTTACAGCAACGTGCTATATGTTCTGAATGCCCGAATTGGGAATCTGTGTCAAAACTTTGTTAGGAATTATGTGATCCTTACTAGCTGGAAGTAAGGGAGATGGGGCATGAAGTTATTTCTAGGAGTTGGACACATACCAAGTTTAGCTCAGTTCTGGGCATCTTTGAAATACCTATACAAACTTGTTCCTACATAGTAACTTGCAACTTTGAATGAAAATGTGCTTGCTTACAGCAACGTGCTGTATGTTCTGAATGCCCGAATTGGGAATCTGTGTCAAAACTTTGTTAGGAATTATGTGATCCTTACTAGCTGGAAGTAAGGGAGATGGGGCATGAAGTTATTTCTAGGAGTTGGACACATACCAAGTTTAGCTCAGTTCTGGGCATCTTTGAAATACCTATACAAACTTGTTCCTACATAGTAACTTGCAACTTTGAATGAAAATGTGCTTGCTTACAGCAACGTGCTATATGTTCTGAATGCCCGAATTGGGAATCTGTGTCAAAACTTTGTTAGGAATTATGTGATCCTTACTAGCTGGAAGTAAGGGAGATGGGGCATGAAGTTATTTCTAGGAGTTGGACACATACCAAGTTTAGCTGAGTTCTGGGCATCTTTGAAATACCTATACAAACTTGTTCCTACATAGTAACTTGCAACTTTGAATGAAAATGTGCTTGCTTACAGCAACGTGCTATATGTTCTGAATGCCCGAATTTGGAATCTGTGTCAAAACTTTGTTAGGAATTATGTGATCCTTACTAGCTGGAAGTAAGGGAGATGGGGCATGCAGTTATTTCTAGGAGTTGGACACATACCAAGTTTAGCTCAGTTCTGGGCATCTTTGAAATACCTATACAAACTTGTTCCTACATAGTAACTTGCAACTTTGAATGAGAATGTGCTTGCTTACAGCAACGTGCTATATGTTCTGAATGCACGAATTGGGAATCTCTGTCAAAACTTTGTTAGGAATTATGTGATCCTTACTAGCTGGAAGTAAGGGAGATGGGGCATGAAGTTATTTCTAGGAGTTGGACACATACCAAGTTTAGCTCAGTTCTGGGCATCTTTGAAATACCTATACAAACTTGTTCCTACATAGTAACTTGCATCTTTGAATGAGAATCTGCTTGCTTACAGCAACGTGCTATATGTTCTGAATGCCCGAATTGGGAATCTGTGTCAAAACTTTGTTAGGAATTATGTGATCCTTACTAGCTGGAAGTAAGGGAGATGGGGCATGAAGTTATTTCTAGGAGTTGGACACATACCAAGTTTAGCTCAGTTCTGGGCATCTTTGAAATACCTATACAAACTTGTTCCTACATAGTAACTTGCAACTTTGAATGAAAATGTGTTTGCTTACAGCAACGTGCTATATGTTCTGAATGCCCGAATTGGGAATCTGTGTCAAAATTTTGTTAGGAATTATGTGATCCTTACTAGCTGGAAGTAAGGGAGATGGGGCATGAAGTTATTTCTAGGTGTTGGACACATACCAAGTTTAGCTCAGTTCTGGGCATCTTTGAAATACCTATACAAACTTGTTCCTACATAGTAACTTGCAACTTTGAATGAAAATGTGCGTGCTTACAGCAACGTGCTATATGTTCTGAATGCCCGAATTGGGAATCTGTGTCAAAACTTTGTTAGGAATTATGTGATCCTTACTAGCTGGAAGTAAGGGAGATGGGGCATGAAGTTATTTCTAGGAGTTGGACACATACCAAGTTTAGCTCAGTTCTGGGCATCTTTGAAATACCTATACAAACTTGTTCCTACATAGTAACTTGCAACTTTGAATGAGAATGTGCTTGCTTACAGCAACGTGCTATATGTTCTGAATGCCCGAATTGGGAATCTGTGTCAAAACTTTGTTAGGAATTATGTGATCCTTACTAGCTGGAAGTAAGGGAGATGGGGCATGAAGTTATTTCTAGGAGTTGGACACATACCAAGTTTAGCTCAGTTCTGGGCATCTTTGAAATACCTATACAAACTTGTTCCTACATAGTAACTTGCAACTTTGAATGAAAATGTGCTTGCTTACAGCAACGTGCTATATGTTCTGAATGCCCGAATTGGGAATCTGTGTCAAAACTTTGTTAGGAATTATGTGATCCTTACTAGCTGGAAGTAAGGGAGATGGGACATGAAGTTATTTCTAGGAGTTGGACACATACCAAGTTTAGCTCAGTTCTGGGCATCTTTGAAATACGTATACAAACTTGTTCCTACATAGTAACTTGCAACTTTGAATGAAAATGTGCTTGCTTACAGCAACGTGCTATATGTTCTGAATGCCCGAATTGGGAATCTGTGTCAAAACTTTGTTAGGAATTATGTGATCCTTACTAGCTGGAAGTAAGGGAGATGGGGCATGAAGTTATTTCTAGGAGTTGGACACATACCAAGTTTCGCTCAGTTCTGGGCATCTTTGAAATACCTATACAAACTTGTTCCTACATAGTAACTTGCAACTTTGAATGAGAATGTGCTTGCTTACAGCAACGTGCTACATGTTCTGAATGCCCGAATTGGGAATCTGTGTCAAAACTTTGTTAGGAATTATGTGATCCTTACTAGCTGGAAGTAAGGGAGATGGGGCATGAAGTTATTTCTAGGAGTTGGACACATACCAAGTTTCGCTCAGTTCTGGGCATCTTTGAAATACCTATACAAACTTGTTCCTACATAGTAACTTGCAACTTTGAATGAGAATGTGCTTGCTTACAGCAACGTGCTATATGTTCTGAATGCCCGCTTTGGGAATCTGTGTCAAAACTTTGTTAGGAATTATGTGATCCTTACTAGCTGGAAGTAAGGGAGATGGGGCATGAAGTTATTTCTAGGAGTTGGACACATACCAAGTTTAGCTCAGTTCTGGGCATCTTTGAAATACCTATACAAACTTGTTCCTACATAGTAACTTTCATCTTTGAATGAGAATCCGCTTGCTTACAGCAACGTGCTATATGTTCTGAATGCCCGAATTGGGAATCTGTGTCAAAACTTTGTTAGGAATTATGTGATCCTTACTAGCTGGAAGTAAGGGAGATGGGGCATGAAGTTATTTCTAGGAGTTGGACACATACCAAGTTTAGCTCAGTTCTCGGAATCTTTGAAATACCTATACAAACTTGTTCCTACATAGTAACTTGCAACTTTGAATGAGAATGCGCTTGCTTACAGCAACGTGCTATATGTTCTGAATGCCCGAATTGGTAATCTGTGTCAAAACTTTGTTAGGAATTATGTGATCCTTACTAGCTGGAAGTAAGGGAGATGGGGCATGAAGTTATTTCTTGGAGTTGGAGACATACCGAGTTTAGCTCAGTTCTGGGCATCTTTGAAATACCTATACAAACTTGTTCCTACATAGTAACTTGCATCTTTGAATGAGAATGTGCTTGCTTACAGCAACGTGCTATATGTTCTGAATGCCCGAATTGGGAATCTGTGTCAAAACTTTGTTAGGAATTATGTGATCCTTACTAGCTGGAAGTAAGGGAGATGGGGCATGAAGTTATTTCTAGGAGTTGGACACATACCAAGTTTAGCTCAGTTCTGGGCATCTTTGAAATACCTATACAAACTTGTTCCTACATAGTAACTTGCAACTTTGAATGAAAATGTGCTTGCTTACAGCAACGTGCTATATGTTCTGAATGCCCGAATTGGGAATCTGTGTCAAAACTTTGTTAGGAATTATGTGATCCTTACTAGCTGGAAGTAAGGGAGATGGGGCATGAAGTTATTTCTAGGAGTTGGACACATACCAAGTTTAGCTCAGTTCTGGGCATCTTTGAAATACCTATACAAACTTGTTCCTTCATAGTAACTTGCAACTTTAAATGAGAATGTGCTTGCTTACAGCAACGTGCTATATGTTCTGAATGCCCGAATTGGGAATCTGTGTCAAAACTTTGTTAGGAATTATGTGATCCTTACTAGCTGGAAGTAAGGGAGATGGGGCATGAAGTTATTTCTAGGAGTTGGACACATACCAAGTTTAGCTCAGTTCTGGGCATCTTTGAAATACCTATACAAACTTGTTCCTACATAGTAACTTGCAACTTTGAATGAGAATCTGCTTGCTTACAGCAACGTGCTATATGTTCTGAATGCCCGAATTGGGAATCTATGTCAAAACTTTGTTAGGAATTATGTGATCCTTACTAGCTGGAAGTAAGGCAGATGGGGCATGAAGTTATTTCTAGGAGTTGGACACATACCAAGTTTAGCTCAGTTCTGGGCATCTTTCAAATACCTATACAAACTTGTTCCTGCATAGTAACTTGCAACTTTGAATGAGAATGTGCTTGCTTACAGCAACGTGCTATATGTTCTGAATGCCCGAATTGGGAATCTGTGTCAAAACTTTGTTAGGAATTATGTGATCCTTACTAGCTGGAAGTAAGGGAGAAGGGGCATGAAGTTATTTCTAGGAGTTGGACACATACCAAGTTTAGCTCAGTTCTGGGCATCTTTGAAATACCTATACAAACTTGTTCCTACATAGTAACTTGCAACTTTGAATGAGAATGTGCTTGCTTGCAGCAACGTGCTATATGTTCTGAATGCCCGAATTGGCAATCTGTGTCAAAACTTTGTTAGGAATTATGTGATCCTTACTAGCTGGAAGTAAGGGAGATGAGGCATGAAGTTATTTCTAGGAGTTGGACACATACCAAGTTTAGCTCAGTTCTGGGCATCTTTGAAATACCTATACAAACTTGTTCCTACCTAGTAACTTGCATCTTTGAATGAGAATCTGCTTGCTTACAGCAACGTGCTATATGTTCTGAATGCCCGAATTGGGAATCTGTGTCATAACTTTGTTAGGAATTATGTGATCCTTACTAGCTGGAAGTAAGGGAGATGGGGCATGAAGTTATTTCTAGGAGTTGGACACATACCAAGTTTAGCTCAGTTCTGGGCATCTTTGAAATACCTATACAAACTTGTTCCTACCTAGTAACTTGCATCTTTGAATGAGAATGTGCTTGCTTACAGCAACGTGCTATATGTTCTGAATGCCCGAATTGGGAATCTGTGTCAAAACTTTGTTAGGAATTATGTGATCCTTACTAGCTGGAAGTAAGGGAGATGGGGCATGAAGTTATTTCTTGGAGTTGGACACATACCAAGTTTAGCTCAGTTCTGGGCATCTTTGAAATACCTATACAAACTTGTTCCTACATAGTAACTTGCAACTTTGAATGAGAATCTGCTTGCTTGCAGCAACGTGCTATATGTTCTGAATGCCCGAATTGGGAATCTGTGTCAAAACTTTGTTAGGAATTATGTGATCCTTACTAGCTGGAAGTAAGGGAGATGCTGCATGAAGTTATTTCTAGGAGTTGGACACATACCAAGTTTAGCTCAGTTCTGGGCATCTTTGAAATACCTATACAAACTTATTCCTACATAGTAACTTGCATCTTTGAATGAGAATCTGCTTGCTTACAGCAACGTGCTATATGTTCTGAATGCCCGAATTGGGAATCTGTGTCATAACTTTGTTAGGAATTATGTGATCCTTACTAGCTGGAAGTAAGGGAGATGGGGCATGAAGTTATTTCTAGGAGTTGGACACATACCAAGTTTAGCTCAGTTCTGGGCATCTTTGAAATACCTATACAAACTTGTTCCTACATAGTAACTTGCATCTTTGAATGAGAATGTGCTTGCTTACAGCAACGTGCTATATGTTCTGAATGCCCGAATTGGGAATCTGTGTCAAAACTTTGTTAGGAATTATGTGATCCTTACTAGCTGGAAGTAAGGGAGATGGGGCATGAAGATATTTCTTGGAGTTGGACACATACCAAGTTTAGCTCAGTTCTGGGCATCTTTGAAATACCTATACAAACTTGTTCCTACATAGTAACTTGCAACTTTGAATGAGAATGTGCTTGCTTGCAGCAACGTGCTATATGTTCTGAAAGCCCGAATTGGGAATCTGTGTCAAAACTTTGTTAGGAATTATGTGATCCTTACTAGCTGGAAGTAAGGGAGATGGAGCATGAAGTTATTTCTAGGAGTTGGACACATACCAACTTTAGCTCAGTTCTGGGCGTCTTTGAAATACCTATACAAACTTGTTCCTACATAATAACTTGCATCTTTGAATGAGAATCTGCTTGCTTACAGCAACGTGCTATATGTTCTGAATGCCCGAATTGGCAATCTGTGTCAAAACTTTGTTAGGAATTATGTGATCCTTACTAGCTGGAAGTAAGGGAGATGGGGCATGAAGTTATTTCTAGGAGTTGGACACATACCAAGTTTAGCTCAGTTCTGGGCATCTTTGAAATACCTATACAAACTTGTTCCTACATAGTAACTTGCAACTTTGAATGAGAATGTGCTTGCTTACAGCAACGTGCTATATGTTCTGAATGCCCGAATTGGGAATCTGTGTCAAAACTTTGTTAGGAATTATGTGATCCTTACTAGCTGGAAGTAAGGGAGATGGGGCATGAAGTTATTTCTAGGAGTTGGACACATACCAAGTTTAGCTCAGTTCTGGGCATCTTTGAAATACCTATACAAACTTGTTCCTACATAGTAACTTGCATCTTTGAATGAGAATGTGCTTGCTTACAGCAACGTGCTATATGTTCTGAATGCCCGAATTGGGAATCTGTGTCAAAACTTTGTTAGGAATTATGTGATCCTTACTAGCTGGAAGTAAGGGAGAAGGGGCATGAAGTTATTTCTAGGACTTGGACACATACCAAGTTTAGCTCAGTTCTGGGCATCTTTGAACTACCTATACAAACTTGTTCCTACATAGTAACTTGCATCTTTGAATGAGAATGTGCTTGCTTACAGCAACGTGCTATATGTTCTGAATGCCCGAATTGGCAATCTGTGTCAAAACTTTGTTAGGAATTATGTGATCCTTACTAGCTGGAAGTAAAGGAGATGGGGCATGAAGTTATTTCTAGGAGTTGGACACATACCAAGTTTAGCTCAGTTCTGGGCATCTTTGAAATACCTATACAAACTTGTTCCTACCTAGTAACTTGCATCTTTGAATGAGAATCTGCTTGCTTACAGCAACGTGCTATATGTTCTGAATGCCCGAATTGGGAATCTGTGTCAAATCTTTGTTAGGAATTATGTGATCCTTACTAGCTGGAAGTAAGGGAGATGGGGCATGAAGATATTTCTTGGAGTTGGACACATACCAAGTTTAGCTCAGTTCTGGGCATCTTTGAAATACCTATACAAACTTGTTCCTACATAGTAACTTGCAACTTTGAATGAGAATGTGCTTGCTTGCAGCAACGTGCTATATGTTCTGAATGCCCGAATTGGGAATCTGTGTCAAAACTTTGTTAGGAATTATGTGATCCTTACTAGCTGGAAGTAAGGGAGATGGGGCATGAAGTTATTTCTAGGAGTTGGACACATACCAAGTTTAGCTCAGTTCTGGGCATCTTTGAAATACCTATACAAACTTGTTCCTACATAGTAACTTGCAACTTTGAATGAGAATGTGCTTGCTTACAGCAACGTGCTATATGTTCTGAATGCCCGAATTGGGAATCTGTGTCAAAACTTTGTTAGGAATTATGTCATCCTTACTAGCTGGAAGTAAGGGAGATGGGGCATGAAGTTATTTCTAGGAGTTGGACACATACCAAGTTTAGCTCAGTTCTGGGCATCTTTGAAATACCTATACAAACTTGTTCCTACATAGTAACTTGCAACTTTGAATGAGAATGTGCTTGCTTACAGCAACGTGCTATATGTTCTGAATGCCCGAATTGGGAATCTGTGTCAAAACTTTGTTAGGAATTATGTGATCCTTACTAGCTGGAAGTAAGGGAGATGGGGCATGAAGTTATTTCTAGGAGTTGGACACATACCAAGTTTAGCTCAGTTCTGGGCATCTTTGAAATACCTATACAAACTTGTTCCTACATAGTAACTTGCATCTTTGAATGAGAATCTGCTTGCTTACAGCAACGCGCTATATGTTCTGAATGCCCGAATTGGGAATCTGTGTCAAAACTTTGTTAGGAATTATGTGATCCTTACTAGCTGGAAGTAAGGGAGATGGGGCATGAAGATATTTCTAGGAGTTGGACACATACCAAGTTTAGCTCAGTTCTGGGCATCTTTGAAATACCTATACAAACTTGTTCCTACATAGTAACTTGCATCTTTTAATGAGAATGTGCTTGCTTACAGCAACGCGCTATATGTTCTGAATGCCCGAATTGGGAATCTGTGTCAAAACTTTGTTAGGAATTATGTGATCCTTACTAGCTGGAAGTAAGGGAGATGGGGCATGAAGTTATTTCTAGGAGTTGGACACATCCCAAGTTTAGCTCAGTTCTGGGCATCTTTGAAATACCTATACAAACTTGTTCCTATATAGTAACTTGCATCTTTGAATGAGAATGTGCTTGCTTACAGCAACGTGCTATATGTTCTGAATGCCGGAATTGGGAATCTGTGTCAAAACTTTGTTAGGAATTATGTGATCCTTACTAGCTGGAAGTAAGGGAGATGGGGCATGAAGTTATTTCTAGGAGTTGGACACATACCAAGTTTAGCTCAGTTCTGGGCATCTTTGAAATACCTATACAAACTTGTTCCTACATAGTAACTTGCAACTTTGAATGAGAATGTGCTTGCTTACAGCAACGTGCTATATGTTCTGAATGCCCGAATTGGGAATCTGTGTCAAAACTTTGTTAGGAATTATGTGATCCTTACTAGCTTGAAGTAAGGGAGATGGGGCATGAAGTTATTACTATGAGTTGGACACATACCAAGTTTAGCTCAGTTCTGGGCATCTTTGAAATACCTATACAAACTTGTTCCTACACAGTAACTTGCAACTTTGAATGAGAATGTGCTTGCTTACAGCAACGTGCTATATGTTCTGAATGCCCGAATTGGGAATCTGTGTCAAAACTTTGTTAGGAATTATGTGATCCTTACTAGCAGGAAGTAAGGGAGATGGGGCATGAAGTTATTTCTTGGAGTTGGAGACATACCAAGTTTAGCTCAGTTCTGGGCATCTTTGAAATACCTATACAAACTTGTTCCTACATAGTAACTTGCAACTTTGAATGAGAATGTGCTTGCTTGCAGCAACGTGCTATATCTTCTGAATGCCCGATTTGGGAATCTGTGTCAAAACTTTGTTAGGAATTATGTGATCCTTACTAGCTGGAAGTAAGGGAGATGGAGCATGAAGTTATTTCTAGGAGTTGGACACATACCAAGTTTAGCTCAGTTCTGGGCATCTTTGAAATACCTATACAAACTTGTTCCTACATAGTAACTTGCATCTTTGAATGAGAATCTGCTTGCTTACAGCAACGTGCTATATGTTCTGAATGCCCGAATTGGTAATCTGTGTCAAAACTTTGTTAGGAATTATGTGATCCTTACTAGCTGGAAGTAAGGGAGATGGGGCATGAAGTTATTTCTTGGAGTTGGAGACATACCAAGTTTAGCTCAGTTCTGGGCATCTTTGAAATACCTATACAACTTGTTCCTACCTAGTAACTTGCAACTTTGAATGAGAATGTGCTTGCTTGCAGCAACGTGCTATATGTTCTGAATGCCCGATTTGGGAATCTGTGTCAAAACTTTGTTAGGAATTATGTGATCCTTACTAGCTGGAAGTAAGGGAGATGGGGCATGAAGTTATTTCTAGGAGTTGGACACATACCAAGTTTAGCTCAGTTCTGGGCATCTTTGAAATACCTATACAAACTTGTTCCTACATAGTAACTTGCATCTTTGAATGAGAATCTGCTTGCTTACAGCAACGTGCTATATGTTCTGAATGCCCGAATTGGGAATCTGTGTCAAAACTTTGTTAGGAATTATGTGATCCTTACTAGCTGGAAGTAAGGGAGATGGGGCATGAAGTTATTTCTAGGAGTTGGACACATACCAAGTTTAGCTCAGTTCTGGGCATCTTTGAAATACCTATACAAACTTGTTCCTACATAGTAACTTGCAACTTTGAATGAAAATGTGCCTGCTTACAGCAACGTGCTATATGTTCTGAATGCCCGAATTGGGAATCTGTGTCAAAACTTTGTTAGGAATTATGTGATCCTTACTAGCTGGAAGTAAGGGAGATGGGGCATGAAGTTATTTCTAGGAGTTGGACACATACCAAGTTTAGCTCAGTTCTGGGCATCTTTGAAATACCTATACAAACTTGTTCCTACATAGTAACTTGCAACTTTGAATGAAAATGTGCTTGCTTACAGCAACGTGCTGTATGTTCTGAATGCCCGAATTGGGAATCTGTGTCAAAACTTTGTTAGGAATTATGTGATCCTTACTAGCTGGAAGTCAGGGAGATGGGGCATGAAGTTATTTTTAGGAGTTCGACACATACCAAGTTTAGCTCAGTTCTGGGCATCTTTGAAATACCTATACAAACTTGTTCCTACATAGTAACTTGCAACTTTGAATGAAAATGTGCTTGCTTACAGCAACGTGCTATATGTTCTGAATGCCCGAATTGGGAATCTGTGTCAAAACTTTGTTAGGAATTATGTGATCCTTACTAGCTGGAAGTAAGGGAGATGGGGCATGAAGTTATTTCTAGGAGTTGGACACATACCAAGTTTAGCTCAGTTCTGGGCATCTTTGAAATACCTATACAAACTTGTTCCTACATAGTAACTTGCAACTTTGAATGAGAATGTGCTTGCTTACAGCAACGTGCTATATGTTCTGAATGAACGAATTGGGAATCTGTGTCAAAACTTTGTTAGGAATTATGTGATCCTTACTAGCTGGAAGTAAGGGAGATGGAGCATGAAGTTATTTCTTGGAGTTGGACACATACCAAGTTTAGCTCAGTTCTGGGCATCTTTGAAATACCTATACAAACTTGTTCCTACCTAGTAACTTGCATCTTTGAATGAGAATGTGCTTGATTGCAGCAACGTGCTATATGTTCTGAATGCCCGAATTGGCAATCTGTGTCAAAACTTTGTTAGGAATTATGTGATCCTTACTAGCTGGAAGTAAGGGAGATGGGGCATGAAGTTATTTCTAGTAGTTGGACACATACCAAGTTTAGCTCAGTTCTGGGCATCTTTGAAATACCTATACAAACTTGTTCCTACATAGTAACTTGCATCTTTGAATGAGAATCTGCTTGCTTACAGCAACGTGCTATATGTTCTGAATGCCCGAATTGGGAATCTGTGTCAAAACTTTGTTAGGAATTATGTGATCCTTACTAGCTGGAAGTAAGGGAGATGGGGCATGAAGTTATTTCTAGGAGTTGGACACATACCAAGTTTAGCTCAGTTCTGGGCATCTTTGAAATACCTATACAAACTTGTTCCTACATAGTAACTTGCAACTTTGAATGAAAATGTGCTTGCTTACAGCAACGTGCTATATGTTCTGAATGCCCGAATTGGGAATCTGTGTCAAAACTTTGTTAGGAATTATGTGATCCTTACTAGCTGGAAGTAAGGGAGATGGGGCATGAAGTTATTTCTAGGAGTTGGAGACATACCGAGTTTAGCTCAGTTCTGGGCATCTTTGAAATACCTATACAAACTTGTTCCTACATAGTAACTTGCAACTTTGAATGAGAATGTGCTTGCTTACAGCAACGTGCTATATGTTCTGAATGCCCGAATTGGGAATCTGTGTCAAAACTTTGTTAGGAATTATGTGATCCTTACTAGCTGGAAGTAAGGGAGATGGGGCATGAAGTTATTTCTTGGAGTTGGAGACATACCGAGTTTAGCTCAGTTCTGGGCATCTTTGAAATACCTATACAAACTTGTTCCTACATAGTAACTTGCATCTTTGAATGAGAATGTGCTTGCTTACAGTAACGTGCTATATGTTCTGAATGCCCGAATTGGGAATCTGTGTCAAAACTTTGTTAGGAATTATGTGATCCTTACTAGCTGAAAGTAAGGGAGATGGGGCATGAAGTTATTTCTAGGAGTTGGACACATCCCAAGTTTAGCTCAGTTCTGGGCATCTTTGAAATACCTATACAAACTTGTTCCTACATAGTAACTTGCAACTTTGAATGAAAATGTGCTTGCTTACAGCAACGTGCTATATGTTCTGAATGCCCGAATTGGGAATCTGTGTCAAAACTTTGTTAGGAATTATGTGATCCTTACTAGCTGGAAGTAAGGGAGATGGGGCATGAAGTTATTTCTAGGAGTTGGACACATACCAAGTTTAGCTCAGTTCTGGGCATCTTTGAAATACCTATACAAACTTGTTCCTACATAGTAACTTGCATCTTTGAATGAAAATGTGCTTGCTTACAGCAACGTGCTATATGTTCTGAATGCCCGAATTGGGAATCTGTGTCAAAACTTTGTTAGGAATTATGTGATCCTTACTAGCTGGAAGTAAGGGAGATGGGGCATGAAGTTATTTCTATGAGTTGGACACATACCAAGTTTAGCTCAGTTCTGGGCATCTTTGAAATACCTATACAAACTTGTTCCTACATAATAACTTGCATCTTTGAATGAGAATCTGCTTGCTTACAGCAACGTGCTATATGTTCTGAATGTCCGAATTGGGAATCTGTGTCAAAACTTTGTTAGGAATTATGTGATCCTTACTAGTTGGAAGTAAGGGAGATGGGGCATGAAGTTATTTCTAGGAGTTGGACACATACCAAGTTTAGCTCAGTTCTGGGCATCTTTGAAATACCTATACAAACTTGTTCCTACATAGTAACTTGCAACTTTGAATGAGAATGTGCTTGCTTACAGCAACGTGCTATATGTTCTGAATGCCCGAATTGGGAATCTGTGTCAAAACTTTGTTAGGAATTATGTGATCCTTACTAGCTGGAAGTAAGGGAGATGGGGCATGAAGTTATTTCTAGGAGTTGGACACATACCAAGTTTAGCTCAGTTCTGGGCATCTTTGAAATACCTATACAAACTTGTTCCTACCTAGTAACTTGCATCTTTGAATGAGAATGTGCTTGCTTACAGCAACGTGCTATATGTTCTGAATGCCCGAATTGGGAATCTGTGTCAAAACTTTGTTAGGAATTATGTGATCCTTACTAGCTGGAAGTAAGGGAGAAGGGGCATGAAGTTATTTCTAGGACTTGGACACATACCAAGTTTAGCTCAGTTCTGGGCATCTTTGAAATACCTATACAAACTTGTTCCTACATAGTAACTTGCATCTTTGAATGAGAATGTGCTTGCTTACAGCAACGTGCTATATGTTCTGAATGCCCGAATTGGCAATCTGTGTCAAAACTTTGTTAGGAATTATGTGATCCTTACTAGCTGGAAGTAAGGGAGATGGGGCATGAAGTTATTTCTAGGAGTTGGACACATACCAAGTTTAGCTCAGTTCTGGGCATCTTTGAAATACCTATACAAACTTGTTCCTACCTAGTAACTTGCATCTTTGAATGAGAATGTGCTTGCTTACAGCAACGTGCTATATGTTCTGAATGCCCGAATTGGGAATCTGTGTCAAAACTTTGTTAGGAATTATGTGATCCTTACTAGCTGGAAGTAAGGGAGATGGGGCATGAAGTTATTTCTAGGAGTTGGACACATACCAAGTTTAGCTCAGTTCTGGGCATCTTTGAAATACCTATACAAACTTGTTCCTACATAGTAACTTGCATCTTTGAATGAGAATGTGCTTGCTTACAGCAACGTGCTATATGTTCTGAATGCCCGAATTGGGAATCTGTGTCAAAACTTTGTTAGGAATTATGTGATCCTTACTAGCTGGAAGTAAGGGAGATGGGGCATGAAGTTATTTCTAGGAGTTGGACACATACCAAGTTTAGCTCAGTTGTGGGCATCTTGGAAATACCTATACAAACTTGTTCCTACATAGTAACTTGCATCTTTGAATGAGAATGTGCTTGCTTACAGCAACGTGCTATATATTCTGAATGCCCGAATAGGGAATCTGTGTCAAAACTTTGTTAGGAATTATGTGATCCTTACTAGCTGTAAGTAAGGGAGATGGGGCATGAAGTTATTTCTAGGAGTTGGACACATACAAAGTTTAGCTCAGTTCTGGGCATCTTTGAAATACCTATACAAACTTGTTCCTACATAGTAACTTGCAACTTTGAATGAGAATGTGCTTGCTTGCAGCAACGTGCTATATGTTCTGAATGCCCGAATAGGGAATCTGTGTCAAAACTTTGTTAGGAATTATGTGATCCTTACTAGCTGGAAGTAAGGGAGATGGGGCATGAAGTTATTTCTAGGAGTTGGACACATACCAAGTTTAGCTCAGTTCTGGGCATCTTTGAAATACCTATACAAACTTGTTCCTACATAGTAACTTGCATCTTTGAATGAGAATGTGCTTGCTTACAGCAACGTGCTATATGTTCTGAATGCCCGAATTGGGAATCTGTGTCAAAACTTTGTTAGGAATTATGTGATCCTTACTAGCTGGAAGTAAGGGAGAAGGGGCATGAAGTTATTTCTAGGAGTTGGACACATACCAAGTTTAGCTCAGTTCTGGGCATCTTTGAAATACCTATACAAACTTGTTCCTACATAGTAACTTGCAACTTTGAATGAGAATGTGCTTGCTTACAGCAACGTGCTATATGTTCTGAATGCCCGAATAGGGAATCTGTGTCAAAACTTTGTTAGGAATTATGTGATCCTTACTGGCTGGAAGTAAGGGAGATGGGGCATGAAGTTATTTCTAGGAGTTGGACACATACCAAGTTTAGCTCAGTTCTGGGCATCTTTGAAATACCTATACAAACTTGTTCCTACATAGTAACTTGCAACTTTGAATGAGAATGTGCTTGCTTACAGCAACGTGCTATATGTTCTGAATGCCCGAATAGGGAATCTGTGTCAAAACTTTGTTAGGAATTATGTGATCCTTACTAGCTGGAAGTAAGGGAGATGGGGCATGAAGTTATTTCTAGGAGTTGGACACATACCAAGTTTAGCTCAGTTCTGGGCATCTTTGAAATACCTATACAAACTTGTTCCTACCTAGTAACTTGCATCTTTGAATGAGAATGTGCTTGCTTACAGCAACGTGCTATATGTTCTGAATGCCCGAATTGGGAATCTGTGTCAAATCTTTGTTAGGAATTATGTGATCCTTACTAGCAGGAAGTAAGGGAGATGGGGCATGAAGTTATTTCTAGGAGTTGGACACATACCAAGTTTAGCTCAGTTCTGGGCATCTTTGAAACACCTATACAAACTTGTTCCTACATAGTAACTTGCATCTTTGAATGAGAATGTGCTTGCTTACAGCAACGTGCTATATGTTCTGAATGCCCGAATTGGGAATCTGTGTCAAAACTTTGTTAGGAATTATGTGATCCTTACTAGCTGGAAGTAAGGGAGATGGGGCATGAAGTTATTTCTAGGAGTTGGACACATACCAAGTTTAGCTCAGTTCTGGGCATCTTTGAAATACCTATACAAACTTGTTCCTACATAGTAACTTGCAACTTTGAATGAGAATGTGCTTGCTTGCAGCAACGTGCTATATGTTCTGAATGCCCGAATTGGCAATCTGTGTCAAAACTTTGTTAGGAATTATGTGATCCTTACTAGCTGGAAGTAAGGGAGATGGGGCATGAAGTTATTTCTAGGAGTTGGACACATACCAAGTTTAGCTCAGTTCTGGGCATCTTTGAAATACCTATACAAACTTGTTCCTACCTAGTAACTTGCATCTTTGAATGAGAATGTGCTTGCTTACAGCAACGTGCTATATGTTCTGAATGCCCGAATTGGGAATCTGTGTCAAAACTTTGTTAGGAATTATGTGATCCTTACTAGCTGGAAGTAAGGGAGATGGGGCATGAAGTTATTTCTTGGAGTTGGACACATACCAAGTTTAGCTCAGTTCTGGGCATCTTTGAAATACCTATACAAACTTGTTCCTACATAGTAACTTGCAACTTTGAATGAGAATCTGCTTGCTTGCAGCAACGTGCTATATGTTCTGAATGCCCGAATTGGGAATCTGTGTCAAAACTTTGTTAGGAATTATGTGATCCTTACTAGCTGGAAGTAAGGGAGATGCTGCATGAAGTTATTTCTAGGAGTTGGACACATACCAAGTTTAGCTCAGTTCTGGGCATCTTTGAAATACCTATACAAACTTGTTCCTACATAGTAACTTGCATCTTTGAATGAGAATCTGCTTGCTTACAGCAACGTGCTATATGTTCTGAATGCCCGAATTGGGAATCTGTGTCATAACTTTGTTAGGAATTATGTGATCCTTACTAGCTTGAAGTAAGGGAGATGGGGCATGAAGTTATTTCTAGGAGTTGGACACATACCAAGTTTAGCTCAGTTCTGGGCATCTTTGAAATACCTATACAAACTTGTTCCTACATAGTAACTTGCATCTTTGAATGAGAATGTGCTTGCTTACAGCAACGTGCTATATGTTCTGAATGCCCGAATTGGGAATCTGTGTCAAAACTTTGTTAGGAATTATGTGATCCTTACTAGCTGGAAGTAAGGGAGATGGGGCATGAAGATATTTCTTGGAGTTGGACACATACCAAGTTTAGCTCAGTTCTGGGCATCTTTGAAATACCTATACAAACTTGTTCCTACATAGTAACTTGCAACTTTGAATGAGAATGTGCTTGCTTGCAGCAACGTGCTATATGTTCTGAATGCCCGAATTGGGAATCTGTGTCAAAACTTTGTTAGGAATTATGTGATCCTTACTAGCTGGAAGTAAGGGAGATGGAGCATGAAGTTATTTCTAGGAGTTGGACACATACCAACTTTAGCTCAGTTCTGGGCATCTTTGAAATACCTATACAAACTTGTTCCTACATAGTAACTTGCATCTTTGAATGAGAATCTGCTTGCTTACAGCAACGTGCTATATGTTCTGAATGCCCGAATTGGCAATCTGTGTCAAAACTTTGTTAGGAATTATGTGATCCTTACTAGCTGGAAGTAAGGCAGATGGGGCATGAAGTTATTTCTAGGAGTTTGACACATACCAAGTTTAGCTCAGTTCTGGGCATCATTGAAATACCTATACAAACTTGTTCCTACATAGTAACTTGCAACTTTGAATGAAAATGTGCTTGATTACAGCAACGTGCTATATGTTCTGAATGCCCGAATTGGGAATCTGTGTCAAAACTTTGTTAGGAATTATATGATCCTTACTAGCTGGAAGTAAGGGAGATGGGGCATGAAGTTATTTCTTGGAGTTGGAGACATACCAAGTTTAGCTCAGTTCTGGGCATCTTTGAAATACTTAAACAAACTTGTTCCTACATAGTAACTTGCAACTTTGAATGAAAATGTGCTTGCTTACAGCAACGTGCTATATGTTCTGAATGCCCGAATTGGGAATCTGTGTCAAAACTTTGTTAGGAATTATGTGATCCTTACTAGCTGGAAGTAAGGGAGATGGGGCATGAAGTTATTTCTAGGAGTTGGACACATACCAAGTTTAGCCCAGTTCTGGGCATCTTTGAATTACCTATACAAACTTGGTCCTACATAGTAAATTGCATCTTTGAATGAGAATGTGCTTGCTTACAGCAACGTGCTATATGTTCTGAATGCCCAAATTGGCAATCTGTGTCAAAACTTTGTTAGGAATTATGTGATCCTTACTAGCTGGAAGTAAGGGAGATGGGGCATGAAGATATTTCTAGGAGTTTGACACATACCAAGTTTAGCTCAGTTCTGGGCATCTTTGAAATACCTATACAAACTTGTTCCTACATAATAACTTGCATCTTTGAATGAGAATCTGCTTGCTTACAGCAACGTGCTATATGTTCTGAATGTCCGAATTGGGAATCTGTGTCAAAACTTTGTTAGGAATTATGTGATCCTTACCTGCTGGAAGTAAGGGAGATGGTGCATGAAGTTATTTCTAGGAGTTGGACACATACCAAGTTTAGCTCAGTTCTGGGCATCTTTGAAATACCTATACAAACTTGTTCCTACATAGTAACTTGCAACTTTGAATGAGAATGTGCTTGCTTACAGCAACGTGCTATATGTTCTGAATGCCCGAATTGGGAATCTGTGTCAAAACTTTGTTAGGAATTATGTGATCCTTACTAGCTGGAAGTAAGGGAGATGGGGCATGAAGTTATTTCTAGGAGTTGGACACATACCAAGTTTAGCTCAGTTCTGGGCATCTTTGAAATACCTATACAAACTTGTTCCTACATAGTAACTTGCATCTTTGAATGAGAATGTGCTTGCTTACAGCAACGTGCTATATGTTCTGAATGCCCGAATTGGAATCTGTGTCAAAACTTTGTTAGGAATTATGTGATCCTTACTAGCTGGAAGTAAGGGAGAAGGGGCATGAAGTTATTTCTAGGAGTTGGACACATACCAAGTTTAGCTCAGTTCTGGGCATCTTTGAAATACCTAGACAAACTTGTTCCTACATAGTAACTTGCAACTTTGAATGAGAATGTGCTTGCTTACAGCAACGTGCTATATGTTCTGAATGCCCGAATAGGGAATCTGTGTCAAAACTTTGTTAGGAATTATGTGATCCTTACTGGCTGGAAGTAAGGGAGATGGGGCATGAAGTTATTTCTAGGAGTTGGACACATACCAAGTTTAGCTCAGTTCTGGGCATCTTTGAAATACCTATACAAACTTGTTCCTACATAGTAACTTGCAACTTTGAATGAGAATGTGCTTGCTTACAGCAACGTGCTATATGTTCTGAATGCCCGAATAGGGAATCTGTGTCAAAACTTTGTTAGGAATTATGTGATCCTTACTAGCTGGAAGTAAGGGAGATGGGGCATGAAGTTATTTCTAGGAGTTGGACACATACCAAGTTTAGCTCAGTTCTGGGCATCTTTGAAATACCTATACAAACTTGTTCCTACCTAGTAACTTGCATCTTTGAATGAGAATGTGCTTGCTTACAGCAACGTGCTATATGTTCTGAATGCCCGAATTGGGAATCTGTGTCAAATCTTTGTTAGGAATTATGTGATCCTTACTAGCAGGAAGTAAGGGAGATGGGGCATGAAGTTATTTCTAGGAGTTGGACACATACCAAGTTTAGCTCAGTTCTGGGCATCTTTGAAACACCTATACAAACTTGTTCCTACATAGTAACTTGCATCTTTGAATGAGAATGTGCTTGCTTACAGCAACGTGCTATATGTTCTGAATGCCCGAATTGGGAATCTGTGTCAAAACTTTGTTAGGAATTATGTGATCCTTACTAGCTGGAAGTAAGGGAGATGGGGCATGAAGTTATTTCTAGGAGTTGGACACATACCAAGTTTAGCTCAGTTCTGGGCATCTTTGAAATACCTATACAAACTTGTTCCTACATAGTAACTTGCAACTTTGAATGAGAATGTGCTTGCTTGCAGCAACGTGCTATATGTTCTGAATGCCCGAATTGGCAATCTGTGTCAAAACTTTGTTAGGAATTATGTGATCCTTACTAGCTGGAAGTAAGGGAGATGGGGCATGAAGTTATTTCTAGGAGTTGGACACATACCAAGTTTAGCTCAGTTCTGGGCATCTTTGAAATACCTATACAAACTTGTTCCTACCTAGTAACTTGCATCTTTGAATGAGAATGTGCTTGCTTACAGCAACGTGCTATATGTTCTGAATGCCCGAATTGGGAATCTGTGTCAAAACTTTGTTAGGAATTATGTGATCCTTACTAGCTGGAAGTAAGGGAGATGGGGCATGAAGTTATTTCTTGGAGTTGGACACATACCAAGTTTAGCTCAGTTCTGGGCATCTTTGAAATACCTATACAAACTTGTTCCTACATAGTAACTTGCAACTTTGAATGAGAATCTGCTTGCTTGCAGCAACGTGCTATATGTTCTGAATGCCCGAATTGGGAATCTGTGTCAAAACTTTGTTAGGAATTATGTGATCCTTACTAGCTGGAAGTAAGGGAGATGCTGCATGAAGTTATTTCTAGGAGTTGGACACATACCAAGTTTAGCTCAGTTCTGGGCATCTTTGAAATACCTATACAAACTTGTTCCTACATAGTAACTTGCATCTTTGAATGAGAATCTGCTTGCTTACAGCAACGTGCTATATGTTCTGAATGCCCGAATTGGGAATCTGTGTCATAACTTTGTTAGGAATTATGTGATCCTTACTAGCTTGAAGTAAGGGAGATGGGGCATGAAGTTATTTCTAGGAGTTGGACACATACCAAGTTTAGCTCAGTTCTGGGCATCTTTGAAATACCTATACAAACTTGTTCCTACATAGTAACTTGCATCTTTGAATGAGAATGTGCTTGCTTACAGCAACGTGCTATATGTTCTGAATGCCCGAATTGGGAATCTGTGTCAAAACTTTGTTAGGAATTATGTGATCCTTACTAGCTGGAAGTAAGGGAGATGGGGCATGAAGATATTTCTTGGAGTTGGACACATACCAAGTTTAGCTCAGTTCTGGGCATCTTTGAAATACCTATACAAACTTGTTCCTACATAGTAACTTGCAACTTTGAATGAGAATGTGCTTGCTTGCAGCAACGTGCTATATGTTCTGAATGCCCGAATTGGGAATCTGTGTCAAAACTTTGTTAGGAATTATGTGATCCTTACTAGCTGGAAGTAAGGGAGATGGAGCATGAAGTTATTTCTAGGAGTTGGACACATACCAACTTTAGCTCAGTTCTGGGCATCTTTGAAATACCTATACAAACTTGTTCCTACATAGTAACTTGCATCTTTGAATGAGAATCTGCTTGCTTACAGCAACGTGCTATATGTTCTGAATGCCCGAATTGGCAATCTGTGTCAAAACTTTGTTAGGAATTATGTGATCCTTACTAGCTGGAAGTAAGGCAGATGGGGCATGAAGTTATTTCTAGGAGTTTGACACATACCAAGTTTAGCTCAGTTCTGGGCATCATTGAAATACCTATACAAACTTGTTCCTACATAGTAACTTGCAACTTTGAATGAAAATGTGCTTGATTACAGCAACGTGCTATATGTTCTGAATGCCCGAATTGGGAATCTGTGTCAAAACTTTGTTAGGAATTATATGATCCTTACTAGCTGGAAGTAAGGGAGATGGGGCATGAAGTTATTTCTTGGAGTTGGAGACATACCAAGTTTAGCTCAGTTCTGGGCATCTTTGAAATACTTAAACAAACTTGTTCCTACATAGTAACTTGCAACTTTGAATGAAAATGTGCTTGCTTACAGCAACGTGCTATATGTTCTGAATGCCCGAATTGGGAATCTGTGTCAAAACTTTGTTAGGAATTATGTGATCCTTACTAGCTGGAAGTAAGGGAGATGGGGCATGAAGTTATTTCTAGGAGTTGGACACATACCAAGTTTAGCCCAGTTCTGGGCATCTTTGAATTACCTATACAAACTTGGTCCTACATAGTAAATTGCATCTTTGAATGAGAATGTGCTTGCTTACAGCAACGTGCTATATGTTCTGAATGCCCAAATTGGCAATCTGTGTCAAAACTTTGTTAGGAATTATGTGATCCTTACTAGCTGGAAGTAAGGGAGATGGGGCATGAAGATATTTCTAGGAGTTTGACACATACCAAGTTTAGCTCAGTTCTGGGCATCTTTGAAATACCTATACAAACTTGTTCCTACATAATAACTTGCATCTTTGAATGAGAATCTGCTTGCTTACAGCAACGTGCTATATGTTCTGAATGTCCGAATTGGGAATCTGTGTCAAAACTTTGTTAGGAATTATGTGATCCTTACCTGCTGGAAGTAAGGGAGATGGTGCATGAAGTTATTTCTAGGAGTTGGACACATACCAAGTTTAGCTCAGTTCTGGGCATCTTTGAAATACCTATACAAACTTGTTCCTACATAGTAACTTGCAACTTTGAATGAGAATGTGCTTGCTTACAGCAACGTGCTATATGTTCTGAATGCCCGAATTGGGAATCTGTGTCAAAACTTTGTTAGGAATTATGTGATCCTTACTAGCTGGAAGTAAGGGAGATGGGGCATGAAGTTATTTCTAGGAGTTGGACACATACCAAGTTTAGCTCAGTTCTGGGCATCTTTGAAATACCTATACAAACTTGTTCCTACATAGTAACTTGCATCTTTGAATGAGAATGTGCTTGCTTACAGCAACGTGCTATATGTTCTGAATGCCCGAATTGGAATCTGTGTCAAAACTTTGTTAGGAATTATGTGATCCTTACTAGCTGGAAGTAAGGGAGAAGGGGCATGAAGTTATTTCTAGGACTTGGACACATACCAAGTTTAGCTCAGTTCTGGGCATCTTTGAAATACCTATACAAACTTGTTCCTACATAGTAACTTGCATCTTTGAATGAGAATGTGCTTGCTTACAGCAACGTGCTATATGTTCTGAATGCCCGAATTGGCAATCTGTGTCAAAACTTTGTTAGGAATTATGTGATCCTTACTAGCTGGAAGTAAGGGAGATGGGGCATGAAGTTATTTCTAGGAGTTGGACACATACCAAGTTTAGCTCAGTTCTGGGCATCTTTGAAATACCTATACAAACTTGTTCCTACATAGTAACTTGCATCTTTGAATGAGAATGTGCTTGCTTACAGCAACGTGCTATATGTTCTGAATGCCAGAATAGGGAATCTGTGTCAAAACTTTGTTAGGAATTATGTGATCCTTACTAGCTGGAAGTAAGGGAGAAGGGGCATGAAGTTATTTCTAGGAGTTGGACACATACCAAGTTTAGCTCAGTTCTGGGCATCTTTGAAATACCTATACAAACTTGTTCCTACATAGTAACTTGTATCTTTGAATGAGAATGTGCTTGCTTACAGCAACGTGCTATATGTTCTGAATGCCCGAATAGGGAATCTGTGTCAAAACTTTGTTAGGAATTATGTGATCATTACTAGCTGGAAGTAAGGGAGATGGGGCATGAAGTTATTTCTAGGAGTTGGACACATACCAAGTTTAGCTCAGTTCTGGGCATCTTTGAAATACCTATACAAACTTGTTCCTACATAGTAACTTGCAACTTTGAATGAGAATGTGCTTGCTTACAGCAACGTGCTATATGTTCTGAATGCCCGAATAGGGAATCTGTGTCAAAACTTTGTTAGGAATTATGTGATCCTTACTAGCTGGAAGTAAGGGAGATGGGGCATGAAGTTATTTCTAGGAGTTGGACACATACCAAGTTTAGCTCAGTTCTGGGCATCTTTGAAATACCTATACAAACTTGTTCCTACATAGTAACTTGCATCTTTGAATGAGAATGTGCTTGCTTACAGCAACGTGCTATATGTTCTGAATGCCCGAATAGGGAATCTGTGTCAAAACTTTGTTAGGAATTATGTGATCCTTACTAGCTGGAAGTAAGGGAGAAGGGGCATGAAGTTATTTCTAGGAGTTGGACACATACCAAGTTTAGCTCAGTTCTGGGCATCTTTGAAATACCTATACAAACTTGTTCCTACATAGTAACTTGCAACTTTGAATGAGAATGTGCTTGCTTACAGCAACGAGCTATATGTTCTGAATGCCCGAATAGGGAATCTGTGTCAAAACTTTGTTAGGAATTATGTGATCCTTACTAGCTGGAAGTAAGGGAGATGGGGCATGAAGTTATTTCTAGGAGTTGGACACATACCAAGTTTAGCTCAGTTCTGGGCATCTTTGAAATACCTATACAAACTTGTTCCTACATAGTAACTTGCATCTTTGAATGAGAATCTGCTTGCTTACAGCAACGTGCTACATGTTCTGAATGCCCGAATAGGGAATCTGTGTCAAAACTTTGTTAGGAATTATGTGATCCTTACTAGCTGGAAGTAAGGGAGATGGGGCATGAAGTTATTTCTAGGAGTTGGACACATACCAAGTTTAGCTCAGTTCTGGGCATCTTTGAAATACCTATACAAACTTGTTCCTACATAGTAACTTGCAACTTTGAATGAGAATGTGCTTGCTTACAGCAACGTGCTATATGTTCTGAATGCCCGAATAGGGAATCTGTGTCAAAACTTTGTTAGGAATTATGTGATCCTTACTAGCTGGAAGTAAGGGAGATGGGGCATGAAGTTATTTCTAGGAGTTGGACACATACCAAGTTTAGCTCAGTTCTGGGCATCTTTGAAATACCTATACAAACTTGTTCCTACAGAGTAACTTGCAACTTTGAATGAGAATGTGCTTGCTTACAGCAACGTGCTATATGTTCTGAATTCCCGAATAGGGAATCTGTGTCAAAACTTTGTTAGGAATTATGTGATCCTTACTAGCTGGAAGTAAGGGAGATGGGGCATGAAGTTATTTCTAGGAGTTGGACACATACCAAGTTTAGCTCAGTTCTGGGCATCTTTGAAATACCTATACAAACTTGTTCCTACAGAGTAACTTGCAACTTTGAATGAGAATGTGCTTGCTTACAGCAACGTGCTATATGTTCTGAATGCCCGAATTGGGAATCTGTGTCAAAACTTTCTTAGGAATTATGTGATCCTTACTAGCTGGAAGTAAGGGAGATGGGGCATGAAGTTATTTCTAGGAGTTGGACACATACCAAGTTTAGCTCAGTTCTGGGCATCTTTGAAATACCTATACAAACTTGTTCCTACAGAGTAACTTGCAACTTTGAATGAGAATGTGCTTGCTTACAGCAACGTGCTATATGTTCTGAATGCCCGAATTGGGAATCTGTGTCAAAACTTTCTTAGGAATTATGTGATCCTTACTAGCTGGAAGTAAGGGAGATGGGGCATGAAGTTATTTCTAGGAGTTGGACACATACCAAGTTTAGCTCAGTTCTGGGCATCTTTGAAATACCTATACAAACTTGTTCCTACATAGTAACTTGCAACTTTGAATGAGAATGTGCTTGCTTGCAGCAACGTGCTATATGTTCTGAATGCCCGAATTGGGAATCTGTGTCAAAACTTTGTTAGGAATTATGTGATCCTTACTAGCTGGAAGTAAGGGAGATGGGGCATGAAGTTATTTCTAGGAGTTGGACACATACCAAGTTTAGCTCAGTTCTGGGCATCTTTGAAATACCTATACAAACTTGTTCCTACATAGTAACTTGCAACTTTGAATGAGAATGTGCTTGCTTGCAGCAACGTGCTATATGTTCTGAATGCCCGAATTGGGAATCTGTGTCAAAACTTTGTTAGGAATTATGTGATCCTTACTAGCTGGAAGTAAGGGAGATGGGGCATGAAGTTATTTCTAGGAGTTGGACACATACCAAGTTTAGCTCAGTTCTGGGCATCTTTGAAATACCTATACAAACTTGTTCCTACATAGTAACTTGCATCTTTGAATGAGAATGTGCTTGCTTGCAGCAACGTGCTATATGTTCTGAATGCCCGAATAGGGAATCTGTGTCAAAACTTTGTTAGGAATTATGTGATCCTTACTAGCTGGAAGTAAGGGAGATGGGGCATGAAGTTATTTCTAGGAGTTGGACACATACCAAGTTTAGCTCAGTTCTGGGCATCTTTGAAATACCTATACAAACTTGTTCCTACATAGTAACTTGCATCTTTGAATGAGAATGTGCTTGCTTACAGCAACGTGCTATATGTTCTGAATGCCCGAATTGGGAATCTGTGTCAAAACTTTGTTAGGAATTATGTGATCCTTACTAGCTGGAAGTAAGGGAGATGGGGCATGAAGATATTTCTAGGAGTTGGACACATACCAAGTTTAGCTCAGTTCTGGGCATCTTTGAAATACCTATACAAACTTGTTCCTACATAGTAACTTGCAACTTTGAATGAGAATGTGCTTGCTTACAGCAACGTGCTATATGTTCTGAATGCCCGAATTGGGAATCTGTGTCAAAACTTTGTTAAGAATTATGTGATCCTTACTGGCTGGAAGTAAGGGAGATGGGGCATGAACTTATTTCTAGGAGTTGGACACATACCAAGTTTAGCTCAGTTCTGGGCATCTTTGAAATACCTATACAAACTTGTTCCTACATAGTAACTTGCAACTTTGAATGAAAATGTGCTTGCTTACAGCAACGTGCTATATGTTCTGAATGCCCGAATTGGGAATCTGTGTCAAAACTTTGTTAGGAATTATGTGATCCTTACTAGCTGGAAGTAAGGGAGATGGGGCATGAAGTTATTTCTAGGAGTTGGAGACATACCGAGTTTAGCTCAGTTCTGGGCATCTTTGAAATACCTATACAAACTTGTTCCTACATAGTAACTTGCAACTTTGAATGAGAATGTGCTTGCTTACAGCAACGTGCTATATGTTCTGAATGCCCGAATTGGGAATCTGTGTCAAAACTTTGTTAGGAATTATGTGATCCTTACTAGCTGGAAGTAAGGGAGATGGGGCATGAAGTTATTTCTTGGAGTTGGAGACATACCGAGTTTAGCTCAGTTCTGGGCATCTTTGAAATACCTATACAAACTTGTTCCTACATAGTAACTTGCATCTTTGAATGAGAATGTGCTTGCTTACAGCAACGTGCTATATGTTCTGAATGCCCGAATTGGGAATCTGTGTCAAAACTTTGTTAGGAATCATGTGATCCTTACTAGCTGGAAGTAAGGGAGATGGGGCATGAAGTTATTTCTAGGAGTTGGACACATACCAAGTTTAGCTCAGTTCTGGGCATCTTTGAAATACCTATACAAACTTGTTCCTACATAGTAACTTGCAACTTTGAAGGAGAATGTGCTTGCTTACAGCAACGTGCTATATGTTCTGATTGCCCGAATTGGGAATCTGTGTCAAAACTTTGTTAGGAATCATGTGATCCTTACTAGCTGGAAGTAAGGGAGATGGGGCATGAAGTTATTTCTAGGAGTTGGACACATACCAAGTTTAGCTCAGTTCTGGGAATCTTTGAAATACCTATACAAACTTGTTCCTACATAGTAACTTGCAACTTTGAAGGAGAATGTGCTTGCTTACAGCAACGTGCTATATGTTCTGAATGCCCGAATAGGGAATCTGTGTCAAAACTTTGTTAGGAATCATGTGATCCTTACTAGCTGGAAGTAAGGGAGATGGGGCATTAAGTTATTTCTAGGAGTTGGACACATACCAAGTTTAGCTCAGTTCTGGGCATCTTTGAAATACCTATACAAACTTGTTCCTACCTAGTAACTTGCATCTTTGAATGAGAATGTGCTTGCTTACAGCAACGTGCTATATGTTCTGAATGCCCGAATTGGGAATCTGTGTCAAAACTTTGTTAGGATTTATGTGATCCTTACTAGCTGGAAGTAAGGGAGATGGGGCATGAAGTTATTTCTAGGAGTTGGACACATACCAAGTTTAGCTCAGTTCTGGGCATCTTTGAAATACCTATACAAACTTGTTCCTACATAGTAACTTGCATCTTTGAATGAGAATCTGCTTGCTTACAGTAACGTGCTATATGTTCTGAATGCCCGAATTGGGAAACTGTGTCAAATCTTTGTTAGGATTTATGTGATCCTTACTAGCTGGAAGTAAGGGAGATGGGGCATGAAGTTATTTCTAGGAGTTGGACACATACCAAGTTTAGCTCAGTTCTGGGCATCTTTGAAATACCTATACAAACTTGTTCCTACATAGTAACTTGCAACTTTGAATGAAAATGTGCTTGCTTACAGCAACGTGCTATATGTTCTGAATGCCCGAATTGGGAATCTGTGTCAAAACTTTGTTAGGAATTATGTGATCCTTACTAGCTGGAAGTAAGGGAGATGGGGCATGAAGTTATTTCTAGGAGTTGGACACATACCAAGTTTAGCTCAGTTCTGGGCATCTTTGAAATACCTATACAAACTTGTTCCTACATAGTAACTTGCAACTTTGAATGAGAATGTGCTTGCTTACAGCAACGTGCTATATGTTCTGAATGCCCGAATTGGGAATCTGTGTCAAAACTTTGTTAGGAATTATGTGATCCTTACTAGCTGGAAGTAAGGGAGATGGGGCATGAAGTTATTTCTAGGAGTTGGACACATACCAAGTTTAGCTCAGTTCTGGGCATCTTTGAAATACCTATACAAACTTGTTCCTACATAGTAACTTGCAACTTTGAATGAGAATCTGCTTGCTTACAGCAACGTGCTATATGTTCTGAATGCCCGAATTGGGAATCTGTGTCAAAACTTTGTTAGGAATTATGTGATCCTTACTAGCTGGAAGTAAGGGAGATGGGGCATGAAGTTATTTCTAGGAGTTGGACACATACCAAGTTTAGCTCAGTTCTGGGCATCTTTGAAATACCTATACAAACTTGTTCCTACATAGTAACTTGCAACTTTGAATGAGAATCTGCTTGCTTACAGCAACGTGCTATATGTTCTGAATGCCCGAATTGGGAATCTGTGTCAAAACTTTGTTAGGAATTATGTGATCCTTACTAGCTGGAAGTAAGGGAGATGGGGCATGAAGTTATTTCTAGGAGTTGGACACATACCAAGTTTAGCTCAGTTCTGGGCATCTTTGAAATACCTATACAAACTTGTTCCTACATAGTAACTTGCAACTTTGAATGAGAATGTGCTTGCTTGCAGCAACGTGCTATATGTTCTGAATGCCCGAATTGGCAATCTGTGTCAAAACTTTGTTAGGAATTATGTGATCCTTACTAGCTGGAAGTAAGGGAGATGGGGCATGAAGTTATTTCTAGGAGTTGGACACATACCAAGTTTAGCTCAGTTCTGGGCATCTTTGAAATACCTATACAAACTTGTTCCTACCTAGTAACTTGCATCTTTGAATGAGAATCTGCTTGCTTACAGCAACGTGCTATATGTTCTGAATGCCCGAATTGGGAATCTGTGTCATAACTTTGTTAGGAATTATGTGATCCTTACTAGCTGGAAGTAAGGGAGATGGGGCATGAAGTTATTTCTAGGAGTTGGACACATACCAAGTTTAGCTCAGTTCTGGGCATCTTTGAAATACCTATACAAACTTGTTCCTACCTAGTAACTTGCATCTTTGAATGAGAATGTGCTTGCTTACAGCAACGTGCTATATGTTCTGAATGCCCGAATTGGGAATCTGTGTCAAAACTTTGTTAGGAATTATGTGATCCTTACTAGCTGGAAGTAAGGGAGATGGGGCATGAAGTTATTTCTTGGAGTTGGACACATACCAAGTTTAGCTCAGTTCTGGGCATCTTTGAAATACCTATACAAACTTGTTCCTACATAGTAACTTGCAACTTTGAATGAGAATCTGCTTGCTTGCAGCAACGTGCTATATGTTCTGAATGCCCGAATTGGGAATCTGTGTCAAAACTTTGTTAGGAATTATGTGATCCTTACTAGCTGGAAGTAAGGGAGATGGGGCATGAAGTTATTTCTAGGAGTTGGACACATACCAAGTTTAGCTCAGTTCTGGGCATCTTTGAAATACCTATACAAACTTGTTCCTACATAGTAACTTGCAACTTTGAATGAGAATGTGCTTGCTTACAGCAACGTGCTATATGTTCTGAATGCCCGAATTGGGAATCTGTGTCAAAACTTTGTTAGGAATTATGTGATCCTTACTAGCCGAAGTAAGGGAGATGGGGCATGAAGTTATTTCTAGGAGTTGGACACATACCAAGTTTAGCTCAGTTCTGGGCATCTTTGAAATACCTATACAAACTTGTTCCTACATAGTAACTTGCATCTTTGAATGAGAATGTGCTTGCTTACAGCAACGTGCTATATGTTCTGAATGCCCGAATTGGGAATCTGTGTCAAAACTTTGTTAGGAATCATGTGATCCTTACTAGCTGGAAGTAAGGGAGATGGGGCATGAAGTTATTTCTAGGAGTTGGACACATACCAAGTTTAGCTCAGTTCTGGGCATCTTTGAAATACCTATACAAACTTGTTCCTACATAGTAACTTGCAACTTTGAAGGAGAATGTGCTTGCTTACAGCAACGTGCTATATGTTCTGATTGCCCGAATTGGGAATCTGTGTCAAAACTTTGTTAGGAATCATGTGATCCTTACTAGCTGGAAGTAAGGGAGATGGGGCATGAAGTTATTTCTAGGAGTTGGACACATACCAAGTTTAGCTCAGTTCTGGGAATCTTTGAAATACCTATACAAACTTGTTCCTACATAGTAACTTGCAACTTTGAAGGAGAATGTGCTTGCTTACAGCAACGTGCTATATGTTCTGAATGCCCGAATAGGGAATCTGTGTCAAAACTTTGTTAGGAATCATGTGATCCTTACTAGCTGGAAGTAAGGGAGATGGGGCATTAAGTTATTTCTAGGAGTTGGACACATACCAAGTTTAGCTCAGTTCTGGGCATCTTTGAAATACCTATACAAACTTGTTCCTACCTAGTAACTTGCATCTTTGAATGAGAATGTGCTTGCTTACAGCAACGTGCTATATGTTCTGAATGCCCGAATTGGGAATCTGTGTCAAAACTTTGTTAGGATTTATGTGATCCTTACTAGCTGGAAGTAAGGGAGATGGGGCATGAAGTTATTTCTAGGAGTTGGACACATACCAAGTTTAGCTCAGTTCTGGGCATCTTTGAAATACCTATACAAACTTGTTCCTACATAGTAACTTGCATCTTTGAATGAGAATCTGCTTGCTTACAGTAATGTGCTATATGTTCTGAATGCCCGAATTGGGAAACTGTGTCAAATCTTTGTTAGGATTTATGTGATCCTTACTAGCTGGAAGTAAGGGAGATGGGGCATGAAGTTATTTCTAGGAGTTGGACACATACCAAGTTTAGCTCAGTTCTGGGCATCTTTGAAATACCTATACAAACTTGTTCCTACATAGTAACTTGCAACTTTGAATGAAAATGTGCTTGCTTACAGCAACGTGCTATATGTTCTGAATGCCCGAATTGGGAATCTGTGTCAAAACTTTGTTAGGAATTATGTGATCCTTACTAGCTGGAAGTAAGGGAGATGGGGCATGAAGTTATTTCTAGGAGTTGGACACATACCAAGTTTAGCTCAGTTCTGGGCATCTTTGAAATACCTATACAAACTTGTTCCTACATAGTAACTTGCAACTTTGAATGAGAATGTGCTTGCTTACAGCAACGTGCTATATGTTCTGAATGCCCGAATTGGGAATCTGTGTCAAAACTTTGTTAGGAATTATGTGATCCTTACTAGCTGGAAGTAAGGGAGATGGGGCATGAAGTTATTTCTAGGAGTTGGACACATACCAAGTTTAGCTCAGTTCTGGGCATCTTTGAAATACCTATACAAACTTGTTCCTACATAGTAACTTGCAACTTTGAATGAGAATGTGCTTGCTTACAGCAACGTGCTATATGTTCTGAATGCCCGAATTGGGAATCTGTGTCAAAACTTTGTTAGGAATTATGTGATCCTTACTAGCTGGAAGTAAGGCAGATGGGGCATGAAGTTATTTCTAGGAGTTGGACACATACCAAGTTTAGCTCAGTTCTGGGCATCTTTGAAATACCTATACAAACTTGTTCCTACATAGTAACTTGCAACTTTGAATGAGAATCTGCTTGCTTACAGCAACGTGCTATATGTTCTGAATGCCCGAATTGGGAATCTGTGTCAAAACTTTGTTAGGAATTATGTGATCCTTACTAGCTGGAAGTAAGGGAGATGGGGCATGAAGTTATTTCTAGGAGTTGGACACATACCAAGTTTAGCTCAGTTCTGGGCATCTTTGAAATACCTATACAAACTTGTTCCTACATAGTAACTTGCAACTTTGAATGAGAATCTGCTTGCTTACAGCAACGTGCTATATGTTCTGAATGCCCGAATTGGGAATCTGTGTCAAAACTTTGTTAGGAATTATGTGATCCTTACTAGCTGGAAGTAAGGGAGATGGGGCATGAAGTTATTTCTAGGAGTTGGACACATACCAAGTTTAGCTCAGTTCTGGGCATCTTTGAAATACCTATACAAACTTGTTCCTACATAGTAACTTGCAACTTTGAATGAGAATGTGCTTGCTTGCAGCAACGTGCTATATGTTCTGAATGCCCGAATTGGCAATCTGTGTCAAAACTTTGTTAGGAATTATGTGATCCTTACTAGCTGGAAGTAAGGGAGATGGGGCATGAAGTTATTTCTAGGAGTTGGACACATACCAAGTTTAGCTCAGTTCTGGGCATCTTTGAAATACCTATACAAACTTGTTCCTACCTAGTAACTTGCATCTTTGAATGAGAATCTGCTTGCTTACAGCAACGTGCTATATGTTCTGAATGCCCGAATTGGGAATCTGTGTCATAACTTTGTTAGGAATTATGTGATCCTTACTAGCTGGAAGTAAGGGAGATGGGGCATGAAGTTATTTCTAGGAGTTGGACACATACCAAGTTTAGCTCAGTTCTGGGCATCTTTGAAATACCTATACAAACTTGTTCCTACCTAGTAACTTGCATCTTTGAATGAGAATGTGCTTGCTTACAGCAACGTGCTATATGTTCTGAATGCCCGAATTGGGAATCTGTGTCAAAACTTTGTTAGGAATTATGTGATCCTTACTAGCTGGAAGTAAGGGAGATGGGGCATGAAGTTATTTCTTGGAGTTGGACACATACCAAGTTTAGCTCAGTTCTGGGCATCTTTGAAATACCTATACAAACTTGTTCCTACATAGTAACTTGCAACTTTGAATGAGAATCTGCTTGCTTGCAGCAACGTGCTATATGTTCTGAATGCCCGAATTGGGAATCTGTGTCAAAACTTTGTTAGGAATTATGTGATCCTTACTAGCTGGAAGTAAGGGAGATGGGGCATGAAGTTATTTCTAGGAGTTGGACACATACCAAGTTTAGCTCAGTTCTGGGCATCTTTGAAATACCTATACAAACTTGTTCCTACATAGTAACTTGCAACTTTGAATGAGAATGTGCTTGCTTACAGCAACGTGCTATATGTTCTGAATGCCCGAATTGGGAATCTGTGTCAAAACTTTGTTAGGAATTATGTGATCCTTACTAGCCGAAGTAAGGGAGATGGGGCATGAAGTTATTTCTAGGAGTTGGACACATACCAAGTTTAGCTCAGTTCTGGGCATCTTTGAAATACCTATACAAACTTGTTCCTACATAGTAACTTGCATCTTTGAATGAGAATGTGCTTGCTTACAGCAACGTGCTATATGTTCTGAATGCCCGAATAGGGAATCTGTGTCAAAACTTTGTTAGGAATTATGTGATCCTTACTAGCTGGAAGTAAGGGAGATGGGGCATGAAGTTATTTCTAGGAGTTGGACACATACCAAGTTTAGCTCAGTTCTGGGCATCTTTGAAATACCTATACAAACTTGTTCCTACATAGTAACTTGCAACTTTGAATGAGAATGTGCTTGCTTACAGCAACGTGCTATATGTTCTGAATGCCCGAATTGGGAATCTGTGTCAAAACTTTGTTAGGAATTATGTGATCCTTACTAGCTGGAAGTAAGGGAGATGGGGCATGAAGTTATTTCTTGGAGTTGGACACATACCAAGTTTAGCTCAGTTCTGGGCATCTTTGAAATACCTATACAAACTTGTTCCTACATAGTAACTTGCAACTTTGAATGAGAATGTGCTTGCTTACAGCAACGTGCTATATGTTCTGAATGCCCGAATTGGGAATCTGTGTCAAAACTTTGTTAGGAATTATGTGATCCTTACTAGCTGGAAGTAAGGGAGATGGGGCATGAAGTTATTTCTAGGAGTTGGACACATACCAAGTTTAGCTCAGTTCTGGGCATCTTTGAAATACCTATACAAACTTGTTCCTACATAGTAACTTGCATCTTTGAATGAGAATGTGCTTGCTTACAGCAACGTGCTATATGTTCTGAATGCCCGAATTGGCAATCTGTGTCAAAACTTTGTTGGGAATTATGTGATCCTTACTAGCTGGAAGTAAGGGAGAAGGGGCATGAAGTTATTTCTAGGAGTTGGACACATACCAAGTTTAGCTCAGTTCTGGGCATCTTTGAAATACCTATACAAACTTGTTCCTACATAGTAACTTGCATCTTTGAATGAGAATGTGCTTGCTTACAGCAACGTGCTATATGTTCTGAATGCCCGAATTGGCAATCTGTGTCAAAACTTTGTTAGGAATTATGTGATCCTTACTAGCTGGAAGAAAGGGAGATGGGGCATGAAGTTATTTCTAGGAGTTGGACACATACCAAGTTTAGCTCAGTTCTGGGCATCTTTGAAATACCTATAAAACTTGTTCCTACATAGTAACTTGCATCTTTGAATGAGAATCTGCTTGCTTACAGCAACGTGCTTTATGTTCTGAATGCCCGAATTGGGAATCTGTGTCAAATCTTTGTTAGGAATTATGTGATCCTTACTAGCTGGAAGTAAGGGAGATGGGGCATGAAGATATTTCTTGGAGTTGGACACATACCAAGTTTAGCTCAGTTCTGGGCATCTTTGAAATACCTATACAAACTTGTTCCTACATAGTAACTTGCAACTTTAAATGAGAATGTGCTTGCTTGCAGCAACGTGCTATATGTTCTGAATGCCCGAATTGGGAATCTGTGTCAAAACTTTGTTAGGAATTATGTGATCCTTACTAGCTGGAAGTAAGGGAGATGGGGCATGAAGTTATTTCTAGGAGTTGGACACATACCAAGTTTTGCTCAGTTCTGGGCATCTTTGAAATACCTATACAAACTTGTTCCTACATAGTAACTTGCAACTTTGAATGAGAATGTGCTTGCTTACAGCAACGTGCTATATGTTCTGAATGCCCGAATTGGGAATCTGTGTCAAAACTTTGTTAGGAATTATGTGATCCTTACTAGCTGGAAGTAAGGGAGATGGGGCATGAAGTTATTTCTAGGAGTTGGACACATACCAAGTTTTGCTCAGTTCTGGGCATCTTTGAAATACCTATACAAACTTGTTCCTACATAGTAACTTGCAACTTTGAATGAGAATGTGCTTGCTTACAGAAACGTGCTATATGTTCTGAATGCCCGAATTGGGAATCTGTGTCAAAACTTTGTTAGGAATTATGTGATCCTTACTAGCTGGAAGTAAGGGAGATGGGGCATGAAGTTATTTCTAGGAGCTGGACACATACCAAGTTTAGCTCAGTTCTGGGCATCTTTGAAATACCTATACAAACTTGTTCCTACATAGTAACTTGCATCTTTGAATGAGAATCTGCATGCTTACAGCAACGTGCTATATGTTCTGAATGCCCGAATTGGGAATCTGTGTCAAAACTTTGTTAGGAATTATGTGATCCTTACTAGCTGGAAGTAAGGGAGATGGGGCATGAAGTTATTTCTAGGAGTTGGACACATACCAAGTTTAGCTCAGTTCTGGGCATCTTTGAAATACCTATACAAACTTGTTCCTACATAGTAACTTGCATCTTTGAATGAGAATGTGCTTGCTTACAGCAACGCGCTATATGTTCTGAATGCCCGAATTGGGAATCTGTGTCAAAACTTTCTTAGGAATTATGTGATCCTTACTAGCTGGAAGTAAGGGAGATGGGGCATGAAGTTATTTCTAGGAGTTGGACACATACCAAGTTTAGCTCAGTTCTGGGCATCTTTGAAATACCTATACAAACTTGTTCCTACATAGTAACTTGCAACTTTGAATGAGAATGTGCTTGCTTACAGCAACGTGCTATATGTTCTGAATGCCCGAATTGGGAATCTGTGTCAAAACTTTGTTAGGAATTATGTGATCCGTACTAGCTGGAAGTAAGGGAGATGGGGCATGAAGTTATTTCTAGGAGTTGGACACATACCAAGTTTAGCTCAGTTCTGGGCATCTTTGAAATACCTATACAAACTTGTTCCTACATAGTAACTTGCAACTTTGAATGAGAATGTGCTTGCTTACAGCAACGTGCTATATGTTCTGAATGCCCGAATTGGGAATCTGTGTCAAAACTTTGTTAGGAATTATGTGATCCTTACTAGCTTGAAGTAAGGGAGATGGGGCATGAAGTTTTTTCTAGGAGTTGGACACATACCAAGTTTAGCTCAGTTCTGGGCATCTTTGAAATACCTATACAAACTTGTTCCTACATAGTAACTTGCCACTTTGAATGAGAATGTGCTTGCTTACAGCAACGTGCTATATGTTCTGAATGCCCGAATTGGGAATCTGTGTCAAAACTTTGTTAGGAATTATGTGATCCTTACTAGCTGGAAGTAAGGGAGATGGGGCATGAAGTTATTTCTTGGAGTTGGAGACATACCAAGTTTAGCTCAGTTCTCGCCATCTTTGAAATACCTAATCAAACTTGTTCCTAAATAGTAACTTGCAACTTTGAATGAGAATGTGCTTGCTTGCAGCAACGTGCTATATGTTCTGAAAGCCCGAATTGGGAATATGTGTCAAAACTTTGTTAGGCATTATGTGATCCTTACTAGCTGGAAGTAAGGGAGATGGAGCATGAAGTTATTTCTAGGAGTTGGACACATACCAACTTTAGCTCAGTTCTGGGCATCTTTGAAATACCTATACAAACTTGTTCCTACCTAGTAACTTGCATCTTTGAATGAGAATGTGCTTGCTTACAGCAACGTGCTATATGTTCTGAATGCCCGAATTGGGAATCTGTGTCAAAACTTTGTTAGGATTTATGTGATCCTTACTAGCTGGAAGTAAGGGAGATGGGGCATGAAGTTATTTCTAGGAGTTGGACACATACCAAGTTTAGCTCAGTTCTGGGCATCTTTGAAATACCTATACAAACTTGTTCCTACATAGTAACTTGCATCTTTGAATGAGAATGTGCTTGCTTACAGCAACGTGCTATATGTGCTGAATGCCCGAATTGGGAATCTGTGTCAAAACTTTGTTAGGATTTATGTGATCCTTACTAGCTGGAAGTAAGGGAGATGGGGCATGAAGTTATTTCTAGGAGTTGGACACATACCAAGTTTAGCTCAGTTCTGGGCATCTTTGAAATACCTATACAAACTTGTTCCTACATAGTAACTTGCAACTTTGAATGAAAATGTGCTTGCTTACAGCAACGTGCTATATGTTCTGAATGCCCGAATTGGGAATCTGTGTCAAAACTTTGTTAGGAATTATGTGATCCTTACTAGCTGGAAGTAAGGGAGATGGGGCATGAAGTTATTTCTAGGAGTTGGACACATACCAAGTTTAGCTCAGTTCTGGGCATCTTTGAAATACCTATACAAACTTGTTCCTACATAGTAACTTGCAACTTTGAATGAGAATGTGCTTGCTTACAGCAACGTGCTATATGTTCCGAATGCCCGAATTGGGAATCTGTGTCAAAACTTTGTTAGGAATTATGTGATCCTTACTAGCTGGAAGTAAGGGAGATGGGGCATGAAGTTATTTCTAGGAGTTGGACACATACCAAGTTTAGCTCAGTTCTGGGCATCTTTGAAATACCTATACAAACTTGTTCCTACATAGTAACTTGCAACTTTGAATGAGAATGTGCTTGCTTACAGCAACGTGCTATATGTTCCGAATGCCCGAATTGGGAATCTGTGTCAAAACTTTGTTAGGAATTATGTGATCCTTACTAGCTGGAAGTAAGGCAGATGGGGCATGAAGTTATTTCTAGGAGTTGGACACATACCAAGTTTAGCTCAGTTCTGGGCATCTTTGAAATACCTATACAAACTTGTTCCTACATAGTAACTTGCAACTTTGAATGAGAATCTGCTTGCTTACAGCAACGTGCTATATGTTCTGAATGCCCGAATTGGGAATCTGTGTCAAAACTTTGTTAGGAATTATGTGATCCTTACTAGCTGGAAGTAAGGGAGATGGGGCATGAAGTTATTTCTAGGAGTTGGACACATACCAAGTTTAGCTCAGTTCTGGGCATCTTTGAAATACCTATACAAACTTGTTCCTACATAGTAACTTGCAACTTTGAATGAGAATCTGCTTGCTTACAGCAACGTGCTATATGTTCTGAATGCCCGAATTGGGAATCTGTGTCAAAACTTTGTTAGGAATTATGTGATCCTTACTAGCTGGAAGTAAGGGAGATGGGGCATGAAGTTATTTCTAGGAGTTGGACACATACCAAGTTTAGCTCAGTTCTGGGCATCTTTGAAATACCTATACAAACTTGTTCCTACATAGTAACTTGCAACTTTGAATGAGAATGTGCTTGCTTGCTGCAACGTGCTATATGTTCTGAATGCCCGAATTGGCAATCTGTGTCAAAACTTTGTTAGGAATTATGTGATCCTTACTAGCTGGAAGTAAGGGAGATGGGGCATGAAGTTATTTCTAGGAGTTGGACACATACCAAGTTTAGCTCAGTTCTGGGCATCTTTGAAATACCTATACAAACTTGTTCCTACCTAGTAACTTGCATCTTTGAATGAGAATCTGCTTGCTTACAGCAACGTGCTATATGTTCTGAATGCCCGAATTGGGAATCTGTGTCATAACTTTGTTAGGAATTATGTGATCCTTACTAGCTGGAAGTAAGGGAGATGGGGCATGAAGTTATTTCTAGGAGTTGGACACATACCAAGTTTAGCTCAGTTCTGGGCATCTTTGAAATACCTATACAAACTTGTTCCTACCTAGTAACTTGCATCTTTGAATGAGAATGTGCTTGCTTACAGCAACGTGCTATATGTTCTGAATGCCCGAATTGGGAATCTGTGTCAAAACTTTGTTAGGAATTATGTGATCCTTACTAGCTGGAAGTAAGGGAGATGGGGCATGAAGTTATTTCTAGGAGTTGGACACATACCAAGTTTAGCTCAGTTCTGGGCATCTTTGAAATACCTATACAAACTTGTTCCTACATAGTAACTTGCAACTTTGAATGAGAATCTGCTTGCTTGCAGCAACGTGCTATATGTTCTGAATGCCCGAATTGGGAATCTGTGTCAAAACTTTGTTAGGAATTATGTGATCCTTACTAGCTGGAAGTAAGGGAGATGGGGCATGAAGTTATTTCTAGGAGTTGGACACATACCAAGTTTAGCTCAGTTCTGGGCATCTTTGAAATACCTATACAAACTTGTTCCTACATAGTAACTTGCATCTTTGAATGAGAATCTGCTTGCTTACAGCAACGTGCTATATGTTCTGAATGCCCAAATTGGGAATCTGTGTCATAACTTTGTTAGGAATTATGTGATCCTTACTAGCTGGAAGTAAGGGAGATGGGGCATGAAGTTATTTCTAGGAGTTGGACACATACCAAGTTTAGCTCAGTTCTGGGCATCTTTGAAATACCTATACAAACTTGTTCCTACATAGTAACTTGCATCTTTGAATGAGAATGTGCTTGCTTACAGCAACGTGCTATATGTTCTGAATGCCCGAATTGGGAATCTGTGTCAAAACTTTGTTAGGAATTATGTGATCCTTACTAGCTGGAAGTAAGGGAGATGGGGCATGAAGATATTTCTTGGAGTTGGACACATACCAAGTTTAGCTCAGTTCTGGGCATCTTTGAAATACCTATACAAACTTGTTCCAACATAGTAACTTGCAACTTTGAATGAGATTGTGCTTGCTTGCAGCAACGTGCTATATGTTCTGAATGCCCGAATTGGGAATCTGTGTCAAAACTTTGTTAGGAATTATGTGATCCTTACTAGCTGGAAGTAAGGGAGATGGAGCATGAAGTTATTTCTAGGAGTTGGACACATACCAAGTTTAGCTCAGTTCTGGGCATCTTTGAAATACCTATACAAACTTGTTCCTACATAGTAACTTGCAACTTTGAATGAGAATGTGCTTGCTTACAGCAACGTGCTATATGTTCTGAATGCCCGAATTGGGAATCTGTGTCAAAACTTTGTTAGGAATTATGTGATCCTTACTAGCTGGAAGTAAGGGAGATGGGGCATGAAGTTATTTCTAGGAGTTGGACACATACCAAGTTTAGCTCAGTTCTGGGCATCTTTGAAATACCTATACAAACTTGTTCCTACATAGTAACTTGCATCTTTGAATGAGAATCTGCTTGCTTACAGCAGCGTGCTATATGTTCTGAATGCCCGAATTGGGAATCTGTGTCAAAACTTTGTTAGGAATTATGTGATCCTTACTAGCTTGAAGTAAGGGAGATGGGGCATGAAGTTTTTTCTAGGAGTTGGACACATACCAAGTTTAGCTCAGTTCTGGGCATCTTTGAAATACCTATACAAACTTGTTCCTACATAGTAACTTGCCACTTTGAATGAGAATGTGCTTGCTTACAGCAACGTGCTATATGTTCTGAATGCCCGAATTGGGAATCTGTGTCAAAACTTTGTTAGGAATTATGTGATCCTTACTAGCTGGAAGTAAGGGAGATGGGGCATGAAGTTATTTCTTGGAGTTGGAGACATACCAAGTTTAGCTCAGTTCTCGCCATCTTTGAAATACCTAATCAAACTTGTTCCTAAATAGTAACTTGCAACTTTGAATGAGAATGTGCTTGCTTGCAGCAACGTGCTATATGTTCTGAAAGCCCGAATTGGGAATATGTGTCAAAACTTTGTTAGGCATTATGTGATCCTTACTAGCTGGAAGTAAGGGAGATGGAGCATGAAGTTATTTCTAGGAGTTGGACACATACCAACTTTAGCTCAGTTCTGGGCATCTTTGAAATACCTATACAAACTTGTTCCTACCTAGTAACTTGCATCTTTGAATGAGAATGTGCTTGCTTACAGCAACGTGCTATATGTTCTGAATGCCCGAATTGGGAATCTGTGTCAAAACTTTGTTAGGATTTATGTGATCCTTACTAGCTGGAAGTAAGGGAGATGGGGCATGAAGTTATTTCTAGGAGTTGGACACATACCAAGTTTAGCTCAGTTCTGGGCATCTTTGAAATACCTATACAAACTTGTTCCTACATAGTAACTTGCATCTTTGAATGAGAATGTGCTTGCTTACAGCAACGTGCTATATGTGCTGAATGCCCGAATTGGGAATCTGTGTCAAAACTTTGTTAGGATTTATGTGATCCTTACTAGCTGGAAGTAAGGGAGATGGGGCATGAAGTTATTTCTAGGAGTTGGACACATACCAAGTTTAGCTCAGTTCTGGGCATCTTTGAAATACCTATACAAACTTGTTCCTACATAGTAACTTGCAACTTTGAATGAAAATGTGCTTGCTTACAGCAACGTGCTATATGTTCTGAATGCCCGAATTGGGAATCTGTGTCAAAACTTTGTTAGGAATTATGTGATCCTTACTAGCTGGAAGTAAGGGAGATGGGGCATGAAGTTATTTCTAGGAGTTGGACACATACCAAGTTTAGCTCAGTTCTGGGCATCTTTGAAATACCTATACAAACTTGTTCCTACATAGTAACTTGCAACTTTGAATGAGAATGTGCTTGCTTACAGCAACGTGCTATATGTTCCGAATGCCCGAATTGGGAATCTGTGTCAAAACTTTGTTAGGAATTATGTGATCCTTACTAGCTGGAAGTAAGGGAGATGGGGCATGAAGTTATTTCTAGGAGTTGGACACATACCAAGTTTAGCTCAGTTCTGGGCATCTTTGAAATACCTATACAAACTTGTTCCTACATAGTAACTTGCAACTTTGAATGAGAATGTGCTTGCTTACAGCAACGTGCTATATGTTCCGAATGCCCGAATTGGGAATCTGTGTCAAAACTTTGTTAGGAATTATGTGATCCTTACTAGCTGGAAGTAAGGCAGATGGGGCATGAAGTTATTTCTAGGAGTTGGACACATACCAAGTTTAGCTCAGTTCTGGGCATCTTTGAAATACCTATACAAACTTGTTCCTACATAGTAACTTGCAACTTTGAATGAGAATCTGCTTGCTTACAGCAACGTGCTATATGTTCTGAATGCCCGAATTGGGAATCTGTGTCAAAACTTTGTTAGGAATTATGTGATCCTTACTAGCTGGAAGTAAGGGAGATGGGGCATGAAGTTATTTCTAGGAGTTGGACACATACCAAGTTTAGCTCAGTTCTGGGCATCTTTGAAATACCTATACAAACTTGTTCCTACATAGTAACTTGCAACTTTGAATGAGAATCTGCTTGCTTACAGCAACGTGCTATATGTTCTGAATGCCCGAATTGGGAATCTGTGTCAAAACTTTGTTAGGAATTATGTGATCCTTACTAGCTGGAAGTAAGGGAGATGGGGCATGAAGTTATTTCTAGGAGTTGGACACATACCAAGTTTAGCTCAGTTCTGGGCATCTTTGAAATACCTATACAAACTTGTTCCTACATAGTAACTTGCAACTTTGAATGAGAATGTGCTTGCTTGCTGCAACGTGCTATATGTTCTGAATGCCCGAATTGGCAATCTGTGTCAAAACTTTGTTAGGAATTATGTGATCCTTACTAGCTGGAAGTAAGGGAGATGGGGCATGAAGTTATTTCTAGGAGTTGGACACATACCAAGTTTAGCTCAGTTCTGGGCATCTTTGAAATACCTATACAAACTTGTTCCTACCTAGTAACTTGCATCTTTGAATGAGAATCTGCTTGCTTACAGCAACGTGCTATATGTTCTGAATGCCCGAATTGGGAATCTGTGTCATAACTTTGTTAGGAATTATGTGATCCTTACTAGCTGGAAGTAAGGGAGATGGGGCATGAAGTTATTTCTAGGAGTTGGACACATACCAAGTTTAGCTCAGTTCTGGGCATCTTTGAAATACCTATACAAACTTGTTCCTACCTAGTAACTTGCATCTTTGAATGAGAATGTGCTTGCTTACAGCAACGTGCTATATGTTCTGAATGCCCGAATTGGGAATCTGTGTCAAAACTTTGTTAGGAATTATGTGATCCTTACTAGCTGGAAGTAAGGGAGATGGGGCATGAAGTTATTTCTAGGAGTTGGACACATACCAAGTTTAGCTCAGTTCTGGGCATCTTTGAAATACCTATACAAACTTGTTCCTACATAGTAACTTGCAACTTTGAATGAGAATCTGCTTGCTTGCAGCAACGTGCTATATGTTCTGAATGCCCGAATTGGGAATCTGTGTCAAAACTTTGTTAGGAATTATGTGATCCTTACTAGCTGGAAGTAAGGGAGATGGGGCATGAAGTTATTTCTAGGAGTTGGACACATACCAAGTTTAGCTCAGTTCTGGGCATCTTTGAAATACCTATACAAACTTGTTCCTACATAGTAACTTGCATCTTTGAATGAGAATCTGCTTGCTTACAGCAACGTGCTATATGTTCTGAATGCCCAAATTGGGAATCTGTGTCATAACTTTGTTAGGAATTATGTGATCCTTACTAGCTGGAAGTAAGGGAGATGGGGCATGAAGTTATTTCTAGGAGTTGGACACATACCAAGTTTAGCTCAGTTCTGGGCATCTTTGAAATACCTATACAAACTTGTTCCTACATAGTAACTTGCATCTTTGAATGAGAATGTGCTTGCTTACAGCAACGTGCTATATGTTCTGAATGCCCGAATTGGGAATCTGTGTCAAAACTTTGTTAGGAATTATGTGATCCTTACTAGCTGGAAGTAAGGGAGATGGGGCATGAAGATATTTCTTGGAGTTGGACACATACCAAGTTTAGCTCAGTTCTGGGCATCTTTGAAATACCTATACAAACTTGTTCCAACATAGTAACTTGCAACTTTGAATGAGATTGTGCTTGCTTGCAGCAACGTGCTATATGTTCTGAATGCCCGAATTGGGAATCTGTGTCAAAACTTTGTTAGGAATTATGTGATCCTTACTAGCTGGAAGTAAGGGAGATGGAGCATGAAGTTATTTCTAGGAGTTGGACACATACCAAGTTTAGCTCAGTTCTGGGCATCTTTGAAATACCTATACAAACTTGTTCCTACATAGTAACTTGCAACTTTGAATGAGAATGTGCTTGCTTACAGCAACGTGCTATATGTTCTGAATGCCCGAATTGGGAATCTGTGTCAAAACTTTGTTAGGAATTATGTGATCCTTACTAGCTGGAAGTAAGGGAGATGGGGCATGAAGTTATTTCTAGGAGTTGGACACATACCAAGTTTAGCTCAGTTCTGGGCATCTTTGAAATACCTATACAAACTTGTTCCTACATAGTAACTTGCATCTTTGAATGAGAATGTGCTTGCTTACAGCAACGTGCTATATGTTCTGAATGCCCGAATTGGGAATCTGTGTCAAAACTTTGTTAGGAATTATGTGATCCTTACTAGCTGGAAGTAAGGGAGATGGGGCATGAAGATATTTCTTGGAGTTGGACACATACCAAGTTTAGCTCAGTTCTGGGCATCTTTGAAATACCTATACAAACTTGTTCCAACATAGTAACTTGCAACTTTGAATGAGATTGTGCTTGCTTGCAGCAACGTGCTATATGTTCTGAATGCCCGAATTGGGAATCTGTGTCAAAACTTTGTTAGGAATTATGTGATCCTTACTAGCTGGAAGTAAGGGAGATGGAGCATGAAGTTATTTCTAGGAGTTGGACACATACCAAGTTTAGCTCAGTTCTGGGCATCTTTGAAATACCTATACAAACTTGTTCCTACATAGTAACTTGCAACTTTGAATGAGAATGTGCTTGCTTACAGCAACGTGCTATATGTTCTGAATGCCCGAATTGGGAATCTGTGTCAAAACTTTGTTAGGAATTATGTGATCCTTACTAGCTGGAAGTAAGGGAGATGGGGCATGAAGTTATTTCTAGGAGTTGGACACATACCAAGTTTAGCTCAGTTCTGGGCATCTTTGAAATACCTATACAAACTTGTTCCTACATAGTAACTTGCATCTTTGAATGAGAATCTGCTTGCTTACAGCAGCGTGCTATATGTTCTGAATGCCCGAATTGGGAATCTGTGTCAAAACTTTGTTAGGAATTATGTGATCCTTACTAGCTGGAAGTAAGGGAGATGGGGCATGAAGTTATTTCTAGGAGTTGGACACATACCAAGTTTAGCTCAGTTCTGGGCATCTTTGAAATACCTATACAAACTTGTTCCTACATAGTAACTTGCAACTTTGAATGAGAATGTGCTTGCTTACAGCAACGTGCTATATGTTCTGAATGCCCGAATTGGGAATCTGTGTCAAAACTTTGTTAGGAATTATGTGATCCTTACTAGCTGGAAGTAAGGGAGATGGGGCATGAAGTTATTTCTTGGAGTTGGACACATACCAAGTTTAGCTCAGTTCTGGGCATCTTTGAAATACCTATACAAACTTGTTCCTACATAGTAACTTGCAACTTTGAATGAGAATGTGCTTGCTTACAGCAACGTGCTATATGTTCTGAATGCCCGAATTGGGAATCTGTGTCAAAACTTTGTTAGGAATTATGTGATCCTTACTAGCTGGAAGTAAGGGAGATGGGGCATGAAGTTATTTCTAGGAGTTGGACACATACCAAGTTTAGCTCAGTTCTGGGCATCTTTGAAATACCTATACAAACTTGTTCCTACATAGTAACTTGCATCTTTGAATGAGAATGTGCTTGCTTACAGCAACGTGCTATATGTTCTGAATGCCCGAATTGGCAATCTGTGTCAAAACTTTGTTGGGAATTATGTGATCCTTACTAGCTGGAAGTAAGGGAGAAGGGGCATGAAGTTATTTCTAGGAGTTGGACACATACCAAGTTTAGCTCAGTTCTGGGCATCTTTGAAATACCTATACAAACTTGTTCCTACATAGTAACTTGCATCTTTGAATGAGAATGTGCTTGCTTACAGCAACGTGCTATATGTTCTGAATGCCCGAATTGGCAATCTGTGTCAAAACTTTGTTAGGAATTATGTGATCCTTACTAGCTGGAAGAAAGGGAGATGGGGCATGAAGTTATTTCTAGGAGTTGGACACATACCAAGTTTAGCTCAGTTCTGGGCATCTTTGAAATACCTATAAAACTTGTTCCTACATAGTAACTTGCATCTTTGAATGAGAATCTGCTTGCTTACAGCAACGTGCTTTATGTTCTGAATGCCCGAATTGGGAATCTGTGTCAAATCTTTGTTAGGAATTATGTGATCCTTACTAGCTGGAAGTAAGGGAGATGGGGCATGAAGATATTTCTTGGAGTTGGACACATACCAAGTTTAGCTCAGTTCTGGGCATCTTTGAAATACCTATACAAACTTGTTCCTACATAGTAACTTGCAACTTTAAATGAGAATGTGCTTGCTTGCAGCAACGTGCTATATGTTCTGAATGCCCGAATTGGGAATCTGTGTCAAAACTTTGTTAGGAATTATGTGATCCTTACTAGCTGGAAGTAAGGGAGATGGGGCATGAAGTTATTTCTAGGAGTTGGACACATACCAAGTTTTGCTCAGTTCTGGGCATCTTTGAAATACCTATACAAACTTGTTCCTACATAGTAACTTGCAACTTTGAATGAGAATGTGCTTGCTTACAGCAACGTGCTATATGTTCTGAATGCCCGAATTGGGAATCTGTGTCAAAACTTTGTTAGGAATTATGTGATCCTTACTAGCTGGAAGTAAGGGAGATGGGGCATGAAGTTATTTCTAGGAGTTGGACACATACCAAGTTTTGCTCAGTTCTGGGCATCTTTGAAATACCTATACAAACTTGTTCCTACATAGTAACTTGCAACTTTGAATGAGAATGTGCTTGCTTACAGAAACGTGCTATATGTTCTGAATGCCCGAATTGGGAATCTGTGTCAAAACTTTGTTAGGAATTATGTGATCCTTACTAGCTGGAAGTAAGGGAGATGGGGCATGAAGTTATTTCTAGGAGCTGGACACATACCAAGTTTAGCTCAGTTCTGGGCATCTTTGAAATACCTATACAAACTTGTTCCTACATAGTAACTTGCATCTTTGAATGAGAATCTGCATGCTTACAGCAACGTGCTATATGTTCTGAATGCCCGAATTGGGAATCTGTGTCAAAACTTTGTTAGGAATTATGTGATCCTTACTAGCTGGAAGTAAGGGAGATGGGGCATGAAGTTATTTCTAGGAGTTGGACACATACCAAGTTTAGCTCAGTTCTGGGCATCTTTGAAATACCTATACAAACTTGTTCCTACATAGTAACTTGCATCTTTGAATGAGAATGTGCTTGCTTACAGCAACGCGCTATATGTTCTGAATGCCCGAATTGGGAATCTGTGTCAAAACTTTCTTAGGAATTATGTGATCCTTACTAGCTGGAAGTAAGGGAGATGGGGCATGAAGTTATTTCTAGGAGTTGGACACATACCAAGTTTAGCTCAGTTCTGGGCATCTTTGAAATACCTATACAAACTTGTTCCTACATAGTAACTTGCAACTTTGAATGAGAATGTGCTTGCTTACAGCAACGTGCTATATGTTCTGAATGCCCGAATTGGGAATCTGTGTCAAAACTTTGTTAGGAATTATGTGATCCGTACTAGCTGGAAGTAAGGGAGATGGGGCATGAAGTTATTTCTAGGAGTTGGACACATACCAAGTTTAGCTCAGTTCTGGGCATCTTTGAAATACCTATACAAACTTGTTCCTACATAGTAACTTGCAACTTTGAATGAGAATGTGCTTGCTTACAGCAACGTGCTATATGTTCTGAATGCCCGAATTGGGAATCTGTGTCAAAACTTTGTTAGGAATTATGTGATCCTTACTAGCTTGAAGTAAGGGAGATGGGGCATGAAGTTTTTTCTAGGAGTTGGACACATACCAAGTTTAGCTCAGTTCTGGGCATCTTTGAAATACCTATACAAACTTGTTCCTACATAGTAACTTGCCACTTTGAATGAGAATGTGCTTGCTTACAGCAACGTGCTATATGTTCTGAATGCCCGAATTGGGAATCTGTGTCAAAACTTTGTTAGGAATTATGTGATCCTTACTAGCTGGAAGTAAGGGAGATGGGGCATGAAGTTATTTCTTGGAGTTGGAGACATACCAAGTTTAGCTCAGTTCTCGCCATCTTTGAAATACCTAATCAAACTTGTTCCTAAATAGTAACTTGCAACTTTGAATGAGAATGTGCTTGCTTGCAGCAACGTGCTATATGTTCTGAAAGCCCGAATTGGGAATATGTGTCAAAACTTTGTTAGGCATTATGTGATCCTTACTAGCTGGAAGTAAGGGAGATGGAGCATGAAGTTATTTCTAGGAGTTGGACACATACCAACTTTAGCTCAGTTCTGGGCATCTTTGAAATACCTATACAAACTTGTTCCTACCTAGTAACTTGCATCTTTGAATGAGAATGTGCTTGCTTACAGCAACGTGCTATATGTTCTGAATGCCCGAATTGGGAATCTGTGTCAAAACTTTGTTAGGATTTATGTGATCCTTACTAGCTGGAAGTAAGGGAGATGGGGCATGAAGTTATTTCTAGGAGTTGGACACATACCAAGTTTAGCTCAGTTCTGGGCATCTTTGAAATACCTATACAAACTTGTTCCTACATAGTAACTTGCATCTTTGAATGAGAATGTGCTTGCTTACAGCAACGTGCTATATGTGCTGAATGCCCGAATTGGGAATCTGTGTCAAAACTTTGTTAGGATTTATGTGATCCTTACTAGCTGGAAGTAAGGGAGATGGGGCATGAAGTTATTTCTAGGAGTTGGACACATACCAAGTTTAGCTCAGTTCTGGGCATCTTTGAAATACCTATACAAACTTGTTCCTACATAGTAACTTGCAACTTTGAATGAAAATGTGCTTGCTTACAGCAACGTGCTATATGTTCTGAATGCCCGAATTGGGAATCTGTGTCAAAACTTTGTTAGGAATTATGTGATCCTTACTAGCTGGAAGTAAGGGAGATGGGGCATGAAGTTATTTCTAGGAGTTGGACACATACCAAGTTTAGCTCAGTTCTGGGCATCTTTGAAATACCTATACAAACTTGTTCCTACATAGTAACTTGCAACTTTGAATGAGAATGTGCTTGCTTACAGCAACGTGCTATATGTTCCGAATGCCCGAATTGGGAATCTGTGTCAAAACTTTGTTAGGAATTATGTGATCCTTACTAGCTGGAAGTAAGGGAGATGGGGCATGAAGTTATTTCTAGGAGTTGGACACATACCAAGTTTAGCTCAGTTCTGGGCATCTTTGAAATACCTATACAAACTTGTTCCTACATAGTAACTTGCAACTTTGAATGAGAATGTGCTTGCTTACAGCAACGTGCTATATGTTCCGAATGCCCGAATTGGGAATCTGTGTCAAAACTTTGTTAGGAATTATGTGATCCTTACTAGCTGGAAGTAAGGCAGATGGGGCATGAAGTTATTTCTAGGAGTTGGACACATACCAAGTTTAGCTCAGTTCTGGGCATCTTTGAAATACCTATACAAACTTGTTCCTACATAGTAACTTGCAACTTTGAATGAGAATCTGCTTGCTTACAGCAACGTGCTATATGTTCTGAATGCCCGAATTGGGAATCTGTGTCAAAACTTTGTTAGGAATTATGTGATCCTTACTAGCTGGAAGTAAGGGAGATGGGGCATGAAGTTATTTCTAGGAGTTGGACACATACCAAGTTTAGCTCAGTTCTGGGCATCTTTGAAATACCTATACAAACTTGTTCCTACATAGTAACTTGCAACTTTGAATGAGAATCTGCTTGCTTACAGCAACGTGCTATATGTTCTGAATGCCCGAATTGGGAATCTGTGTCAAAACTTTGTTAGGAATTATGTGATCCTTACTAGCTGGAAGTAAGGGAGATGGGGCATGAAGTTATTTCTAGGAGTTGGACACATACCAAGTTTAGCTCAGTTCTGGGCATCTTTGAAATACCTATACAAACTTGTTCCTACATAGTAACTTGCAACTTTGAATGAGAATGTGCTTGCTTGCTGCAACGTGCTATATGTTCTGAATGCCCGAATTGGCAATCTGTGTCAAAACTTTGTTAGGAATTATGTGATCCTTACTAGCTGGAAGTAAGGGAGATGGGGCATGAAGTTATTTCTAGGAGTTGGACACATACCAAGTTTAGCTCAGTTCTGGGCATCTTTGAAATACCTATACAAACTTGTTCCTACCTAGTAACTTGCATCTTTGAATGAGAATCTGCTTGCTTACAGCAACGTGCTATATGTTCTGAATGCCCGAATTGGGAATCTGTGTCATAACTTTGTTAGGAATTATGTGATCCTTACTAGCTGGAAGTAAGGGAGATGGGGCATGAAGTTATTTCTAGGAGTTGGACACATACCAAGTTTAGCTCAGTTCTGGGCATCTTTGAAATACCTATACAAACTTGTTCCTACCTAGTAACTTGCATCTTTGAATGAGAATGTGCTTGCTTACAGCAACGTGCTATATGTTCTGAATGCCCGAATTGGGAATCTGTGTCAAAACTTTGTTAGGAATTATGTGATCCTTACTAGCTGGAAGTAAGGGAGATGGGGCATGAAGTTATTTCTAGGAGTTGGACACATACCAAGTTTAGCTCAGTTCTGGGCATCTTTGAAATACCTATACAAACTTGTTCCTACATAGTAACTTGCAACTTTGAATGAGAATCTGCTTGCTTGCAGCAACGTGCTATATGTTCTGAATGCCCGAATTGGGAATCTGTGTCAAAACTTTGTTAGGAATTATGTGATCCTTACTAGCTGGAAGTAAGGGAGATGGGGCATGAAGTTATTTCTAGGAGTTGGACACATACCAAGTTTAGCTCAGTTCTGGGCATCTTTGAAATACCTATACAAACTTGTTCCTACATAGTAACTTGCATCTTTGAATGAGAATCTGCTTGCTTACAGCAACGTGCTATATGTTCTGAATGCCCAAATTGGGAATCTGTGTCATAACTTTGTTAGGAATTATGTGATCCTTACTAGCTGGAAGTAAGGGAGATGGGGCATGAAGTTATTTCTAGGAGTTGGACACATACCAAGTTTAGCTCAGTTCTGGGCATCTTTGAAATACCTATACAAACTTGTTCCTACATAGTAACTTGCATCTTTGAATGAGAATGTGCTTGCTTACAGCAACGTGCTATATGTTCTGAATGCCCGAATTGGGAATCTGTGTCAAAACTTTGTTAGGAATTATGTGATCCTTACTAGCTGGAAGTAAGGGAGATGGGGCATGAAGATATTTCTTGGAGTTGGACACATACCAAGTTTAGCTCAGTTCTGGGCATCTTTGAAATACCTATACAAACTTGTTCCAACATAGTAACTTGCAACTTTGAATGAGATTGTGCTTGCTTGCAGCAACGTGCTATATGTTCTGAATGCCCGAATTGGGAATCTGTGTCAAAACTTTGTTAGGAATTATGTGATCCTTACTAGCTGGAAGTAAGGGAGATGGAGCATGAAGTTATTTCTAGGAGTTGGACACATACCAAGTTTAGCTCAGTTCTGGGCATCTTTGAAATACCTATACAAACTTGTTCCTACATAGTAACTTGCAACTTTGAATGAGAATGTGCTTGCTTACAGCAACGTGCTATATGTTCTGAATGCCCGAATTGGGAATCTGTGTCAAAACTTTGTTAGGAATTATGTGATCCTTACTAGCTGGAAGTAAGGGAGATGGGGCATGAAGTTATTTCTAGGAGTTGGACACATACCAAGTTTAGCTCAGTTCTGGGCATCTTTGAAATACCTATACAAACTTGTTCCTACATAGTAACTTGCATCTTTGAATGAGAATCTGCTTGCTTACAGCAGCGTGCTATATGTTCTGAATGCCCGAATTGGGAATCTGTGTCAAAACTTTGTTAGGAATTATGTGATCCTTACTAGCTGGAAGTAAGGGAGATGGGGCATGAAGTTATTTCTAGGAGTTGGACACATACCAAGTTTAGCTCAGTTCTGGGCATCTTTGAAATACCTATACAAACTTGTTCCTACATAGTAACTTGCATCTTTGAATGAGAATCTGCTTGCTTACAGCAACGTGCTATATGTTCTGAATGCCCGAATTGGGAATCTGTGTCAAAACTTTGTTAGGAATTATGTGATCCTTACTAGCTGGAAGTAAGGGAGATGGGGCATGAAGTTATTTCTAGGAGTTGGACACATACCAAGTTTAGCTCAGTTCTGGGCATCTTTGAAATACCTATACAAACTTGTTCCTACATAGTAACTTGCATCTTTGAATGAGAATGTGCTTGCTTACAGCAACGCGCTATATGTTCTGAATGCCCGAATTGGGAATCTGTGTCAAAACTTTGTTAGGAATTATGTGATCCTTACTAGCTGGAAGTAAGGGAGATGGGGCATGAAGTTATTTCTAGGAGTTGGACACATACCAAGTTTAGCTCAGTTCTGGGCATCTTTGAAATACCTATACAAATTTGTTCCTACATAGTAACTTGCAACTTTGAATGAGAATGTGCTTGCTTACAGCAACGTGCTATATGTTCTGAATGCCCGAATTGGGAATCTGTGTCAAAACTTTGTTAGGAATTATGTGATCCTTACTAGCTGGAAGTAAGGGAGATGGGGCATGAAGTTATTTCTTGGAGTTGGAGACATACCAAGTTTAGCTCAGTTCTGGGCATCTTTGAAATACCTATACAAACTTGTTCCTACATAGTAACTTGCAACTTTGAATGAGAATGTGCTTGCTTGCAGCAACGTTCTATATGTTCTGAATGCCCGATTTGGGAATCTGTGTCAAAACTTTGTTAGGAACTATGTGATCCTTACTAGCTGGAAGTAAGGGAGATGGAGCATGAAGTTATTTCTAGGAGTTTTACACATACCAAGTTTAGCTCAGTTCTGGGCATCTTTGAAAGACCTATACAAACTTGTTCCTACATAGTAACTTGCATCTTTGAATGAGAATGTGCTTGCTTACAGCAACGTGCTATATGTTCTGAATGCCCGAATTGGCAATCTGTGTCAAAACTTTGTTAGGAATTATGTGATCCTTACTAGCTGGAAGTAAGGGAGATGGGGCATGAAGTTATTTCTAGGAGTTGGACACATACCAAGTTTAGCTCAGTTCTGGGCATCTTTGAAATACCTATACAAACTTGTTCCTACATAGTAACTTGCCACTTTGAATGAGAATGTGCTTGCTTACAGCAACGTGCTATATGTTCTGAATACCCGAATTGGGAATCTGTGTCAAAACTTTGTTAGGAATTATGTGATCCTTACTAGCTGGAAGTAAGGGAGATGGGGCATGAAGTTATTTCTAGGAGTTGGACACATACCAAGTTTAGCTCAGTTCTGGGCATCTTTGAAATACCTATACAAACTTGTTCCTACATAGTAACTTGCAACTTTGAATGAGAATGTGCTTGCTTACAGCAACGTGCTATATGTTCTGAATGCCCGAATTGGGAATCTGTGTCAAAACTTTGTTAGGAATTATGTGATCCTTACTAGCTGGAAGTAAGGGAGATGGGGCATGAAGTTATTTCTAGGAGTTGGACACATACCAAGTTTAGCTCAGTTCTGGGCATCTTTGAAATACCTATACAAACTTGTTCCTACATAGTAACTTGCATCTTTGAATGAGAATGTGCTTGCTTACAGCAACGTGCTATATGTTCTGAATGCCCGAATTGGGAATCTGTGTCAAAACTTTGTTAGGAATTATGTGATCCTTACTAGCTGGAAGTAAGGGAGATGGGGCATGAAGTTATTTCTTGGAGTTGGACACATACCAAGTTTAGCTCAGTTCTGGGCATCTTTGAAATACCTATACAAACTTGTTCCTACATAGTAACTTGCAACTTTGAATGAGAATGTGCTTGCTTGCAGCAACGTGCTATATGTTCTGAATGCCCGAATTGGGAATCTGTGTCAAAACTTTGTTAGGAATTATGTGATCCTTACTAGCTGGAAGTAAGGGAGATGGAGCATGAAGTTATTTCTAGGAGTTGGACACATACCAACTTTAGCTCAGTTCTGGGCATCTTTGAAATACCTATACAAACTTGTTCCTACATAGTAACTTGCATCTTTGAATGAGAATCTGCTTGCTTACAGCAACGTGCTATATGTTCTGAATGCCCGAATTGGCAATCTGTGTCAAAACTTTGTTAGGAATTATGTGATCCTTACTAGCTGGAAGTAAGGCAGATGGGGCATGAAGTTATTTCTAGGAGTTGGACACATACCAAGTTTAGCTCAGTTCTGGGCATCTTTGAAATACCTATACAAACTTGTTCCTACATAATAACTTGCATCTTTGAATGAGAATCTGCTTGCTTACAGCAACGTGCTATATGTTCTGAATGCCCGAATTGGGAATCTGTGTCAAAACTTTGTTAGGAATTATGTGATCCTTACTAGCTGGAAGTAAGGGAGATGGGGCATGAAGTTATTTCTAGGAGTTGGACACATACCAAGTTTAGCTCAGTTCTGGGCATCTTTGAAATACCTATACAAACTTGTTCCTACATAGTAACTTGCCACTTTGAATGAAAATGTGCTTGCTTACAGCAACGTGCTATATGTTCTGAATGCCCGAATTGGGAATCTGTGTCAAAACTTTGTTAGGAATTATGTGATCCTTACTAGCTGGAAGTAAGGGAGATGGGGCATGAAGTTATTTCTAGGAGTTGGACACATACCAAGTTTAGCTCAGTTCTGGGCATCTTTGAAATACCTATACAAACTTGTTCCTACATAGTAACTTGCATCTTTGAATGAGAATGTGCTTGCTTACAGCAACGTGCTATATGTTCTGAATGCCCGAATTGGGAATCTGTGTCAAAACTTTGTTAGGAATTATGTGATCCTTACTAGCTGGAAGTAAGGGAGATGGGGCATGAAGTTATTTCTAGGAGTTGGACACATACCAAGTTTAGCTCAGTTCTGGGCATCTTTGAAATACCTATACAAACTTGTTCCTACATAGTAACTTGCATCTTTGAATGAGAATGTGCTTGCTTACAGCAACGTGCTATATGTTCTGAATGCCCGAATTGGGAATCTGTGTCAAAACTTTGTTAGGAATTATGTGATCCTTACTAGCTGGAAGTAAGGGAGAAGGGGCATGAAGTTATTTCTAGGAGTTGGACACATACCAAGTTTAGCTCAGTTCTGGGCATCTTTGAAATACCTATACAAACTTGTTCCTACATAGTAACTTGCATCTTTGAATGAGAATCTGCTTGCTTACAGCAACGTGCTATATGTTCTGAATGCCCGAATTGGGAATCTGTGTCAAATCTTTGTTAGGAATTATGTGATCCTTACTAGCTGGAAGTAAGGGAGATGGGGCATGAAGATATTTCTTGGAGTTGGACACATACCAAGTTTAGCTCAGTTCTGGGCATCTTTGAAATACCTATACAAACTTGTTCCTACATAGTAACTTGCAACTTTGAATGAGAATGTGCTTGCTTGCAGCAACGTGCTATATGTTCTGAATGCCCGAATTGGGAATCTGTGTCAAAACTTTGTTAGGAATTATGTGATCCTTACTAGCTGGAAGTAAGGGAGATGGGGCATGAAGTTATTTCTAGGAGTTGGACACATACCAAGTTTAGCTCAGTTCTGGGCATCTTTGAAATACCTATACAAACTTGTTCCTACATAGTAACTTGCAACTTTGAATGAGAATGTGCTTGCTTACAGCAACGTGCTATATGTTCTGAATGCCCGAATTGGGAATCTGTGTCAAAACTTTGTTAGGAATTATGTGATCCTTACTAGCTGGAAGTAAGGGAGATGGGGCATGAAGTTATTTCTAGGAGTTGGACACATACCAAGTTTAGCTCAGTTCTGGGCATCTTTGAAATACCTATACAAACTTGTTCCTACATAGTAACTTGCAACTTTGAATGAGAATGTGCTTGCTTACAGCAACGTGCTATATGTTCTGAATGCCCGAATTGGGAATCTGTGTCAAAACTTTGTTAGGAATTATGTGATCCTTACTAGCTGGAAGTAAGGGAGATGGGGCATGAAGTTATTTCTAGGAGTTGGAACATACCAAGTTTAGCTCAGTTCTGGGCATCTTTGAAATACCTATACAAACTTGTTCCTACATAGTAACTTGCATCTTTGAATGAGAATCTGCTTGCTTACAGCAACGTGCTATATGTTCTGAATGCCCGAATTGGGAATCTGTGTCAAAACTTTGTTAGGAATTATGTGATCCTTACTAGCTGGAAGTAAGGGAGATGGGGCATGAAGTTATTTCTAGGAGTTGGACACATACCAAGTTTAGCTCAGTTCTGGGCATCTTTGAAATACCTATACAAACTTGTTCCTACATAGTAACTTGCATCTTTGAATGAGAATGTGCTTGCTTACAGCAACGCGCTATATGTTCTGAATGCCCGAATTGGGAATCTGTGTCAAAACTTTCTTAGGAATTATGTGATCCTTACTAGCTGGAAGTAAGGGAGATGGGGCATGAAGTTATTTCTAGGAGTTGGACACATACCAAGTTTATCTCAGTTCTGGGCATCTTTGAAATACCTATACAAACTTGTTCCTACATAGTAACTTGCAACTTTGAATGAGAATGTGCTTGCTTACAGCAACGTGCTATATGTTCTGAATGCCCGAATTGGGAATCTGTGTCAAAACTTTGTTAGGAATTATGTGATCCTTACTAGCTGGAAGTAAGGGAGATGGGGCATGAAGTTATTTCTAGGAGTTGGACACATACCAAGTTTAGCTCAGTTCTGGGCATCTTTGAAATACCTATACAAACTTGTTCCTACATAGTAACTTGCATCTTTGAATGAGAATGTGCTTGCTTACAGCAACGTGCTATATGTTCTGAATGCCCGAATTGGGAATCTGTGTCAAAACTTTGTTAGGAATTATGTGATCCGTACTAGCTGGAAGTAAGGGAGATGGGGCATGAAGTTATTTCTAGGAGTTGGACACATACCAAGTTTAGCTCAGTTCTGGGCATCTTTGAAATACCTATACAAACTTGTTCCTACATAGTAACTTGCAACTTTGAATGAGAATGTGCTTGCTTACAGCAACGTGCTATATGTTCTGAATGCCCGAATTGGGAATCTGTGTCAAAACTTTGTTAGGAATTATGTGATCCTTACTAGCTGGAAGTAAGGGAGATGGGGCATGAAGTTTTTTCTAGGAGTTGGACACATACCAAGTTTAGCTCAGTTCTGGGCATCTTTGAAATACCTATACAAACTTGTTCCTACATAGTAACTTGCCACTTTGAATGAGAATGTGCTTGCTTACAGCAACGTGCTATATGTTCTGAATGCCCGAATTGGGAATCTGTGTCAAAACTTTGTTAGGAATTATGTGATCCTTACTAGCTGGAAGTAAGGGAGATGGGGCATGAAGTTATTTCTTGGAGTTGGAGACATACCAAGTTTAGCTCAGTTCTCGCCATCTTTGAAATACCTAATCAAACATGTTCCTACATAGTAACTTGCAACTTTGAATGAGAATGTGCTTGCTTGCAGCAACGTGCTATATGTTCTGAAAGCCCGAATTGGGAATCTGTGTCAAAACTTTGTTAGGAATTATGTGATCCTTACTAGCTGGAAGTAAGGGAGATGGAGCATGAAGTTATTTCTAGGAGTTGGACACATACCAACTTTAGCTCAGTTCTGGGCATCTTTGAAATACCTATACAAACTTGTTCCTACATAGTAACTTGCATCTTTGAATGAGAATCTGCTTGCTTACAGCAACGTGCTATATGTTCTGAATGCCCGAATTGGCAATCTGTGTCAAAACTTTGTTAGAAATTATGTGATCCTTACTAGCTGGAAGTAAGGCAGATGGGGCATGAAGTTATTTCTAGGAGTTGGACACATACCAAGTTTAGCTCAGTTCTGGGCATCTTTGAAATACCTATACAAACTTGTTCCTACATAGTAACTTGCAACTTTGAATGAAAATGTGCTTGCTTACAGCAACGTGCTATATGTTCTGAATGCCCGAATTGGGAATCTGTGTCAAAACTTTGTTAGGAATTATATGATCCTTACTAGCTGGAAGTAAGGGAGATGGGGCATGAAGTTATTTCTAGGAGTTGGACACATACCAAGTTTAGCTCAGTTCTGGGCATCTTTGAAATACTTAAACAAACTTGTTCCTACATAGTAACTTGCAACTTTGAATGAAAATGTGCTTGCTTACAGCAACGTGCTATAGGTTCTGAATGCCCGAATTGGGAATCTGTGTCAAAACTTTGTTAGGAATTATGTGATCCTTACTAGCTGGAAGTAAGGGAGATGGGGCATGAAGTTATTTCTAGGAGTTGGACACATACCAAGTTTAGCTCAGTTCTGTGCATCTTTGAAATACCTATACAAACTTGTTCCTACATAGTAACTTGCATCTTTGAATGAGAATGTGCTTGCTTACAGCAACGTGCTATATGTTCTGAATGCCTAAATTGGCAATCTGTGTCAAAACTTTGTTAGGAATTATGTGATCCTTACTAGCTGGAAGTAAGGGAGATGGGGCATGAAGTTATTTCTAGGAGTTGGACACATACCCAGTTTAGCTCAGTCTGGGCATCTTTGAAATACCTATACAAACTTGTTCCTACATAATAACTTGCATCTTTGAATGAGAATCTGCTTGCTTACAGCAACGTGCTATATGTTCTGAATGCCCGAATTGGGAATCTGTGTCAAAACTTTGTTAGGAATTATGTGATCCTTACTAGCTGGAAGTAAGGGAGATGGGGCATGACGTTATTTCTAGGAGTTGGACACATACCAAGTTTAGCTCAGTTCTGGGCATCTTTGAAATACCTATACAAACTTGTTCCTACATAGTAACTTGCAACTTTGAATGAGAATGTGCTTGCTTACAGCAACGTGCTATATGTTCTGAATGCCCGAATTGGGAATCTGTGTCAAAACTTTGTTAGGAATTATGTGATCCTTACTAGCTGGAAGTAAGGGAGATGGGGCATGAAGTTATTTCTAGGAGTTGGACACATACCAAGTTTAGCTCAGTTCTGGGCATCTTTGAAATACCTATACAAACTTGTTCCTACATAGTAACTTGCAACTTTGAATGAGAATGTGCTTGCTTACAGCAACGTGCTATATGTTCTGAATGCCCGAATTGGGAATCTGTGTCAAAACTTTGTTAGGAATTATGTGATCCTTACTAGCTGGAAGTAAGGGAGATGGGGCATGAAGTTATTTCTAGGAGTTGGACACATACCAAGTTTAGCTCAGTTCTGGGCATCTTTGAAATACCTATACAAACTTGTTCCTACATAGTAACTTGCATCTTTGAATGAGAATGTGCTTGCTTACAGCAACGTGCTATATGTTCTGAATGCCCGAATTGGGAATCTGTGTCAAAACTTTGTTAGGAATTATGTGATCCTTACTCGCTGGAAGTAAGGGAGATGGAGCATGAAGTTATTTCTAGGAGTTGGACACATACCAAGTTTAGCTCAGTTCTGGGCATCTTTGAAATACCTATACAAACTTGTTCCTACATAGTAACTTGCATCTTTGAATGAGAATGTGCTTGCTTACAGCAACGTGCTATATGTTCTGAATGCCCGAATTGAGAATCTGTGTCAAAACTTTGTTAGGAATTATGTGATCCTTACTAGCTGGAAGTAAGGGAGATGGGGCATGAAGTTATTTCTAGGAGTTGGACACATACCAAGTTTAGCTCAGTTCTGGGCATCTTTGAAATACCTATACAAACTTGTTCTTACATAGTAACTTGCATCTTTAATGAGAATCTGCTTGCTTACAGCAACGTGCTATATGTTCTGAATGCCCGAATTGGGAATCTGTGTCAAAACTTTGTTAGGAATTATGTGATCCTTACTAGCTGGAAGTAAGGGAGATGGGGCATGAAGTTATTTCTAGGAGTTGGACACATACCAAGTTTAGCTCAGTTCTGGGCATCTTTGAAATACCTATACAAACTTGTTCCTACATAGTAACTTGCAACTTTGAATGAGAATGTGCTTGCTTACAGCAACGTGCTATATGTTCTGAATGCCCGAATTGGGAATCTGTGTCAAAACTTTGTTAGGAATTGTGATCCTTACTAGCTGGAAGTAAGGGAGATGGGGCATGAAGTTATTTCTAGGAGTTGGACACATACCAAGTTTAGCTCAGTTCTGGGCATCTTTGAAATACCTATACAAACTTGTTCCTACCTAGTAACTTGCATCTTTGAATGAGAATGTGCTTGCTTACAGCAACGTGCTATATGTTCTGAATGCCCGAATTGGCAATCTGTGTCAAAACATTGTTAGGAATTATGTGATCCTTACTAGCTGGAAGTAAGGGAGATGGGGCATGAAGTTATTTCTAGGAGTTGGACACATACCAAGTTTAGCTCAGTTCTGGGCATCTTTGAAATACCCATACAAACTTGTTCCTACATAGTAACTTGCATCTTTGAATGAGAATGTGCTTGCTTACAGCAACGTGCTATATGTTCTGAATGCCCGAATTGGGAATCTGTGTCAAAATTTTGTTAGGAATTATGTGATCCTTACTAGCTGGAAGTAAGGGAGATGGGGCATGAAGTTATTTCTAGGAGTTGGACACATACCAAGTTTAGCTCAGTTCTGGGCATCTTTGAAATACCTATACAAACTTGTTCCTACATAGTAACTTGCAACTTTGAATGAAAATGTGCTTGCTTACAGCAACGTGCTATATGTTCTGAATGCCCGAATTGGGAATCTGTGTCAAAACTTTGTTAGGAATTATGTGATCCTTACTAGCTGGAAGTAAGGGAGATGGGGCATGAAGTTATTTCTAGGAGTTGGAGACATACCAAGTTTAGCTCAGTTCTGGGCATCTTTGAAATACCGATACAAACTTGTTCCTACATAGTAACTTGCATCTTTGAATGAGAATCTGCTTGCTTACAGCAACGTGCTATATGTTCTGAATGCCCGAATTGGGAATCTGTGTCAAAACTTTGTTAGGAATTATGTGATCCTTACTAGCTGGAAGTAAGGGAGATGGGGCATGAAGTTATTTCTAGGAGTTGGACACATACCAAGTTTAGCTCAGTTCTGGGCATCTTTGAAATACCTATAAAAACTTGTTCCTACATAGTAACTTCCAACTTTGAATGAAAATGTGCTTGCTTACAGCAACGTGCTATATGTTCTGAATGCCCGAATTGGGAATCTGTGTCAAAACTTTGTTAGGAATTATGTGATCCTTACTAGCTGGAAGTAAGGGAGATGGGGCATGAAGTTATTTCTAGGAGTTGGACACATACCAAGTTTAGCTCAGTTCTGGGCATCTTTGAAATACCTATACAAACTTGTTCCTACATAGTAACTTGCAACTTTGAATGAGAATGTGCTTGCTTACAGCAACGTGCTATATGTTCTGAATGCCAGAATTGGGAATCTGTGTCAAAACTTTGTTAGGAATTATGTGATCCTTACTAGCTGGAAGTAAGGGAGATGGGGCATGAAGTTATTTATAGGAGTTGGACACATACCAAGTTTAGCTCAGTTCTGGGCATCTTTGAAATACCTATACAAACTTGTTCCTACATAGTAACTTGCATCTTTGAATGAGAATGTGCTTGCTTACAGCAACGTGCTATATGTTCTGAATGCCCGAATTGGGAATCTGTGTCAAAACTTTGTTAGGAATTATGTGATCCTTACTAGCTGGAAGTAAGGGAGATGGGGCATGAAGTTATTTCTAGGAGTTGGACACATACCAATTTTAGCTCAGTTCTGGGCATCTTTGAAATACCTATACAAACTTGTTCCTACCTAGTAACTTGCATCTTTGAATGAGAATGTGCTTGCTTACAGCAACGTGCTATATGTTCTGAATGCCCGAATTGGGAATCTGTGTCAAAACTTTGTTAGGAATTATGTGATCCTTAATAGCTGGAAGTAAGGGAGATGGGGCATGAAGTTATTTCTAGGAGTTGGACACATACCAAGTTTAGCTCAGTTCTGGGCATCTTTGAAATACCTATACAAACTTGTTCCTACATAGTAACTTGCAACTTTGAATGAAAATGTGCTTGCTTACAGCAACGTGCTATATGTTCTGAATGCCCGAATTGGCAATCTGTGTCAAAACTTTGTTAGGAATTATGTGATCCTTACTAGCTGGAAGTAAGGGAGATGGGGCATGAAGTTATTTCTAGGAGTTGGACACATACCAAGTTTAGCTCAGTTCTGGGCATCTTTGAAATACCTATACAAACTTGTTCCTACATAGTAACTTGCATCTTTGAATGAGAATCTGCTTGCTTACAGCAACGTGCTATATGTTCTGAATGCCCGAATTGGGAACCTGTGTCAAAATTTGTTAGGAATTAAGTGATCCTTACTAGCTGGAAGTAAGGGAGATGGGGCATGAAGTTATTTCTAGGAGTTGGACACATACCAAGTTTAGCTCAGTTCTGGGCATCTTTGAAATACCTATACAAACTTGTTCCTACCTAGTAACTTGCAACTTTGAATGAGAATCTGCTTGCTTACATCAACGTGCTATATGTTCTGAATGCCCGAATTGGCAATCTGTGTCAAAACTTTGTTAGGAATTATGTGATCCTTACTAGCTGGAAGTAAGGGAGATGGGGCATGAAGTTATTTCTAGGAGTTGGACACATACCAAGTTTAGCTCAGTTCTGGGCATCTTTGAAATACCTATACAAACTTGTTCCTACATAGTAACTTGCATCTTTGAATGAGAATCTACTTGCTTACAGCAACGTGCTATACGTTCTAAATGCCCGAATTGGGAATCTGTGTCAAAACGTTGTTAGGAATTATGTGATCCTTACTAGCTGGAAGTAAGGGAGATGGGGCATGAAGTTATTTCTAGGACTTGGACACATACCAAGTTTAGCTCAGTTCTGGGCATCTTTGAAATACCTATACAAACTTGTTCCTACCTAGTAACTTGCATCTTTGAATGAGAATGTGCTTGCTTACAGCAACGTGCTATATGTTCTGAATGCCCGAATTGGGAATCTGTGTCAAAACTTTGTTAGGAATTATGTGATCCTTACTAGCTGGAAGTAAGGGAGATGGGGCATGAAGTTATTTCTAGGAGTTGGACACATACCAAGTTTAGCTCAGTTCTGGGCATCTTTGAAATACCTATACAAACTTGTTCCTACATAGTAACTTGCAACTTTGAATGAAAATGTGCTTGCTTACAGCAACGTGCTATATGTTCTGAATGCCCGAATTGGCAATCTGTGTCAAAACTTTGTTAGGAATTATGTGATCCTTACTAGCTGGAAGTAAGGGAGATGGGGCATGAAGTTATTTCTAGGAGTTGGACACATACCAAGTTTAGCTCAGTTCTGGGCATCTTTGAAATACCTATACAAACTTGTTCCTACATAGTAACTTGCATCTTTGAATGAGAATCTGCTTGCTTACAGCAACGTGCTATATGTTCTGAATGCCCGAATTGGGAATCTGTGTCAAAACTTTGTTAGGAATTATGTGATCCTTACTAGCTGGAAGTAAGGGAGATGGGGCATGAAGTTATTTCTAGGAGTTGGACACATACCAAGTTTAGCTCAGTTCTGGGCATCTTTGAAATACCTATACAAACTTGTTCCTACATAGTAACTTGCATATTTGAATGAGAATGTGCTTGCTTACAGCAACGTGCTATATGTTCTGAATGCCAGAATTGGGAATCTGTGTCAAAACTTTGTTAGGAATTATGTGATCCTTACTAGCTGGAAGTAAGGGAGATGGGGCATGAAGTTATTTCTAGGAGTTGGACACATACCCAGTTTAGCTCAGTTCTGGGCATCTTTGAAATACCTATACAAACTTGTTCCTACATAGTAACTTGCAACTTTGAATGAGAATGTGCTTGCTTACAGCAACGTGCTATATGTTCTAAATGCCCGAATTGGGAATCTGTGTCAAAACTTTGTTAGGAATTATGTGATCCTTACTAGCTGGAAGTAAGGGAGATGGGGCATGAAGTTATTTCTAGGAGTTGGACACATACCAAGTTTAGCTCAGTTCTGGGCATCTTTGAAATCCCTATACAAACTTGTTCCCACATAGTAACTTGCAACTTTGAATGAGAATGTGCTTGCTTACAGCAACGTGCTATATGTTCTGAATGCCCGAATTGGGAATCTGTGTCAAAACTTTGTTAGGAATTATGTGATCCTTACTAGCTGGAAGTAAGGGAGATGGGGCATGAAGTTATTTCTAGGAGTTGGACACATACCAAGTTTAGCTCAGTTCTGGGCATCTTTGAAATACCTATACAAACTTGTTCCCACATAGTAACTTGCATCTTTGAATGAGAATGTGCTTGCTTGCAGCAACGTGCTATATGTTCTGAATGCCCGAATAGGGAATCTGTGTCAAAACTTTGTTAGGAATTATGTGATCCTTACTAGCTGGAAGTAAGGGAGATGGGGCATGAAGTTATTTCTAGGAGTTGGAGACATACCAAGTTAGCTCAGTTCTGGGCATCTTTGAAATACCTATACAAACTTGTTGCTACATAGTAACTTGCATCTTTGAATGAGAATGTGCTTGCTTACAGCAACGTGCTATATGTTCTGAATGCCCGAATTGGGAATCTGTGTCAAAACTTTGTTAGGAATTATGTGATCCTTACTAGCTGGAAGTAAGGGAGATGGGGCATGAAGTTATTTCTAGGAGTTGGACACATAGCAAGTTTAGCTCAGTTCTGGGCATCTTTGAAATACCTATACAAACTTGTTCCTACATAGTAACTTGCAACTTTGAATGAAAATGTGCTTGCTTACAGCAACGTGCTATATGTTCTGAATGCCCGAATTGGGAATCTGTGTCAAAACTTTGTTAGGAATTATGTGATCCTTACTAGCTGGAAGTAAGGGAGATGGGGCATGATGTTATTTCTAGGAGTTGGACACATACCAAGTTTAGCTCAGTTCTGGTCATCTTTGAAATACCTATACAAACTTGTTCCTACATAGTAACTTGCATCTTTGAATGAGAATCTGCTTGCTTACAGCAACGTGCTATATGTTCTGAATGCCCGAATTGGGAATCTGTGTCAAAACTTTGTTAGGAATTATGTGATCCTTACTAGCTGGAAGTAAGGGAGATGGGGCATGAAGTTATTTCTAGGAGTTGGACACATACCAAGTTTAGCTCAGTTCTGGGCATCTTTGAAATACCTATACAAACTTGTTCCTACAGAGTAACTTGCAACTTTGAATGAAAATGTGCTTGCTTACAGCAACGTGCTATATGTTCTGAATGCCCGAATAGGGAATCTGTGTCAAAACTTTGTTAGGAATTATGTGATCCTTACTAGCTGGAAGTAAGGGAGATGGGGCATGAAGTTATTTCTAGGAGTTGGACACATACCAAGTTTAGCTCAGTTCTGGGCATCTTTGAAATACCTATACAAACTTGTTCCTACATAGTAACTTGCAACTTTGAATGAGAATGTGCTTCCTTACAGCAACGTGCTATATGTTCTGAATGCCCGAATTGGGAATCTGTGTCAAAACTTTGTTAGGAATTATGTGATCCTTACTAGCTGGAAGTAAGGGAGATGGGGCATGAAGTTATTTCTAGGAGTTGGACACATACCAAGTTTAGCTCAGTTCTGGGCATCTTTGAAATACCTATACAAACTTGTTCCTACATAGTAACTTGCATCTTTGAATGAGAATGTGCTTGCTTGCAGCAACGTGCTATATGTTCTGAATGCCCGAATTGGGAATCTGTGTCAAAACTTTGTTAGGAATTATGTGATCCTTACTAGCTGGAAGTAAGGGAGATGGGGCATGAAGTTATTTCTAGGAGTTGGACACATACCAAGTTTAGCTCAGTTCTGGGCATCTTTGAAATACCTATACAAACTTGTTCCTACATAGTAACTTGCATCTTTGAATGAGAATCTGCTTGCTTACAGCAACGTGCTATATGTTCTGAATGCCCGAATTGGGAATCTGTGTCAAAACTTTGTTAGGAATTATGTGATACTTACTAGCTGGAAGTAAGGGAGATGGGGCATGAAGTTATTTCTAGGAGTTGGACACATACCAAGTTTAGCTCAGTTCTGGGCATCTTTGAAATACCTATACAAACTTGTTCCTACATAGTAACTTGCAACTTTGAATGAAAATGTGCTTGCTTACAGCAACGTGCTATATGTTCTGAATGCCAGAATTGGGAATCTGTGTCAAAACTTTGTTAGGAATTATGTGATCCTTACTAGCTGGAAGTAAGGGAGATGGGGCATGAAGTTATTTCTAGGAATTGGACACATACCAAGTTTAGCTCAGTTCTGGGCATCTTTGAAATACCTATACAAACTTGGTCCTACATAGTAACTTGCATCTTTGAATGAGAATCTGCTTGCTTACAGCAACGTGCTATATGTTCTGAATGCCCGAATTGGGAATCTGTGTCAAAACTTTGTTAGGAATTATGTGATCCTTACTAGCTGGAAGTAAGGGAGATGGGGCATGAAGTTATTTCTAGGAGTTGGACACATACCAAGTTTAGCTCAGTTCTGGGCATCTTTGAAATACCTATACAAACTTGTTCCTACATAGTAAGTTGCATCTTTGAATGAGAATGTGCTAGCTTACAGCAACGTGCTATATGTTCTGAATGCCCGAATTGGGAATCTGTGTCAAAACTTTGTTAGGAATTATGTGATCCTTACTAGCTGGAAGTAAGGGAGATGGGGCATGAAGTTATTTCTAGGAGTTGGACACATACCTAGTTTAGCTCAGTTCTGGGCATCTTTGAAATACCTATACAAACTTGTTCCTACATAGTAACTTGCAACTTTGAATGAGAATGTGCTAGCTTACAGCAACGTGCTATATGTTCTGAATGCCAGAATTGGGAATCTGTGTCAAAACTTTGTTAGGAATTATGTGATCCTTACTAGCTGGAAGTAAGGGAGATGGGGCATGAAGTTATTTCTAGGAGTTGGACACATACCTAGTTTAGCTCAGTTCTGGGCATCTTTGAAATACCTATACAAACTTGTTCCTACATAGTAACTTGCAACTTTTAATGAGAATGTGCTTGCTTACAGCTACGTGCTATATGTTGTAAATGCCCGAATTGGGAATCTGTGTCAAAACTTTGTTAGGAATTATGTGATCCTTACTAGCTGGAAGTAAGGGTGATGGGGCATGAAGCTATTTCTAGGAGTTGGACACATACCAAGTTTAGCTCAGTTCTGGGCATCTTTGAAATACCTATACAAACTTGTTCCCACATAGTAACTTGCAACTTTGAATGAGAATGTGCTTGCTTACAGCAACGTGCTATATGTTCTGAATGCCCGAATTGGGAATCTGTGTCAAAACTTTGTTAGGAATTATGTGATCCTTACTAGCTGGAAGTAAGGGAGATGGGGCATGAAGTTATTTCTAGGAGTTGGACACATACCAAGTTTAGCTCAGTTCTGGGCATCTTTGAAATACCTATACAAACTTGTTCCCACATAGTAACTTGCATCTTTGAATGAGAATGTGCTTGCTTGCAGCAACGTGCTATATGTTCTGAATGCCCGAATAGGGAATCTGTGTCAAAACTTTGTTAGGAATTATGTGATCCTTACTAGCTGGAAGTAAGGGAGATGGGGCATGAAGTTATTTCTAGGAGTTGGACACATACCAAGTTTAGCTCAGTTCTGGGCATCTTTGAAATACCTATACAAACTTGTTCCTACATAGTAACTTGCATCTTTGAATGAGAATGTGCTTGCTTACAGCAACGTGCTATATGTTCTGAATGCCCGAATTGGGAATCTGTGTCAAAACTTTGTTAGGAATTATGTGATCCTTACTAGCTGGAAGTAAGGGAGATGGGGCATGAAGTTATTTCTAGGAGTTGGACACATACCAAGTTTAGCTCAGTTCTGGGCATCTTTGAAATACCTATACAAACTTGTTCCTACATAGTAACTTGCAACTTTGAATGAAAATGTGCTTGCTTACAGCAACGTGCTATATGTTCTGAATGCCCGAATTGGGAATCTGTGTCAAAACTTTGTTAGGAATTATGTGATCCTTACTAGCTGGAAGTAAGGGAGATGGGGCATGATGTTATTTCTAGGAGTTGGACACATACCAAGTTTAGCTCAGTTCTGGTCATCTTTGAAATACCTATACAAACTTGTTCCTACATAGTAACTTGCATCTTTGAATGAGAATCTGCTTGCTTACAGCAACGTGCTATATGTTCTGAATGCCCGAATTGGGAATCTGTGTCAAAACTTTGTTAGGAATTATGTGATCCTTACTAGCTGGAAGTAAGGGAGATGGGGTATGAAGTTATTTCTAGGAGTTGGACACATACCAAGTTTAGCTCAGTTCTGGGCATCTTTGAAATACCTATACAAACTTGTTCCTACAGAGTAACTTGCAACTTTGAATGAAAATGTGCTTGCTTACAGCAACGTGCTATATGTTCTGAATGCCCGAATAGGGAATCTGTGTCAAAACTTTGTTAGGAATTATGTGATCCTTACTAGCTGGAAGTAAGGGAGATGGGGCATGAAGTTATTTCTAGGAGTTGGACACATACCAGGTTTAGCTCAGTTCTGGGCATCTTTGAAATACCTATACAAACTTGTTCCTACATAGTAACTTGCAACTTTGAATGAGAATGTGCTTGCTTACAGCAACGTGCTATATGTACTGAATGCCCGAAATGGGAATCTGTGTCAAATCCTGTTAGGAATTATGTGATCCTTACTAGCTGGAAGTAAGGGAGATGGGGCATGAAGTTATTTCTAGGAGTTGGACACATACCAATTTAGCTCAGTTCTGTGCATCTTTGAAATACCTATGCAAACTTGTTCCTACATAGTAACTTGCAACTTTGAATGAGAATGTGATTGCTTGCAGCAACGTGCTATATGTTCTGAATGCCCGAATAGGGAATCTGTGTCAAAACTTTGTTAGGAATTATGTGATCCTTACTAGCTGGAAGTAAGGGAGATGGGGCATGAAGTTATTTCTAGGAGTTGGACACATACCTAGTTTAGCTCAGTTCTGGGCATCTTTGAAATACCTATACAAACTTGTTCCTACATAGTAACTTGCAACTTTGAATGAGAATGTGCTAGCTTACAGCAACGTGCTATATGTTCTGAATGCCAGAATTGGGAATCTGTGTCAAAACTTTGTTAGGAATTATGTGATCCTTACTAGCTGGAAGTAAGGGAGATGGGGCATGAAGTTATTTCTAGGAGTTGGACACATACCTAGTTTAGCTCAGTTCTGGGCATCTTTGAAATACCTATACAAACTTGTTCCTACATAGTAACTTGCAACTTTTAATGAGAATGTGCTTGCTTACAGCTACGTGCTATATGTTGTAAATGCCCGAATTGGGAATCTGTGTCAAAACTTTGTTAGGAATTATGTGATCCTTACTAGCTGGAAGTAAGGGTGATGGGGCATGAAGCTATTTCTAGGAGTTGGACACATACCAAGTTTAGCTCAGTTCTGGGCATCTTTGAAATACCTATACAAACTTGTTCCCACATAGTAACTTGCAACTTTGAATGAGAATGTGCTTGCTTACAGCAACGTGCTATATGTTCTGAATGCCCGAATTGGGAATCTGTGTCAAAACTTTGTTAGGAATTATGTGATCCTTACTAGCTGGAAGTAAGGGAGATGGGGCATGAAGTTATTTCTAGGAGTTGGACACATACCAAGTTTAGCTCAGTTCTGGGCATCTTTGAAATACCTATACAAACTTGTTCCCACATAGTAACTTGCATCTTTGAATGAGAATGTGCTTGCTTGCAGCAACGTGCTATATGTTCTGAATGCCCGAATAGGGAATCTGTGTCAAAACTTTGTTAGGAATTATGTGATCCTTACTAGCTGGAAGTAAGGGAGATGGGGCATGAAGTTATTTCTAGGAGTTGGACACATACCAAGTTTAGCTCAGTTCTGGGCATCTTTGAAATACCTATACAAACTTGTTCCTACATAGTAACTTGCATCTTTGAATGAGAATGTGCTTGCTTACAGCAACGTGCTATATGTTCTGAATGCCCGAATTGGGAATCTGTGTCAAAACTTTGTTAGGAATTATGTGATCCTTACTAGCTGGAAGTAAGGGAGATGGGGCATGAAGTTATTTCTAGGAGTTGGACACATACCAAGTTTAGCTCAGTTCTGGGCATCTTTGAAATACCTATACAAACTTGTTCCTACATAGTAACTTGCAACTTTGAATGAAAATGTGCTTGCTTACAGCAACGTGCTATATGTTCTGAATGCCCGAATTGGGAATCTGTGTCAAAACTTTGTTAGGAATTATGTGATCCTTACTAGCTGGAAGTAAGGGAGATGGGGCATGATGTTATTTCTAGGAGTTGGACACATACCAAGTTTAGCTCAGTTCTGGTCATCTTTGAAATACCTATACAAACTTGTTCCTACATAGTAACTTGCATCTTTGAATGAGAATCTGCTTGCTTACAGCAACGTGCTATATGTTCTGAATGCCCGAATTGGGAATCTGTGTCAAAACTTTGTTAGGAATTATGTGATCCTTACTAGCTGGAAGTAAGGGAGATGGGGTATGAAGTTATTTCTAGGAGTTGGACACATACCAAGTTTAGCTCAGTTCTGGGCATCTTTGAAATACCTATACAAACTTGTTCCTACAGAGTAACTTGCAACTTTGAATGAAAATGTGCTTGCTTACAGCAACGTGCTATATGTTCTGAATGCCCGAATAGGGAATCTGTGTCAAAACTTTGTTAGGAATTATGTGATCCTTACTAGCTGGAAGTAAGGGAGATGGGGCATGAAGTTATTTCTAGGAGTTGGACACATACCAGGTTTAGCTCAGTTCTGGGCATCTTTGAAATACCTATACAAACTTGTTCCTACATAGTAACTTGCAACTTTGAATGAGAATGTGCTTGCTTACAGCAACGTGCTATATGTACTGAATGCCCGAAATGGGAATCTGTGTCAAATCCTGTTAGGAATTATGTGATCCTTACTAGCTGGAAGTAAGGGAGATGGGGCATGAAGTTATTTCTAGGAGTTGGACACATACCAATTTAGCTCAGTTCTGTGCATCTTTGAAATACCTATGCAAACTTGTTCCTACATAGTAACTTGCAACTTTGAATGAGAATGTGATTGCTTGCAGCAACGTGCTATATGTTCTGAATGCCCGAATAGGGAATCTGTGTCAAAACTTTGTTAGGAATTATGTGATCCTTACTAGCTGGAAGTAAGGGAGATGGGGCATGATGTTATTTCTAGGAGTTGGACACATACCAAGTTTAGCTCAGTTCTGGGCATCTTTGAAATACCTATACAAACTTGTTCCTACATAGTAACTTGCATCTTTGAATGAGAATCTGCTTGCTTACAGCAACGTGCTATATGTTCTGAATGCCCGAATTGGGAATCTGTGTCAAAACTTTGTTAGGAATTATGTGATCCTTACTAGCTGGAAGTAAGGGAGATGGGGCATGAAGTTATTTCTAGGAGTTGGACACATACCAAGTTTAGCTCAGTTCTGGGCATCTTTGAAATACCTATACAAACTTGTTCCTACATAGTAACTTGCCACTTTGAATGAGAATGTGCTTGCTTACAGCAACGTGCTATATGTTCTGAATGCCCGAATTGGGAATCTGTGTCAAAACTTTGTTAGGAATTATGTGATCCTTACTAGCTGGAAGTAAGGGAGATGGGGCATGAAGTTATTTCTAGGAGTTGGACACATACCTAGTTTAGCTCAGTTCTGGGCATCTTTGAAATACCTATACAAACTTGTTCCTACATAGTAACTTGCAACTTTGAATGAGAATCTGCTTGCTTACAGCAACGTGCTATATGTTCTGAATGCCCGAATTGGGAATCTGTGTCAAAACTTTGTTAGGAATTATGTGATCCTTACTAGCTGGAAGTAAGGGAGATGGGGCATGAAGTTATTTCTAGGAGTTGGACACATACCAAGTTTAGCTCATTTCTGGGCATCTTTGAAATACCTATACAAACTTGTTCCTACATAGTAACTTGCATCTTTGAATGAGAATCTGCTTGCTTACAGCAACGTGCTATATGTTCTGAATGCCCGAATTGGGAATCTGTGTCAAAACTTTGTTAGGAATTATGTAATCCTTACTAGCTGGAAGTAAGTGAGATGGGGCATGAAGTTATTTCTAGGAGTTGGACACATACCAAGTTTAGCTCAGTTCTGGGTATCTTTGAAATACCTATACAAACTTGTTCCTAAATAGTAACTTGCAACTTTGAATGAGAATCTGCTTGCTTGCAGCAACGTGCTATATGTTCTGAATGCCCGAATAGGGAATCCGTGTCAAAACTTTGTTAGGAATTATGTGATCCTTACTAGCTGGAAGTAAGGGAGATGGGGCATGAAGTTATTTCTAGGAGTTGGACACATACCAAGTTTAGCTCAGTTCTGGGCATCTTTGAAATACCTATACAAACCTGTTCCTACATAGTAACTTGCATCTTTGAATGAGAATCTGCTTGCTTACAGCAACGTGCTATATGTTCTGAATGCCCGAATTGGGAATCTGTGTCAAAACTTTGTTAGGAATTATGTGATCCTTACTAGCTGGAAGTAAGGGAGATGGGGCATGAAGTTATTTCTAGGAGTTGGACACATACCAAGTTTAGCTCAGTTCTGGGCATCTTTGAAATACCTATACAAACTTGTTCCTACATAGTAACTTGCATATTTGAATGAGAATGTGCTAGCTTACAGCAACGTGCTATATGTTCTGAATGCCCGAATTGGTAATCTGTGTCAAAACTTTGTTAGGAATTATGTGATCCGTACTAGCTGGAAGTAAGGGAGATGGGGCATGAAGTTATTTCTAGGAGTTGGACACATACCTAGTTTAGCTCAGTTCTGGGCATCTTTGAAATACCTATACAAACTTGTTCCTACATAGTAACTTGCAACTTTGAATGAGAATGTGCTTGCTTACAGCAACGTGCTATATGTTCTCAATGCCCGAATTGGGAATCTGTGTCAAAACTTTGTTAGGAATTATGTGATCCTTACTAGCTGGAAGTAAGGGAGATGGGGCATGAAGTTATTTCTAGGAGTTGGACACATACCAAGTTTAGCTCATTTCTGGGCATCTTTGAAATACCTATACAAACTTGTTCCTACATAGTAACTTGCAACTTTGAATGAGAATGTGCTTGCTTACAGCAACGTGCTATATGTTCTGAATGCCCGAATTGGGAATCTGTGTCAAAACTTTGTTAGGAATTATGTGATCCTTACTAGCTGGAAGTAAGGGAGATGGGGCATGAAGTTATTTCTAGGAGTTGGACACATACCAAGTTTAGCTCAGTTCTGGGCATCTTTGAAATACCTATACAAACTTGTTCCTACATAGTAACTTGCATCTTTGAATGAGAATCTGCTTGCTTACAGCAACGTGCTATATGTTCTGAATGCCCGAATTGGGAATCTGTGTCAAAACTTTGTTAGGAATTATGTGATCCTTACTAGCTGGAAGTAAGGGAGATGGGGTATGAAGTTATTTCTAGGAGTTGGACACATACCAAGTTTAGCTCAGTTCTGGGCATCTTTGAAATACCTATACAAACTTGTTCCTACAGAGTAACTTGCAACTTTGAATGAAAATGTGCTTGCTTACAGCAACGTGCTATATGTTCTGAATGCCCGAATAGGGAATCTGTGTCAAAACTTTGTTAGGAATTATGTGATCCTTACTAGCTGGAAGTAAGGGAGATGGGGCATGAAGTTATTTCTAGGAGTTGGACACATACCAAGTTTAGCTCAGTTCTGGGCATCTTTGAAATACCTATACAAACTTGTTCCTACATAGTAACTTGCAACATTGAATGAGAATGTGCTTGCTTACAGCAACGTGCTATATGTTCTGAATGCCCGAAATGGGAATCTGTGTCAAATCTTTGTTAGGAATTATGTGATCCTTACTAGCTGGTAGTAAGGGAGATGGGGCATGAAGTTATTTCTAGGAGTTGGACACATACCAAGTTTAGCTCAGTTCTGTGCATCTTTGAAATACCTATGCAAACTTGTTCCTACATAGTAACTTGCAACTTTGAATGAGAATGTGCTTGCTTGCAGCAACGTGCTATATGTTCTGAATGCCCGAATAGGGAATCTGTGTCAAAACTTTGTTAGGAATTATGTGATCCTTACTAGCTGGAAGTAAGGGAGATGGGGCATGAAGTTATTTCTAGGAGTTGGACACATACCAAGTTTAGCTCAGTTCTGGGCATCTTTGAAATACCTATACAAACTTGTTCCTACATATTAACTTGCATCTTTGAATGAGAATGTGCTTGCTTACAGCAACGTGCTATATGTTCTAAATGCCCGAATTGGTAATCTGTGTCAAAACTTTGTTAGGAATTATGTGATCCGTACTAGCTGGAAGTAAGGGAGATGGGGCATGAAGTTATTTCTAGGAGTTGGACACATACCAAGTTTAGCTCAGTTCTGGGCATCTTTGAAATACCTATACAAACTTGTTCCTACATAGTAACTTGCAACTTTGAATGAGAATGTGCTTGCTTACAGCAACGTGCTATATGTTCTGAATGCCCGAAATGGGAATCTGTGTCAAATCTTTGTTAGGAATTATGTGATCCTTACTAGCTGGAAGTAAGGGAGATGGGGCATGAAGTTATTTCTAGGAGTTGGACACATACCAAGTTTAGCTCAGTTCTGTGCATCATTGAAATACCTATGCAAACTTGTTCCTACATAGTAACTTGCAACTTTGAATGAGAATGTGCTTGCTTGCAGCAACGTGCTATATGTTCTGAATGCCCGAATAGGGAATCTGTGTCAAAACTTTGTTAGGAATTATGTGATCCTTACTAGCTGGAAGTAAGGGAGATGGGGCATGAAGTTATTTCTAGGAGTTGGACACATACCAAGTTTAGCTCAGTTCTGGGCATCTTTGAAATACCTATACAAACTTGTTCCTACATAGTAACTTGCATCTTTGAATGAGAATGTGCTTGCTTGCAGCAACGTGCTATATGTTCTGAATGCCCGAATTGGGAATCTGTGTCAAAACTTTGTTAGGAATTATGTGATCCTTACTAGCTGGAAGTAAGGGAGATGGGGCATGAAGTTATTTCTAGGAGTTGGACACATACCAAGTTTAGCTCAGTTCTGGGCATCTTTGAAATACCTATACAAACTTGTTCCTACATAGTAACTTGCATCTTTGAATGAGAATCTGCTTGCTTACAGCAACGTGCTATATGTTCTGAATGCCCGAATTGGGAATCTGTGTCAAAACTTTGTTAGGAATTATGTGATCCTTACTAGCTGGAAGTAAGGGAGATGGGGCATGAAGTTATTTTTAGGAGTTGGACACATACCAAGTTTAGCTCAGTTCTGGGCATCTTTGAAATACCTATACAAACTTGTTCCTACATAGTAACTTGCAACTTTGAATGAAAATGTGCTTGCTTACAGCAACGTGCTATATGTTCTGAATGCCCGAATTGGGAATCTGTGTCAAAACTTTGTTAGGAATTATGTGATCCTTACTAGCTGGAAGTAAGGGAGATGGGGCATGAAGTTATTTCTAGGAATTGGACACATACCAAGTTTAGCTCAGTTCTGGGCATCTTTGAAATACCTATACAAACTTGTTCCTACATAGTAACTTGCATCTTTGAATGAGAATCTGCTTGCTTACAGCAACGTGCTATATGTTCTGAATGCCCGAATTGGGAATCTGTGTCAAAACTTTGTTAGGAATTATGTGATCCTTACTAGCTGGAAGTAAGGGAGATGGGGCATGAAGTTATTTCTAGGAGTTGGACACATACCAAGTTTAGCTCAGTTCTGGGCATCTTTGAAATACCTATACAAACTTGTTCCTAATAGTAACTTGCCACTTTGAATGAGAATGTGCTTGCTTACAGCAACGTGCTATATGTTCTGAATGCCCGAATTGGGAATCTGTGTCAAAACTGTTAGGAATTATGTGATCCTTACTAGCTGGAAGTAAGGGAGATGGGGCATGAAGTTATTTCTAGGAGTTGGACACATACCTAGTTTAGCTCAGTTCTGGGCATCTTTGAAATACCTATACAAACTTGTTCCTACATAGTAACTTGCAACATTGAATGAGAATGTGCTTGCTTACAGCAACGTGCTATATGTTCTGAATGCCCGAAATGGGAATCTGTGTCAAATCTTTGTTAGGAATTATGTGATCCTTACTAGCTGGTAGTAAGGGAGATGGGGCATGAAGTTATTTCTAGGAGTTGGACACATACCAAGTTTAGCTCAGTTCTGTGCATCTTTGAAATACCTATGCAAACTTGTTCCTACATAGTAACTTGCAACTTTGAATGAGAATGTGCTTGCTTGCAGCAACGTGCTATATGTTCTGAATGCCCGAATAGGGAATCTGTGTCAAAACTTTGTTAGGAATTATGTGATCCTTACTAGCTGGAAGTAAGGGAGATGGGGCATGAAGTTATTTCTAGGAGTTGGACACATACCAAGTTTAGCTCAGTTCTGGGCATCTTTGAAATACCTATACAAACTTGTTCCTACATATTAACTTGCATCTTTGAATGAGAATGTGCTTGCTTACAGCAACGTGCTATATGTTCTAAATGCCCGAATTGGTAATCTGTGTCAAAACTTTGTTAGGAATTATGTGATCCGTACTAGCTGGAAGTAAGGGAGATGGGGCATGAAGTTATTTCTAGGAGTTGGACACATACCAAGTTTAGCTCAGTTCTGGGCATCTTTGAAATACCTATACAAACTTGTTCCTACATAGTAACTTGCAACTTTGAATGAGAATGTGCTTGCTTACAGCAACGTGCTATATGTTCTGAATGCCCGAAATGGGAATCTGTGTCAAATCTTTGTTAGGAATTATGTGATCCTTACTAGCTGGAAGTAAGGGAGATGGGGCATGAAGTTATTTCTAGGAGTTGGACACATACCAAGTTTAGCTCAGTTCTGTGCATCATTGAAATACCTATGCAAACTTGTTCCTACATAGTAACTTGCAACTTTGAATGAGAATGTGCTTGCTTGCAGCAACGTGCTATATGTTCTGAATGCCCGAATAGGGAATCTGTGTCAAAACTTTGTTAGGAATTATGTGATCCTTACTAGCTGGAAGTAAGGGAGATGGGGCATGAAGTTATTTCTAGGAGTTGGACACATACCAAGTTTAGCTCAGTTCTGGGCATCTTTGAAATACCTATACAAACTTGTTCCTACATAGTAACTTGCATCTTTGAATGAGAATGTGCTTGCTTGCAGCAACGTGCTATATGTTCTGAATGCCCGAATTGGGAATCTGTGTCAAAACTTTGTTAGGAATTATGTGATCCTTACTAGCTGGAAGTAAGGGAGATGGGGCATGAAGTTATTTCTAGGAGTTGGACACATACCAAGTTTAGCTCAGTTCTGGGCATCTTTGAAATACCTATACAAACTTGTTCCTACATAGTAACTTGCATCTTTGAATGAGAATCTGCTTGCTTACAGCAACGTGCTATATGTTCTGAATGCCCGAATTGGGAATCTGTGTCAAAACTTTGTTAGGAATTATGTGATCCTTACTAGCTGGAAGTAAGGGAGATGGGGCATGAAGTTATTTTTAGGAGTTGGACACATACCAAGTTTAGCTCAGTTCTGGGCATCTTTGAAATACCTATACAAACTTGTTCCTACATAGTAACTTGCAACTTTGAATGAAAATGTGCTTGCTTACAGCAACGTGCTATATGTTCTGAATGCCCGAATTGGGAATCTGTGTCAAAACTTTGTTAGGAATTATGTGATCCTTACTAGCTGGAAGTAAGGGAGATGGGGCATGAAGTTATTTCTAGGAATTGGACACATACCAAGTTTAGCTCAGTTCTGGGCATCTTTGAAATACCTATACAAACTTGTTCCTACATAGTAACTTGCATCTTTGAATGAGAATCTGCTTGCTTACAGCAACGTGCTATATGTTCTGAATGCCCGAATTGGGAATCTGTGTCAAAACTTTGTTAGGAATTATGTGATCCTTACTAGCTGGAAGTAAGGGAGATGGGGCATGAAGTTATTTCTAGGAGTTGGACACATACCAAGTTTAGCTCAGTTCTGGGCATCTTTGAAATACCTATACAAACTTGTTCCTAATAGTAACTTGCCACTTTGAATGAGAATGTGCTTGCTTACAGCAACGTGCTATATGTTCTGAATGCCCGAATTGGGAATCTGTGTCAAAACTGTTAGGAATTATGTGATCCTTACTAGCTGGAAGTAAGGGAGATGGGGCATGAAGTTATTTCTAGGAGTTGGACACATACCTAGTTTAGCTCAGTTCTGGGCATCTTTGAAATACCTATACAAACTTGTTCCTACATAGTAACTTGCAACTTTGAATGAGAATGTGCTTGCTTACAGCAACGTGCTATATGTTCTGAATGCCCGAATTGGGAATCTGTGTCAAAACTTGGTTAGGAATTATGTGATCCTTACTAGCTGGAAGTAAGGGAGATGGGGCATGAAGTTACATCTAGGAGTTGGACACATACCAAGTTTAGCTCATTTCTGGGCATCTTTGAAATACCTATACAAACTTGTTCCTACATAGTAACTTGCATCTTTGAATGAAAATGTGCTTGCTTACAGCAACGTGCTATATGTTCTGAATGCCCGAATTGGGAATCTGTGTCAAAACTTTGTTAGGAATTATGTGATCCTTACTAGCTGGAAGTAAGGGAGATGGGGCATGAAGTTATTTCTAGGAGTTGGACACATACCAAGTTTAGCTCAGTTCTGGGCATCTTTGAAATACCTATACAAACTTGTTCCTACATAGTAACTTGCAACTTTGAATGAGAATGTGCTTGCTTACAGCAACGTGCTATATGTTCTAAATGCCCGAATTGGTAATCTGTGTCAAATCTTTGTTAGGAATTATGTGATCCGTACTAGCTGGAAGTAAGGGAGATGGGGCATGAAGTTATTTGTAGGAGTTGGACACATACCAAGTTTAGCTCAGTTCTGGGCATCTTTGAAATACCTATACAAACTTGTTCCTACATAGTAACTTGCATCTTTGAATGAGAATCTGCTTGCTTACAGCAACGTGCTATATGTTCTGAATGCCCGAATTGGGAATCTGTGTCAAAACTTTGTTAGGAATTATGTGATCCTTACTAGCTGGAAGTAAGGGAGATGGGGCATGAAGTTATTTCTAGGAGTTGGACACATACCTAGTTTAGCTCAGTTCTGGGCATCTTTGAAATACCTATACAAACTTGTTCCTACATAGTAACTTGCAACTTTGAATGAGAATGTGCTTGCTTACAGCAACGTGCTATATGTTCTGAGTGCCCGAATTGGGAATCTGTGTCAAAACTTTGTTAGGAATTATGTGATCCTTACTAGCTGGAAGTAAGGGAGATGGGGCATGAAGTTATTTCTAGGAGTTGGACACATACCAAGTTTAGCTCATTTCTGGGCATCTTTGAAATACCTATACAAACTTGTTCCTACATAGTAACTTGCATCTTTGAATGAGAATCTGCTTGCTTACAGCAACGTGCTATATGTTCTGAATGCCCGAATTGGGAATCTGTGTCAAAACTTTGTTAGGAATTATGTAATCCTTACTAGCTGGAAGTAAGTGAGATGGGGCATGAAGTTATTTCTAGGAGTTGGACACATACCAAGTTTAGCTCAGTTCTGGGCATCTTTGAAATACCTATACAAACCTGTTCCTAAATAGTAACTTGCAACTTTGAATGAGAATGTGCTTGCTTGCAGCAACGTGCTATATGTTCTGAATGCCCGAATAGGGAATCCTTGTCAAAACTTTGTTAGGAATTATGTGATCCTTACTAGCTGGAAGTAAGGGAGATGGGGCATGAAGTTATTTCTAGGAGTTGGACACATACCAAGTTTAGCTCAGTTCTGGGCATCTTTGAAATACCTATACAAACCTGTTCCTACATAGTAACTTGCATCTTTGAATGAGAATCTGCTTGCTTACAGCAACGTGCTATATGTTCTGAATGCCCGAATTGGGAATCTGTGTCAAAACTTTGTTAGGAATTATGTGATCCTTACTAGCTGGAAGTAAGGGAGATGGGGCATGAAGTTATTTCTAGGAGTTGGACACATACCAAGTTTAGCTCAGTTCTGGGCATCTTTGAAATACCTATACAAACTTGTTCCTACATAGTAACTTGCATATTTGAATGAGAATGTGCTAGCTTACAGCAACGTGCTATATGTTCTGAATGCCCGAATTGGTAATCTGTGTCAAAACTTTGTTAGGAATTATGTGATCCGTACTAGCTGGAAGTAAGGGAGATGGGGCATGAAGTTATTTCTAGGAGTTGGACACATACCTAGTTTAGCTCAGTTCTGGGCATCTTTGAAATACCTATACAAACTTGTTCCTACATAGTAACTTGCAACTTTGAATGAGAATGTGCTTGCTTACAGCAACGTGCTATATGTTCTCAATGCCCGAATTGGGAATCTGTGTCAAAACTTTGTTAGGAATTATGTGATCCTTACTAGCTGGAAGTAAGGGAGATGGGGCATGAAGTTATTTCTAGGAGTTGGACACATACCAAGTTTAGCTAATTTCTGGGCATCTTTGAAATACCTATACAAACTTGTTCCTACATAGTAACTTGCAACTTTGAATGAGAATGTGCTTGCTTACAGCAACGTGCTATATGTTCTGAATGCCCGAATTGGGAATCTGTGTCAAAACTTTGTTAGGAATTATGTGATCCTTACTAGCTGGAAGTAAGGGAGATGGGGCATGAAGTTATTTCTAGGAGTTGGACACATACCAAGTTTAGCTCAGTTCTGGGCATCTTTGAAATACCTATACAAACTTGTTCCTACATAGTAACTTGCATCTTTGAATGAGAATCTGCTTGCTTACAGCAACGTGCTATATGTTCTGAATGCCCGAATTGGGAATCTGTGTCAAAACTTTGTTAGGAATTATGTGATCCTTACTAGCTGGAAGTAAGGGAGATGGGGCATGAAGTTATTTCTAGGAGTTGGACACATACCAAGTTTAGCTCAGTTCTGGGCATCTTTGAAATACCTATACAAACTTGTTCCTACATAGTATCTTGCATCTTTGAATGAGAATGTGCTTGCTTGCAGCAACGTGCTATATGTTCTGAATGCCCGAATAGGGAATCTGTGTCAAAACTTTGTTAGGAATTATGTGATCCTTACTAGCTGGAAGTAAGGGAGATGGGGCATGAAGTTATTTCTAGGAGTTGGACACATACCAAGTTTAGCTCAGTTCTGGGCATCTTTGAAATACCTATACAAACTTGTTCCTACATAGTAACTTGCATCTTTGAATGAGAATCTGCTTGCTTACAGCAACGTGCTATATGTTCTGAATGCCCGAATTGGGAATCTGTGTCAAAACTTTGTTAGGAATTATGTGATCCTTACTAGCTGGAAGTAAGGGAGATGGGGCATGAAGTTATTTCTAGGAGTTGGACACATACCAAGTTTAGCTCAGTTCTGGGCATCTTTGAAATACCTATACAAACTTGTTCCTACATAGTAACTTGCATCTTTGAATGAGAATGTGCTTGCTTACAGCAACGTGCTATATGTTCTAAATGCCCGAATTGGTAATCTGTGTCAAAACTTTGTTAGGAATTATGTGATCCGTACTAGCTGGAAGTAAGGGAGATGGGGCATGAAGTTATTTCTAGGAGTTGGACACATACCAAGTTTAGCTCAGTTCTGGGCATCTTTGAAATACCTATACAAACTTGTTCCTACATAGTAACTTGCAACTTTGAATGAGAATGTGCTTGCTTACAGCAACGTGCTATATGTTCTGAATGCCCGAAATGGGAATCTGTGTCAAATCTTTGTTAGGAATTATGTGATCCTTACTAGCTGGAAGTAAGGGAGATGGGGCATGAAGTTATTTCTAGGAGTTGGACACATACCAAGTTTAGCTCAGTTCTGTGCATCATTGAAATACCTATGCAAACTTGTTCCTACATAGTAACTTGCAACTTTGAATGAGAATGTGCTTGCTTGCAGCAACGTGCTATATGTTCTGAATGCCCGAATAGGGAATCTGTGTCAAAACTTTGTTAGGAATTATGTGATCCTTACTAGCTGGAAGTAAGGGAGATGGGGCATGAAGTTATTTCTAGGAGTTGGACACATACCAAGTTTAGCTCAGTTCTGGGCATCTTTGAAATACCTATACAAACTTGTTCCTACATAGTAACTTGCATCTTTGAATGAGAATGTGCTTGCTTGCAGCAACGTGCTATATGTTCTGAATGCCCGAATTGGGAATCTGTGTCAAAACTTTGTTAGGAATTATGTGATCCTTACTAGCTGGAAGTAAGGGAGATGGGGCATGAAGTTATTTCTAGGAGTTGGACACATACCAAGTTTAGCTCAGTTCTGGGCATCTTTGAAATACCTATACAAACTTGTTCCTACATAGTAACTTGCATCTTTGAATGAGAATCTGCTTGCTTACAGCAACGTGCTATATGTTCTGAATGCCCGAATTGGGAATCTGTGTCAAAACTTTGTTAGGAATTATGTGATCCTTACTAGCTGGAAGTAAGGGAGATGGGGCATGAAGTTATTTTTAGGAGTTGGACACATACCAAGTTTAGCTCAGTTCTGGGCATCTTTGAAATACCTATACAAACTTGTTCCTACATAGTAACTTGCAACTTTGAATGAAAATGTGCTTGCTTACAGCAACGTGCTATATGTTCTGAATGCCCGAATTGGGAATCTGTGTCAAAACTTTGTTAGGAATTATGTGATCCTTACTAGCTGGAAGTAAGGGAGATGGGGCATGAAGTTATTTCTAGGAATTGGACACATACCAAGTTTAGCTCAGTTCTGGGCATCTTTGAAATACCTATACAAACTTGTTCCTACATAGTAACTTGCATCTTTGAATGAGAATCTGCTTGCTTACAGCAACGTGCTATATGTTCTGAATGCCCGAATTGGGAATCTGTGTCAAAACTTTGTTAGGAATTATGTGATCCTTACTAGCTGGAAGTAAGGGAGATGGGGCATGAAGTTATTTCTAGGAGTTGGACACATACCAAGTTTAGCTCAGTTCTGGGCATCTTTGAAATACCTATACAAACTTGTTCCTAATAGTAACTTGCCACTTTGAATGAGAATGTGCTTGCTTACAGCAACGTGCTATATGTTCTGAATGCCCGAATTGGGAATCTGTGTCAAAACTGTTAGGAATTATGTGATCCTTACTAGCTGGAAGTAAGGGAGATGGGGCATGAAGTTATTTCTAGGAGTTGGACACATACCTAGTTTAGCTCAGTTCTGGGCATCTTTGAAATACCTATACAAACTTGTTCCTACATAGTAACTTGCAACTTTGAATGAGAATGTGCTTGCTTACAGCAACGTGCTATATGTTCTGAATGCCCGAATTGGGAATCTGTGTCAAAACTTTGTTAGGAATTATGTGATCCTTACTAGCTGGAAGTAAGGGAGATGGGGCATGAAGTTACATCTAGGAGTTGGACACATACCAAGTTTAGCTCATTTCTGGGCATCTTTGAAATACCTATACAAACTTGTTCCTACATAGTAACTTGCAACTTTGAATGAAAATGTGCTTGCTTACAGCAACGTGCTATATGTTCTGAATGCCCGAATTGGGAATCTGTGTCAAAACTTTGTTAGGAATTATGTGATCCTTACTAGCTGGAAGTAAGGGAGATGGGGCATGAAGTTATTTCTAGGAGTTGGACACATACCAAGTTTAGCTCAGTTCTGGGCATCTTTGAAATACCTATACAAACTTGTTCCTACATAGTAACTTGCATCTTTGAATGAGAATGTGCTTGCTTACAGCAACGTGCTATATGTTCTGAATGCCCGAATTGGGAATCTGTGTCAAAACTTTGTTAGGAATTATGTGATCCTTACTAGCTGGACGTAAGGGAGATGGGGCATGAAGTTATTTCTGGGAGTTGGACACATACCAAGTTTAGCTCAGTTCTGGGCATCTTTGAAATACCTATACAAACTTGTTCCTACATAGTAACTTGCAACTTTGAATGAGAATGTGCTTGCTTACAGCAACGTGCTATATGTTCTAAATGCCCGAATTGGTAATCTGTGTCAAAACTTTGTTAGGAATTATGTGATCCGTACTAGCTGGAAGTAAGGGAGATGGGGCATGAAGTTATTTCTAGGAGTTGGACACATACCAAGTTTAGCTCAGTTCTGGGCATCTTTGAAATACCTATACAAACTTGTTCCTACATAGTAACTTGCAACTTTGAATGAAAATGTGCTTGCTTACAGCAACGTGCTATATGTTCTGAATGCCCGAATTGGGAATCTGTGTCAAAACTTTGTTAGGAATTATGTGATCCTTACTAGCTGGAAGTAAGGGAGATGGGGCATGAGGTTATTTCTAGGAGTTGGACACATACCAAGTTTAGCTCAGTTCTGGGCATCTTTGAAATACCTATACAAACTTGTTCCTACATTGTAACTTGCATCTTTGAATGAGAATCTACTTGCTTACAGCAACGTGCTATACGTTCTGAATGCCCGAATTGGGAATCTGTGTCAAAACTTTGTTAGGAATTATGTGATCCTTACTAGCTGGAAGTAAGGGAGATGGGGCATGAAGTTATTTCTAGGAGTTGGACACATACCAAGTTTAGCTCAGTTCTGGGCATCTTTGAAATACCTATACAAACTTGTTCCTACATAGTATCTTGCAACTTTGAATGAAAATGTGCTTGCTTACAGCAACGTGCTATATGTTCTGAATGCCCGAATTGGGAATCTGTGTCAAAACTTTGTTAGGAATTATGTGATCCTTACTAGCTGGAAGTAAGGGAGATGGGGCATGAAGTTATTTCTAGGAGTTGGACACATACCAAGTTTAGCTCAGTTCTGGGCATCTTTGAAATACCTATACAAACTTGTTCCTACATAGTAACTTGCATCTTTGAATGAGAATGTGCTTGCTTACAGCAACGTGCTATATGTTCTGAATGCCAGAATTGGGAATCTGTGTCAAAACTTTGTTAGGAATTATGTGATCCTTACTAGCTGGAAGTAAGGGAGATGGGGCATGAAGTTATTTCTAGGAGTTGGACACATACCAAGTTTAGCTCAGTTCTGGGCATCTTTGAAATACCTATACAAACTTGTTCCTACATAGTAACTTGCAACTTTGAATGAGAATGTGCTTGCTTACAGCAACGTGCTATATGTTCTGAATGCCCGAATAGGGAATCTGTGTCAAAACTTTGTTAGGAATTATGTGATCCTTACTAGCTGGAAGTAAGGGAGATGCGGCATGAAGTTATTTCTAGGAGTTGGACACATACCAAGTTTAGCTCAGTTCTGGGCATCTTTGAAATACCAATACAAACTTGTTCCTACATAGTAACTTGCATCTTTTAATGAAAATGTGCTTGCTTACAGCAACGTGCTATATGTTCTGAATGCCCGAATTGGGAATCTGTGTCAAAACTTTGTTAGGAATTATGTGATCCTTACTAGCTGGAAGTAAGGGAGATGGGGCATGAAGTTATTTCTAGGAGTTGGACACATACCAAGTTTAGCTCAGTTCTGGGCATCTTTGAAATACCTATACAAACTTGTTCCTACATAGGAACTTGCATCTTTGAATGAGAATCTGCTTGCTTACAGCAACGTGCTATATGTTCTGAATGCCCGAATAGGGAATCTGTGTCAAAACTTTGTTAGGAATTATGTGATCCGTACTAGCTGGAAGTAAGGGAGATGGGGCATGAAGTTATTTCTAGGAGTTGGACACATACCAAGTTTAGCTCAGTTCTGGGCATCTTTGAAATACCTATACAAACTTGTTCCTACATAGTAACATGCAACTTTGAATGAGAATGTGCTTGCTTGCAGCAACGTGCTATATGTTCTGAATGCCCGAATAGGGAATCTGTGTCAAAACTTTGTTAGGAATTATGTGATCCTTACTAGCTGGAAGTAAGGGAGATGGGGCATGAGGTTATTTCTAGGAGTTGGACACATACCAAGTTTAGCTCAGTTCTGGGCATCTTTGAAATACCTATACAAACTTGTTCCTACATAGTAACTTGCATCTTTGAATGAGAATGTGCTTGCTTGCAGCAACGTGCTATATGTTCTGAATGCCCGAATTGGGAATCTGTGTCAAAACTTTGTTAGGAATTATGTGATCCTTACTAGCTGGAAGTAAGGGAGATGGGGCATGAGGTTATTTCTAGGAGTTGGACACATACCAAGTTTAGCTCAGTTCTGGGCATCTTTGAAATACCTATACAAACTTGTTCCTACATAGTAACTTGCATCTTTGAATGAGAATGTGCTTGCTTGCAGCAACGTGCTATATGTTCTGAATGCCCGAATAGGGAATCTGTGTCAAAACTTTGTTAGGAATTATGTGATCCTTACTAGCTGGAAGTAAGGGAGATGGGGCATGAAGTTATTTCTAGGAGTTGGACACATACCAAGTTTAGCTCAGTTCTGGGCATCTTTGAAATACCTATACAAACTTGTTCCTACATAGTAACTTGCATCTTTGAATGAGAATGTGCTTGCTTGCAGCAACGTGCTATATGTTCTGAATGCCCGAATAGGGAATCTGTGTCAAAACTTTGTTAGGAATTATGTGATCCTTACTAGCTGGAAGTAAGGGAGATGGGGCATGAAGTTATTTCTAGGAGTTGGACACATACCAAGTTTAGCTCAGTTCTGGGCATCTTTGAAATACCTATACAAACTTGTTCCTACATAGTAACTTGCATCTTTGAATGAGAATGTGCTTGCTTACAGCAACGTGCTATATGTTCTGAATGCCCGAATTGGCAATCTGTGTCAAAACTTTGTTAGGAATTATGTGATCCTTACTAGCTGGAAGTAAGGGAGATGGGGCATGAAGTTATTTCTAGGAGTTGGACACATACCAAGTTTAGCTCAGTTCTGGGCATCTTTGAAATACCTATACAAACTTGTTCCTACATAGTAACTTGCAACTTTGAATGAAAATGTGCTTGCTTACAGCAACGTGCTATATGTTCTGAATGCCCGATTTGGGAATCTGTGTCAAAACTTTGTTAGGAATTATGTGATCCTTACTAGCTGGAAGTAAGGGAGATGGGGCATGAAGTTATTTCTAGGAGTTGGACACATACCAAGTTTAGCTCAGTTCTGGGCATCTTTGAAATACCTATACAAACTTGTTCCTACATAGTAACTTGCAACTTTGAATGAAAATGTGCTTGCTTACAGCAACGTGCTATATGTTCTGAATGCCCGAATTGGGAATCTGTGTCAAAACTTTGTTAGGAATTATGTGATCCTTACTAGCTGGAAGTAAGGGAGATGGGGCATGATGTTATTTCTAGGAGTTGGACACATACCAAGTTTAGCTCAGTTCTGGTCATCTTTGAAATACCTATACAAACTTGTTCCTACATAGTAACTTGCATCTTTGAATGAGAATCTGCTTGCTTACAGCAACGTGCTATATGTTCTGAATGCCCGAATTGGGAATCTGTGTCAAAACTTTGTTAGGAATTATGTAATCCTTACTAGCTGGAAGTAAGTGAGATGGAGCATGAAGTTATTTCTAGGAGTTGGACACATACCAAGTTTAGCTCAGTTCTGGGCATCTTTGAAATACCTATACAAACTTGTTCCTACAGAGTAACTTGCAACTTTGAATGAAAATGTGCTTGCTTACAGCAACGTGCTATATGTTCTGAATGCCCGAATTGGGAATCTGTGTCAAAACTTTGTTAGGAATTATGTGATCCTTACTAGCTGGAAGTAAGGGAGATGGGGCATGAAGTTATTTCTAGGAGTTGGACACATACCAAGTTCAGCTCAGTTCTGGGCATCTTTGAAATACCTATACAAACTTGTTCCTACATAGTAACTTGCAACTTTGAATGAGAATGTGCTTGCTTACAGCAACGTGCTATATGTTCTGAATGCCCGAATTGGGAATCTGTGTCAAAACTTTGTTAGGAATTATGTGATCCTTACTAGCTGGAAGTAAGGGAGATGGGGCATGAAGTTATTTCTAGGAGTTGGACACATACCAAGTTTAGCTCAGTTCTGGGCATCTTTGAAATACCTATGCAAACTTGTTCCTAAATAGTAACTTGCAACTTTGAATGAGAAGGTGCTTGCTTGCAGCAACGTGCTATATGTTCTGAATGCCCGAATAGGGAATCTGTGTCAAAACTTTGTTAGGAATTATGTGATCCTTACTAGCTGGAAGTAAGGGAGATGGGGCATGAAGTTATTTCTAGGAGTTGGACACATACCAAGTTTAGCTCAGTTCTGGGCATCTTTGAAATACCTATACAAACTTGTTCCTACATAGTAACTTGCATCTTTGAATGAGAATGTGCTTGCTTGCAGCAACGTGCTATATGTTCTGAATGCCCGAATTGGGAATCTGTGTCAAAACTTTGTTAGGAATTATGTGATCCTTACTAGCTGGAAGTAAGGGAGATGGGGCATGAAGTTATTTCTAGGAGTTGGACACATACCAAGTGTAGCTCAGTTCTGGGCATCTTTGAAATACCTATACAAACTTGTTCCTACATAGTAACTTGCAACTTTGAATGAAAATGTGCTTGCTTACAGCAACGTGCTATATGTTCTGAATGCCCGAATTGGGAATCTGTGTCAAAACTTTGTTAGGAATTATGTGATCCTTACTAACTGGAAGTAAGGGAGATGGGGCATGATGTTATTTCTAGGAGTTGGACACATACCAAGTTTAGCTCAGTTCTGGTCATCTTTGAAATACCTATACAAACTTGTTCCTACATAGTAACTTGCATCTTTGAATGAGAATCTGCTTGCTTACAGCAACGTGCTATATGTTCTGAATGCCCGAATTGGGAATCTGTGTCAAAACTTTGTTAGGAATTATGTGATCCTTACTAGCTGGAAGTAAGGGAGATGGGGCATGAAGTTATTTCTAGGAGTTGGACACATACCAAGTTTAGCTCAGTTCTGGGCATCTTTGAAATACCTATACAAACTTGTTCCTACATAGTAACTTGCAACTTTGAATGAAAATGTGCTTGCTTACAGCAACGTGCTATATGTTCTGAATGCCCGAATTGGGAATCTGTGTCAAAACTTTGTTAGGAATTATGTGATCCGTACTAGCTGGAAGTAAGGGAGATGGGGCATGAAGTTATTTCTAGGAGTTGGACACATACCAAGTTTAGCTCAGTTCTGGGCATCTTTGAAATACCTATACAAACTTGTTCCTACATAGTAACTTGCATCTTTGAATGAGAATGTGCTTGCTTGCAGCAACGTGCTATATGTTCTGAATGCCCGAATTGGGAATCTGTGTCAAAACTTTGTTAGGAATTATGTGATCCTTACTAGCTGGAAGTAAGGGAGATGGGGCATGAAGTTATTTCTAGGAGTTGGACACATACCAAGTGTAGCTCAGTTCTGGGCATCTTTGAAATACCTATACAAACTTGTTCCTACATAGTAACTTGCATCTTTGAATGAGAATCTGCTTGCTTACAGCAACGTGCTATATGTTCTGAATGCCCGAATTGGGAATCTGTGTCAAAACTTTGTTAGGAATTATGTGATCCTTACTAGCTGGAAGTAATGGAGATGATGCATGAAGTTATTTCTAGGAGTTGGACACATACCAAGTTTAGCTCAGTTCTGGGCATCTTTGAAATAACTATACAAACTTGTTCCTACATAGTAACTTGCAACTTTGAATGAAAATGTGCTTGCTTACAGCAACGTGCTATATGTTCTGAATGCCAGAATTGGGAATCTGTGTCAAAACTTTGTTAGGAATTATGTGATCCTTACTAGCTGGAAGTAAGTGAGATGGGGCATGAAGTTATTTCTAGGAGTTGGACACATACCAAGTTTAGCTCAGTTCTGGGCATCTTTGAAATACCTATACAAACTTGTTCCTACATAATAACTTGCATCTTTGAATGAGAATCTGCTTGCTTACAGCAACGTGCTATATGATCTGAATGCCCGAATTGGCAATCTGTGTCAAAACTTTGTTAGGAATTATGTGATCCTTACTAGCTGGAAGTAAGGGAGATGGGGCATGAAGTTATTTCTAGGAGTTGGACACATACCAAGTTTAGCTCAGTTCTGGGCATCTTTGAAATACCTATACAAACTTGTTCCTACATAGTAACTTGCATATTTGAATGAGAATGTGCTAGCTTACAGCAACGTGCTATATGTTCTGAATGCCAGAGTTGGTAATCTGTGTCAAAACTTTGTTAGGAATTATGTGATCCTTACTAGCTGGAAGTAAGGGAGATGGGGCATGAAGTTATTTCTAGGAGTTGGACACATACCTAGTTTAGCTCAGTTCTGGGCATCTTTGAAATACCTATACAAACTTGTTCCTACATAGTAACTTGCAACTTTGAATGAAAATGTGCTTGCTTACAGCAACGTGCTATATGTTCTGAATGCCCGAATTGGGAATCTGTGTCAAAACTTTGTTAGGAATTATGTGATCCTTACTAGCTGGAAGTAAGGGAGATGGGGCATGAAGTTATTTCTAGGAGTTGGACACATACCAAGTTTAGCTCAGTTCTGGGCATCTTTGAAATACCTATACAAACTTGTTCCTACATAGTAACTTGCATCTTTGAATGAGAATGTGCTTGCTTACAGCAAGGTGCTATATATTCTGAATGCCAGAATTGGTAATCTGTGTCAAAACTTTGTTAGGAATTATGTGATCCTTACTAGCTGGAAGTAAGGGAGATGGGGCATGAAGTTATTTCTAGGAGTTGGACACATACCTAGTTTAGCTCAGTTCTGGGCATCTTTGAAATACCTATACAAACTTGTTCCTACATAGTAACTTGCAACTTTGAATGAGAATGTGCTTGCTTACAGCAACGTGCTATATGTTCTAAATGCCCGAATAGGGAATCTGTGTCAAAACTTTGTTAGGAATTATGTGATCCTTACTAGCTGGAAGTAAGGGAGATGGGGCATGAAGTTATTTCTAGGAGTTGGACACATACCAAGTTTAGCTCAGTTCTGGGCATCTTTGAAATACCTATACAAACTTGTTCCTACATAGTAACTTGCATCTTTGAATGAGAATCTGCTTGCTTACAGCAACGTGCTACATGTTCTGAATGCCCGAATTGGGAATCTGTGTCAAAACTTTGTTAGGAATTATGTGATCCTTACTAGCTGGAAGTAAGTGAGATGGGGCATGAAGTTATTTCTAGGAGTTGGACACATACCAAGTTTAGCTCAGTTCTGGGCATCTTTGAAATACCTATACAAACTTGTTCCTACATAGTAACTTGCAACTTTGAATGAGAATGTGCTTGCTTGCAGCAACGTGCTATATGTTCTGAATGCCCGAATAGGGAATCTGTGTCAAAACTTTGTTAGGAATTATGTGATCCTTACTAGCTGGAAGTAAGGGAGATGGGGCATGAAGTTATTTCTAGGAGTTGGACACATACCAAGTTTAGCTCAGTTCTGGGCATCTTTGAAATACCTATACAAACTTGTTCCTACATAGTAACTTGCATCTTTGAATGAGAATGTGCTTGCTTGCAGCAACGTGCTATATGTTCTGAATGCCCGAATAGGGAATCTGTGTCAAAACTTTGTTAGGAATTATGTGATCCTTACTAGCTGGAAGTAAGGGAGATGCGGCATGAAGTTATTTCTAGGAGTTGGACACATACCAAGTTTAGCTCAGTTCTGGGCATCTTTGAAATACCAATACAAACTTGTTCCTACATAGTAACTTGCATCTTTTAATGAAAATGTGCTTGCTTACAGCAACGTGCTATATGTTCTGAATGCCCGAATTGGGAATCTGTGTCAAAACTTTGTTAGGAATTATGTGATCCTTACTTGCTGGAAGTAAGGGAGATGGGGCATGAAGTTATTTCTAGGAGTTGGACACATACCAAGTTTAGCTCAGTTCTGGGCATCTTTGAAATACCTATACAAACTTGTTCCTACATAGGAACTTGCATCTTTGAATGAGAATCTGCTTGCTTACAGCAACGTGCTATATGTTCTGAATGCCCGAATAGGGAATCTGTGTCAAAACTTTGTTAGGAATTATGTGATCCGTACTAGCTGGAAGTAAGGGAGATGGGGCATGAAGTTATTTCTAGGAGTTGGACACATACCAAGTTTAGCTCAGTTCTGGGCATCTTTGAAATACCTATACAAACTTGTTCCTACATAGTAACATGCAACTTTGAATGAGAATGTGCTTGCTTGCAGCAACGTGCTATATGTTCTGAATGCCCGAATAGGGAATCTGTGTCAAAACTTTGTTAGGAATTATGTGATCCTTACTAGCTGGAAGTAAGGGAGATGGGGCATGAGGTTATTTCTAGGAGTTGGACACATACCAAGTTTAGCTCAGTTCTGGGCATCTTTGAAATACCTATACAAACTTGTTCCTACATAGTAACTTGCATCTTTGAATGAGAATGTGCTTGCTTGCAGCAACGTGCTATATGTTCTGAATGCCCGAATTGGGAATCTGTGTCAAAACTTTGTTAGGAATTATGTGATCCTTACTAGCTGGAAGTAAGGGAGATGGGGCATGAGGTTATTTCTAGGAGTTGGACACATACCAAGTTTAGCTCAGTTCTGGGCTTCTTTGAAATACCTATACAAACTTGTTCCTACATAGTAACTTGCATCTTTGAATGAGAATGTGCTTGCTTGCAGCAACGTGCTATATGTTCTGAATGCCCGAATAGGGAATCTGTGTCAAAACTTTGTTAGGAATTATGTGATCCTTACTAGCTGGAAGTAAGGGAGATGGGGCATGAAGTTATTTCTAGGAGTTGGACACATACCAAGTTTAGCTCAGTTCTGGGCATCTTTGAAATACCTATACAAACTTGTTCCTACATAGTAACTTGCATCTTTGAATGAGAATGTGCTTGCTTGCAGCAACGTGCTATATGTTCTGAATGCCCGAATAGGGAATCTGTCTCAAAACTTTGTTAGGAATTATGTGATCCTTACTAGCTGGAAGTAAGGGAGATGGGGCATGAAGTTATTTCTAGGAGTTGGACACATACCAAGTTTAGCTCAGTTCTGGGCATCTTTGAAATACCTATACAAACTTGTTCCTACATAGTAACTTGCATCTTTGAATGAGAATGTGCTTGCTTGCAGCAACTGGCTATATGTTCTGAATGCCCGAATAGGGAATCTGTGTCAAAACTTTGTTAGGAATTATGTGATCCTTACTAGCTGGAAGTAAGGGAGATGGGGCATGAAGTTATTTCTAGGAGTTGGACACATACCAAGTTTAGCTCAGTTCTGGGCATCTTTGAAATACCTATACAAACTTGTTCCTACATAGTAACTTGCATCTTTGAATGAGAATGTGCTTGCTTGCAGCAACGTGCTATATGTTCTGAATGCCCGAATAGGGAATCTGTGTCAAAACTTTGTAAGGAATTATGTGATCCTTACTAGCTGGAAGTAAGGGAGATGGGGCATGAAGTTATTTCTAGGAGTTGGACACATACCAAGTTTAGCTCAGTTCTGGGCATCTTTGAAATACCTATACAAACTTGTTCCTACATAGTAACTTGCATCTTTGAATGAGAATGTGCTTGCTTGCAGCAACGTGCTATATGTTCTGAATGCCCGAATAGGGAATCTGTCTCAAAACTTTGTTAGGAATTATGTGATCCTTACTAGCTGGAAGTAAGGGAGATGGGGCATGAAGTTATTTCTAGGAGTTGGACACATACCAAGTTTAGCTCAGTTCTGGGCATCTTTGAAATACCTATACAAACTTGTTCCTACATAGTAACTTGCATCTTTGAATGAGAATGTGCTTGCTTGCAGCAACTGGCTATATGTTCTGAATGCCCGAATAGGGAATCTGTGTCAAAACTTTGTTAGGAATTATGTGATCCTTACTAGCTGGAAGTAAGGGAGATGGGGCATGAAGTTATTTCTAGGAGTTGGACACATACCAAGTTTAGCTCAGTTCTGGGCATCTTTGAAATACCTATACAAACTTGTTCCTACATAGTAACTTGCATCTTTGAATGAGAATGTGCTTGCTTGCAGCAACGTGCTATATGTTCTGAATGCCCGAATAGGGAATCTGTGTCAAAACTTTGTAAGGAATTATGTGATCCTTACTAGCTGGAAGTAAGGGAGATGGGGCATGAAGTTATTTCTAGGAGTTGGACACATACCAAGTTTAGCTCAGTTCTGGGCATCTTTGAAATACCTAGACAAACTTGTTCCTACATAGTAACTTGCAACTTTGAATGAGAATGTGCTTGCATACAGCAACGTGCTATATGTTCTGAATGCCCGAATAGGGAATCTGTGTCAAAACTTTGTTAGGAATTATGTGATCCTTACTAGCTGGAAGTAAGGGAGATGGGGCATGAAGTTATTTCTAGGAGTTGGACACATACCAATTTTGCTCAGTTCTGGGCATCTTTGAAATACCTATACAAACTTGTTCCTACATAGTAACTTGCAACTTTGAATGAGAATGTGCTTGCTTACAGCAACGTGCTATATGTTCTGAATGCCCGAATTGGCAATCTGTGTCAAAACTTTGTTAGGAATTATGTGATCCTTACTAGCTGGAAGAAAGGGAGATGGGGCATGAAGTTATTTCTAGGAGTTGGACACATACCAAGTTTAGCTCAGTTCTGGGCATCTTTGAAATACCTATACAAACTTGTTCCTACATAGTAACTTGCAACTTTGAATGAGAATGTGCTTGCTTACAGCAACGTGCTATATGTTCTGAATTCCCGAATTGGGAATCTGTGTCAAAACTTTGTTAGGAATTATGTGATCCTTACTAGCTGGAAGTAAGGGAGATGGGGCATGAAGTTATTTCTAGGAGTTGGACACATACCAAGTTTAGCTCAGTTCTGGGCATCTTTGAAATACCTATACAAACTTGTTCCTACATAGTAACTTGCATCTTTGAATGAGAATGTGCTTGCTTGCAGCAACGTGCTATATGTTCTGAATGCCCGAATAGGGAATCTGTGTCAAAACTTTGTTAGGAATTATGTGATCCTTACTAGCTGGAAGTAAGGGAGATGGGGCATGAAGTTATTTCTAGGAGTTGGACACATACCAAGTTTAGCTCAGTTCTGGGCATCTTTGAAATACCTATACAAACTTGTTCCTACATAGTAACTTGCATCTTTGAATGAGAATGTGCTTGCTTACAGCAACGTGCTATATGTTCTGAATGCCCGAATTGGCAATCTGTGTCAAAACTTTGTTAGGAATTATGTGATCCTTACTAGCTGGAAGTAAGGGAGATGGGGCATGAAGTTATTTCTAGGAGTTGGACACATACCAAGTTTAGCTCAGTTCTGGGCATCTTTGAAATACCTATACAAACTTGTTCCTACATAGTAACTTGCAACTTTGAATGAAAATGTGCTTGCTTACAGCAACGTGCTATATGTTCTGAATGCCCGATTTGGGAATCTGTGTCAAAACTTTGTTAGGAATTATGTGATCCTTACTAGCTGGAAGTAAGGGAGATGGGGCATGAAGTTATTTCTAGGAGTTGGACACATACCAAGTTTAGCTCAGTTCTGGGCATCTTTGAAATACCTATACAAACTTGTTCCTACATAGTAACTTGCAACTTTGAATGAAAATGTGCTTGCTTACAGCAACGTGCTATATGTTCTGAATGCCCGAATTGGGAATCTGTGTCAAAACTTTGTTAGGAATTATGTGATCCTTACTAGCTGGAAGTAAGGGAGATGGGGCATGAAGTTATTTCTAGGAGTTGGACACATACCAAGTTTAGCTCAGTTCTGGGCATCTTTGAAATACCTATACAAACTTGTTCCTACATAGTAACTTGCATCTTTGAATGAGAATGTGCTTGCTTACAGCAAGGTGCTATATATTCTGAATGCCAGAATTGGTAATCTGTGTCAAAACTTTGTTAGGAATTATGTGATCCTTACTAGCTGGAAGTAAGGGAGATGGGGCATGAAGTTATTTCTAGGAGTTGGACACATACCTAGTTTAGCTCAGTTCTGGGCATCTTTGAAATACCTATACAAACTTGTTCCTACATAGTAACTTGCAACTTTGAATGAGAATGTGCTTGCTTACAGCAACGTGCTATATGTTCTAAATGCCCGAATAGGGAATCTGTGTCAAAACTTTGTTAGGAATTATGTGATCCTTACTAGCTGGAAGTAAGGGAGATGGGGCATGAAGTTATTTCTAGGAGTTGGACACATACCAAGTTTAGCTCAGTTCTGGGCATCTTTGAAATACCTATACAAACTTGTTCCTACATAGTAACTTGCATCTTTGAATGAGAATCTGCTTGCTTACAGCAACGTGCTACATGTTCTGAATGCCCGAATTGGGAATCTGTGTCAAAACTTTGTTAGGAATTATGTGATCCTTACTAGCTGGAAGTAAGTGAGATGGGGCATGAAGTTATTTCTAGGAGTTGGACACATACCAAGTTTAGCTCAGTTCTGGGCATCTTTGAAATACCTATACAAACTTGTTCCTACATAGTAACTTGCAACTTTGAATGAGAATGTGCTTGCTTGCAGCAACGTGCTATATGTTCTGAATGCCCGAATAGGGAATCTGTGTCAAAACTTTGTTAGGAATTATGTGATCCTTACTAGCTGGAAGTAAGGGAGATGGGGCATGAAGTTATTTCTAGGAGTTGGACACATACCAAGTTTAGCTCAGTTCTGGGCATCTTTGAAATACCTATACAAACTTGTTCCTACATAGTAACTTGCATCTTTGAATGAGAATGTGCTTGCTTGCAGCAACGTGCTATATGTTCTGAATGCCCGAATAGGGAATCTGTGTCAAAACTTTGTTAGGAATTATGTGATCCTTACTAGCTGGAAGTAAGGGAGATGCGGCATGAAGTTATTTCTAGGAGTTGGACACATACCAAGTTTAGCTCAGTTCTGGGCATCTTTGAAATACCAATACAAACTTGTTCCTACATAGTAACTTGCATCTTTTAATGAAAATGTGCTTGCTTACAGCAACGTGCTATATGTTCTGAATGCCCGAATTGGGAATCTGTGTCAAAACTTTGTTAGGAATTATGTGATCCTTACTAGCTGGAAGTAAGGGAGATGGGGCATGAAGTTATTTCTAGGAGTTGGACACATACCAAGTTTAGCTCAGTTCTGGGCATCTTTGAAATACCTATACAAACTTGTTCCTACATAGGAACTTGCATCTTTGAATGAGAATCTGCTTGCTTACAGCAACGTGCTATATGTTCTGAATGCCCGAATAGGGAATCTGTGTCAAAACTTTGTTAGGAATTATGTGATCCGTACTAGCTGGAAGTAAGGGAGATGGGGCATGAAGTTATTTCTAGGAGTTGGACACATACCAAGTTTAGCTCAGTTCTGGGCATCTTTGAAATACCTATACAAACTTGTTCCTACATAGTAACATGCAACTTTGAATGAGAATGTGCTTGCTTGCAGCAACGTGCTATATGTTCTGAATGCCCGAATAGGGAATCTGTGTCAAAACTTTGTTAGGAATTATGTGATCCTTACTAGCTGGAAGTAAGGGAGATGGGGCATGAGGTTATTTCTAGGAGTTGGACACATACCAAGTTTAGCTCAGTTCTGGGCATCTTTGAAATACCTATACAAACTTGTTCCTACATAGTAACTTGCATCTTTGAATGAGAATGTGCTTGCTTGCAGCAACGTGCTATATGTTCTGAATGCCCGAATTGGGAATCTGTGTCAAAACTTTGTTAGGAATTATGTGATCCTTACTAGCTGGAAGTAAGGGAGATGGGGCATGAGGTTATTTCTAGGAGTTGGACACATACCAAGTTTAGCTCAGTTCTGGGCTTCTTTGAAATACCTATACAAACTTGTTCCTACATAGTAACTTGCATCTTTGAATGAGAATGTGCTTGCTTTCAGCAACGTGCTATATGTTCTGAATGCCCGAATAGGGAATCTGTGTCAAAACTTTGTTAGGAATTATGTGATCCTTACTAGCTGGAAGTAAGGGAGATGGGGCATGAAGTTATTTCTAGGAGTTGGACACATACCAAGTTTAGCTCAGTTCTGGGCATCTTTGAAATACCTATACAAACTTGTTCCTACATAGTAACTTGCATCTTTGAATGAGAATGTGCTTGCTTGCAGCAACGTGCTATATGTTCTGAATTCCCGAATTGGGAATCTGTGTCAAAACTTTGTTAGGAATTATGTGATCCTTACTAGCTGGAAGTAAGGGAGATGGGGCATGAAGTTATTTCTAGGAGTTGGACACATACCAAGTTTAGCTCAGTTCTGGGCATCTTTGAAATACCTATACAAACTTGTTCCTACATAGTAACTTGCATCTTTGAATGAGAATGTGCTTGCTTGCAGCAACGTGCTATATGTTCTGAATGCCCGAATTGGGAATCTGTGTCAAAACTTTGTTAGGAATTATGTGATCCTTACTAGCTGGAAGTAAGGGAGATGGGGCATGAGGTTATTTCTAGGAGTTGGACACATACCAAGTTTAGCTCAGTTCTGGGCTTCTTTGAAATACCTATACAAACTTGTTCCTACATAGTAACTTGCATCTTTGAATGAGAATGTGCTTGCTTGCAGCAACGTGCTATATGTTCTGAATGCCCGAATAGGGAATCTGTGTCAAAACTTTGTTAGGAATTATGTGATCCTTACTAGCTGGAAGTAAGGGAGATGGGGCATGAAGTTATTTCTAGGAGTTGGACACATACCAAGTTTAGCTCAGTTCTGGGCATCTTTGAAATACCTATACAAACTTGTTCCTACATAGTAACTTGCATCTTTGAATGAGAATGTGCTTGCTTGCAGCAACGTGCTATATGTTCTGAATGCCCGAATAGGGAATCTGTGTCAAAACTTTGTTAGGAATTATGTGATCCTTACTAGCTGGAAGTAAGGGAGATGGGGCATGAAGTTATTTCTAGGAGTTGGACACATACCAAGTTTAGCTCAGTTCTGGGCATCTTTGAAATACCTATACAAACTTGTTCCTACATAGTAACTTGCATCTTTGAATGAGAATGTGCTTGCTTGCAGCAACTGGCTATATGTTCTGAATGCCCGAATAGGGAATCTGTGTCAAAACTTTGTTAGGAATTATGTGATCCTTACTAGCTGGAAGTAAGGGAGATGGGGCATGAAGTTATTTCTAGGAGTTGGACACATACCAAGTTTAGCTCAGTTCTGGGCATCTTTGAAATACCTATACAAACTTGTTCCTACATAGTAACTTGCATCTTTGAATGAGAATGTGCTTGCTTGCAGCAACGTGCTATATGTTCTGAATGCCCGAATAGGGAATCTGTGTCAAAACTTTGTAAGGAATTATGTGATCCTTACTAGCTGGAAGTAAGGGAGATGGGGCATGAAGTTATTTCTAGGAGTTGGACACATACCAAGTTTAGCTCAGTTCTGGGCATCTTTGAAATACCTAGACAAACTTGTTCCTACATAGTAACTTGCAACTTTGAATGAGAATGTGCTTGCATACAGCAACGTGCTATATGTTCTGAATGCCCGAATAGGGAATCTGTGTCAAAACTTTGTTAGGAATTATGTGATCCTTACTAGCTGGAAGTAAGGGAGATGGGGCATGAAGTTATTTCTAGGAGTTGGACACATACCAATTTTGCTCAGTTCTGGGCATCTTTGAAATACCTATACAAACTTGTTCCTACATAGTAACTTGCAACTTTGAATGAGAATGTGCTTGCTTACAGCAACGTGCTATATGTTCTGAATGCCCGAATTGGCAATCTGTGTCAAAACTTTGTTAGGAATTATGTGATCCTTACTAGCTGGAAGAAAGGGAGATGGGGCATGAAGTTATTTCTAGGAGTTGGACACATACCAAGTTTAGCTCAGTTCTGGGCATCTTTGAAATACCTATACAAACTTGTTCCTACATAGTAACTTGCAACTTTGAATGAGAATGTGCTTGCTTACAGCAACGTGCTATATGTTCTGAATTCCCGAATTGGGAATCTGTGTCAAAACTTTGTTAGGAATTATGTGATCCTTACTAGCTGGAAGTAAGGGAGATGGGGCATGAAGTTATTTCTAGGAGTTGGACACATACCAAGTTTAGCTCAGTTCTGGGCATCTTTGAAATACCTATACAAACTTGTTCCTACATAGTAACTTGCATCTTTGAATGAGAATGTGCTTGCTTGCAGCAACGTGCTATATGTTCTGAATGCCCGAATAGGGAATCTGTGTCAAAACTTTGTTAGGAATTATGTGATTCTTACTAGCTGGAAGTAAGGGAGATGGGGCATGAAGTTATTTCTAGGAGTTGGACACATACCAAGTTTAGCTCAGTTCTGGGCATCTTTGAAATACCTATACAAACTTGTTCCTACATAGTAACTTGCATCTTTGAATGAGAATGTGCTTGCTTACAGCAACGTGCTATATGTTCTGAATGCCCGAATTGGCAATCTGTGTCAAAACTTTGTTAGGAATTATGTGATCCTTACTAGCTGGAAGTAAGGGAGATGGGGCATGAAGTTATTTCTAGGAGTTGGACACATACCAAGTTTAGCTCAGTTCTGGGCATCTTTGAAATACCTATACAAACTTGTTTCTACATAGTAACTTGCAACTTTGAATGAAAATGTGCTTGCTTACAGCAACGTGCTATATGTTCTGAATGCCCGATTTGGGAATCTGTGTCAAAACTTTGTTAGGAATTATGTGATCCTTACTAGCTGGAAGTAAGGGAGATGGGGCATGAAGTTATTTCTAGGAGTTGGACACATACCAAGTTTAGCTCAGTTCTGGGCATCTTTGAAATACCTATACAAACTTGTTCCTACATAGTAACTTGCAACTTTGAATGAAAATGTGCTTGCTTACAGCAACGTGCTATATGTTCTGAATGCCCGAATTGGGAATCTGTGTCAAAACTTTGTTAGGAATTATGTGATCCTTACTAGCTGGAAGTAAGGGAGATGGGGCATGATGTTATTTCTAGGAGTTGGACACATACCAAGTTTAGCTCAGTTCTGGTCATCTTTGAAATACCTATACAAACTTGTTCCTACATAGTAACTTGCATCTTTGAATGAGAATCTGCTTGCTTACAGCAACGTGCTATATGTTCTGAATGCCCGAATTGGGAATCTGTGTCAAAACTTTGTTAGGAATTATGTAATCCTTACTAGCTGGAAGTAAGGGAGATGGGGCATGAAGTTATTTCTAGGAGTTGGACACATACCAAGTTTAGCTCAGTTCTGGGCATCTTTGAAATACCTATACAAACTTGTTCCTACAGAGTAACTTGCAACTTTGAATGAAAATGTGCTTGCTTACAGCAACGTGCTATATGTTCTGAATGCCCGAATTGGGAATCTGTGTCAAAACTTTGTTAGGAATTATGTGATCCTTACTAGCTGGAAGTAAGGGAGATGGGGCATGAAGTTATTTCTAGGAGTTGGACACATACCAAGTTTAGCTCAGTTCTGGGCATCTTTGAAATACCTATACAAACTTGTTCCTACATAGTAACTTGCATCTTTGAATGAGAATGTGCTTGCTTACAGCACGTGCTATATGTTCTGAATGCCCGAATTGGCAATCTGTGTCAAAACTTTGTTAGGAATTATGTGATCCTTACTAGCTGGAAGTAAGGGAGATGGGGCATGAAGTTATTTCTAGGAGTTCGACACATACCAAGTTTAGCTCAGTTCTGGGCATCTTTGAAATACCTATACAAACTTGTTCCTACAGAGTAACTTGCAACTTTGAATGAAAATGTGCTTGCTTACAGCAACGTGCTATATGTTCTGAATGCCCGAATTGGGAATCTGTGTCAAAACTTTGTTAGGAATTATGTGATCCTTACTAGCTGGAAGTAAGGGAGATGGGGCATGAAGTTATTTCTAGGAGTTGGACACATACCAAGTTTAGCTCAGTTCTGGGCATCTTTGAAATACCTATACAAACTTGTTCCTACATAGGAACTTGCATCTTTGAATGAGAATCTGCTTGCTTACAGCAACGTGCTATATGTTCTGAATGCCCGAATAGGGAATCTGTGTCAAAACTTTGTTAGGAATTATGTGATCCGTACTAGCTGGAAGTAAGGGAGATGGGGCATGAAGTTATTTCTAGGAGTTGGACACATACCAAGTTTAGCTCAGTTCTGGGCATCTTTGAAATACCTATACAAACTTGTTCCTACATAGTAACATGCAACTTTGAATGAGAATGTGCTTGCTTGCAGCAACGTGCTATATGTTCTGAATGCCCGAATAGGGAATCTGTGTCAAAACTTTGTTAGGAATTATGTGATCCTTACTAGCTGGAAGTAAGGGAGATGGGGCATGAGGTTATTTCTAGGAGTTGGACACATACCAAGTTTAGCTCAGTTCTGGGCATCTTTGAAATACCTATACAAACTTGTTCCTACATAGTAACTTGCATCTTTGAATGAGAATGTGCTTGCTTGCAGCAACGTGCTATATGTTCTGAATGCCCGAATTGGGAATCTGTGTCAAAACTTTGTTAGGAATTATGTGATCCTTACTAGCTGGAAGTAAGGGAGATGGGGCATGAGGTTATTTCTAGGAGTTGGACACATACCAAGTTTAGCTCAGTTCTGGGCTTCTTTGAAATACCTATACAAACTTGTTCCTACATAGTAACTTGCATCTTTGAATGAGAATGTGCTTGCTTGCAGCAACGTGCTATATGTTCTGAATGCCCGAATAGGGAATCTGTGTCAAAACTTTGTTAGGAATTATGTGATCCTTACTAGCTGGAAGTAAGGGAGATGGGGCATGAAGTTATTTCTAGGAGTTGGACACATACCAAGTTTAGCTCAGTTCTGGGCATCTTTGAAATACCTATACAAACTTGTTCCTACATAGTAACTTGCATCTTTGAATGAGAATGTGCTTGCTTGCAGCAACGTGCTATATGTTCTGAATGCCCGAATAGGGAATCTGTGTCAAAACTTTGTTAGGAATTATGTGATCCTTACTAGCTGGAAGTAAGGGAGATGGGGCATGAAGTTATTTCTAGGAGTTGGACACATACCAAGTTTAGCTCAGTTCTGGGCATCTTTGAAATACCTATACAAACTTGTTCCTACATAGTAACTTGCATCTTTGAATGAGAATGTGCTTGCTTGCAGCAACGTGCTATATGTTCTGAATGCCCGAATTGGGAATCTGTGTCAAAACTTTGTTAGGAATTATGTGATCCTTACTAGCTGGAAGTAAGGGAGATGGGGCATGAGGTTATTTCTAGGAGTTGGACACATACCAAGTTTAGCTCAGTTCTGGGCTTCTTTGAAATACCTATACAAACTTGTTCCTACATAGTAACTTGCATCTTTGAATGAGAATGTGCTTGCTTGCAGCAACGTGCTATATGTTCTGAATGCCCGAATAGGGAATCTGTGTCAAAACTTTGTTAGGAATTATGTGATCCTTACTAGCTGGAAGTAAGGGAGATGGGGCATGAAGTTATTTCTAGGAGTTGGACACATACCAAGTTTAGCTCAGTTCTGGGCATCTTTGAAATACCTATACAAACTTGTTCCTACATAGTAACTTGCATCTTTGAATGAGAATGTGCTTGCTTGCAGCAACGTGCTATATGTTCTGAATGCCCGAATAGGGAATCTGTGTCAAAACTTTGTTAGGAATTATGTGATCCTTACTAGCTGGAAGTAAGGGAGATGGGGCATGAAGTTATTTCTAGGAGTTGGACACATACCAAGTTTAGCTCAGTTCTGGGCATCTTTGAAATACCTATACAAACTTGTTCCTACATAGTAACTTGCATCTTTGAATGAGAATGTGCTTGCTTGCAGCAACTGGCTATATGTTCTGAATGCCCGAATAGGGAATCTGTGTCAAAACTTTGTTAGGAATTATGTGATCCTTACTAGCTGGAAGTAAGGGAGATGGGGCATGAAGTTATTTCTAGGAGTTGGACACATACCAAGTTTAGCTCAGTTCTGGGCATCTTTGAAATACCTATACAAACTTGTTCCTACATAGTAACTTGCATCTTTGAATGAGAATGTGCTTGCTTGCAGCAACGTGCTATATGTTCTGAATGCCCGAATAGGGAATCTGTGTCAAAACTTTGTAAGGAATTATGTGATCCTTACTAGCTGGAAGTAAGGGAGATGGGGCATGAAGTTATTTCTAGGAGTTGGACACATACCAAGTTTAGCTCAGTTCTGGGCATCTTTGAAATACCTAGACAAACTTGTTCCTACATAGTAACTTGCAACTTTGAATGAGAATGTGCTTGCATACAGCAACGTGCTATATGTTCTGAATGCCCGAATAGGGAATCTGTGTCAAAACTTTGTTAGGAATTATGTGATCCTTACTAGCTGGAAGTAAGGGAGATGGGGCATGAAGTTATTTCTAGGAGTTGGACACATACCAATTTTGCTCAGTTCTGGGCATCTTTGAAATACCTATACAAACTTGTTCCTACATAGTAACTTGCAACTTTGAATGAGAATGTGCTTGCTTACAGCAACGTGCTATATGTTCTGAATGCCCGAATTGGCAATCTGTGTCAAAACTTTGTTAGGAATTATGTGATCCTTACTAGCTGGAAGAAAGGGAGATGGGGCATGAAGTTATTTCTAGGAGTTGGACACATACCAAGTTTAGCTCAGTTCTGGGCATCTTTGAAATACCTATACAAACTTGTTCCTACATAGTAACTTGCAACTTTGAATGAGAATGTGCTTGCTTACAGCAACGTGCTATATGTTCTGAATTCCCGAATTGGGAATCTGTGTCAAAACTTTGTTAGGAATTATGTGATCCTTACTAGCTGGAAGTAAGGGAGATGGGGCATGAAGTTATTTCTAGGAGTTGGACACATACCAAGTTTAGCTCAGTTCTGGGCATCTTTGAAATACCTATACAAACTTGTTCCTACATAGTAACTTGCATCTTTGAATGAGAATGTGCTTGCTTGCAGCAACGTGCTATATGTTCTGAATGCCCGAATAGGGAATCTGTGTCAAAACTTTGTTAGGAATTATGTGATTCTTACTAGCTGGAAGTAAGGGAGATGGGGCATGAAGTTATTTCTAGGAGTTGGACACATACCAAGTTTAGCTCAGTTCTGGGCATCTTTGAAATACCTATACAAACTTGTTCCTACATAGTAACTTGCATCTTTGAATGAGAATGTGCTTGCTTACAGCAACGTGCTATATGTTCTGAATGCCCGAATTGGCAATCTGTGTCAAAACTTTGTTAGGAATTATGTGATCCTTACTAGCTGGAAGTAAGGGAGATGGGGCATGAAGTTATTTCTAGGAGTTGGACACATACCAAGTTTAGCTCAGTTCTGGGCATCTTTGAAATACCTATACAAACTTGTTTCTACATAGTAACTTGCAACTTTGAATGAAAATGTGCTTGCTTACAGCAACGTGCTATATGTTCTGAATGCCCGATTTGGGAATCTGTGTCAAAACTTTGTTAGGAATTATGTGATCCTTACTAGCTGGAAGTAAGGGAGATGGGGCATGAAGTTATTTCTAGGAGTTGGACACATACCAAGTTTAGCTCAGTTCTGGGCATCTTTGAAATACCTATACAAACTTGTTCCTACATAGTAACTTGCAACTTTGAATGAAAATGTGCTTGCTTACAGCAACGTGCTATATGTTCTGAATGCCCGAATTGGGAATCTGTGTCAAAACTTTGTTAGGAATTATGTGATCCTTACTAGCTGGAAGTAAGGGAGATGGGGCATGATGTTATTTCTAGGAGTTGGACACATACCAAGTTTAGCTCAGTTCTGGTCATCTTTGAAATACCTATACAAACTTGTTCCTACATAGTAACTTGCATCTTTGAATGAGAATCTGCTTGCTTACAGCAACGTGCTATATGTTCTGAATGCCCGAATTGGGAATCTGTGTCAAAACTTTGTTAGGAATTATGTAATCCTTACTAGCTGGAAGTAAGGGAGATGGGGCATGAAGTTATTTCTAGGAGTTGGACACATACCAAGTTTAGCTCAGTTCTGGGCATCTTTGAAATACCTATACAAACTTGTTCCTACAGAGTAACTTGCAACTTTGAATGAAAATGTGCTTGCTTACAGCAACGTGCTATATGTTCTGAATGCCCGAATTGGGAATCTGTGTCAAAACTTTGTTAGGAATTATGTGATCCTTACTAGCTGGAAGTAAGGGAGATGGGGCATGAAGTTATTTCTAGGAGTTGGACACATACCAAGTTTAGCTCAGTTCTGGGCATCTTTGAAATACCTATACAAACTTGTTCCTACATAGTAACTTGCATCTTTGAATGAGAATGTGCTTGCTTACAGCACGTGCTATATGTTCTGAATGCCCGAATTGGCAATCTGTGTCAAAACTTTGTTAGGAATTATGTGATCCTTACTAGCTGGAAGTAAGGGAGATGGGGCATGAAGTTATTTCTAGGAGTTCGACACATACCAAGTTTAGCTCAGTTCTGGGCATCTTTGAAATACCTATACAAACTTGTTCCTACAGAGTAACTTGCAACTTTGAATGAAAATGTGCTTGCTTACAGCAACGTGCTATATGTTCTGAATGCCCGAATTGGGAATCTGTGTCAAAACTTTGTTAGGAATTATGTGATCCTTACTAGCTGGAAGTAAGGGAGATGGGGCATGAAGTTATTTCTAGGAGTTGGACACATACCAAGTTTAGCTCAGTTCTGGGCATCTTTGAAATACCTATGCAAACTTGTTCCTAAATAGTAACTTGCAACTTTGAATGAGAATGTGCTTGCTTGCAGCAACGTGCTATATGTTCTGAATGCCCGAATAGGGAATCTGTGTCAAAACTTTGTTAGGAATTATGTGATCCTTACTAGCTGGAAGTAAGGGAGATGGGGCATGAAGTTATTTCTAGGAGTTGGACACATACCAAGTTTAGCTCAGTTCTGGGCATCTTTGAAATACCTATACAAACTTGTTCCTACATAGTAACTTGCATCTTTGAATGAGAATGTGCTTGCTTGCAGCAACGTGCTATATGTTCTGAATGCCCGAATTGGGAATCTGTGTCAAAACTTTGTTAGGAATTATGTGATCCTTACTAGCTGGAAGTAAGGGAGATGGGGCATGAAGTTATTTCTAGGAGTTGGACACATACCAAGTGTAGCTCAGTTCTGGGCATCTTTGAAATACCTATACAAACTTGTTCCTACATAGTAACTTGCAACTTTGAATGAAAATGTGCTTGCTTACAGCAACGTGCTATATGTTCTGAATGCCCGAATTGGGAATCTGTGTCAAAACTTTGTTAGGAATTATGTGATCCTTACTAACTGGAAGTAAGGGAGATGGGGCATGATGTTATTTCTAGGAGTTGGACACATACCAAGTTTAGCTCAGTTCTGGTCATCTTTGAAATACCTATACAAACTTGTTCCTACATAGTAACTTGCATCTTTGAATGAGAATCTGCTTGCTTACAGCAACGTGCTATATGGTCTGAATGCCCGAATTGGGAATCTGTGTCAAAACTTTGTTATGAATTATGTGATCCTTACTAGCTGGAAGTAAGGGAGATGGGGCATGAAGTTATTTCTAGGAGTTGGACACATACCAAGTTTAGCTCAGTTCTGGGCATCTTTGAAATACCTATACAAACTTGTTCCTACATAGTAACTTGCAACTTTGAATGAAAATGTGCTTGCTTACAGCAACGTGCTATATGTTCTGAATGCCCGAATTGGGAATCTGTGTCAAAACTTTGTTAGGAATTATGTGATCCGTACTAGCTGGAAGTAAGGGAGATGGGGCATGAAGTTATTTCTAGGAGTTGGACACATACCAAGTTTAGCTCAGTTCTGGGCATCTTTGAAATACCTATACAAACTTGTTCCTACATAGTAACTTGCATCTTTGAATGAGAATGTGCTTGCTTACAGCACGTGCTATATGTTCTGAATGCCCGAATTGGCAATCTGTGTCAAAACTTTGTTAGGAATTATGTGATCCTTACTAGCTGGAAGTAAGGGAGATGGGGCATGAAGTTATTTCTAGGAGTTGGACACATACCAAGTTTAGCTCAGTTCTGGGCATCTTTGAAATACCTATACAAACTTGTTCCTACAGAGTAACTTGCAACTTTGAATGAAAATGTGCTTGCTTACAGCAACGTGCTATATGTTCTGAATGCCCGAATTGGGAATCTGTGTCAAAACTTTGTTAGGAATTATGTGATCCTTACTAGCTGGAAGTAAGGGAGATGGGGCATGAAGTTATTTCTAGGAGTTGGACACATACCAAGTTTAGCTCAGTTCTGGGCATCTTTGAAATACCTATACAAACTTGTTCATACATAGTAACTTGCAACTTTGAATGAGAATGTGCTTGCTTACAGCAACGTGCTATATGTTCTGAATGCCCGAATTGGGAATCTGTGTCAAAACTTTGTTAGGAATTATGTGATCCTTACTAGCTGGAAGTAAGGGAGATGGGGCATGAAGTTATTTCTAGGAGTTGGACACATACCAAGTTTAGCTCAGTTCTGGGCATCTTTGAAATACCTATACAAACTTGTTCCTACATAGTAACTTGCATTTTTGAATGAGAATGTGCTTGCTTGCAGCAACGTGCTATATGTTCTGAATGCCCGAATTGGGAATCTGTGTCAAAACTTTGTTAGGAATTATGTGATCCTTACTAGCTGGAAGTAAGGGAGATGGGGCATGAAGTTATTTCTAGGAGTTGGACACATACCAAGTGTAGCTCAGTTCTGGGCATCTTTGAAATACCTATACAAACTTGTTCCTACATAGTAACTTGCATCTTTGAATGAGAATCTGCTTGCTTACAGCAACGTGCTATATGTTCTGAATGCCCGAATTGGGAATCTTTGTCAAAACTTTGTTAGGAATTATGTGATCCTTACTAGCTGGAAGTAATGGAGATGATGCATGAAGTTATTTCCAGGAGTTGGACACATACCAAGTTTAGCTCAGTTCTGGGCATCTTTGAAATAACTATACAAACTTGTTCCTACATAGTAACTTGCAACTTTGAATGAAAATGTGCTTGCTTACAGCAACGTGCTATATGTTCTGAATGCCAGAATTGGGAATCTGTGTCAAAACTTTGTTAGGAATTATGTGATCCTTACTAGCTGGAAGTAAGTGAGATGGGGCATGAAGTTATTTCTAGGAGTTGGACACATACCAAGTTTAGCTCAGTTCTGGGCATCTTTGAAATACCTATACAAACTTGTTCCTACATAGTAACTTGCATCTTTGAATGAGAATCTGCTTGCTTACAGCAACGTGCTATATGATCTGAATGCCCGAATTGGCAATCTGTGTCAAAACTTTGTTAGGAATTATGTGATCCTTACTAGCTGGAAGTAAGGGAGATGGGGCATGAAGTTATTTCTAGGAGTTGGACACATACCAAGTTTAGCTCAGTTCTGGGCATCTTTGAAATACCTATACAAACTTGTTCCTACATAGTAACTTGCATATTTGAATGAGAATGTGCTAGCTTACAGCAACGTGCTATATGTTCTGAATGCCAGAGTTGGTAATCTGTGTCAAAACTTTGTTAGGAATTATGTGATCCTTACTAGCTGGAAGTAAGGGAGATGGGGCATGAAGTTATTTCTAGGAGTTGGACACATACCTAGTTTAGCTCAGTTCTGGGCATCTTTGAAATACCTATACAAACTTGTTCCTACATAGTAACTTGCAACTTTGAATGAAAATGTGCTTGCTTACAGCAACGTGCTATATGTTCTGAATGCCCGAATTGGGAATCTGTGTCAAAACTTTGTTAGGAATTATGTGATCCTTACTAGCTGGAAGTAAGGGAGATGGGGCATGAAGTTATTTCTAGGAGTTGGACACATACCAAGTTTAGCTCAGTTCTGGGCATCTTTGAAATACCTATACAAACTTGTTCCTACATAGTAACTTGCATCTTTGAATGAGAATGTGCTTGCTTACAGCAAGGTGCTATATATTCTGAATGCCAGAATTGGTAATCTGTGTCAAAACTTTGTTAGGAATTATGTGATCCTTACTAGCTGGAAGTAAGGGAGATGGGGCATGAAGTTATTTCTAGGAGTTGGACACATACCTAGTTTAGCTCAGTTCTGGGCATCTTTGAAATACCTATACAAACTTGTTCCTACATAGTAACTTGCAACTTTGAATGAGAATGTGCTTGCTTACAGCAACGTGCTATATGTTCTAAATGCCCGAATTGGGAATCTGTGTCAAAACTTTGTTAGGAATTATGTGATCCTTACTAGCTGGAAGTAAGGGAGATGGGGCATGAAGTTATTTCTAGGAGTTGGACACATACCAAGTTGAGCTCAGTTCTGGGCATCTTTGAAATACCTATACAAACTTGTTCCTACATAGTAACTTGCATCTTTGAATGAGAATCTGCTTGCTTACAGCAACCTGCTACATGTTCTGAATGCCCGAATTGGGAATCTGTGTCAAAACTTTGTTAGGAATTATGTGATCCTTACTAGCTGGAAGTAAGTGAGATGGGGCATGAAGTTATTTCTAGGAGTTGGACACATACCAAGTTTAGCTCAGTTCTGGGCATCTTTGAAATACCTATACAAACTTGTTCCTACATAGTAACTTGCAACTTTGAATGAGAATGTGCTTGCATGCAGCAACGTGCTATATGTTCTGAATGCCCGAATAGGGAATCTGTGTCAAAACTTTGTTAGGAATTATGTGATCCTTACTAGCTGGAAGTAAGGGAGATGGGGCATGAAGTTATTTCTAGGAGTTGGACACATACCAAGTTTAGCTCAGTTCTGGGCATCTTTGAAATACCTATACAAACTTGTTCCTACATAGTAACTTGCAACTTTGAATGAGAATGTGCTTGCTTACAGCAACGTGCTATATGTTCTGAATGCCCGAATTTGGAATCTGTGTCAAAACTTTGTTAGGAATTATGTGATCCTTACTAGCTGGAAGTAAGGGAGATGGGGCATGAAGTTATTTCTAGGAGTTGGACACATACCAAGTTTAGCTCAGTTCTGGGCATCTTTGAAATACCTATACAAACTTGTTCCTACATAGTAACTTGCAACTTTGAATGAGAATGTGCTTGCTTGCAGCAACGTGCTATATGTTCTGAATGCCCGAATTGGGAATCTGTGTCAAAACTTTCTTAGGAATTATGTGATCCTTCCTAGCTGGAAGTAAGGGAGATGGGGCATGAAGTTATTTCTAGGAGTTGGACACATACCAAGTTTAGCTCAGTTCTGGGCATCTTTGAAATACCTATACAAACTCGTTCCTACATAGTAACTTGCATCTTTGAATGAGAATGTGCTTGCTTGCAGCAACGTGCTATATGTTCTGAATGCCCGAATAGGGAATCTGTGTCAAAACTTTGTTAGGAATTATGTGATCCTTACTAGCTGGAAGTAAGGGAGATGGGGCATGAAGTTATTTCTAGGAGTTGGACACATACCAAGTTTAGCTCAGTTCTGGGCATCTTTGAAATACCTATACAAACTTGTTCCTACATAGTAACTTGCATCTTTGAATGAGAATGTGCTTGCTTGCAGCAACGTGCTATATGTTCTGAATGCCCGAATAGGGAATCTGTGTCAAAACTTTGTTAGGAATTATGTGATCCTTACTAGCTGGAAGTAAGGGAGATGGGGCATGAAGTTATTTCTAGGAGTTGGACACATACCAAGTTTAGCTCAGTTCTGGGCATCTTTGAAATACCTATACAAACTTGTTCCTACATAGTAACTTGCATCTTTGAATGAGAATGTGCTTGCTTGCAGCAACGTGCTATATGTTCTGAATGCCCGAATTGGGAATCTGTGTCAAAACTTTGTTAGGATTTATGTGATCCGTACTAGCTGGAAGTAAGGGAGATGGGGCATGAAGTTATTTCTAGGAGTTGGACACATACCAAGTTTAGCTCAGTTCTGGGCATCTTTGAAATACCTATACAAACTTGTTCCTACAGAGTAACTTGCAACTTTGAATGAAAATGTGCTTGCTTACAGCAACGTGCTATATGTTCTGAATGCCCGAATTGGGAATCTGTGTCAAAACTTTGTTAGGAATTATGTGATCCTTACTAGCTGGAAGTAAGGGAGATGGGGCATGAAGTTATTTCTAGGAGTTGGACACATACCAAGTTTAGCTCAGTTCTGGGCATCTTTGAAATACCTATACAAACTTGTTCCTACATAGTAACTTGCAACTTTGAATGAGAATGTGCTTGCTTACAGCAACGTGCCATATGTTCTGAATGCCCGAATTGGGAATCTGTGTCAAAACTTTGTTAGGAATTATGTGATCCTTACTAGCTGGAAGTAAGGGAGATGGGGCATGAAGTTATTTCTAGGAGTTGGACACATACCAAGTTTAGCTCAGTTCTGGGCATCTTTGAAATACCTATACAAACTTGTTCCTACATAGTAACTTGCATTTTTGAATGAGAATGTGCTTGCTTGCAGCAACGTGCTATATGTTCTGAATGCCCGAATTGGGAATCTGTGTCAAAACTTTGTTAGGAATTATGTGATCCTTACTAGCTGGAAGTAAGGGAGATGGGGCATGAAGTTATTTCTAGGAGTTGGACACATACCAAGTGTAGCTCAGTTCTGGGCATCTTTGAAATACCTATACAAACTTGTTCCTACATAGTAACTTGCATCTTTGAATGAGAATCTGCTTGCTTACAGCAACGTGCTATATGTTCTGAATGCCCGAATTGGGAATCTGTGTCAAAACTTTGTTAGGAATTATGTGATCCTTACTAGCTGGAAGTAATGGAGATGATGCATGAAGTTATTTCTAGGAGTTGGACACATACCAAGTTTAGCTCAGTTCTGGGCATCTTTGAAATAACTATACAAACTTGTTCCTACATAGTAACTTGCAACTTTGAATGAAAATGTGCTTGCTTACAGCAACGTGCTATATGTTCTGAATGCCAGAATTGGGAATCTGTGTCAAAACTTTGTTAGGAATTATGTGATCCTTACTAGCTGGAAGTAAGTGAGATGGGGCATGAAGTTATTTCAAGGAGTTGGACACATACCAAGTTTAGCTCAGTTCTGGGCATCTTTGAAATACCTATACAAACTTGTTCCTACATAGTAACTTGCATCTTTGAATGAGAATCTGCTTGCTTACAGCAACGTGCTATATGATCTGAATGCCCGAATTGGCAATCTGTGTCAAAACTTTGTTAGGAATTATGTGATCCTTACTAGCTGGAAGTAAGGGAGATGGGGCATGAAGTTATTTCTAGGAGTTGGACACATACCAAGTTTAGCTCAGTTCTGGGCATCTTTGAAATACCTATACAAACTTGTTCCTACATAGTAACTTGCATATTTGAATGAGAATGTGCTAGCTTACAGCAACGTGCTATATGTTCTGAATGCCAGAGTTGGTAATCTGTGTCAAAACTTTGTTAGGAATTATGTGATCCTTACTAGCTGGAAGTAAGGGAGATGGGGCATGAAGTTATTTCTAGGAGTTGGACACATACCTAGTTTAGCTCAGTTCTGGGCATCTTTGAAATACCTATACAAACTTGTTCCTACATAGTAACTTGCAACTTTGAATGAAAATGTGCTTGCTTACAGCAACGTGCTATATGTTCTGAATGCCCGAATTGGGAATCTGTGTCAAAACTTTGTTAGGAATTATGTGATCCTTACTAGCTGGAAGTAAGGGAGATGGGGCATGAAGTTATTTCTAGGAGTTGGACACATACCAAGTTTAGCTCAGTTCTGGGCATCTTTGAAATACCTATACAAACTTGTTCCTACATAGTAACTTGCATCTTTGAATGAGAATGTGCTTGCTTACAGCAAGGTGCTATATATTCTGAATGCCAGAATTGGTAATCTGTGTCAAAACTTTGTTAGGAATTATGTGATCCTTACTAGCTGGAAGTAAGGGAGATGGGGCATGAAGTTATTTCTAGGAGTTGGACACATACCTAGTTTAGCTCAGTTCTGGGCATCTTTGAAATACCTATACAAACTTGTTCCTACATAGTAACTTGCAACTTTGAATGAGAATGTGCTTGCTTACAGCAACGTGCTATATGTTCTAAATGCCCGAATAGGGAATCTGTGTCAAAACTTTGTTAGGAATTATGTGATCCTTACTAGCTGGAAGTAAGGGAGATGGGGCATGAAGTTATTTCTAGGAGTTGGACACATACCAAGTTTAGCTCAGTTCTGGGCATCTTTGAAATACCTATACAAACTTGTTCCTACATAGTAACTTGCATCTTTGAATGAGAATCTGCTTGCTTACAGCAACGTGCTACATGTTCTGAATGCCCGAATTGGGAATCTGTGTCAAAACTTTGTTAGGAATTATGTGATCCTTACTAGCTGGAAGTAAGTGAGATGGGGCATGAAGTTATTTCTAGGAGTTGGACACATACCAAGTTTAGCTCAGTTCTGGGCATCTTTGAAATACCTATACAAACTTGTTCCTACATAGTAACTTGCAACTTTGAATGAGAATGTGCTTGCTTGCAGCAACGTGCTATATGTTCTGAATGCCCGAATAGGGAATCTGTGTCAAAACTTTGTTAGGAATTATGTGATCCTTACTAGCTGGAAGTAAGGGAGATGGGGCATGAAGTTATTTCTAGGAGTTGGACACATACCAAGTTTAGCTCAGTTCTGGGCATCTTTGAAATACCTATACAAACTTGTTCCTACATAGTAACTTGCAACTTTGAATGAGAATGTGCTTGCTTACAGCAACGTGCTATATGTTCTGAATGCCCGAATTTGGAATCTGTGTCAAAACTTTGTTAGGAATTATGTGATCCTTACTAGCTGGAAGTAAGGGAGATGGGGCATGAAGTTATTTCTAGGAGTTGGACACATACCAAGTTTAGCTCAGTTCTGGGCATCTTTGAAATACCTATACAAACTTGTTCCTACATAGTAACTTGCAACTTTGAATGAGAATGTGCTTGCTTGCAGCAACGTGCTATATGTTCTGAATGCCCGAATTGGGAATCTGTGTCAAAACTTTCTTAGGAATTATGTGATCCTTCCTAGCTGGAAGTAAGGGAGATGGGGCATGAAGTTATTTCTAGGAGTTGGACACATACCAAGTTTAGCTCAGTTCTGGGCATCTTTGAAATACCTATACAAACTCGTTCCTACATAGTAACTTGCATCTTTGAATGAGAATGTGCTTGCTTGCAGCAACGTGCTATATGTTCTGAATGCCCGAATAGGGAATCTGTGTCAAAATTTTGTTAGGAATTATGTGATCCTTACTAGCTGGAAGTAAGGGAGATGGGGCATGAAGTTATTTCTAGGAGTTGGACACATACCAAGTTTAGCTCAGTTCTGGGCATCTTTGAAATACCTATACAAACTTGTTCCTACATAGTAACTTGCATCTTTGAATGAGAATCTGCTTGCTTACAGCAACCTGCTACATGTTCTGAATGCCCGAATTGGGAATCTGTGTCAAAACTTTGTTAGGAATTATGTGATCCTTACTAGCTGGAAGTAAGTGAGATGGGGCATGAAGTTATTTCTAGGAGTTGGACACATACCAAGTTTAGCTCAGTTCTGGGCATCTTTGAAATACCTATACAAACTTGTTCCTACATAGTAACTTGCAACTTTGAATGAGAATGTGCTTGCTTGCAGCAACGTGCTATATGTTCTGAATGCCCGAATAGGGAATCTGTGTCAAAACTTTGTTAGGAATTATGTGATCCTTACTAGCTGGAAGTAAGGGAGATGGGGCATGAAGTTATTTCTAGGAGTTGGACACATACCAAGTTTAGCTCAGTTCTGGGCATCTTTGAAATACCTATACAAACTTGTTCCTACATAGTAACTTGCAACTTTGAATGAGAATGTGCTTGCTTACAGCAACGTGCTATATGTTCTGAATGCCCGAATTTGGAATCTGTGTCAAAACTTTGTTAGGAATTATGTGATCCTTACTAGCTGGAAGTAAGGGAGATGGGGCATGAAGTTATTTCTAGGAGTTGGACACATACCAAGTTTAGCTCAGTTCTGGGCATCTTTGAAATACCTATACAAACTTGTTCCTACATAGTAACTTGCAACTTTGAATGAGAATGTGCTTGCTTGCAGCAACGTGCTATATGTTCTGAATGCCCGAATTGGGAATCTGTGTCAAAACTTTCTTAGGAATTATGTGATCCTTCCTAGCTGGAAGTAAGGGAGATGGGGCATGAAGTTATTTCTAGGAGTTGGACACATACCAAGTTTAGCTCAGTTCTGGGCATCTTTGAAATACCTATACAAACTCGTTCCTACATAGTAACTTGCATCTTTGAATGAGAATGTGCTTGCTTGCAGCAACGTGCTATATGTTCTGAATGCCCGAATAGGGAATCTGTGTCAAAACTTTGTTAGGAATTATGTGATCCTTACTAGCTGGAAGTAAGGGAGATGGGGCATGAAGTTATTTCTAGGAGTTGGACACATACCAAGTTTAGCTCAGTTCTGGGCATCTTTGAAATACCTATACAAACTTGTTCCTACATAGTAACTTGCATCTTTGAATGAGAATGTGCTTGCTTGCAGCAACGTGCTATATGTTCTGAATGCCCGAATAGGGAATCTGTGTCAAAACTTTGTTAGGAATTATGTGATCCTTACTAGCTGGAAGTAAGGGAGATGGGGCATGAAGTTATTTCTAGGAGTTGGACACATACCAAGTTTAGCTCAGTTCTGGGCATCTTTGAAATACCTATACAAACTTGTTCCTACATAGTAACTTGCATCTTTGAATGAGAATGTGCTTGCTTGCAGCAACGTGCTATATGTTCTGAATGCCCGAATTGGGAATCTGTGTCAAAACTTTGTTAGGATTTATGTGATCCGTACTAGCTGGAAGTAAGGGAGATGGGGCATGAAGTTATTTCTAGGAGTTGGACACATACCAAGTTTAGCTCAGTTCTGGGCATCTTTGAAATACCTATACAAACTTGTTCCTACAGAGTAACTTGCAACTTTGAATGAAAATGTGCTTGCTTACAGCAACGTGCTATATGTTCTGAATGCCCGAATTGGGAATCTGTGTCAAAACTTTGTTAGGAATTATGTGATCCTTACTAGCTGGAAGTAAGGGAGATGGGGCATGAAGTTATTTCTAGGAGTTGGACACATACCAAGTTTAGCTCAGTTCTGGGCATCTTTGAAATACCTATACAAACTTGTTCCTACATAGTAACTTGCAACTTTGAATGAGAATGTGCTTGCTTACAGCAACGTGCCATATGTTCTGAATGCCCGAATTGGGAATCTGTGTCAAAACTTTGTTAGGAATTATGTGATCCTTACTAGCTGGAAGTAAGGGAGATGGGGCATGAAGTTATTTCTAGGAGTTGGACACATACCAAGTTTAGCTCAGTTCTGGGCATCTTTGAAATACCTATACAAACTTGTTCCTACATAGTAACTTGCATTTTTGAATGAGAATGTGCTTGCTTGCAGCAACGTGCTATATGTTCTGAATGCCCGAATTGGGAATCTGTGTCAAAACTTTGTTAGGAATTATGTGATCCTTACTAGCTGGAAGTAAGGGAGATGGGGCATGAAGTTATTTCTAGGAGTTGGACACATACCAAGTTTAGCTCAGTTCTGGGCATCTTTGAAATACCTATACAAACTTGTTCCTACATAGTAACTTGCATCTTTGAATGAGAATCTGCTTGCTTACAGCAACGTGCTATATGTTCTGAATGCCCGAATTGGGAATCTGTGTCAAAACTTTGTTAGGAATTATGTGATCCTTACTAGCTGGAAGTAATGGAGATGATGCATGAAGTTATTTCTAGGAGTTGGACACATACCAAGTTTAGCTCAGTTCTGGGCATCTTTGAAATAACTATACAAACTTGTTCCTACATAGTAACTTGCAACTTTGAATGAAAATGTGCTTGCTTACAGCAACGTGCTATATGTTCTGAATGCCAGAATTGGGAATCTGTGTCAAAACTTTGTTAGGAATTATGTGATCCTTACTAGCTGGAAGTAAGTGAGATGGGGCATGAAGTTATTTCAAGGAGTTGGACACATACCAAGTTTAGCTCAGTTCTGGGCATCTTTGAAATACCTATACAAACTTGTTCCTACATAGTAACTTGCATCTTTGAATGAGAATGTGCTTGCTTACAGCAACGTGCTATATGATCTGAATGCCCGAATTGGCAATCTGTGTCAAAACTTTGTTAGGAATTATGTGATCCTTACTAGCTGGAAGTAAGGGAGATGGGGCATGAAGTTATTTCTAGGAGTTGGACACATACCAAGTTTAGCTCAGTTCTGGGCATCTTTGAAATACCTGTACAAACTTGTTCCTACATAGTAACTTGCATATTTGAATGAGAATGTGCTAGCTTACAGCAACGTGCTATATGTTCTGAATGCCAGAGTTGGTAATCTGTGTCAAAACTTTGTTAGGAATTATGTGATCCTTACTAGCTGGAAGTAAGGGAGATGGGGCATGAAGTTATTTCTAGGAGTTGGACACATACCTAGTTTAGCTCAGTTCTGGGCATCTTTGAAATACCTATACAAACTTGTTCCTACATAGTAACTTGCAACTTTGAATGAAAATGTGCTTGCTTACAGCAACGTGCTATATGTTCTGAATGCCCGAATTGGGAATCTGTGTCAAAACTTTGTTAGGAATTATGTGATCCTTACTAGCTGGAAGTAAGGGAGATGGGGCATGAAGTTATTTCTAGGAGTTGGACACATACCAAGTTTAGCTCAGTTCTGGGCATCTTTGAAATACCTATACAAACTTGTTCCTACATAGTAACTTGCATCTTTGAATGAGAATGTGCTTGCTTACAGCAAGGTGCTATATATTCTGAATGCCAGAATTGGTAATCTGTGTCAAAACTTTGTTAGGAATTATGTGATCCTTACTAGCTGGAAGTAAGGGAGATGGGGCATGAAGTTATTTCTAGGAGTTGGACACATACCTAGTTTAGCTCAGTTCTGGGCATCTTTGAAATACCTATACAAACTTGTTCCTACATAGTAACTTGCAACTTTGAATGAGAATGTGCTTGCTTACAGCAACGTGCTATATGTTCTAAATGCCCGAATAGGGAATCTGTGTCAAAACTTTGTTAGGAATTATGTGATCCTTACTAGCTGGAAGTAAGGGAGATGGGGCATGAAGTTATTTCTAGGAGTTGGACACATACCAAGTTTAGCTCAGTTCTGGGCATCTTTGAAATACCTATACAAACTTGTTCCTACATAGTAACTTGCATCTTTGAATGAGAATCTGCTTGCTTACAGCAACGTGCTACATGTTCTGAATGCCCGAATTGGGAATCTGTGTCAAAACTTTGTTAGGAATTATGTGATCCTTACTAGCTGGAAGTAAGTGAGATGGGGCATGAAGTTATTTCTAGGAGTTGGACACATACCAAGTTTAGCTCAGTTCTGGGCATCTTTGAAATACCTATACAAACTTGTTCCTACATAGTAACTTGCAACTTTGAATGAGAATGTGCTTGCTTGCAGCAACGTGCTATATGTTCTGAATGCCCGAATAGGGAATCTGTGTCAAAACTTTGTTAGGAATTATGTGATCCTTACTAGCTGGAAGTAAGGGAGATGGGGCATGAAGTTATTTCTAGGAGTTGGACACATACCAAGTTTAGCTCAGTTCTGGGCATCTTTGAAATACCTATACAAACTTGTTCCTACATAGTAACTTGCAACTTTGAATGAGAATGTGCTTGCTTACAGCAACGTGCTATATGTTCTGAATGCCCGAATTTGGAATCTGTGTCAAAACTTTGTTAGGAATTATGTGATCCTTACTAGCTGGAAGTAAGGGAGATGGGGCATGAAGTTATTTCTAGGAGTTGGACACATACCAAGTTTAGCTCAGTTCTGGGCATCTTTGAAATACCTATACAAACTTGTTCCTACATAGTAACTTGCAACTTTGAATGAGAATGTGCTTGCTTGCAGCAACGTGCTATATGTTCTGAATGCCCGAATTGGCAATCTGTGTCAAAACTTTCTTAGGAATTATGTGATCCTTCCTAGCTGGAAGTAAGGGAGATGGGGCATGAAGTTATTTCTAGGAGTTGGACACATACCAAGTTTAGCTCAGTTCTGGGCATCTTTGAAATACCTATACAAACTCGTTCCTACATAGTAACTTGCATCTTTGAATGAGAATGTGCTTGCTTGCAGCAACGTGCTATATGTTCTGAATGCCCGAATAGGGAATCTGTGTCAAAACTTTGTTAGGAATTATGTGATCCTTACTAGCTGGAAGTAAGGGAGATGGGGCATGAAGTTATTTCTAGGAGTTGGACACATACCAAGTTTAGCTCAGTTCTGGGCATCTTTGAAATACCTATACAAACTTGTTCCTACATAGTAACTTGCATCTTTGAATGAGAATGTGCTTGCTTGCAGCAACGTGCTATATGTTCTGAATGCCCGAATAGGGAATCTGTGTCAAAACTTTGTTAGGAATTATGTGATCCTTACTAGCTGGAAGTAAGGGAGATGGGGCATGAAGTTATTTCTAGGAGTTGGACACATACCAAGTTTAGCTCAGTTCTGGGCATCTTTGAAATACCTATACAAACTTGTTCCTACATAGTAACTTGCATCTTTGAATGAGAATGTGCTTGCTTGCAGCAACGTGCTATATGTTCTGAATGCCCGAATTGGGAATCTGTGTCAAAACTTTGTTAGGATTTATGTGATCCGTACTAGCTGGAAGTAAGGGAGATGGGGCATGAAGTTATTTCTAGGAGTTGGACACATACCAAGTTTAGCTCAGTTCTGGGCATCTTTGAAATACCTATACAAACTTGTTCCTACATAGTAACTTGCAACTTTGAATGAGAATGTGCTTGCTTGCAGCAACGTGCTATATGTTCTGAATGCCCGAATTGGGAATCTGTGTCAAAACTTTGTTAGGAATTATGTGATCCTTACTAGCTGGAAGTAAGGGAGATGGGGCATGAAGTTATTTCTAGGAGTTGGACACATACCAAGTTTAGCTCAGTTCTGGGCATCTTTGAAATACCTATACAAACTTGTTCCTACATAGTAACTTGCATCTTTGAATGAGAATGTGCTTGCTTGCAGCAACGTGCTATATGTTCTGAATGCCCGAATTGGGAATCTGTGTCAAAACTTTGTTAGGAATTATGTGATCCTTACTAGCTGGAAGTAAGGGAGATGGGGCATGAAGTTATTTCTAGGAGTTGGACACATACCAAGTTTAGCTCAGTTCTGGGCATCTTTGAAATACCTATACAAACTTGTTCCTACATAGTAACTTGCATCTTTGAATGAGAATGTGCTTGCTTACAGCAACGTGCTATATGTTCTGAATGCCCGAATTGGGAATCTGTGTCAAAACTTTGTTAGGAATTATGTGATCCTTACTAGCTGGAAGTAAGGGAGATGGGGCATGAAGTTATTTCTAGGAGTTGGACACATACCAAGTTTAGCTCAGTTCTGGGCATCTTTGAAATACCTATACAAACTTGTTCCTACATAGTAACTTGCATCTTTGAATGAGAATGTGCTTGCTTACAGCAACGTGCTATATGTTCTGATTGCCCAAATTGGCAATCTGTGTCAAAACTTTGTTAGGAATTATGTGATCCTTACTAGCTGGAAGTAAGGGAGATGGGGCATGAAGTTATTTCTAGGAGTTGGACACATACCAAGTTTAGCTCAGTTCTGGGCATCTGTGAAATACCTATACAAACTTGTTCCTACATAGTAACTTGCAACTTTGAATGAGAATGTGCTTGCTTACAGCAACGTGCTATATGTTCTGAATGCCCGAATAGGGAATCTGTGTCAAAACTTTGTTAGGAATTATGTGATCCTTACTAGCTGGAAGTAAGGGAGATGGGGCATGAAGTTATTTCTAGGAGTTGGACACATACCAAGTTTAGCTCAGTTCTGGGCATCTTTGAAATACCTATACAAACTTGTTCCCACATAGTAACTTGCATCTTTGAATGAGAATGTGCTTGCTTACAGCAATGTGCTATATGTTCTGAATGCCCGAATTGGCAATCTGTGTCAAAACATTGTTAGGAATTATGTGATCCTTACTAGCTGGAAGTAAGGGAGATGGGGCATGAAGTTATTTCTAGGAGTTGGACACATACCAAGTTTAGCTCAGTTCTGGGCATCTTTGAAATACCTATACAAACTTGTTCCTACATAGTAACTTGCATCTTTGAATGAGAATCTGCTTGCTTACAGCAACGTGCTATATGTTCTGAATGCCCGAATTGGGAATCTGTGTCAAAACTTTGTTAGGAATTATGTGATCCTTACTAGCTGGAAGTAAGGGAGATGGGGCATGAAGTTATTTCTAGGAGTTGGACACATACCAAGTTTAGCTCAGTTCTGGGCATCTTTGAAATACCTATACAAACTTGTTCCTACATAGTAACTTGCAACTTTGAATGAAAATGTGCTTGCTTACAGCAACGTGCTATATGTTCTGAATGCCCGAATTGGGAATCTGTGTCAAAACTTTGTTAGGAATTATGTGATCCTTACTAGCTGGAAGTAAGGGAGATGGGGCATGAAGTTATTTCTAGGAGTTGGACACATTCCAAGTTTAGCTCAGTTCTGGGCATCTTTGAAATACCTATACAAACTTGTTCCTACATAGTATTTTGCAACTTTGAATGAGAATGTGCTTGCTTACAGCAACGTGCTATATGTTCTGAATGCCCGAATTGGGAATCTGTGTCAAAACTTTGTTAGGAATTATGTGATCCTTACTAGCTGGAAGTAAGGGAGATGGGGCATGAAGTTATTTCTAGGAGTTGGACACATACCAAGTTTAGCTCAGTTCTGGGCATCTTTGAAATACCTATACAAACTTGTTCCTACATAGTAACTTGCATCTTTGAATGAGAATGTGCTTGCTTGCAGCAACGTGCTATATGTTCTGAATGCCCGAATAGGGAATCTGTGTCAAAACTTTGTTTGGAATTATGTGATCCTTACTAGCTGGAAGTAAGGGAAATGGGGCATGAAGTTATTTCTAGGAGTTGGACACATACCAAGTTATCTCAGTTCTGGGCATCTTTGAAATACCTATACAAACTTGTGCCTACATAGTAACTTGCATCTTTGAATGAGAATGTGCTTGCTTACAGCAACGTGCTATATGTTCTGAATGCCCGAATTGGCAATCTGTGTCAAAACTTTGTTAGGAATTATGTGATCCTTACTAGCTGGAAGTAAGTGAGATGGGGCATGAAGTTATTTCTAGGAGTTGGACACATACCAAGTTTAGCTCAGTTCTGGGCATCTTTGAAATACCTATACAAACTTGTTCCTACATAGTAACTTGCAACTTTGAATGAAAATGTGCTTGCTTACAGCAACGTGCTATATGTTCTGAATGCCCGAATTGGGAATCTGTGTCAAAACTTTGTTAGGAATTATGTGATCCTTACTAGCTGGAAGTAAGGGAGATGGGGCATGAAGTTATTTCTAGGAGTTGGACACATACCAAGTTTAGCTCAGTTCTGGTCATCTTTGAAATACCTATACAAACTTGTTCCTACATAGTAACTTGCATCTTTGAATGAGAATGTGCTTGCTTGCAGCAACGTGCTATATGTTCTGAATGCCCGAATAGGGAATCTGTGTCAAAACTTTGTTAGGAATTATGTGATCCTTACTAGCTGGAAGTAAGGGAGATGGGGCATGAAGTTATTTCTAGGAGTTGGACACATACCAAGTTTAGCTCAGTTCTGGGCATCTTTGAAATACCTATACAAACTTGTTCCTACAGAGTAACTTGCAACTTTGAATGAAAATGTGCTTGCTTACAGCAACGTGCTATATGTTCTGAATGCCCGTATTGGGAATCTGTGTCAAAACTTTGTTAGGAATTATGTGATCCTTACTAGCTGGAAGTAAGGGAGATGGGGCATGAAGTTATTTCTAGGAGTTGGACACATACCAAGTTTAGCTCAGTTCTGGGCATCTTCGAAATACCTATACAAACTTGTTCCTACATAGTAACTTGCATCTTTGAATGAGAATGTGCTTGCTTACAGCAACGTGCTATATGTTCTGAATGCCCGAATTGGGAATCTGTGTCAAAACTTTCTTAGGAATTATGTGATCCTTACTAGCTGGAAGTAAGGGAGATGGGGCATGAAGTTATTTCTAGGAGTTGGACACATACCAAGTTTAGCTCAGTTCTGGGCATCTTTGAAATACCTATACAAACTTGTTCCTACATAGTAACTTGCAACTTTGAATGAGAATGTGCTTGCTTACAGCAACGTGCTATATGTTCTGAATGCCCGAATTGGGAATCTGTGTCAAAACTTTCTTAGGAATTATGTGATCCTTACTAGCTGGAAGTAAGGGAGATGGGGCATGAAGTTATTTCTAGGAGTTGGACACATACCAAGTTTAGCTCAGTTCTGGGCATCTTTGAAATACCTATACAAACTTGTTCCTACATAGTAACTTGCAACTTTGAATGAGAATGTGCTTGCTTACAGCAACGTGCTATATGTTCTGAATGCCCGAATTGGGAATCTGTGTCAAAACTTTCTTAGGAATTATGTGATCCTTACTAGCTGGAAGTAAGGGAGATGGGGCATGAAGTTATTTCTAGGAGTTGGACACATACCAAGTTTAGCTCAGTTCTGGGCATCTTTGAAATACCTATACAAACTTGTTCCTACATAGTAACTTGCAACTTTGAATGAGAATGTGCTTGCTTGCAGCAACGTGCTATACGTTCTGAATGCCCGATTAGGGAATCTGTGTCAAAACTTTGTTAGGAATTATGTGATCCTTACTAGCTGGAAGTAAGGGAGATGGGGCATGAAGTTATTTCTAGGAGTTGGAAACATACCAAGTTTAGCTCAGTTCTGGGCATCTTTGAAATACCTATACAAACTTGTTCCTACATAGTAACTTGCATCTTTGAATGAGAATGTGCTTGCTTGCAGCAACGTGCTATACGTTCTGAATGCCCGAATAGGGAATCTGTGTCAAAACTTTGTTAGGAATTATGTGATCCTTACTAGCTGGAAGTAATGGAGATGGGGCATGAAGTTATTTCTAGGAGTTGGACACATTCCAAGTTTAGCTCAGTTCTGGGCATCTTTAAAATACCTATACAAACTTGTTCCTACATAGTAACTTGCATCATTGAATGAGAATCTACTTGCTTACAGCAACGTGCTATACGTTCTAAATGCCCGAATTGGGAATCTGTGTCAAAACTTTGTTAGGAATTATGTGATCCTTACTAGCTGGAAGTAAGGGAGATGGGGCATGAAGTTATTTCTAGGAGTTGGACACATACCAAGTTTAGCTCAGTTCTGGGCATCTTTGAAATACCTATACAAACTTGTGCCTACATAGTAACTTGCATCTTTGAATGAGAATGTGCTTGCTTACAGCAACGTGCTATATGTTCTGAATGCCCGAATTGGGAATCTGTGTCAAAACGTTGTTAGGAATTATGTGATCCTTACTAGCTGGAAGTAAGGGAGATGGGGCATGAAGTTATTTCTAGGAGTTGGACACATACCAAGTTTAGCTCAGTTCTGGGCATCTTTGAAATACCTATACAAACTTGTTCCCACATAGTAACTTGCAACTTTGAATGAGAATGTGCTTGCTTGCAGCAACGTGCTATATGTTCTGAATGCCCGAATAGGGAATCTGTGTCAAAACTTTGTTAGGAATTATGTGATCCGTACTAACTGGAAGTAAGGGAGATGGGGCATGAAGTTATTTCTAGGAGTTGGACACATACCAAGTTTAGCTCAGTTCTGGGCATCTTTGAAATACCTATACAAACTTGTTCCTACATAGTAACTTGCAACTTTGAATGAGAATGTGCTTGCTTGCAGCAACGTGCTATATGTTCTGAATGCCCGAATTGGGAATCTGTGTCAAAACTTTGTTAGGAATTATGTGATCCGTACTAGCTGGAAGTAAGGGAGATGGGGCATGAAGTTATTTCTAGGAGTTGGACACATACCAAGTTTAGCTCAGTTCTGGGCATCTTTGAAATACCTATACAAACTTGTTCCTACATAGTAAATTGCAACTTTGAATGAGAATGTGCTTGCTTGCAGCAACGTGCTATATGTTCTGAATGCCCGAATTGGGAATCTGTGTCAAAACTTTGTTAGGAATTATGTGATCCTTACTAGCTGGAAGTAAGGGAGATGGGGCATGAAGTTATTTCTAGGAGTTGGACACATACCAAGTTTAGCTCAGTTCTGGGCATCTTTGAAATACCTATACAAACTTGTTCCTACATAGTAACTTGCATCTTTGAATGAGAATGTGCTTGCTTGCAGCAACGTGCTATATGTTCTGAATGCCCGAATTGGGAATCTGTGTCAAAACTTTGTTAGGAATTATGTGATCCTTACTAGCTGGAAGTAAGGGAGATGGGGCATGAAGTTATTTCTAGGAGTTGGACACATACCAAGTTTAGCTCAGTTCTGGGCATCTTTGAAATACCTATACAAACTTGTTCCTACAGAGTAACTTGCAACTTTGAATGAAAATGTGCTTGCTTACAGCAACGTGCTATATGTTCTGAATGCCCGTATTGGGAATCTGTGTCAAAACTTTCTTAGGAATTATGTGATCCTTACTAGCTGGAAGTAAGGGAGATGGGGCATGAAGTTATTTCTAGGAGTTGGACACATACCAAGTTTAGCTCAGTTCTGGGCATCTTTGAAATACCTATACAAACTTGTTCCTACATAGTAACTTGCAACTTTGAATGAGAATGTGCTTGCTTACAGCAACGTGCTATATGTTCTGAATGCCCGAATTGGCAATCTGTGTCAAAACTTTGTTAGGAATTATGTGATCCTTACTAGCTGGAAGTAAGGGAGATGGGGCATGAAGTTATTTCTAGGAGTTGGACACATACCAAGTTTAGCTCAGTTCTGGGCATCTTTGAAATACCTATACAAACTTGTTCCTACATAGTAACTTGCAACTTTGAATGAGAATGTGCTTGCTTACAGCAACGTGCTATATGTTCTGAATGCCCGAATTGGGAATCTGTGTCAAAACTTTCTTAGGAATTATGTGATCCTTACTAGCTGGAAGTAAGGGAGATGGGGCATGAAGTTATTTCTAGGAGTTGGACACATACCAAGTTTAGCTCAGTTCTGGGCATCTTTGAAATACCTATACAAACTTGTTCCTACATAGTAACTTGCAACTTTGAATGAGAATGTGCTTGCTTGCAGCAACGTGCTATATGTTCTGAATGCCCGAATTGGGAATCTGTGTCAAAACTTTCTTAGGAATTATGTGATCCTTACTAGCTGGAAGTAAGGGAGATGGGGCATGAAGTTATTTCTAGGAGTTGGACACATACCAAGTTTAGCTCAGTTCTGGGCATCTTTGAAATACCTATACAAACTTGTTCCTACATAGTAACTTGCATCTTTGAATGAGAATGTGCTTGCTTGCAGCAACGTGCTATATGTTCTGAATGCCCGAATAGGGAATCTGTGTCAAAACTTTGTTAGGAATTATGTGATCCTTACTAGCTGGAAGTAAGGGAGATGGGGCATGAAGTTATTTCTAGGAGTTGGACACATACCAAGTTTAGCTCAGTTCTGGGCATCTTTGAAATACCTATACAAACTTGTTCCTACATAGTAACTTGCATCTTTGAATGAGAATGTGCTTGCTTGCAGCAACGTGCTATATGTTCTGAATGCCCGAATAGGGAATCTGTGTCAAAACTTTGTTAGGATTTTGTGATCCTTACTAGCTGGAAGTAAGGGAGATGGGGCATGAAGTTATTTCTAGGAGTTGGACACATACCAAGTTTAGCTCAGTTCTGGGCATCTTTGAAATACCTATACAAACTTGTTCCTACATAGTAACTTGCAACTTTGAATGAGAATGTGCTTGCTTGCAGCAACGTGCTATATGTTCTGAATGCCCGAATAGGGAATCTGTGTCAAAACTTTGTTAGGAATTATGTGATCCTTACTAGCTGGAAGTAAGGGAGATGGGGCATGAAGTTATTTCTAGGAGTTGGACACATACCAAGTTTAGCTCAGTTCTGGGCATCTTTGAAATACCTATACAAACTTGTTCCTACATAGTAACTTGCAACTTTGAATGAGAATGTGCTTGCTTGCAGCAACGTGCTATATGTTCTGAATGCCCGAATAGGGAATCTGTGTCAAAACTCTTTAGGAATTATGTGATCCTTACTAGCTGGAAGTAAGGGAGATGGGGCATGAAGTTATTTCTAGGAGTTGGACACATACCAAGTTTAGCTCAGTTCTGGGCATCTTTGAAATACCTATACAAACTTGTTCCTACATAGTAACTTGCAACTTTGAATGAGAATGTGCTTGCTTACAGCAACGTGCTATATGTTCTGAATGCCCGAATTGGGAATCTGTGTCAAAACTTTGTTAGGAATTATGTGATCCGTACTAGCTGGAAGTAAGGGAGATGGGGCATGAAGTTATTTCTAGGAGTTGGACACATACCAAGTTTAGCTCAGTTCTGGGCATCTTTGAAATACCTATACAAACTTGTTCCTACATAGTAACTTGCAACTTTGAATGAGAATGTGCTTGCTTACAGCAACGTGCTATATGTTCTGAATGCCCGAATTGGGAATCTGTGTCAAAACTTTGTTAGGAATTATGTGATCCTTACTAGCTGGAAGTAAGGGAGATGGGGCATGAAGTTATTTCTAGGAGTTGGACACATACCAAGTTTAGCTCAGTTCTGGGCATCTTTGAAATACCTATACAAACTTGTTCCTACATAGTAACTTGCAACTTTGAATGAGAATGTGCTTGCTTACAGCAACGTGCTATATGTTCTGAATGCCCGAATTGGGAATCTGTGTCAAAACTTTCTTAGGAATTATGTGATCCTTACTAGCTGGAAGTAAGGGAGATGGGGCATGAAGTTATTTCTAGGAGTTGGACACATACCAAGTTTAGCTCAGTTCTGGGCATCTTTGAAATACCTATACAAACTTGTTCCTACATACTAACTTGCAACTTTGAATGAGAATGTGCTTGCTTGCAGCAACGTGCTATACGTTCTGAATGCCCGAATTGGGAATCTGTGTCAAAACTTTGTTAGGAATTATGTGATCCTTACTAGCTGGAAGTAAGGGAGATGGGGCATGAAGTTATTTCTAGGAGTTGGACAGATACCAAGTTTAGCTCAGTTCTCGGCATCTTTGAAATACCTATACAAACTTGTTCCTACATAGTAACTTGCATCTTTGAATGAGAATGTGCTTGCTTGCAGCAACGTGCTATACGTTCTGAATGCCCGAATAGGGAATCTGTGTCAAAACTTTGTTAGGAATTATCTGATCCTTACTAGCTGGAAGTAATGGAGATGGGGCATGAAGTTATTTCTAGGAGTTGGACACATACCAAGTTTAGCTCAGTTCTGGGCATCTTTGAAATACCTATACAAACTTGTTCCTACATAGTAACTTGCATCTTTGAATGAGAATCTACTTGCTTACAGCAACGTGCTATACGTTCTGAATGCCCGAATAGGGAATCTGTGTCAAAACTTTGTTAGGAATTATGTGATCCTTACTAGCTGGAAGTAAGGGAGATGGGGCATGAAGTTATTTCTAGGAGTTGGACACATACCAAGTTTAGCTCAGTTCTGGGCATCTTTGAAATACCTATACAAACTTGTTCCTACATAGTAACTTGCATCTTTGAATGAGAATCTGCTTGCTTACAGCAACGTGCTATACGTTCTGAATGCCCGAATTGGGAATCTGTGTCAAAACTTTGTTAGGAATTATGTGATCCTTACTAGCTGGAAGTAAGGGAGATGGGGCATGAAGTTATTTCTAGGAGATGGACACATACCAAGTTTAGCTCAGTTCTGGGCATCTTTGAAATACCTATACAAACTTGTTCCTACATAGTAACTTGCATCTTTGAATGAGAATGTGCTTGCTTACAGCAACGTGCTATATGTTCTGATTGCCCGAATTGGGAATCTGTGTCAAAACTTTGTTAGGAATTATGTGATCCTTACTAGCTGGAAGTAAGGGAGATGGGGCATGAAGTTATTTCTAGGAGTTGGACACATACCAGGTTTAGCCTAGTTCTGGGCATCTTTGAAATACCTATACAAACTTGTTCCCACATAGTAGCTTGCATCTTTGAATGAGAATGTGCTTGCTTACAGCAACGTGCTATATGTTCTGAATGCCCGAATTGGCAATCTGTGTCAAAACATTGTTAGGAATTATGTGATCCTTACTAGCTGGAAGTAAGGGAGATGGGGCATGAAGTTATTTCTAGGAGTTGGACACATACCAAGTTTAGCTCAGTTCTGGGCATCTTTGAAATACCTATACAAACTTGTTCCTACATAGTAACTTGCATCTTTGAATGAGAATCTGCTTGCTTACAGCAACGTGCTATATGTTCTGAATCCCCGAATTGGGAATCTGTGTCAAAACTTTGTTAGGAATTATGTGATCCTTACTAGCTGGAAGTAAGGGAGATGGGGCATGAAGTTATTTCTAGGAGTTGGACACATACCAAGTTTAGCTCAGTTCTGGGCATCTTTGAAATACCTATACAAACTTGTTCCTACATAGTAACTTGCATCTTTGAATGAAAATGTGCTTGCTTACAGCAACGTGCTATATGTTCTGAATGCCCGAATTGGGAATCTGTGTCAAAACTTTGTTAGGAATTATGTGATCCTTACTAGCTGGAAGTAAGGGAGATGGGGCATGAAGTTATTTCTAGGAGTTGGACACATACCAAGTTTAGCTCAGTTCTGGGCATCTTTGAAATACCTATACAAACTTGTTCCTACATAGTAACTTGCAACTTTGAATGAGAATGTGCTTGCTTACAGCAACGTGCTATATGTTCTGAATGCCCGAATTGGGAATCTGTGTCAAAACTTTGTTAGGAATTATGTGATCCTTACTAGCTGGAAGTAAGGGAGATGGGGCATGAAGTTATTTCTAGGAGTTGGACACATACCAAGTTTAGCTCAGTTCTGGGCATCTTTGAAATACCTATACAAACTTGTTCCTACATAGTAACTTGCAACTTTGAATGAGAATGTGCTTGCTTACAGCAACGTGCTATATGTTCTGAATGCCCGAATTGGGAATCTGTGTCAAAACTTTGTTAGGAATTGTGTGATCCTTACTAGCTGGAAGTAAGGGAGATGGGGCATGAAGTTATTTCTAGGAGTTGGACACATACCAAGTTTAGCTCAGTTCTGGGCATCTTTGAAATACCTATACAAACTTGTTCCTACATAGTAACTTGCATCTTTGAATGAGAATGTGCTTGCTTGCAGCAACGTGCTATATGTTCTGAATGCCCGAATAGGGAATCTGTGTCAAAACGTTGTTAGGAATTATGTGATCCTTACTAGCTGGAAGTAAGGGAGATGGGGCATGAAGTTATTTCTAGGAGTTGGACACATACCAAGTTTAGCTCAGTTCTGGGCATCTTTGAAATACCTATACAAACTTGTTCCTACATAGTAACTTGCATCTTTGAATGAGAATGTGCTTGCTTGCAGCAACGTGCTATATGTTCTGAATGCCCGAATAGGGAATCTGTGTCAAAACTTTGTTAGGAATTATGTGATCCTTACTAGCTGGAAGTAAGGGAGATGGGGCATGAAGTTATTTCTAGGAGTTGGACACATACCAAGTCTAGCTCAGTTCTGGGCATCTTTGAAATACCTATACAAACTTGTTCCTACATAGTAACTTGCATCATTGAATGAGAATGTGCTTGCTTACAGCAACGTGCTATACGTTCTGAATGCCCGAATAGGGAATCTGTGTCAAAACTTTGTTAGGAATTATGTGATCCTTACTAGCTGGAAGTAAGGGAGATGGGGCATGAAGTTATTTCTAGGAGTTGGACACATACCAAGTTTAGCTCAGTTCTGGGCATCTTTGAAATACCTATACAAACTTGTTCCTACATAGTAACTTGCATCTTTGAATGAGAATCTGCTTGCTTACAGCAACGTGCTATACGTTCTAAATGCCCGAATTGGGAATCTGTGTCAAAACTTTGTTAGGAATTATGTGATCCTTACTAGCTGGAAGTAAGGGAGATGGGGCATGAAGTTATTTCTAGGAGTTGGACACATACCAAGTTTAGCTCAGTTCTGGGCATCTTTGAAATACCTATACAAACTTGTTCCTACATAGTAACTTGCATCTTTGAATGAGAATGTGCTTGCTTACAGCAACGTGCTATATGTTCTGATTGCCCGAATTGGGAATCTGTGTCAAAACTTTGTTAGGAATTATGTGATCCTTACTAGCTGGAAGTAAGGGAGATGGGGCATGAAGTTATTTCTAGGAGTTGGACACATACCAGGTTTAGCTCAGTTCTGGGCATCTTTGAAATACCTATACAAACTTGTTCCCACATAGTAACTTCCATCTTTGAATGAGAATGTGCTTGCTTACAGCAACGTGCTATATGTTCTGAATGCCCGAATTGGGAATCTGTGTCAAAACTTTGTTAGGAATTATGTGATCCTTACTAGCTGGAAGTAAGGGAGATGGGGCATGAAGTTATTTCTAGGAGTTGGACACATACCAGGTTTAGCTCAGTTCTGGGCATCTTTGAAATACCTATACAAACTTGTTCCCACATAGTAACGTGCATCTTTGAATGAGAATGTGCTTGCTTACAGCAACGTGCTATATGTTCTGAATGCCCGAATTGGCAATCTGTGTCAAAACATTGTTAGGAATTATGTGATCCTTACTAGCTGGAAGTAAGGGAGATGGGGCATGAAGTTATTTCTAGGAGTTGGACACATACCAAGTTTAGCTCAGTTCTGGGCATCTTTGAAATACCTATACAAACTTGTTCCTACATAGTAACTTGCAACTTTGAATGAGAATGTGCTTGCTTACAGCAACGTGCTATATGTTCTGAATGCCCGAATTGGGAATCTGTGTCAAAACTTTGTTAGGAATTGTGGGATCCTTACTAGCTGGAAGTAAGGGAGATGGGGCATGAAGTTATTTCTAGGAGTTGGACACATACCAAGTTTAGCTCAGTTCTGGGCATCTTTGAAATACCTATACAAACTTGTTCCTACATAGTAACTTGCATCTTTGAATGAGAATGTGCTTGCTTGCAGCAACGTGCTATATGTTCTGAATGCCCGAATAGGGAATCTGTGTCAAAACTTTGTTAGGAATTATGTGATCCTTACTAGCTGGAAGTAAGGGAGATGGGGCATGAAGTTATTTCTAGGAGTTGGACACATACCAAGTTTAGCTCAGTTCTGGGCATCTTTGAAATACCTATACAAACTTGTTCCTAAATAGTAACTTGCAACTTTGAATGAGAATGTGCTTGCTTGCAGCAACGTGCTATATGTTCTGAATGCCCGAATAGGGAATCTGTGTCAAAACTTTGTTAGGAATTATGTGATCCTTACTAGCTGGAAGTAAGGGAGATGGGGCATGAAGTTATTTCTAGGAGTTGGACACATACCAAGTTTAGCTCAGTTCTGGGCATCTTTGAAATACCTATACAAACTTTTCCTACATAGTATCTTGCATCTTTGAATGAGAATGTGCTTGCTTGCAGCAACGTGCTATATGTTCTGAATGCCCGAATAGGGAATCTGTGTCAAAACTTTGTTAGGAATTATGTGATCCTTACTAGCTGGAAGTAAGGGAGATGGGGCATGAAGTTATTTCTAGGAGTTGGACACATACCAAGTTTAGCTCAGTTCTGGGCATCTTTGAAATACCTATACAAACTTGTTCCTACATAGTAACTTGCATCTTTGAATGAGAATCTGCTTGCTTGCAGCAACGTGCTATATGTTCTGAATGCCCGAATTGGGAATCTGTGTCAAAACTTTGTTAGGAATTATGTGATCCTTACTAGCTGGAAGTAAGGGAGATGGGGCATGAAGTTATTTCTAGGAGTTGGACACATACCAAGTTTAGCTCAGTTCTGGGCATCTTTGAAATACCTATACAAACTTGTTCCTACATAGTAACTTGCAACTTTGAATGAGAATGTGCTTGCTTACAGCAACGTGCTATATGTTCTAAATGCCCGAATTGGGAATCTGTGTCAAAACTTTGTTAGGAATTATGTGATCCTTACTAGCTGGAAGTAAGGGAGATGGGCCATGAAGTTATTTCTAGGAGTTGGACACATACCAAGTTTAGCTCAGTTCTGGGCATCTTTGAAATACCTATACAAACTTGTTCCTACATAGTAACTTGCAACTTTGAATGAGAATGTGCTTGCTTACAGCAACGTGCTATATGTTCTAAATGCCCGAATTGGGAATCTGTGTCAAAACTTTGTTAGGAATTATGTGATCCTTACTAGCTGGAAGTAAGGGAGATGGGGCATGAAGTTATTTCTAGGAGTTGGACACATACCAAGTTTAGCTCAGTTCTGGGCATCTTTGAAATACCTATACAAACTTGTTCCTACATAGTAACTTGCAACTTTGAATGAAAATGTGCTTGCTTACAGCAACGTGCTATATGTTCTGAATGCCCGAATTGGGAATCTGTGTCAAAACTTTGTTAGGAATTATGTGATCCTTACTAGCTGGAAGTAAGGGAGATGGGGCATGAAGTTATTTGTAGGAGTTGGACACATACCAAGTTTAGCTCAGTTCTGGGCATCTTTGAAATACCTATACAAACTTGTTCCTACATAGTAACTTGCATCTTTGAATGAGAATCTGCTTGCTTACAGCAACGTGCTATACGTTCTAAATGCCCGAATTGGGAATCTGTGTCAAAACTTTGTTAGGAATTATGTGATCCTTACTAGCTGGAAGTAAGGGAGATGGGGCATGAAGTTATTTGTAGGAGTTGGACACATACCAAGTTTAGCTCAGTTCTGGGCATCTTTGAAATACCTATACAAACTTGTTCCTACATAGTAACTTGCAACTTTGAATGAAAATGTGCTTGCTTACAGCAACGTGCTATATGTTCTGAATGCCCGAATAGGGAATCTGTGTCAAAACTTTGTTAGGAATTATGTGATCCTTACTAGCTGGAAGTAAGGGAGATGGGGCATGAAGTTATTTCTAGGAGTTGGACACATACCAAGTTTAGCTCAGTTCTGGGCATCTTTGAAATACCTATACAAACTTGTTCCTACAGAGTAACTTGCAACTTTGAATGAAAATGTGCTTGCTTACAGCAACGTGCTATATGTTCTGAATGCCCGTATTGGGAATCTGTGTCAAAACTTTCTTAGGAATTATGTGATCCTTACTAGCTGGAAGTAAGGGAGATGGGGCATGAAGTTATTTCTAGGAGTTGGACACATACCAAGTTTAGCTCAGTTCTGGGCATCTTTGAAATACCTATACAAACTTGTTCCTACATAGTAACTTGCAACTTTGAATGAGAATGTGCTTGCTTACAGCAACGTGCTATATGTTCTGAATGCCCGAATTGGCAATCTGTGTCAAAACTTTGTTAGGAATTATGTGATCCTTACTAGCTGGAAGTAAGGGAGATGGGGCATGAAGTTATTTCTAGGAGTTGGACACATACCAAGTTTAGCTCAGTTCTGGGCATCTTTGAAATACCTATACAAACTTGTTCCTACATAGTAACTTGCAACTTTGAATGAGAATGTGCTTGCTTACAGCAACGTGCTATATGTTCTGAATGCCCGAATTGGGAATCTGTGTCAAAACTTTCTTAGGAATTATGTGATCCTTACTAGCTGGAAGTAAGGGAGATGGGGCATGAAGTTATTTCTAGGAGTTGGACACATACCAAGTTTAGCTCAGTTCTGGGCATCTTTGAAATACCTATACAAACTTGTTCCTACATAGTAACTTGCAACTTTGAATGAGAATGTGCTTGCTTGCAGCAACGTGCTATATGTTCTGAATGCCCGAATTGGGAATCTGTGTCAAAACTTTCTTAGGAATTATGTGATCCTTACTAGCTGGAAGTAAGGGAGATGGGGCATGAAGTTATTTCTAGGAGTTGGACACATACCAAGTTTAGCTCAGTTCTGGGCATCTTTGAAATACCTATACAAACTTGTTCCTACATAGTAACTTGCATCTTTGAATGAGAATGTGCTTGCTTGCAGCAACGTGCTATATGTTCTGAATGCCCGAATAGGGAATCTGTGTCAAAACTTTGTTAGGAATTATGTGATCCTTACTAGCTGGAAGTAAGGGAGATGGGGCATGAAGTTATTTCTAGGAGTTGGACACATACCAAGTTTAGCTCAGTTCTGGGCATCTTTGAAATACCTATACAAACTTGTTCCTACATAGTAACTTGCATCTTTGAATGAGAATGTTCTTGCTTGCAGCAACGTGCTATATGTTCTGAATGCCCGAATAGGGAATCTGTGTCAAAACTTTGTTAGGATTTTGTGATCCTTACTAGCTGGAAGTAAGGGAGATGGGGCATGAAGTTATTTCTAGGAGTTGGACACATACCAAGTTTAGCTCAGTTCTGGGCATCTTTGAAATACCTATACAAACTTGTTCCTACATAGTAACTTGCAACTTTGAATGAGAATGTGCTTGCTTGCAGCAACGTGCTATATGTTCTGAATGCCCGAATAGGGAATCTGTGTCAAAACTTTGTTAGGAATTATGTGATCCTTACTAGCTGGAAGTAAGGGAGATGGGGCATGAAGTTATTTCTAGGAGTTGGACACATACCAAGTTTAGCTCAGTTCTGGGCATCTTTGAAATACCTATACAAACTTGTTCCTACATAGTAACTTGCAACTTTGAATGAGAATGTGCTTGCTTGCAGCAACGTGCTATATGTTCTGAATGCCCGAATAGGGAATCTGTGTCAAAACTTTGTTAGGAATTATGTGATCCTTACTAGCTGGAAGTAAGGGAGATGGGGCATGAAGTTATTTCTAGGAGTTGGACACATACCAAGTTTAGCTCAGTTCTGGGCATCTTTGAAATACCTATACAAACTTGTTCCTACATAGTAACTTGCAACTTTGAATGAGAATGTGCTTGCTTACAGCAACGTGCTATATGTTCTGAATGCCCGAATTGGGAATCTGTGTCAAAACTTTGTTAGGAATTATGTGATCCGTACTAGCTGGAAGTAAGGGAGATGGGGCATGAAGTTATTTCTAGGAGTTGGACACATACCAAGTTTAGCTCAGTTCTGGGCATCTTTGAAATACCTATACAAACTTGTTCCTACATAGTAACTTGCAACTTTGAATGAGAATGTGCTTGCTTACAGCAACGTGCTATATGTTCTGAATGCCCGAATTGGGAATCTGTGTCAAAACTTTGTTAGGAATTATGTGATCCTTACTAGCTGGAAGTAAGGGAGATGGGGCATGAAGTTATTTCTAGGAGTTGGACACATACCAAGTTTAGCTCAGTTCTGGGCATCTTTGAAATACCTATACAAACTTGTTCCTACATAGTAACTTGCAACTTTGAATGAGAATGTGCTTGCTTACAGCAACGTGCTATATGTTCTGAATGCCCGAATTGGGAATCTGTGTCAAAACTTTCTTAGGAATTATGTGATCCTTACTAGCTGGAAGTAAGGGAGATGGGGCATGAAGTTATTTCTAGGAGTTGGACACATACCAAGTTTAGCTCAGTTCTGGGCATCTTTGAAATACCTATACAAACTTGTTCCTACATAGTAACTTGCAACTTTGAATGAGAATGTGCTTGCTTGCAGCAACGTGCTATACGTTCTGAATGCCCGAATTGGGAATCTGTGTCAAAACATTGTTAGGAATTATGTGATCCTTACTAGCTGGAAGTAAGGGAGATGGGGCATGAAGTTATTTCTAGGAGTTGGACACATACCAAGTTTAGCTCAGTTCTCGGCATCTTTGAAATACCTATACAAACTTGTTCCTACATAGTAACTTGCATCTTTGAATGAGAATGTGCTTGCTTGCAGCAACGTGCTATACGTTCTGAATGCCCGAATAGGGAATCTGTGTCAAAACTTTGTTAGGAATTATCTGATCCTTACTAGCTGGAAGTAATGGAGATGGGGCATGAAGTTATTTCTAGGAGTTGGACACATACCAAGTTTAGCTCAGTTCTGGGCATCTTTGAAATACCTATACAAACTTGTTCCTACATAGTAACTTGCATCTTTGAATGAGAATCTACTTGCTTACAGCAACGTGCTATACGTTCTGAATGCCCGAATAGGGAATCTGTGTCAAAACTTTGTTAGGAATTATGTGATCCTTACTAGCTGGAAGTAAGGGAGATGGGGCATGAAGTTATTTCTAGGAGTTGGACACATACCAAGTTTAGCTCAGTTCTGGGCATCTTTGAAATACCTATACAAACTTGTTCCTACATAGTAACTTGCATCTTTGAATGAGAATCTGCTTGCTTACAGCAACGTGCTATACGTTCTGAATGCCCGAATTGGGAATCTGTGTCAAAACTTTGTTAGGAATTATGTGATCCTTACTAGCTGGAAGTAAGGGAGATGGGGCATGAAGTTATTTCTAGGAGTTGGACACATACCAAGTTTAGCTCAGTTCTGGGCATCTTTGAAATACCTATACAAACTTGTTCCTACATAGTAACTTGCATCTTTGAATGAGAATGTGCTTGCTTACAGCAACGTGCTATATGTTCTGATTGCCCGAATTGGGAATCTGTGTCAAAACTTTGTTAGGAATTATGTGATCCTTACTAGCTGGAAGTAAGGGAGATGGGGCATGAAGTTATTTCTAGGAGTTGGACACATACCAGGTTTAGCTCAGTTCTGGGCATCTTTGAAATACCTATACAAACTTGTTCCCACATAGTAGCTTGCATCTTTGAATGAGAATGTGCTTGCTTACAGCAACGTGCTATATGTTCTGAATGCCCGAATTGGCAATCTGTGTCAAAACATTGTTAGGAATTATGTGATCCTTACTAGCTGGAAGTAAGGGAGATGGGGCATGAAGTTATTTCTAGGAGTTGGACACATACCAAGTTTAGCTCAGTTCTGGGCATCTTTGAAATACCTATACAAACTTGTTCCTACATAGTAACTTGCATCTTTGAATGAGAATCTGCTTGCTTACAGCAACGTGCTATATGTTCTGAATCCCCGAATTGGGAATCTGTGTCAAAACTTTGTTAGGAATTATGTGATCCGTACTAGCTGGAAGTAAGGGAGATGGGGCATGAAGTTATTTCTAGGAGTTGGACACATACCAAGTTTAGCTCAGTTCTGGGCATCTTTGAAATACCTATACAAACTTGTTCCTACATAGTAACTTGCATCTTTGAATGAAAATGTGCTTGCTTACAGCAACGTGCTATATGTTCTGAATGCCCGAATTGGGAATCTGTGTCAAAACTTTGTTAGGAATTATGTGATCCTTACTAGCTGGAAGTAAGGGAGATGGGGCATGAAGTTATTTCTAGGAGTTGGACACATACCAAGTTTAGCTCAGTTCTGGGCATCTTTGAAATACCTATACAAACTTGTTCCTACATAGTAACTTGCAACTTTGAATGAAAGTGTGCTTGCTTACAGCAACATGCTATATGTTCTGAATGCCCGAATTGGGAATCTGTGTCAAAACTTTGTTAGGAATTATGTGATCCTTACTAGCTGGAAGTAAGGGAGATGGGGCATGAAGTTATTTCTAGGAGTTGGACACATACCAAGTTTAGCTCAGTTCTGGGCATCTTTGAAATACCTATACAAACTTGTTCCTACATAGTAACTTGCAACTTTGAATGAGAATGTGCTTGCTTACAGCAACGTGCTATATGTTCTGAATGCCCGAATTGGGAATCTGTGTCAAAACTTTGTTAGGAATTGTGTGATCCTTACTAGCTGGAAGTAAGGGAGATGGGGCATGAAGTTATTTCTAGGAGTTGGACACATACCAAGTTTAGCTCAGTTCTGGGCATCTTTGAAATACCTATACAAACTTGTTCCTACATAGTAACTTGCATCTTTGAATGAGAATGTGCTTGCTTGCAGCAACGTGCTATATGTTCTGAATGCCCGAATAGGGAATCTGTGTCAAAACGTTGTTAGGAATTTTGTGATCCTTACTAGCTGGAAGTAAGGGAGATGGGGCATGAAGTTATTTCTAGGAGTTGGACACATACCAAGTTTAGCTCAGTTCTGGGCATCTTTGAAATACCTATACAAACTTGTTCCTACATAGTAACTTGCATCTTTGAATGAGAATGTGCTTGCTTGCAGCAACGTGCTATATGTTCTGAATGCCCGAATAGGGAATCTGTGTCAAAACTTTGTTAGGAATTATGTGATCCTTACTAGCTGGAAGTAAGGGAGATGGGGCATGAAGTTATTTCTAGGAGTTGGACACATACCAAGTCTAGCTCAGTTCTGGGCATCTTTGAAATACCTATACAAACTTGTTCCTACATAGTAACTTGCATCATTGAATGAGAATGTGCTTGCTTACAGCAACGTGCTATACGTTCTGAATGCCCGAATAGGGAATCTGTGTCAAAACTTTGTTAGGAATTATGTGATCCTTACTAGCTGGAAGTAAGGGAGATGGGGCATGAAGTTATTTCTAGGAGTTGGAGACATACCAAGTTTAGCTCAGTTCTGGGCATCTTTGAAATACCTATACAAACTTGTTCCTACATAGTAACTTGCATCTTTGAATGAGAATCTGCTTGCTTACAGCAACGTGCTATACGTTCTAAATGCCCGAATTGGGAATCTGTGTCAAAACTTTGTTAGGAATTATGTGATCCTTACTAGCTGGAAGTAAGGGAGATGGGGCATGAAGTTATTTCTAGGAGTTGGACACATACCAAGTTTAGCTCAGTTCTGGGCATCTTTGAAATACCTATACAAACTTGTTCCTACATAGTAACTTGCATCTTTGAATGAGAATGTGCTTGCTTACAGCAACGTGCTATATGTTCTGATTGCCCGAATTGGGAATCTGTGTCAAAACTTTGTTAGGAATTATGTGATCCTTACTAGCTGGAAGTAAGGGAGATGGGGCATGAAGTTATTTCTAGGAGTTGGACACATACCAGGTTTAGCTCAGTTCTGGGCATCTTTGAAATACCTATACAAACTTGTTCCCACATAGTAACTTGCATCTTTGAATGAGAATGTGCTTGCTTACAGCAACGTGCTATACGTTCTGAATGCCCGAATTGGGAATCTGTGTCAAAACTTTGTTAGGAATTATGTGATCCTTACTATCTGGAAGTAAGGGAGATGGGGCATGAAGTTATTTCTAGGAGTTGGACACATACCAAGTTTAGCTCAGTTCTGGGCATCTTTGAAATACCTATACAAACTTGTTCCCACATAGTAACTTGCATCTTTGAATGAGAATGTGCTTGCTTACAGCAACGTGCTATATGTTCTGAATGCCCGAATTGGCAATCTGTGTCAAAACATTGTTAGGAATTATGTGATCCTTACTAGCTGGAAGTAAGGGAGATGGGGCATGAAGTTATTTCTAGGAGTTGGACACATACCAAGTTTAGCTCAGTTCTGGGCATCTTTGAAATACCTATACAAACTTGTTCCTACATAGTAACTTGCAACTTTGAATGAGAATGTGCTTGCTTACAGCAACGTGCTATATGTTCTGAATGCCCGAATTGGGAATCTGTGTCAAAACTTTGTTAGGAATTGTGGGATCCTTACTAGCTGGAAGTAAGGGAGATGGGGCATGAAGTTATTTCTAGGAGTTGGACACATACCAAGTTTAGCTCAGTTCTGGGCATCTTTGAAATACCTATACAAACTTGTTCCTACATAGTAACTTGCATCTTTGAATGAGAATGTGCTTGCTTGCAGCAACGTGCTATATGTTCTGAATGCCCGAATAGGGAATCTGTGTCAAAACTTTGTTAGGAATTATGTGATCCTTACTAGCTGGAAGTAAGGGAGATGGGGCATGAAGTTATTTCTAGGAGTTGGACACATACCAAGTTTAGCTCAGTTCTGGGCATCTTTGAAATACCTATACAAACTTGTTCCTAAATAGTAACTTGCAACTTTGAATGAGAATGTGCTTGCTTGCAGCAACGTGCTATATGTTCTGAATGCCCGAATAGGGAATCTGTGTCAAAACTTTGTTAGGAATTATGTGATCCTTACTAGCTGGAAGTAAGGGAGATGGGGCATGAAGTTATTTCTAGGAGTTGGACACATACCAAGTTTAGCTCAGTTCTGGGCATCTTTGAAATACCTATACAAACTTGTTCCTACATAGTAACTTGCATCTTTGAATGAGAATCTGCTTGCTTACAGCAACATGCTATATGTTCTGAATGCCCGAATTGGGAATCTGTGTCAAAACTTTGTTAGGAATTATGTAATCCTTACTAGCTGGAAGTAAGTGAGATGGGGCATGAAGTTATTTCTAGGAGTTGGACACATACCAAGATTAGCTCAGTTCTGGGCATCTTTGAAATACCTATACAAACTTGTTCCTAAATAGTAACTTGCAACTTTGAATGAGAATGTGCTTGCTTGCAGCAACGTGCTATATGTTCTGAATGCCCGAATAGGGAATCTGTGTCAAAACTTTGTTAGGAATTATGTGATCCTTACTAGCTGGAAGTAAGGGAGATGGGGCATGAAGTTATTTCTAGGAGTTGGACACATACCAAGTTTAGCTCAGTTCTGGGCATCTTTGAAATACCTATACAAACTTTTCCTACATAGTATCTTGCATCTTTGAATGAGAATGTGCTTGCTTGCAGCAACGTGCTATATGTTCTGAATGCCCGAATAGGGAATCTGTGTCAAAACTTTGTTAGGAATTATGTGATCCTTACTAGCTGGAAGTAAGGGAGATGGGGCATGAAGTTATTTCTAGGAGTTGGACACATACCAAGTTTAGCTCAGTTCTGGGCATCTTTGAAATACCTATACAAACTTGTTCCTACATAGTAACTTGCATCTTTGAATGAGAATCTGCTTGCTTACAGCAACGTGCTATATGTTCTGAATGCCCGAATTGGGAATCTGTGTCAAAACTTTGTTAGGAATTATGTGATCCTTACTAGCTGGAAGTAAGGGAGATGGGGCATGAAGTTATTTCTAGGAGTTGGACACATACCAAGTTTAGCTCAGTTCTGGGCATCTTTGAAATACCTATACAAACTTGTTCCTACATAGTAACTTGCAACTTTGAATGAGAATGTGCTTGCTTACAGCAACGTGCTATATGTTCTAAATGCCCGAATTGGGAATCTGTGTCAAAACTTTGTTAGGAATTATGTGATCCTTACTAGCTGGAAGTAAGGGAGATGGGCCATGAAGTTATTTCTAGGAGTTGGACACATACCAAGTTTAGCTCAGTTCTGGGCATCTTTGAAATACCTATACAAACTTGTTCCTACATAGTAACTTGCAACTTTGAATGAAAATGTGCTTGCTTACAGCAACGTGCTATATGTTCTGAATGCCCGAATTGGGAATCTGTGTCAAAACTTTGTTAGGAATTATGTGATCCTTACTAGCTGGAAGTAAGGGAGATGGGGCATGAAGTTATTTCTAGGAGTTGGACACATACCAAGTTTAGCTCAGTTCTGGGCATCTTTGAAATACCTATACAAACTTGTTCCTACATAGTAACTTGCATCTTTGAATGAGAATCTACTTGCTTACAGCAACGTGCTATACGTTCTAAATGCCCGAATTGGGAATCTGTGTCAAAACTTTGTTAGGAATTATGTGATCCTTACTAGCTGGAAGTAAGGGAGATGGGGCATGAAGTTATTTGTAGGAGTTGGACACATACCAAGTTTAGCTCAGTTCTGGGCATCTTTGAAATACCTATACAAACTTGTTCCTACATAGTAACTTGCAACTTTGAATGAAAATGTGCTTGCTTACAGCAACGTGCTATATGATCTGAATGCCCGAATTGGGAATCTGTGTCAAAATTTGTTAGGAATTATGTGATCCTTACTAGCTGGAAGTAAGGGAGATGGGGCATGAAGTTATTTCTAGAAGTTGGACACATACCAAATTTAGCTCAGTTCTGGGCATCTTTGAAATACCTATACAAACTTGTTCCTACATAGTAACTTGCATCTTTGAATGAGAATGTGCTTGCTTGCAGCAACGTGCTATATGTTCTGAATGCCCGAATAGGGAATCTGTGTCAAAACGTTGTTAGGAATTATGTGATCCTTACTAGCTGGAAGTAAGGGAGATGGGGCATGAAGTTATTTGTAGGAGTTGGACACATACCAAGTTTAGCTCAGTTCTGGGCATCTTTGAAATACCTATACAAACTTGTTCCTACATAGTAACTTGCAACTTTGAATGAAAATGTGCTTGCTTACAGCAACGTGCTATATGATCTGAATGCCCGAATTGGGAATCTGTGTCAAAATTTGTTAGGAATTATGTGATCCTTACTAGCTGGAAGTAAGGGAGATGGGGCATGAAGTTATTTCTAGGAGTTGGACACATACCAAGTTTAGCTCAGTTCTGGGCATCTTTGAAATACCTATACAAACTTGTTCCTACATAGTAACTTGCATCTTTGAATGAGAATGTGCTTGCTTGCAGCAACGTGCTATATGTTCTGAATGCCCGAATAGGGAATCTGTGTCAAAACGTTGTTAGGAATTATGTGATCCTTACTAGCTGGAAGTAAGGGAGATGGGGCATGAAGTTATTTCTAGGAGTTGGACACATACCAAGTTTAGCTCAGTTCTGGGCATCTTTGAAATACCTATACAAACTTGTTCCTACATAGTAACTTGCATCTTTGAATGAGAATGTGCTTGCTTGCAGCAACGTGCTATATGTTCTGAATGCCCGAATAGGGAATCTGTGTCAAAACTTTGTTAGGAATTATGTGATCCTTACTAGCTGGAAGTAAGGGAGATGGGGCATGAAGTTATTTCTAGGAGTTGGACACATACCAAGTCTAGCTCAGTTCTGGGCATCTTTGAAATACCTATACAAACTTGTTCCTACATAGTAACTTGCATCATTGAATGAGAATGTGCTTGCTTACAGCAACGTGCTATACGTTCTGAATGCCCGAATAGGGAATCTGTGTCAAAACTTTGTTAGGAATTATGTGATCCTTACTAGCTGGAAGTAAGGGAGATGGGGCATGAAGTTATTTCTAGGAGTTGGACACATACCAAGTTTAGCTCAGTTCTGGGCATCTTTGAAATACCTATACAAACTTGTTCCTACATAGTAACTTGCATCTTTGAATGAGAATCTGCTTGCTTACAGCAACGTGCTATACGTTCTAAATGCCCGAATTGGGAATCTGTGTCAAAACTTTGTTAGGAATTATGTGATCCTTACTAGCTGGAAGTAAGGGAGATGGGGCATGAAGTTATTTCTAGGAGTTGGACACATACCAAGTTTAGCTCAGTTCTGGGCATCTTTGAAATACCTATACAAACTTGTTCCTACATAGTAACTTGCATCTTTGAATGAGAATGTGCTTGCTTACAGCAACGTGCTATATGTTCTGATTGCCCGAATTGGGAATCTGTGTCAAAACTTTGTTAGGAATTATGTGATCCTTACTAGCTGGAAGTAAGGGAGATGGGGCATGAAGTTATTTCTAGGAGTTGGACACATACCAGGTTTAGCTCAGTTCTGGGCATCTTTGAAATACCTATACAAACTTGTTCCCACATAGTAACTTGCATCTTTGAATGAGAATGTGCTTGCTTACAGCAACGTGCTATATGTTCTGAATGCCCGAATTGGGAATCTGTGTCAAAACTTTGTTAGGAATTATGTGATCCTTACTAGCTGGAAGTAAGGGAGATGGGGCATGAAGTTATTTCTAGGAGTTGGACACATACCAAGTTTAGCTCAGTTCTGGGCATCTTTGAAATACCTATACAAACTTGTTCCCACATAGTAACTTGCATCTTTGAATGAGAATGTGCTTGCTTACAGCAACGTGCTATATGTTCTGAATGCCCGAATTGGCAATCTGTGTCAAAACATTGTTAGGAATTATGTGATCCTTACTAGCTGGAAGTAAGGGAGATGGGGCATGAAGTTATTTCTAGGAGTTGGACACATACCAAGTTTAGCTCAGTTCTGGGCATCTTTGAAATACCTATACAAACTTGTTCCTACATAGTAACTTGCAACTTTGAATGAGAATGTGCTTGCTTACAGCAACGTGCTATATGTTCTGAATGCCCGAATTGGGAATCTGTGTCAAAACTTTGTTAGGAATTGTGGGATCCTTACTAGCTGGAAGTAAGGGAGATGGGGCATGAAGTTATTTCTAGGAGTTGGACACATACCAAGTTTAGCTCAGTTCTGGGCATCTTTGAAATACCTATACAAACTTGTTCCTACATAGTAACTTGCATCTTTGAATGAGAATGTGCTTGCTTGCAGCAACGTGCTATATGTTTTGAATGCCCGAATAGGGAATCTGTGTCAAAACTTTGTTAGGAATTATGTGATCCTTACTAGCTGGAAGTAAGGGAGATGGGGCATGAAGTTATTTCTAGGAGTTAGACACATACCAAGTTTAGCTCAGTTCTGGGCATCTTTGAAATACCTATACAAACTTGTTCCTAAATAGTAACTTGCAACTTTGAATGAGAATGTGCTTGCTTGCAGCAACGTGCTATATGTTCTGAATGCCCGAATAGGGAATCTGTGTCAAAACTTTGTTAGGAATTATGTGATCCTTACTAGCTGGAAGTAAGGGAGATGGGGCATGAAGTTATTTCTAGGAGTTGGACACATACCAAGTTTAGCTCAGTTCTGGGCATCTTTGAAATACCTATACAAACTTGTTCCTACATAGTAACTTGCATCTTTGAATGAGAATCTGCTTGCTTACAGCAACATGCTATATGTTCTGAATGCCCGAATTGGGAATCTGTGTCAAAACTTTGTTAGGAATTATGTAATCCTTACTAGCTGGAAGTAAGTGAGATGGGGCATGAAGTTATTTCTAGGAGTTGGACACATACCAAGTTTAGCTCAGTTCTGGGCATCTTTGAAATACCTATACAAACTTGTTCCTAAATAGTAACTTGCAACTTTGAATGAGAATGTGCTTGCTTGCAGCAACGTGCTATATGTTCTGAATGCCCGAATAGGGAATCTGTGTCAAAACTTTGTTAGGAATTATGTGATCCTTACTAGCTGGAAGTAAGGGAGATGGGGCATGAAGTTATTTCTAGGAGTTGGACACATACCAAGTTTAGCTCAGTTCTGGGCATCTTTGAAATACCTATACAAACTTTTCCTACATAGTATCTTGCATCTTTGAATGAGAATGTGCTTGCTTGCAGCAACGTGCTATATGTTCTGAATGCCCGAATAGGGAATCTGTGTCAAAACTTTGTTAGGAATTATGTGATCCTTACTAGCTGGAAGTAAGGGAGATGGGGCATGAAGTTATTTCTAGGAGTTGGACACATACCAAGTTTAGCTCAGTTCTGGGCATCTTTGAAATACCTATACAAACTTGTTCCTACATAGTAACTTGCATCTTTGAATGAGAATCTGCTTGCTTACAGCAACGTGCTATATGTTCTGAATGCCCGAATTGGGAATCTGTGTCAAAACTTTGTTAGGAATTATGTGATCCTTACTAGCTGGAAGTAAGGGAGATGGGGCATGAAGTTATTTCTAGGAGTTGGACACATACCAAGTTTAGCTCAGTTCTGGGCATCTTTGAAATACCTATACAAACTTGTTCCTACATAGTAACTTGCAACTTTGAATGAGAATGTGCTTGCTTACAGCAACGTGCTATATGTTCTAAATGCCCGAATTGGGAATCTGTGTCAAAACTTTGTTAGGAATTATGTGATCCTTACTAGCTGGAAGTAAGGGAGATGGGCCATGAAGTTATTTGTAGGAGTTGGACACATACCAAGTTTAGCTCAGTTCTGGGCATCTTTGAAATACCTATACAAACTTGTTCCTACATAGTAACTTGCAACTTTGAATGAAAATGTGCTTGCTTACAGCAACGTGCTATATGATCTGAATGCCCGAATTGGGAATCTGTGTCAAAATTTGTTAGGAATTATGTGATCCTTACTAGCTGGAAGTAAGGGAGATGGGGCATGAAGTTATTTCTAGGAGTTGGACACATACCAAGTTTAGCTCAGTTCTGGGCATCTTTGAAATACCTATACAAACTTGTTCCTACATAGTAACTTGCATCTTTGAATGAGAATCTGCTTGCTTACAGCAACGTGCTATATGTTCTGAATGCCCGAATTGGGAATCTGTGTCAAAACTTTGTTAGGAATTATGTAATCCTTACTAGCTGGAAGTAAGTGAGATGGGGCATGAAGTTATTTCTAGGAGTTGGACACATACCAAGTTTAGCTCAGTTCTGGGCATCTTTGAAATACCTATACAAACTTGTTCCTACATAGTAACTTGCATCTTAGAATGAGAATGTGCTTGCTTACAGCAACGTGCTATATGTTCTGAATGCCCGAATTGGCAATCTGTGTCAAAACTTTGTTAGGAATTATGTGATCCTTACTAGCTGGAAGTAAGGGAGATGGGGCATGAAGTTATTTCTAGGAGTTGGACACATACCAAGTTTAGCTCAGTTCTGGGCATCTTTGAAATACCTATACAAACTTTTCCTACATAGTATCTTGCATCTTTGAATGAGAATGTGCTTGCTTGCAGCAACGTGCTATATGTTCTGAATGCCCGAATAGGGAATCTGTGTCAAAACTTTGTTAGGAATTATGTGATCCTTACTAGCTGGAAGTAAGGGAGATGGGGCATGAAGTTATTTCTAGGAGTTGGACACATACCAAGTTTAGCTCAGTTCTGGGCATCTTTGAAATACCTATACAAACTTGTTCCTACATAGTAACTTGCATCTTTGAATGAGAATCTGCTTGCTTACAGCAACGTGCTATATGTTCTGAATGCCCGAATTGGGAATCTGTGTCAAAACTTTGTTAGGAATTAGGTGATCCTTACTAGCTGGAAGTAAGGGAGATGGGGCATGAAGTTATTTCTAGGAGTTGGACACATACCAAGTTTAGCTCAGTTCTGGGCATCTTTGAAATACCTATACAAACTTGTTCCTACATAGTAACTTGCAACTTTGAATGAGAATGTGCTTGCTTACAGCAACGTGCTATATGTTCTAAATGCCCGAATTGGGAATCTGTGTCAAAACGTTGTTAGGAATTATGTGATCCTTACTAGCTGGAAGTAAGGGAGATGGGCCATGAAGTTATTTCTAGGAGTTGGACACATACCAAGTTTAGCTCAGTTCTGGGCATCTTTGAAATACCTATACAAACTTGTTCCTACATAGTAACTTGCAACTTTGAATGAAAATGTGCTTGCTTACAGCAACGTGCTATATGTTCTGAATGCCCGAATTGGGAATCTGTGTCAAAACTTTGTTAGGAATTATGTGATCCTTACTAGCTGGAAGTAAGGGAGATGGGGCATGAAGTTATTTCTAGGAGTTGGACACATACCAAGTTTAGCTCAGTTCTGGGCATCTTTGAAATACCTATACAAACTTGTTCCTACATAGTAACTTGCATCTTTGAATGAGAATCTACTTGCTTACAGCAACGTGCTATACGTTCTAAATGCCCGAATTGGGAATCTGTGTCAAAACTTTGTTAGGAATTATGTGATCCTTACTAGCTGGAAGTAAGGGAGATGGGGCATGAAGTTATTTGTAGGAGTTGGACACATACCAAGTTTAGCTCAGTTCTGGGCATCTTTGAAATACCTATACAAACTTGTTCCTACATAGTAACTTGCAACTTTGAATGAAAATGTGCTTGCTTACAGCAACGTGCTATATGATCTGAATGCCCGAATTGGGAATCTGTGTCAAAACTTTGTTAGGAATTATGTGATCCTTACTAGCTGGAAGTAAGGGAGATGGGGCATGAAGTTATTTCTAGGAGTTGGACACATACCAAGTTTAGCTCAGTTCTGGGCATCTTTGAAATACCTATACAAACTTGTTCCTACATAGTAACTTGCATCATTGAATGAGAATCTGCTTGCTTACAGCAACGTGCTATATGTTCTGAATGCCCGAATTGGGAATCTGTGTCAAAACTTTGTTAGGAATTATGTGATCCTTACTAGCTGGAAGTAAGTGAGATGGGGCATGAAGTTATTTCTAGGAGTTGGACACATACCAAGTTTAGCTCAGTTCTGGGCATCTTTGAAATACCTATACAAACTTGTTCCTACATAGTAACTTGCAACTTTGAATGAGAATGTGCTTGCTTGCAGCAACGTGCTGTATGTTCTGAATGCCCGAATAGGGAATCTGTGTCAAAACTTTGTTAGGAATTATGTGATCCTTACTAGCTGGAAGTAAGGGAGATGGGGCATGAAGTTATTTCTAGGAGTTGGACACAAACCAAGTTTAGCTCAGTTCTGGGCATCTTTGAAATACCTATACAAACTTGTTCCTACATAGTAACTTGCATCTTTGAATGAGAATGTGCTTGCTTACAGCAACGTGCTATATGTTCTGAATGCCCGAATAGGGAATCTGTGTCAAAACTTTGTTAGGAATTATGTGATCCTTACTAGCTGGAAGTAAGTGAGATGGGGCATGAAGTTATTTCTAGGAGTTGGACACATACCAAGTTTAGCTCAGTTCTGGGCATCTTTGAAATACCTATACAAACTTGTTCCTACATAGTAACTTGCAACTTTGAATGAGAATGTGCTTGCTTGCAGCAACGTGCTATATGTTCTGAATGCCCGATTAGGGAATCTGTGTCAAAACTTTGTTAGGAATTATGTGATCCTTACTAGCTGGAAGTAAGGGAGATGGGGCATGAAGTTATTTCTAGGAGTTGGACACATACCAAGTTTAGCTCAGTTCTGGGCATCTTTGAAGTACCTATACAAACTTGTTCCTACATAGTAACTTGCAACTTTGAATGAGAATGTGCTTGCTTACAGCAACGTGCTATATGTTCTGAATGCCCGAATTGGGAATCTGTGTCAAAACTTTGTTAGGAATTATGTGATCCTTACTAGCTGGAAGTAAGGGAGATGGGGCATGAAGTTATTTCTAGGAGTTGGACACATACCAAGTTTAGCTCAGTTCTGGGCATCTTTGAAATACCTATACAAACTTGTTCCTACATAGTAACTTGCAACTTTGAATGAAAATGTGCTTGCTTACAGCAACGTGCTACATGTTCTGAATGCCCGAATTGGGAATCTGTGTCAAATCTTTGTTAGGAATTATGTGATCCTTACTAGCTGGAAGTAAGGGAGATGGGGCATGAAGTTATTTCTAGGAGTTGGACACATACCAAGTTTAGCTCAGTTCTGGGCATCTTTGAAATACCTATACAAACTTGTTCCTACATAGTAACTTGCAACTTTGAATGAGAATGTGCTTGCTTACAGCAACGTGTTATATGTTCTAAATGCCCGAATAGGGAATCTGTGTCAAAACTTTGTTAGGAATTATGTGATCCTTACTAGCTGGAAGTAAGGGAGATGGGGCATGAAGTTATTTCTAGGAGTTGGACACATACCAAGTTTAGCTCAGTTCTGGGCATCTTTGAAATACCTATACAAACTTGTTCCTACATAGTAACTTGCAACTTTGAATGAGAATGTGCTTGCTTACAGCAACGTGCTATATGTTCTGAATGCCCGAATTGGGAATCTGTGTCAAAACTTTGTTAGGAATTATGTGATCCTTACTAGCTGGAAGTAAGGGAGATGGGGCATGAAGTTATTTCTAGGAGTTGGACACATACCAAGTTTAGCTCAGTTCTGGGCATCTTTGAAATACCTATACAAACTTGTTCCTACATAGTAACTTGCATCTTTGAATGAGAATCTACTTGCTTACAGCAACGTGCTATACGTTCTAAATGCCCGAATTGGGAATCTGTGTCAAAACTTTGTTAGGAATTATGTGATCCTTACTAGCTGGAAGTAAGTGAGATGGGGCATGAAGTTATTTCTAGGAGTTGGACACATACCAAGTTTAGCTCAGTTCTGGGCATCTTTGAAATACCTATACAAACTTGTTCCTACATAGTAACTTGCAACTTTGAATGAAAATGTGCTTGCTTACAGCAACGTGCTATATGATCTGAATGCCCGAATTGGGAATCTGTGTCAAAACTTTGTTAGGAATTATGTGATCCTTACTAGCTGGAAGTAAGGGAGATGGGCCATGAAGTTATTTCTAGGAGTTGGACACATACCAAGTTTAGCTCAGTTCTGGGCATCTTTGAAATACCTATACAAACTTGTTCCTACATAGTAACTTGCAACTTTGAATGAGAATGTGCTTGCTTACAGCAACGTGCTATATGTTCTGAATGCCCGAATTGGGAATCTGTGTCAAAACTTTGTTAGGAATTATGTGATCCTTACTAGCTGGAAGTAAGGGAGATGGGGCATGAAGTTATTTCTAGGAGTTGGACACATACCAAGTTTAGCTCAGTTCTGGGCATCTTTGAAATACCTATACAAACTTGTTCCTACATAGTAACTTGCATCTTTGAATGAGAATCTACTTGCTTACAGCAACGTGCTATACGTTCTAAATGCCCGAATTGGGAATCTGTGTCAAAACTTTGTTAGGAATTATGTGATCCTTACTAGCTGGAAGTAAGTGAGATGGGGCATGAAGTTATTTCTAGGAGTTGGACACATACCAAGTTTAGCTCAGTTCTGGGCATCTTTGAAATACCTATACAAACTTGTTCCTACATAGTAACTTGCAACTTTGAATGAAAATGTGCTTGCTTACAGCAACGTGCTATATGATCTGAATGCCCGAATTGGGAATCTGTGTCAAAACTTTGTTAGGAATTATGTGATCCTTACTAGCTGGAAGTAAGGGAGATGGGCCATGAAGTTATTTCTAGGAGTTGGACACATACCAAGTTTAGCTCAGTTCTGGGCATCTTTGAAATACCTATACAAACTTGTTCCTACATAGTAACTTGCAACTTTGAATGAAAATGTGCTTGCTTACAGCAACGTGCTATATGTTCTGAATGCCCGAATTGGGAATCTGTGTCAAAAGTTTGTTAGGAATTATGTGATCCTTACTAGCTGGAAGTAAGGGAGATGGGGCATGAAGTTATTTCTAGGAGTTGGACACATACCAAGTTTAGCTCAGTTCTGGGCATCTTTGAAATACCTATACAAACTTGTTCCTACATAGTAACTTGCATCTTTGAATGAGAATCTACTTGCTTACAGCAACGTGCTATACGTTCTAAATGCCCGAATTGGGAATCTGTGTCAAAACTTTGTTAGGAATTATGTGATCCTTACTAGCTGGAAGTAAGGGAGATGGGGCATGAAGTTATTTGTAGGAGTTGGACACATACCAAGTTTAGCTCAGTTCTGGGCATCTTTGAAATACCTATACAAACTTGTTCCTACATAGTAACTTGCAACTTTGAATGAAAATGTGCTTGCTTACAGCAACGTGCTATATGATCTGAATGCCCGAATTGGGAATCTGTGTCAAAACTTTGTTAGGATTTATGTGATCCTTACTAGCTGGAAGTAAGGGAGATGGGGCATGAAGTTATTTCTAGGAGTTGGACACATACCAAGTTTAGCTCAGTTCTGGGCATCTTTGAAATACCTATACAAACTTGTTCCTACATAGTAACTTGCATCATTGAATGAGAATGTGCTTGCTTACAGCAACGTGCTATATGTTCTGAATGCCATAATTGGTAATCTGTGTCAAAACTTTGTTAGGAATTATGTGATCCTTACTAGCTGGAAGTAAGGGAGATGGGGCATGAAGTTATTTCTAGGAGTTGGACACATACCAAGTTTAGCTCAGTTCTGGGCATCTTTGAAATACCTATACAAACTTGTTCCTACATAGTAACTTGCATCTTTGAATGAGAATCTGCTTGCTTACAGCAACGTGCTATATGTTCTGAATGCCCGAATTGGGAATCTGTGTCAAAACTTTGTTAGGAATTATGTGATCCTTACTAGCTGGAAGTAAGGGAGATGGGGCATGAAGTTATTTCTAGGAGTTGGACACATACCAAGTTTAGCTCAGTTCTGGGCATCTTTGAAATACCTATACAAACTTGTTCCTACATAGTAACTTGCAACTTTGAATGAGAATGTGCTTGCTTACAGCAACGTGCTATATGTTCTGAATGCCCGAATTGGGAATCTGTGTCAAAACTTTGTTAGGAATTATGTGATCCTTACTAGCTGGAAGTAAGGGAGATGGGGAATGAAGTTATTTCTAGGAGTTGGACAAATACCAACTTTAGCTCAGTTCTGGGCATCTTTGAAATACCTATACAAACTTGTTCCTACATAGTAACTTGCAACTTTAAATGAAAATGTGCTTGCTTACAGCAACGTGCTATATGTTCTGAAGGCCCGAATTGGGAATCTGTGTCAAAACTTTGTTAGGAATTATGTGATCCTTACTAGCTGGAAGTAAGGGAGATGGGGCATGAAGTTATTTCTAGGAGTTGGACACATACCAAGTTTAGCTCAGTTCTGGGCATCTTTGAAATACCTATACAAACTTGTTCCTACATAGTAACTTGTATCTTTGAATGAGAATGTGCTTGCTTACAGCAACGTGCTATATGTTCTGAATGCCCGAATAGGGAATCTGTGTCAAAACTTTGTTAGGAATTATGTGATCCTTACTAGCTGGAAGTAAGGGAGATGGGGCATGAAGTTATTTCTAGGAGTTGGACACATACCAAGTTTAGCTCAGTTCTGGGCATCTTTGAAATACCTATACAAACTTGTTCCTACATAGTAACTTGCATCTTTGAATGAAAATGTGCTTGCTTACAGCAACGTGCTATATGTTCTGAATGCCCGAATTGGGAATCTGTGTCAAAACTTTGTTAGGAATTATGTGATCCTTACTAGCTGGAAGTAAGGGAGATGGGGCATGAAGTTATTTCTAGGAGTTGGACACATACCAAGTTTAGCTCAGTTCTGGGCATCTTTGAAATACCTATACAAACTTGTTCCTACATAGTAACTTGCAACTTTGAATGAGAATGTGCTTGCTTACAGCAACGTGCTATATGTTCTGAATGCCCGAATTGGGAATCTGTGTCAAAACTTTGTTAGGAATTATGTGATCCTTACTAGCTGGAAGTAAGGGAGATGGGGCATGAAGTTATTTCTAGGAGTTGGACACATACCAAGTTTAGCTCAGTTCTGGGCATCTTTGAAATACCTATACAAACTTGTTCCTACATAGTAACTTGCATCTTTGAATGAGAATGTGCTTGCCTGCAGCAACGTGCTATATGTTCTGAATGCCCGAATAGGGAATCTGTGTCAAAACTTTGTTTGGAATTATGTGATCCTTACTAGCTGGAAGTAAGGGAGATGGGGCATGAAGTTATTTCTAGGAGTTGGACACATACCAAGTTTAGCTCAGTTCTGGGCATCTTTGAAATACCTATACAAACTTGTTCCTACATAGTAACTTGCATCTTTGAATGAGAATGTGCTTGCTTACAGCAACGTGCTATATGTTCTGAATGCCCGAATTGGCAATCTGTGTCAAAACTTTGTTAGGAATTATGTGATCCTTACTAGCTGGAAGTAAGGGAGATGGGGCATGAAGTTATTTCTAGGAGTTGGACACATACCAAGTTTAGCTCAGTTCTGGGCATCTTTGAAATACCTATACAAACTTGTTCCTACATAGTAACTTGCATCTTTGAATGAGAATGTGCTTGCTTGCAGCAACGTGCTATATGTTCTGAATGCCCGAATTGGGAATCTGTGTCAAAACTTTGTTAGGAATTATGTGATCCTTACTAGCTGGAAGTAAGGGAGATGGGGCATGATGTTATTTCTAGGAGTTGGACACATACCAAGTTTAGCTCAGTTCTGGTCATCTTTGAAATACCTATACAAACTTGTTCCTACATAGTAACTTGCATCTTTGAATGAGAATGTGCTTGCTTGCAGCAACGTGCTATATGTTCTGAATGCCCGAATAGGGAATCTGTGTCAAAACTTTGTTAGGAATTATGTGATCCTTACTAGCTGGAAGTAAGGGAGATGGGGCATGAAGTTATTTCTAGGAGTTGGACACATACCAAGTTTAGCTCAGTTCTGGGCATCTTTGAAATACCTATACAAACTTGTTCCTACATAGTAACTTGCAACTTTGAATGAGAATGTGCTTGCTTACAGCAACGTGCTATATGTTCTTAATGCCCGAATTGGGAATCTGTGTCAAAACTTTCTTAGGAATTATGTGATCCTTACTAGCTGGAAGTAAGGGAGATGGGGCATGAAGTTATTTCTAGGAGTTGGACACATACCAAGTTTAGCTCAGTTCTGGGCATCTTTGAAATACCTATACAAACTTGTTCCTACATAGTAACTTGCAACTTTGAATGAGAATGTGCTTGCTTGCAGCAACGTGCTATATGTTCTGAATGCCCGAATTGGGAATCTGTGTCAAAACTTTCTTAGGAATTATGTGATCCTTACTAGCTGGAAGTAAGGGAGATGGGGCATGAAGTTATTTCTAGGAGTTGGACACATACCAAGTTTAGCTCAGTTCTGGGCATCTTTGAAATACCTATACAAACTTGTTCCTACATAGTAACTTGCATCTTTGAATGAGAATGTGCTTGCTTGCAGCAACGTGCTATATGTTCTGAATGCCCGAATAGGGAATCTGTGTCAAAACTTTGTTAGGAATTATGTGATCCTTACTAGCTGGAAGTAAGGGAGATGGGGCATGAAGTTATTTCTAGGAGTTGGACACATACCAAGTTTAGCTCAGTTCTGGGCATCTTTGAAATACCTATACAAACTTGTTCCTACATAGTAACTTGCATCTTTGAATGAGAATGTGCTTGCTTGCAGCAACGTGCTATATGTTCTGAATGCCCGAATAGGGAATCTGTGTCAAAACTTTGTTAGGATTTTGTGATCCTTACTAGCTGGAAGTAAGGGAGATGGGGCATGAAGTTATTTCTAGGAGTTGGACACATACCAAGTTTAGCTCAGTTCTGGGCATCTTTGAAATACCTATACAAACTTGTTCCTACATAGTAACTTGCAACTTTGAATGAGAATGTGCTTGCTTGCAGCAACGTGCTATATGTTCTGAATGCCCGAATAGGGAATCTGTGTCAAAACTTTGTTAGGAATTATGTGATCCTTACTAGCTGGAAGTAAGGGAGATGGGGCATGAAGTTATTTCTAGGAGTTGGACACATACCAAGTTTAGCTCAGTTCTGGGCATCTTTGAAATACCTATACAAACTTGTTCCTACATAGTAACTTGCAACTTTGAATGAGAATGTGCTTGCTTGCAGCAACGTGCTATATGTTCTGAATGCCCGAATAGGGAATCTGTGTCAAAACTTTGTTAGGAATTATGTGATCCTTACTAGCTGGAAGTAAGGGAGATGGGGCATGAAGTTATTTCTAGGAGTTGGACACATACCAAGTTTAGCTCAGTTCTGGGCATCTTTGAAATACCTATACAAACTTGTTCCTACATAGTAACTTGCAACTTTGAATGAGAATGTGCTTGCTTACAGCAACGTGCTATATGTTCTGAATGCCCGAATTGGGAATCTGTGTCAAAACTTTGTTAGGAATTATGTGATCCGTACTAGCTGGAAGTAAGGGAGATGGGGCATGAAGTTATTTCTAGGAGTTGGACACATACCAAGTTTAGCTCAGTTCTGGGCATCTTTGAAATACCTATACAAACTTGTTCCTACATAGTAACTTGCAACTTTGAATGAGAATGTGCTTGCTTACAGCAACGTGCTATATGTTCTGAATGCCCGAATTGGGAATCTGTGTCAAAACTTTGTTAGGAATTATGTGATCCTTACTAGCTGGAAGTAAGGGAGATGGGGCATGAAGTTATTTCTAGGAGTTGGACACATACCAAGTTTAGCTCAGTTCTGGGCATCTTTGAAATACCTATACAAACTTGTTCCTACATAGTAACTTGCAACTTTGAATGAGAATGTGCTTGCTTACAGCAACGTGCTATATGTTCTGAATGCCCGAATTGGGAATCTGTGTCAAAACTTTCTTAGGAATTATGTGATCCTTACTAGCTGGAAGTAAGGGAGATGGGGCATGAAGTTATTTCTAGGAGTTGGACACATACCAAGTTTAGCTCAGTTCTGGGCATCTTTGAAATACCTATACAAACTTGTTCCTACATAGTAACTTGCAACTTTGAATGAGAATGTGCTTGCTTGCAGCAACGTGCTATACGTTCTGAATGCCCGAATTGGGAATCTGTGTCAAAACTTTGTTAGGAATTATGTGATCCTTACTAGCTGGAAGTAAGGGAGATGGGGCATGAAGTTATTTCTAGGAGTTGGACACATACCAAGTTTAGCTCAGTTCTGGGCATCTTTGAAATACCTATACAAACTTGTTCCTACATAGTAACTTGCATCTTTGAATGAGAATGTGCTTGCTTGCAGCAACGTGCTATACGTTCTGAATGCCCGAATAGGGAATCTGTGTCAAAACTTTGTTAGGAATTATCTGATCCTTACTAGCTGGAAGTAATGGAGATGGGGCATGAAGTTATTTCTAGGAGTTGGACACATACCAAGTTTAGCTCAGTTCTGGGCATCTTTGAAATACCTATACACACTTGTTCCTACATAGTAACTTGCATCTTTGAATGAGAATCTACTTGCTTACAGCAACGTGCTATACGTTCTGAATGCCCGAATAGGGAATCTGTGTCAAAACTTTGTTAGGAATTATGTGATCCTTACTAGCTGGAAGTAAGGGAGATGGGGCATGAAGTTATTTCTAGGAGTTGGACACATACCAAGTTTAGCTCAGTTCTGGGCATCTTTGAAATACCTATACAAACTTGTTCCTACATAGTAACTTGCATCTTTGAATGAGAATCTGCTTGCTTACAGCAACGTGCTATACGTTCTGAATGCCCGAATTGGGAATCTGTGTCAAAACTTTGTTAGGAATTATGTGATCCTTACTAGCTGGAAGTAAGGGAGATGGGGCATGAAGTTATTTCTAGGAGTTGGACACATACCAAGTTTAGCTCAGTTCTGGGCATCTTTGAAATACCTATACAAACTTGTTCCTACATAGTAACTTGCATCTTTGAATGAGAATGTGCTTGCTTACAGCAACGTGCTATATGTTCTGATTGCCCGAATTGGGAATCTGTGTCAAAACTTTGTTAGGAATTATGTGATCCTTACTAGCTGGAAGTAAGGGAGATGGGGCATGAAGTTATTTCTAGGAGTTGGACACATACCAGGTTTAGCTCAGTTCTGGGCATCTTTGAAATACCTATACAAACTTGTTCCCACATAGTAGCTTGCATCTTTGAATGAGAATGTGCTTGCTTACAGCAACGTGCTATATGTTCTGAATGCCCGAATTGGCAATCTGTGTCAAAACATTGTTAGGAATTATGTGATCCTTACTAGCTGGAAGTAAGGGAGATGGGGCATGAAGTTATTTCTAGGAGTTGGACACATACCAAGTTTAGCTCAGTTCTGGGCATCTTTGAAATACCTATACAAACTTGTTCCTACATAGTAACTTGCATCTTTGAATGAGAATCTGCTTGCTTACAGCAACGTGCTATATGTTCTGAATCCCCGAATTGGGAATCTGTGTCAAAACTTTGTTAGGAATTATGTGATCCTTACTAGCTGGAAGTAAGGGAGATGGGGCATGAAGTTATTTCTAGGAGTTGGACACATACCAAGTTTAGCTCAGTTCTGGGCATCTTTGAAATACCTATACAAACTTGTTCCTACATAGTAACTTGCATCTTTGAATGAAAATGTGCTTGCTTACAGCAACGTGCTATATGTTCTGAATGCCCGAATTGGGAATCTGTGTCAAAACTTTGTTAGGAATTATGTGATCCTTACTAGCTGGAAGTAAGGGAGATGGGGCATGAAGTTATTTCTAGGAGTTGGACACATACCAAGTTTAGCTCAGTTCTGGGCATCTTTGAAATACCTATACAAACTTGTTCCTACATAGTAACTTGCAACTTTGAATGAAAATGTGCTTGCTTACAGCAACATGCTATATGTTCTGAATGCCCGAATTGGGAATCTGTGTCAAAACTTTGTTAGGAATTATGTGATCCTTACTAGCTGGAAGTAAGGGAGATGGGGCATGAAGTTATTTCTAGGAGTTGGACACATACCAAGTTTAGCTCAGTTCTGGGCATCTTTGAAATACCTATACAAACTTGTTCCTACATAGTAACTTGCAACTTTGAATGAGAATGTGCTTGCTTACAGCAACGTGCTATATGTTCTGAATGCCCGAATTGGGAATCTGTGTCAAAACTTTGTTAGGAATTGTGTGATCCTTACTAGCTGGAAGTAAGGGAGATGGGGCATGAAGTTATTTCTAGGAGTTGGACACATACCAAGTTTAGCTCAGTTCTGGGCATCTTTGAAATACCTATACAAACTTGTTCCTACATAGTAACTTGCATCTTTGAATGAGAATGTGCTTGCTTGCAGCAACGTGCTATATGTTCTGAATGCCCGAATAGGGAATCTGTGTCAAAACGTTGTTAGGAATTATGTGATCCTTACTAGCTGGAAGTAAGGGAGATGGGGCATGAAGTTATTTCTAGGAGTTGGACACATACCAAGTCTAGCTCAGTTCTGGGCATCTTTGAAATACCTATACAAACTTGTTCCTACATAGTAACTTGCATCTTTGAATGAGAATGTGCTTGCTTGCAGCAACGTGCTATACGTTCTGAATGCCCGAATAGGGAATCTGTGTCAAAACTTTGTTAGGAATTATGTGATCCTTACTAGCTGGAAGTAAGGGAGATGGGGCATGAAGTTATTTCTAGGAGTTGGACACATACCAAGTCTAGCTCAGTTCTGGGCATCTTTGAAATACCTATACAAACTTGTTCCTACATAGTAACTTGCATCATTGAATGAGAATGTGCTTGCTTACAGCAACGTGCTATACGTTCTGAATGCCCGAATAGGGAATCTGTGTCAAAACTTTGTTAGGAATTATGTGATCCTTACTAGCTGGAAGTAAGGGAGATGGGGCATGAAGTTATTTCTAGGAGTTGGACACATACCAAGTTTAGCTCAGTTCTGGGCATCTTTGAAATACCTATACAAACTTGTTCCTACATAGTAACTTGCATCTTTGAATGAGAATCTGCTTGCTTACAGCAACGTGCTATACGTTCTAAATGCCCGAATTGGGAATCTGTGTCAAAACTTTGTTAGGAATTATGTGATCCTTACTAGCTGGAAGTAAGGGAGATGGGGCATGAAGTTATTTCTAGGAGTTGGACACATACCAAGTTTAGCTCAGTTCTGGGCATCTTTGAAATACCTATACAAACTTGTTCCTACATAGTAACTTGCATCTTTGAATGAGAATGTGCTTGCTTACAGCAACGTGCTATATGTTCTGATTGCCCGAATTGGGAATCTGTGTCAAAACTTTGTTAGGAATTATGTGATCCTTACTAGCTGGAAGTAAGGGAGATGGGGCATGAAGTTATTTCTAGGAGTTGGACACATACCAGGTTTAGCTCAGTTCTGGGCATCTTTGAAATACCTATACAAACTTGTTCCCACATAGTAACTTGCATCTTTGAATGAGAATGTGCTTGCTTACAGCAACGTGCTATATGTTCTGAATGCCCGAATTGGGAATCTGTGTCAAAACTTTGTTAGGAATTATGTGATCCTTACTAGCTGGAAGTAAGGGAGATGGGGCATGAAGTTATTTCTAGGAGTTGGACACATACCAAGTTTAGCTCAGTTCTGGGCATCTTTGAAATACCTATACAAACTTGTTCCCACATAGTAACTTGCATCTTTGAATGAGAATGTGCTTGCTTACAGCAACGTGCTATATGTTCTGAATGCCCGAATTGGCAATTTGTGTCAAAACATTGTTAGGAATTATGTGATCCTTACTAGCTGGAAGTAAGGGAGATGGGGCATGAAGTTATTTCTAGGAGTTGGACACATACCAAGTTTAGCTCAGTTCTGGGCATCTTTGAAATACCTATACAAACTTGTTCCTACATAGTAACTTGCAACTTTGAATGAGAATGTGCTTGCTTACAGCAACGTGCTATATGTTCTGAATGCCCGAATTGGGAATCTGTGTCAAAACTTTGTTAGGAATTGTGGGATCCTTACTAGCTGGAAGTAAGGGAGATGGGGCATGAAGTTATTTCTAGGAGTTGGACACATACCAAGTTTAGCTCAGTTCTGGGCATCTTTGAAATACCTATACAAACTTGTTCCTACATAGTAACTTGCATCTTTGAATGAGAATGTGCTTGCTTGCAGCAACGTGCTATATGTTCTGAATGCCCGAATAGGGAATCTGTGTCAAAACTTTGTTAGGAATTATGTGATCCTTACTAGCTGGAAGTAAGGGAGATGGGGCATGAAGTTATTTCTAGGAGTTGGACACATACCAAGTTTAGCTCAGTTCTGGGCATCTTTGAAATACCTATACAAACTTGTTCCTAAATAGTAACTTGCAACTTTGAATGAGAATGTGCTTGCTTGCAGCAACGTGCTATATGTTCTGAATGCCCGAATAGGGAATCTGTGTCAAAACTTTGTTAGGAATTATGTGATCCTTACTAGCTGGAAGTAAGGGAGATGGGGCATGAAGTTATTTCTAGGAGTTGGACACATACCAAGTTTAGCTCAGTTCTGGGCATCTTTGAAATACCTATACAAACTTGTTCCTACATAGTAACTTGCATCTTTGAATGAGAATCTGCTTGCTTACAGCAACATGCTATATGTTCTGAATGCCCGAATTGGGAATCTGTGTCAAAACATTGTTAGGAATTATGTGATCCTTACTAGCTGGAAGTAAGTGAGATGGGGCATGAAGTTATTTCTAGGAGTTGGACACATACCAAGTTTAGCTCAGTTCTGGGCATCTTTGAAATACCTATACAAACTTGTTCCTAAATAGTAACTTGCAACTTTGAATGAGAATGTGCTTGCTTGCAGCAACGTGCTATATGTTCTGAATGCCCGAATAGGGAATCTGTGTCAAAACTTTGTTAGGAATTATGTGATCCTTACTAGCTGGAAGTAAGGGAGATGGGGCATGAAGTTATTTCTAGGAGTTGGACACATACCAAGTTTAGCTCAGTTCTGGGCATCTTTGAAATACCTATACAAACTTTTCCTACATAGTATCTTGCATCTTTGAATGAGAATGTGCTTGCTTGCAGCAACGTGCTATATGTTCTGAATGCCCGAATAGGGAATCTGTGTCAAAACTTTGTTAGGAATTATGTGATCCTTACTAGCTGGAAGTAAGGGAGATGGGGCATGAAGTTATTTCTAGGAGTTGGACACATACCAAGTTTAGCTCAGTTCTGGGCATCTTTGAAATACCTATACAAACTTGTTCCTACATAGTAACTTGCATCTTTGAATGAGAATCTGCTTGCTTACAGCAACGTGCTATATGTTCTGAATGCCCGAATTGGGAATCTGTGTCAAAACTTTGTTAGGAATTATGTGATCCTTACTAGCTGGAAGTAAGGGAGATGGGGCATGAAGTTATTTCTAGGAGTTGGACACATACCAAGTTTAGCTCAGTTCTGGGCATCTTTGAAATACCTATACAAACTTCTTCCTACATAGTAACTTGCAACTTTGAATGAGAATGTGCTTGCTTACAGCAACGTGCTATATGTTCTAAATGCCCGAATTGGGAATCTGTGTCAAAACTTTGTTAGGAATTATGTGATCCTTACTAGCTGGAAGTAAGGGAGATGGGCCATGAAGTTATTTCTAGGAGTTGGACACATACCAAGTTTAGCTCAGTTCTGGGCATCTTTGAAATACCTATACAAACTTGTTCCTACATAGTAACTTGCAACTTTGAATGAAAATGTGCTTGCTTACAGCAACGTGCTATATGTTCTGAATGCCCGAATTGGGAATCTGTGTCAAAACTTTGTTAGGAATTATGTGATCCTTACTAGCTGGAAGTAAGGGAGATGGGGCATGAAGTTATTTCTAGGAGTTGGACACATACCAAGTTTAGCTCAGTTCTGGGCATCTTTGAAATACCTATACAAACTTGTTCCTACATAGTAACTTGCATCTTTGAATGAGAATCTACTTGCTTACAGCAACGTGCTATACGTTCTAAATGCCCGAATTGGGAATCTGTGTCAAAACTTTGTTAGGAATTATGTGATCCTTACTAGCTGGAAGTAAGGGAGATGGGGCATGAAGTTATTTGTAGGAGTTGGACACATACCAAGTTTAGCTCAGTTCTGGGCATCTTTGAAATACCTATACAAACTTGTTCCTACATAGTAACTTGCAACTTTGAATGAAAATGTGCTTGCTTACAGCAACGTGCTATATGATCTGAATGCCCGAATTGGGAATCTGTGTCAAAATTTGTTAGGAATTATGTGATCCTTACTAGCTGGAAGTAAGGGAGATGGGGCATGAAGTTATTTCTAGGAGTTGGACACATACCAAGTTTAGCTCAGTTCTGGGCATCTTTGAAATACCTATACAAACTTGTTCCTACATAGTAACTTGCAACTTTGAATGAAAATGTGCTTGCTTACAGCAACGTGCTATATGTTCTGAATGCCCGAATTGGGAATCTGTGTCAAAACTTTGTTAGGAATTATGTGATCCTTACTAGCTGGAAGTAAGGGAGATGGGGCATGAAGTTATTTCTAGGAGTTGGACACATACCAAGTTTAGCTCAGTTCTGGGCATCTTTGAAATACCTATACAAACTTGTTCCTACATAGTAACTTGCATCTTTGAATGAGAATCTACTTGCTTACAGCAACGTGCTATACGTTCTAAATGCCCGAATTGGGAATCTGTGTCAAAACTTTGTTAGGAATTATGTGATCCTTACTAGCTGGAAGTAAGGGAGATGGGGCATGAAGTTATTTGTAGGAGTTGGACACATACCAAGTTTAGCTCAGTTCTGGGCATCTTTGAAATACCTATACAAACTTGTTCCTACATAGTAACTTGCAACTTTGAATGAAAATGTGCTTGCTTACAGCAACGTGCTATATGATCTGAATGCCCGAATTGGGAATCTGTGTCAAAATTTGTTAGGAATTATGTGATCCTTACTAGCTGGAAGTAAGGGAGATGGGGCATGAAGTTATTTCTAGGAGTTGGACACATACCAAGTTTAGCTCAGTTCTGGGCATCTTTGAAATACCTATACAAACTTGTTCCTACATAGTAACTTGCATCTTTGAATGAGAATCTGCTTGCTTACAGCAACGTGCTATATGTTCTGAATGCCCGAATTGGGAATCTGTGTCAAAACTTTGTTAGGAATTATGTAATCCTTACTAGCTGGAAGTAAGTGAGATGGGGCATGAAGTTATTTCTAGGAGTTGGACACATACCAAGTTTAGCTCAGTTCTGGGCATCTTTGAAATACCTATACAAACTTGTTCCTACATAGTAACTTGCATCTTAGAATGAGAATGTGCTTGCTTACAGCAACGTGCTATATGTTCTGAATGCCCGAATTGGCAATCTGTGTCAAAACTTTGTTAGGAATTATGTGATCCTTACTAGCTGGAAGTAAGGCAGATGGGGCATGAAGTTATTTCTAGGAGTTGGACACATACCAAGTTTAGCTCAGTTCTGGGCATCTTTGAAATACCTATACAAACTTTTCCTACATAGTATCTTGCATCTTTGAATGAGAATGTGCTTGCTTGCAGCAACGTGCTATATGTTCTGAATGCCCGAATAGGGAATCTGTGTCAAAACTTTGTTAGGAATTATGTGATCCTTACTAGCTGGAAGTAAGGGAGATGGGGCATGAAGTTATTTCTAGGAGTTGGACACATACCAAGTTTAGCTCAGTTCTGGGCATCTTTGAAATACCTATACAAACTTGTTCCTACATAGTAACTTGCATCTTTGAATGAGAATCTGCTTGCTTACAGCAACGTGCTATATGTTCTGAATGCCCGAATTGGGAATCTGTGTCAAAACTTTGTTAGGAATTAGGTGATCCTTACTAGCTGGAAGTAAGGGAGATGGGGCATGAAGTTATTTCTAGGAGTTGGACACATACCAAGTTTAGCTCAGTTCTGGGCATCTTTGAAATACCTATACAAACTTGTTCCTACATAGTAACTTGCAACTTTGAATGAAAATGTGCTTGCTTACAGCAACGTGCTATATGTTCTAAATGCCCGAATTGGGAATCTGTGTCAAAACGTTGTTAGGAATTATGTGATCCTTACTAGCTGGAAGTAAGGGAGATGGGCCATGAAGTTATTTCTAGGAGTTGGACACATACCAAGTTTAGCTCAGTTCTGGGCATCTTTGAAATACCTATACAAACTTGTTCCTACATAGTAACTTGCAACTTTGAATGAAAATGTGCTTGCTTACAGCAACGTGCTATATGTTCTGAATGCCCGAATTGGGAATCTGTGTCAAAACTTTGTTAGGAATTATGTGATCCTTACTAGCTGGAAGTAAGGGAGATGGGGCATGAAGTTATTTCTAGGAGTTGGACACATACCAAGTTTAGCTCAGTTCTGGGCATCTTTGAAATACCTATACAAACTTGTTCCTACATAGTAACTTGCATCTTTGAATGAGAATCTACTTGCTTACAGCAACGTGCTATACGTTCTAAATGCCCGAATTGGGAATCTGTGTCAAAACTTTGTTAGGAATTATGTGATCCTTACTAGCTGGAAGTAAGGGAGATGGGGCATGAAGTTATTTGTAGGAGTTGGACACATACCAAGTTTAGCTCAGTTCTGGGCATCTTTGAAATACCTATACAAACTTGTTCCTACATAGTAACTTGCAACTTTGAATGAAAATGTGCTTGCTTACAGCAACGTGCTATATGATCTGAATGCCCGAATTGGGAATCTGTGTCAAAACTTTGTTAGGAATTATGTGATCCTTACTAGCTGGAAGTAAGGGAGATGGGGCATGAAGTTATTTCTAGGAGTTGGACACATACCAAGTTTAGCTCAGTTCTGGGCATCTTTGAAATACCTATACAAACTTGTTCCTACATAGTAACTTGCATCATTGAATGAGAATCTGCTTGCTTACAGCAACGTGCTATATGTTCTGAATGCCCGAATTGGGAATCTGTGTCAAAACTTTGTTAGGAATTATGTGATCCTTACTAGCTGGAAGTAAGTGAGATGGGGCATGAAGTTATTTCTAGGAGTTGGACACATACCAAGTTTAGCTCAGTTCTGGGCATCTTTGAAATACCTATACAAACTTGTTCCTACATAGTAACTTGCAACTTTGAATGAGAATGTGCTTGCTTGCAGCAACGTGCTGTATGTTCTGAATGCCCGAATAGGGAATCTGTGTCAAAACTTTGTTAGGAATTATGTGATCCTTACTAGCTGGAAGTAAGGGAGATGGGGCATGAAGTTATTTCTAGGAGTTGGACACATACCAAGTTTAGCTCAGTTCTGGGCATCTTTGAAATACCTATACAAACTTGTTCCTACATAGTAACTTGCATCTTTGAATGAGAATGTGCTTGCTTACAGCAACGTGCTATATGTTCTGAATGCCCGAATAGGGAATCTGTGTCAAAACTTTGTTAGGAATTATGTGATCCTTACTAGCTGGAAGTAAGTGAGATGGGGCATGAAGTTATTTCTAGGAGTTGGACACATACCAAGTTTAGCTCAGTTCTGGGCATCTTTGAAATACCTATACAAACTTGTTCCTACATAGTAACTTGCAACTTTGAATGAGAATGTGCTTGCTTGCAGCAACGTGCTATATGTTCTGAATGCCCGATTAGGGAATCTGTGTCAAAACTTTGTTAGGAATTATGTGATCCTTACTAGCTGGAAGTAAGGGAGATGGGGCATGAAGTTATTTCTAGGAGTTGGACACATACCAAGTTTAGCTCAGTTCTGGGCATCTTTGAAGTACCTATACAAACTTGTTCCTACATAGTAACTTGCAACTTTGAATGAGAATGTGCTTGCTTACAGCAACGTGCTATATGTTCTGAATGCCCGAATTGGGAATCTGTGTCAAAACTTTGTTAGGAATTATGTGATCCTTACTAGCTGGAAGTAAGGGAGAAGGGGCATCAAGTTATTTCTAGGAGTTGGACACATACCAAGTTTAGCTCAGTTCTGGGCATCTTTGAAATACCTATACAAACTTGTTCCTACATAGTAACTTGCAACTTTGAATGAGAATGTGCTTGCTTACAGCAACGTGCTACATGTTCTGAATGCCCGAATAGGGAATCTGTGTCAAAACTTTGTTAGGAATTATGTGATCCTTACTAGCTGGAAGTAAGGGAGATGGGGCATGAAGTTATTTCTAGGAGTTGGACACATACCAAGTTTAGCTCAGTTCTGGGCATCTTTGAAATACCTATACAAACTTGTTCCTACATAGTAACTTGCATCTTTGAATGAGAATCTGCTTGCTTACAGCAACGTGCTACATGTTCTGAATGCCCGAATAGGGAATCTGTGTCAAAACTTTGTTAGGAATTATGTGATCCTTACTAGCTGGAAGTAAGGGAGATGGGGCATGAAGTTATTTCTAGGAGTTGGACACATACCAAGTTTAGCTCAGTTCTGGGCATCTTTGAAATACCTATACAAACTTGTTCCTACATAGTAACTTGCAACTTTGAATGAAAATGTGCTTGCTTACAGCAACGTGCTACATGATCTGAATGCCCGAATTGGGAATCTGTGTCAAATCTTTGTTAGGAATTATGTGATCCTTACTAGCTGGAAGTAAGGGAGATGGGGCATGAAGTTATTTCTAGGAGTTGGACACATACCAAGTTTAGCTCAGTTCTGGGCATCTTTGAAATACCTATACAAACTTGTTCCTACATAGTAACTTGCAACTTTGAATGAGAATGTGCTTGCTTACAGCAACGTGTTATATGTTCTAAATGCCCGAATAGGGAATCTGTGTCAAAACTTTGTTAGGAATTATGTGATCCTTACTAGCTGGAAGTAAGGGAGATGGGGCATGAAGTTATTTCTAGGAGTTGGACACATACCAAGTTTAGCTCAGTTCTGGGCATCTTTGAAATACCTATACAAACTTGTTCCTACATAGTAACTTGCAACTTTGAATGAGAATGTGCTTGCTTACAGCAACGTGCTATATGTTCTGAATGCCCGAATTGGGAATCTGTGTCAAAACTTTGTTAGGAATTATGTGATCCTTACTAGCTGGAAGTAAGGGAGATGGGGCATGAAGTTATTTCTAGGAGTTGGACACATACCAAGTTTAGCTCAGTTCTGGGCATCTTTGAAATACCTATACAAACTTGTTCCTACATAGTAACTTGCATCTTTGAATGAGAATCTACTTGCTTACAGCAACGTGCTATACGTTCTAAATGCCCGAATTGGGAATCTGTGTCAAAACTTTGTTAGGAATTATGTGATCCTTACTAGCTGGAAGTAAGGGAGATGGGGCATGAAGTTATTTCTAGGAGTTGGACAGATACCAGGTTTAGCTCAGTTCTGGGCATCTTTGAAATACCTATACAAACTTGTTCCTACATAGTAACTTGCATCTTTGAATGAGAATGTGCTTGCTTACAGCAACGTGCTATATGTTCTGAATGCCCGAATTGGGAATCTGTGTCAAAACGTTGTTAGGAATTATGTGATCCTTACTAGCTGGAAGTAAGGGAGATGGGGCATGAAGTTATTTCTAGGAGTTGGACACATACCAAGTTTAGCTCAGTTCTGGGCATCTTTGAAATACCTATACAAACTTGTTCCCACATAGTAACTTGCAACTTTGAATGAGAATGTGCTTGCTTGCAGCAACGTGCTATATGTTCTGAATGCCCGAATAGGGAATCTGTGTCAAAACTTTGTTAGGAATTATGTGATCCGTACTAACTGGAAGTAAGGGAGATGGGGCATGAAGTTATTTCTAGGAGTTGGACACATACCAAATTTAGCTCAGTTCTGGGCATCTTTGAAATACCTATACAAACTTGTTCCTACATAGTAACTTGCAACTTTGAATGAGAATGTGCTTGCTTGCAGCAACGTGCTATATGTTCTGAATGCCCGAATTGGGAATCTGTGTCAAAACTTTGTTAGGAATTATGTGATCCGTACTAGCTGGAAGTAAGGGAGATGGGGCATGAAGTTATTTCTAGGAGTTGGACACATACCAAGTTTAGCTCAGTTCTGGGCATCTTTGAAATACCTATACAAACTTGTTCCTACATAGTAACTTGCAACTTTGAATGAGAATGTGCTTGCTTGCAGCAACGTGCTATATGTTCTGAATGCCCGAATTGGGAATCTGTGTCAAAACTTTGTTAGGAATTATGTGATCCTTACTAGCTGGAAGTAAGGGAGATGGGGCATGAAGTTATTTCTAGGAGTTGGACACATACCAAGTTTAGCTCAGTTCTGGGCATCTTTGAAATACCTATACAAACTTGTTCCTACATAGTAACTTGCATCTTTGAATGAGAATGTGCTTGCTTGCAGCAACGTGCTATATGTTCTGAATGCCCGAATTGAGAATCTGTGTCAAAACTTTGTTAGGAATTATGTGATCCTTACTAGCTGGAAGTAAGGGAGATGGGGCATGAAGTTATTTCTAGGAGTTGGACACATACCAAGTTTAGCTCAGTTCTGGGCATCTTTGAAATACCTATACAAACTTGTTCCTACATAGTAACTTGCATCTTTGAATGAGAATGTGCTTGCTTACAGCAACGTGCTATATGTTCTGAATGCCCGAATTGGGAATCTGTGTCAAAACTTTGTTAGGAATTATGTGATCCTTACTAGCTGGAAGTAAGGGAGATGGGGCATGAAGTTATTTCTAGGAGTTGGACACATACCAAGTTTAGCTCAGTTCTGGGCATCTTTGAAATACCTATACAAACTTGTTCCTACATAGTAACTTGCATCTTTGAATGAGAATGTGCTTGCTTACAGCAACGTGCTATATGTTCTGATTGCCCGAATTGGCAATCTGTGTCAAAACTTTGTTAGGAATTATGTGATCCTTACTAGCTGGAAGTAAGGGAGATGGGGCATGAAGTTATTTCTAGGAGTTGGACACATACCAAGTTTAGCTCAGTTCTGGGCATCTTTGAAATACCTATACAAACTTGTTCCTACATAGTAACTTGCATCTTTGAATGAGAATGTGCTTGCTTACAGCAACGTGCTATATGTTCTGATTGCCCGAATTGGCAATCTGTGTCAAAACTTTGTTAAGAATTATGTGATCCTTACTAGCTGGAAGTAAGGGAGATGGGGCATGAAGTTATTTCTAGGAGTTGGTCACATACCAAGTTTAGCTCAGTTCTGGGCATCTTTGAAATACCTATACAAACTTGTTCCCACATAGTAACTTGCAACTTTGAATGAGAATGTGCTTGCTTACAGCAACGTGCTATATGTTCTGAATGCCCGATTTGGGAATCTGTGTCAAAACTTTGTTAGGAATTATGTGATCCTTACTAGCTGGAAGTAAGGGAGATGGGGCATGAAGTTATTTCTAGGAGTTGGACACATACCAAGTTTAGCTCAGTTCTGGGCATCTTTGAAATACCTATACAAACTTGTTCCCACATAGTAACTTGCATCTTTGAATGAGAATGTGCTTGCTTACAGCAACGTGCTATATGTTCTGAATGCCCGAATTGGCAATCTGTGTCAAAACATTGTTAGGAATTATGTGATCCTTACTAGCTGGAAGTAAGGGAGATGGGGCATGAAGTTATTTCTAGGAGTTGGACACATACCAAGTTTAGCTCAGTTCTGGGCATCTTTGAAATACCTATACAAACTTGTTCCTACATAGTAACTTGCATCTTTGAATGAGAATCTGCTTGCTTACAGCAACGTGCTATATGTTCTGAATGCCCGAATTGGGAATCTGTGTCAAAACTTTGTTAGGAATTATGTGATCCTTACTAGCTGGAAGTAAGGGAGATGGGGCATGAAGTTATTTCTAGGAGTTGGACACATACCAAGTTTAGCTCAGTTCTGGGCATCTTTGAAATACCTATACAAACTTGTTCCTACATAGTAACTTGCAACTTTGAATGAAAACGTGCTTGCTTACAGCAACGTGCTATATGTTCTGAATGCCCGAATTGGGAATCTGTGTCAAAACTTTGTTAGGAATTATGTGATCCTTACTAGCTGGAAGTAAGGGAGATGGGGAATGAAGTTATTTCTAGGAGTTGGACAAATAGCAAGTTTAGCTCAGTTCTGGGCATCTTTGAAATACCTATACAAACTTGTTCCTACATAGTAACTTGCATCTTTGAATGAGAATCTGCTTGCTTACAGCAACGTGCTATATGTTCTGAATGCCCGAATTGGGAATCTGTGTCAAAACTTTGTTAGGAATTATGTGATCCTTACTAGCTGGAAGTAAGGGAGATGGGGCATGAAGTTATTTCTAGGAGTTGGACACATACCAAGTTTAGCTCAGTTCTGGGCATCTTTGAAATACCTATACAAACTTGTTCCTACATAGTAACTTGCAACTTTGAATGAAAATGTGCTTGCTTACAGCAACGTGCTATATGTTCTGAATGCCCGAATTGGGAATCTGTGTCAAAACTTTGTTAGGAATTATGTGATCCTTACTAGCTGGAAGTAAGGGAGATGGGGCATGAAGTTATTTCTAGGAGTTGGACACATACCAAGTTTAGCTCAGTTCTGGGCATCTTTGAAATACCTATACAAACTTGTTCCTACATAGTAACTTGCAACTTTGAATGAGAATGTGCTTGCTTACAGCAACGTGCTATATGTTCTGAATGCCCGAATTGGGAATCTGTGTCAAAACTTTGTTAGGAATTATGTGATCCTTACTAGCTGGAAGTAAGGGAGATGGGGCATGAAGTTATTTCTAGGAGTTGGACACATACCAAGTTTAGCTCAGTTCTGGGCATCTTTGAAATACCTATACAAACTTGTTCCTACATAGTAACTTGCATCTTTGAATGAGAATGTGCTTGCTTGCAGCAACGTGCTATATGTTCTGAATGCCCGAATAGGGAATCTGTTTCAAAACTTTGTTTGGAATTATGTGATCCTTACTAGCTGGAAGTAAGGGAGATGGGGCATGAAGTTATTTCTAGGAGTTGGACACATACCAAGTTTAGCTCAGTTCTGGGCATCTTTGAAATACCTATACAAACTTGTTCCTACCTAGTAACTTGCATCTTTGAATGAGAATGTGCTTGCTGACAGCAACGTGCTATATGTTCTGAATGCCCGAATTGGCAATCTGTGTCAAAACTTTGTTAGGAATTATGTGATCCTTACTAGCTGGAAGTAAGGGAGATGGGGCATGAAGTTATTTCTAGGAGTTGGACACATACCAAGTTTAGCTCAGTTCTGGGCATCTTTGAAATACCTATACAAACTTGTTCCTACATAGTAACTTGCATCTTTGAATGAGAATGTGCTTGCTTGCAGCAACGTGCTATATGTTCTGAATGCCCGAATTGGGAATCTGTGTCAAAACTTTGTTAGGAATTATGTGATCCTTACTAGCTGGAAGTAAGGGAGATGGGGCATGATGTTATTTCTAGGAGTTGGACACATACCAAGTTTAGCTCAGTTCTGGTCATCTTTGAAATACCTATACAAACTTGTTCCTACATAGTAACTTGCATCTTTGAATGAGAATGTGCTTGCTTGCAGCAACGTGCTATATGTTCTGAATGCCCGAATAGCGAATCTGTGTCAAAACTTTGTTAGGAATTATGTGATCCTTACTAGCTGGAAGTAAGGGAGATGGGGCATGAAGTTATTTCTAGGAGTTGGACACATACCAAGTTTAGCTCAGTTCTGGGCATCTTTGAAATACCTATACAAACTTGTTCCTACAGAGTAACTTGCAACTTTGAATGAAAATGTGCTTGCTTACAGCAACGTGCTATATGTTCTGAATGCCCGTATTGGGAATCTGTGTCAAAACTTTCTTAGGAATTATGTGATCCTTACTAGCTGGAAGTAAGGGAGATGGGGCATGAAGTTATTTCTAGGAGTTGGACACATACCAAGTTTAGCTCAGTTCTGGGCATCTTTGAAATACCTATACAAACTTGTTCCTACATAGTAACTTGCAACTTTGAATGAGAATGTGCTTGCTTACAGCAACGTGCTATATGTTCTGAATGCCCGAATTGGGAATCTGTGTCAAAACTTTCTTAGGAATTATGTGATCCTTACTAGCTGGAAGTAAGGGAGATGGGGCATGAAGTTATTTCTAGGAGTTGGACACATACCAAGTTTAGCTCAGTTCTGGGCATCTTTGAAATACCTATACAAACTTGTTCCTACATAGTAACTTGCAACTTTGAATGAGAATGTGCTTGCTTACAGCAACGTGCTATATGTTCTGAATGCCCGAATTGGGAATCTGTGTCAAAACTTTCTTAGGAATTATGTGATCCTTACTAGCTGGAAGTAAGGGAGATGGGGCATGAAGTTATTTCTAGGAGTTGGACACATACCAAGTTTAGCTCAGTTCTGGGCATCTTTGAAATACCTATACAAACTTGTTCCTACATAGTAACTTGCAACTTTGAATGAGAATGTGCTTGCTTGCAGCAACGTGCTATATGTTCTGAATGCCCGAATTGGGAATCTGTGTCAAAACTTTCTTAGGAATTATGTGATCCTTACTAGCTGGAAGTAAGGGAGATGGGGCATGAAGTTATTTCTAGGAGTTGGACACATACCAAGTTTAGCTCAGTTCTGGGCATCTTTGAAATACCTATACAAACTTGTTCCTACATAGTAACTTGCATCTTTGAATGAGAATGTGCTTGCTTGTAGCAACGTGCTATATGTTCTGAATGCCCGAATAGGGAATCTGTGTCAAAACTTTGTTAGGAATTATGTGATCCTTACTAGCTGAAAGTAAGGGAGATGGGGCATGAAGTTATTTCTAGGAGTTGGACACATACCAAGTTTAGCTCAGTTCTGGGCATCTTTGAAATACCTATACAAACTTGTTCCTACATAGTAACTTGCATCTTTGAATGAGAATGTGCTTGCTTACAGCAACGTGCTATATGTTCTGAATGCCCGAATTGGGAATCTGTGTCAAAACTTTGTTAGGAATTATGTGATCCTTACTAGCTGGAAGTAAGGGAGATGGGGCATGAAGTTATTTCTAGGAGTTGGACACATACCAAGTTTAGCTCAGTTCTGGGCATCTTTGAAATACCTATACAAACTTGTTCCTACATAGTAACTTGCAACTTTGAATGAAAATGTGCTTGCTTACAGCAACGTGCTATATGTTCTGAATGACCGAATTGGGAATCTGTGTCAAAACTTTGTTAGGAATTATGTGATCCTTACTAGCTGGAAGTAAGGGAGATGGGGCATGAAGTTATTTCTAGGAGTTGGACACATACCAAGTTTAGCTCAGTTCTGGGCATCTTTGAAATACCTATACAAACTTGTTCCTACATAGTAACTTGCAACTTTGAATGAGAATGTGCTTGCTTACAGCAACGTGCTATATGTTCTGAATGCCCGAATTGGGAATCTGTGTCAAAACTTTGTTAGGAATTATGTGATCCTTACTAGCTGGAAGTAAGGGAGATGGGGCATGAAGTTATTTCTAGGAGTTGGACACATACCAAGTTTAGCTCAGTTCTGGGCATCTTTGAAATACCTATACAAACTTGTTCCTACATAGTAACTTGCATCTTTGAATGAGAATGTGCTTGCTTGCAGCAACGTGCTATATGTTCTGAATGCCCGAATAGGGAATCTGTGTCAAAACTTTGTTTGGAATTATGTGATCCTTACTAGCTGGAAGTAAGGGAGATGGGGCATGAAGTTATTTCTAGGAGTTGGACACATACCAAGTTTAGCTCAGTTCTGGGCATCTTTGAAATACCTATACAAACTTGTTCCTACATAGTACACTTGCATCTTTGAATGAGAATCTGCTTGCTTACAGCAACGTGCTATATGTTCTGAATGCCCGAATTGGCAATCTGTGTCAAAACTTTGTTAGGAATTATGTGATCCTTACTAGCTGGAAGTAAGGGAGATGGGGCATGAAGTTATTTCTAGGAGTTGGACACATACCAAGTTTAGCTCAGTTCTGGGCATCTTTGAAATACCTATACAAACTTGTTCCTACATAGTAACTTGCATCTTTGAATGAGAATGTGCTTGCTTGCAGCAACGTGCTATATGTTCTGAATGCCCGAATAGGGAATCTGTGTCAAAACTTTGTTAGAAATTATGTGATCCTTACTAGCTGGAAGTAAGGGAGATGGGGCATGAAGTTATTTCTAGGAGTTGGACACATACCAAGTTTAGCTCAGTTCTGGGCATCTTTGAAATACCTATACAAACTTGTTCCTACAGAGTAACTTGCAGCTTTGAATGAAAATGTGCTTGCTTACAGCAACGTGCTATATGTTCTGAATGCCCGTATTGGGAATCTGTGTCAAAACTTTCTTAGGAATTATGTGATCCTTACTAGCTGGAAGTAAGGGAGATGGGGCATGAAGTTATTTCTAGGAGTTGGACACATACCAAGTTTAGCTCAGTTCTGGGCATCTTTGAAATACCTATACAAACTTGTTCCTACATAGTAACTTGCAACTTTGAATGAGAATGTGCTTGCTTACAGCAACGTGCTATATGTTCTGAATGCCCGAATTGGGAATCTGTGTCAAAACTTTCTTAGGAATTATGTGATCCTTACTAGCTGGAAGTAAGGGAGATGGGGCATGAAGTTATTTCTAGGAGTTGGACACATACCAAGTTTAGCTCAGTTCTGGGCATCTTTGAAATACCTATACAAACTTGTTCCTACATAGTAACTTGCAACTTTGAATGAGAATGTGCTTGCTTACAGCAACGTGGTATATGTTCTGAATGCCCGAATTGGGAATCTGTGTCAAAACTTTCTTAGGAATTATGTGATTCTTACTAGCTGGAAGTAAGGGAGATGGGGCATGAAGTTATTTCTAGGAGTTGCACACATACCAAGTTTAGCTCAGTTCTGGGCATCTTTGAAATACCTATACAAACTTGTTCCTACATAGTAACTTGCAACTTTGAATGAGAATGTGCTTGCTTGCAGCAACGTGCTATATGTTCTGAATGCCTGAATTGGGAATCTGTGTCAAAACTTTCTTAGGAATTATGTGATCCTTACTAGCGGGAAGTAAGGGAGATGGGGCATGAAGTTATTTCTAGGAGTTGGACACATACCAAGTTTAGCTCAGTTCTGGGCATCTTTGAAATACCTATACAAACTTGTTCCTACATAGTAACTTGCATCTTTGAATGAGAATGTGCTTGCTTGCAGCAACGTGCTATATGTTCTGAATGCCCGAATAGGGAATCTGTGTCAAAACTTTGTTAGGAATTATGTGATCCTTACTAGCTGGAAGTAAGGGAGATGGGGCATGAAGTTATTTCTAGGAGTTGGACACATACCAAGTTTAGCTCAGTTCTGGGCATCTTTGAAATACCTATACAAACTTGTTCCTACATAGTAACTTGCATCTTTGAATGAGAATGTGCTTGCTTGCAGCAACGTGCTATATGTTCTGAATGCCCGAATAGGGAATCTGTGTCAAAACTTTGTTAGGAATTATGTGATCCTTACTAGCTGGAAGTAAGGGAGATGGGGCATGAAGTTATTTCTAGGAGTTGGACACATACCAAGTTTAGCTCAGTTCTGGGCATCTTTGAAATACCTATACAAACTTGTTCCTACATAGTAACTTGCATCTTTGAATGAGAATGTGCTTGCTTACAGCAACGTGCTATATGTTCTGAATGCCCGAATAGGGAATCTGTGTCAAAACTGTGTTAGGAATTATGTGATCCTTACTACCTGGAAGTAAGGGAGATGGGGCATGAAGTTATTTCTAGGAGTTGGACACATACATAGTTTAGCTCAGTTCTGGGCATCTTTGAAATACCTATACAAACTTGTTCCTACATAGTAACTTGCAACTTTGAATGAAAATGTGCTTGCTTACAGCAACGTGCTATATGATCTGAATGCCCGAATTGGGAATCTGTGTCAAAACTTTGTTAGGAATTATGTGATCCTTACTAGCTGGAAGTAAGGGAGATGGGCCATGAAGTTATTTCTAGGAGTTGGACACATACCAAGTTTAGCTCAGTTCTGGGCATCTTTGAAATACCTATACAAACTTGTTCCTACATAGTAACTTGCAACTTTGAATGAAAATGTGCTTGCTTACAGCAACGTGCTATATGTTCTGAATGCCCGAATTGGGAATCTGTGTCAAAACTTTGTTAGGAATTATGTGATCCTTACTAGCTGGAAGTAAGGGAGATGGGGCATGAAGTTATTTCTAGGAGTTGGACACATACCAAGTTTAGCTCAGTTCTGGGCATCTTTGAAATACCTATACAAACTTGTTCCTACATAGTAACTTGCATCTTTGAATGAGAATCTACTTGCTTACAGCAACGTGCTATACGTTCTAAATGCCCGAATTGGGAATCTGTGTCAAAACTTTGTTAGGAATTATGTGATCCTTACTAGCTGGAAGTAAGGGAGATGGGGCATGAAGTTATTTGTAGGAGTTGGACACATACCAAGTTTAGCTCAGTTCTGGGCATCTTTGAAATACCTATACAAACTTGTTCCTACATAGTAACTTGCAACTTTGAATGAAAATGTGCTTGCTTACAGCAAAGTGCTATATGATCTGAATGCCCGAATTGGGAATCTGTGTCAAAACTTTGTTAGGAATTATGTGATCCTTACTAGCTGGAAGTAAGGGAGATGGGGCATGAAGTTATTTCTAGGAGTTGGACACATACCAAGTTTAGCTCAGTTCTGGGCATCTTTGAAATACCTATACAAACTTGTTCCTACATAGTAACTTGCATCATTGAATGAGAATGTGCTTGTTTACAGCAACGTGCTATATGTTCTGAATGCCATAATTGGTAATCTGTGTCAAAACTTTGTTAGGAATTATGTGATCCTTACTAGCTGGAAGTAAGGGAGATGGGGCATGAAGTTATTTCTAGGAGTTGGACACATACCAAGTTTAGCTCAGTTCTGGGCATCTTTGAAGTACCTATACAATCTTGTTCCTACATAGTAACTTGCAACTTTGAATGAGAATGTTCTTGCTTACAGCAACGTGCTATATGTTCTAATTGCCCGAATTGGGAATCTGTGTCAAAACTTTGTTAGGAATTATGTGATCCTTACTAGCTGGAAGTAAGGGAGATGGGGCATGATGTTATTTCTAGGAGTTGGACACATACCAAGTTTAGCTCAGTTCTGGGCATCTTTGAAATACCTATACAAACTTGTTCCTACATAGTAACTTGCAACTTTGAATGAAAATGTGCTTGCTTACAGCAACGTGCTATATGTTCTGAATGCCCGAATTGGGAATCTGTGTCAAAACTTTGTTAGGAATTATGTGATCCTTACTAGCTGGAAGTAAGGGAGATGGGGCATGAAGTTATTTCTAGGAGTTGGACACATACCAAGTTTAGCTCAGTTCTGGGCATCTTTGAAATACCTATACAAACTTGTTCCTACATAGTAACTTGCATCTTTGAATGAGAATCTGCTTGCTTACAGCAACGTGCTATATGTTCTGAATGCCCGAATTGGGAATCTGTGTCAAATCTTTGTTAGGAATTATGTGATCCTTACTAGCTGGAAGTAAGTGAGATGGGGCATGAAGTTATTTCTAGGAGTTGGACACATACCAAGTTTAGCTCAGTTCTGGGCATCTTTGAAATACCTATACAAACTTGTTCCTACATAGTAACTTGCAACTTTGAATGAGAATGTGCTTGCTTGCAGCAACGTGCTGTATGTTCTGAATGCCCGAATAGGGAATCTGTGTCAATACTTTGTTAGGAATTATGTGATCCTTACTAGCTGGAAGTAAGGGAGATGGGGCATGAAGTTATTTCTAGGAGTTGGACACATACCAAGTTTAGCTCAGTTCTGGGCATCTTTGAAATACCTATACAAACTTGTTCCTACATAGTAACTTGCATCTTTGAATGAGAATGTGCTTGCTTACAGCAACGTGCTATATGTTCTGAATGCCCGAATAGGGAATCTGTGTCAAAACTTTGTTAGGAATTATGTGATCCTTACTAGCTGGAAGTAAGGGAGATGGGGCATGAAGTTATTTCTAGGAGTTGGACATATACCAAGTTTAGCTCAGTTCTGGGCATCTTTGAAATACCTATACAAACTTGTTCCTACATAGTAACTTGCAACTTTGAATGAGAATGTGCTTGCTTGCAGCAACGTGCTACATGTTCTGAATGCCCGATTAGGGAATCTGTGTCAAAACTTTGTTAGGAATTATGTGATCCTTACTAGCTGGAATTAAGGGAGATTGGGCATGAAGTTATTTCTAGGAGTTGGACACATACCAAGTTTAGCTCAGTTCTGGGCATCTTTGAAATACCTATACAAACTTGTTCCTACATAGTAACTTGCAACTTTGAATGAGAATGTGCTTGCTTACAGCAACGTGCTACATGTTCTGAATGCCCGAATAGGGAATCTGTGTCAAAACTTTGTTAGGAATTATGTGATCCTTACTAGCTGGAAGTAAGGGAGATGGGGCATGAAGTTATTTCTAGGAGTTGGACACATACCAAGTTTAGCTCAGTTCTGGGCATCTTTGAAATACCTATACAAACTTGTTCCTACATAGTAACTTGCATCTTTGAATGAGAATATGCTTGCTTACAGCAACGTGCTACATGTTCTGAATGCCCGAATAGGGAATCTGTGTCAAAACTTTGTTAGGAATTATGTGATCCTTACTAGCTGGAAGTAAGGGAGATGGGGCATGAAGTTATTTCTAGGAGTTGGACACATACCAAGTTTAGCTCAGTTCTGGGCATCTTTGAAATACCTATACAAACTTGTTCCTACATAGTAACTTGCAACTTTGAATGAAAATGTGCTTGCTTACAGCAACGTGCTACATGTTCTGAATGCGCGAATTGGGAATCTGTGTCAAATCTTTGTTAGGAATTATGTGATCCTTACTAGCTGGAAGTAAGGGAGATGGGGCATGAAGTTATTTCTAGGAGTTGGACACATACCAAGTTTAGCTCAGTTCTGGGCATCTTTGAAATACCTATACAAACTTGTTCCTACATAGTAACTTGCAACTTTGAATGAGAATGTGCTTGCTTACAGCAACGTGTTATATGTTCTAAATGCCCGAATTGGGAATCTGTGTCAAAACTTTGTTAGGAATTATGTGATCCTTACTAGCTGGAAGTAAGGGAGATGGGGCATGAAGTTATTTCTAGGAGTTGGACACATACCAAGTTTAGCTCAGTTCTGGGCATCTTTGAAATACCTATACAAACTTGTTCCTACATAGTAACTTGCAACTTTGAATGAAAATGTGCTTGCTTACAGCAACGTGCTATATGTTCTGAATGCCCGAATTGGGAATCTGTGTCAAAACTTTGTTACGAATTATGTGATCCTTACTAGCTGGAAGTAAGGGAAATGGGGCATGAAGTTATTTCTAGGAGTTGGACACATACCAAGTTTAGCTCAGTTCTGGGCATCTTTGAAATACCTATACAAACTTGTTCCTACATAGTAACTTGCATCTTTGAATGAGAATCTACTTGCTTACAGCAACGTGCTATACGTTCTAAAAGCACGAATTGGGAATCTGTGTCAAAACTTTGTTAGGAATTATGTGATCCTTACTAGCTGGAAGTAAGGGAGATGGGGCATGAAGTTATTTCTAGGAGTTGGACACATACCAAGTTTAGCTCAGTTCTGGGCATCTTTGAAATACCTATACAAACTTGTTCCTACATAGTAACTTGCAACTTTGAATGAGAATGTGCTTGCTTGCAGCAACGTGCTATATGTTCTGAATGCCCGAATAGGGAATCTGTGTCAAAACTTTGTTAGGAATTATGTGATCCTTACTAGCTGGAAGTAAGGGAGATGGGGCATGAAGTTATTTCTAGGAGTTGGACACATACCAAGTTTAGCTCAGTTCTGGGCATCTTTGAAATACCTATACAAACTTGTTCCTACATAGTAACTTGCAACTTTGAATGAGAATGTGCTTGCTTACAGCAACGTGCTATATGTTCTGAATGCCCGAATAGGGAATCTGTGTCAAAACTTTGTTAGGAATTATGTGATCCTTACTAGCTGGAAGTAAGGGAGATGGGGCATGAAGTTATTTCTAGGAGTTGGACACATACCAAGTTTAGCTCAGTTCTGGGCATCTTTGAAATACCTATACAAACTTGTTCCTACATAGTACACTTGCATCTTTGAATGAGAATCTGCTTGCTTACAGCAACGTGCTATATGTTCTGAATGCCCGAATTGGGAATCTGTGTCAAAACTTTGTTAGGAATTATGTGATCCTTACTAGCTGGAAGTAAGGGAGATGGGGCATGAAGTTATTTCTAGGAGTTGGACACATACCAAGTTTAGCTCAGTTCTGGGCATCTTTGAAATACCTATACAAACTTGTTCCTACAGAGTAACTTGCAACTTTGAATGAGAATGTGCTTGCTTACAGCAACGTGCTATATGTTCTGAATGCCCGAATAGGGAATCTGTGTCAAAACTTTCTTAGGAATTATGTGATCCTTACTAGCTGGAAGTAAGGGAGATGGGGCATGAAGTTATTTCTAGGAGTTGGACACATACCAAGTTTAGCTCAGTTCTGGGCATCTTTGAAATACCTATACAAACTTGTTCCTACAGAGTAACTTGCAACTTTGAATGAGAATGTGCTTGCTTACAGCAACGTGCTATATGTTCTGAATGCCCGAATTGGGAATCTGTGTCAAAACTTTCTTAGGAATTATGTGATCCTTACTAGCTGGAAGTAAGGGAGATGGGGCATGAAGTTATTTCTAGGAGTTGGACACATACCAAGTTTAGCTCAGTTCTGGGCATCTTTGAAATACCTATACAAACTTGTTCCTACATAGTAACTTGCAACTTTGAATGAGAATGTGCTTGCTTGCAGCAACGTGCTATATGTTCTGAATGCCCGAATTGGGAATCTGTGTCAAAACTTTCTTAGGAATTATGTGATCCTTACTAGCTGGAAGTAAGGGAGATGGGGCATGAAGTTATTTCTAGGAGTTGGACACATACCAAGTTTAGCTCAGTTCTGGGCATCTTTGAAATACCTATACAAACTTGTTCCTACATAGTAACTTGCAACTTTGAATGAGAATGTGCTTGCTTGCAGCAACGTGCTATATGTTCTGAATGCCCGAATTGGGAATCTGTGTCAAAACTTTCTTAGGAATTATGTGATCCTTACTAGCTGGAAGTAAGGGAGATGGGGCATGAAGTTATTTCTAGGAGTTGGACACATACCAAGTTTAGCTCAGTTCTGGGCATCTTTGAAATACCTATACAAACTTGTTCCTACATAGTAACTTGCATCTTTGAATGAGAATGTGCTTGCTTGCAGCAACGTGCTATATGTTCTGAATGCCCGAATAGGGAATCTGTGTCAAAACTTTGTTAGGAATTATGTGATCCTTACTAGCTGAAAGTAAGGGAGATGGGGCATGAAGTTATTTCTAGGAGTTGGACACATACCAAGTTTAGCTCAGTTCTGGGCATCTTTGAAATACCTATACAAACTTGTTCCTACATAGTAACTTGCATCTTTGAATGAGAATGTGCTTGCTTACAGCAACGTGCTATATGTTCTGAATGCCCGAATTGGGAATCTGTGTCAAAACTTTGTTAGGAATTATGTGATCCTTACTAGCTGGAAGTAAGGGAGATGGGGCATGAAGTTATTTCTAGGAGTTGGACACATACCAAGTTTAGCTCAGTTCTGGGCATCTTTGAAATACCTATACAAACTTGTTCCTACATAGTAACTTGCAACTTTGAATGAAAATGTGCTTGCTTACAGCAACGTGCTATATGTTCTGAATGACCGAATTGGGAATCTGTGTCAAAACTTTGTTAGGAATTATGTGATCCTTACTAGCTGGAAGTAAGGGAGATGGGGCATGAAGTTATTTCTAGGAGTTGGACACATACCAAGTTTAGCTCAGTTCTGGGCATCTTTGAAATACCTATACAAACTTGTTCCTACATAGTAACTTGCAACTTTGAATGAGAATGTGCTTGCTTACAGCAACGTGCTATATGTTCTGAATGCCCGAATTGGGAATCTGTGTCAAAACTTTGTTAGGAATTATGTGATCCTTACTAGCTGGAAGTAAGGGAGATGGGGCATGAAGTTATTTCTAGGAGTTGGACACATACCAAGTTTAGCTCAGTTCTGGGCATCTTTGAAATACCTATACAAACTTGTTCCTACATAGTAACTTGCATCTTTGAATGAGAATGTGCTTGCTTGCAGCAACGTGCTATATGTTCTGAATGCCCGAATAGGGAATCTGTGTCAAAACTTTGTTTGGAATTATGTGATCCTTACTAGCTGGAAGTAAGGGAGATGGGGCATGAAGTTATTTCTAGGAGTTGGACACATACCAAGTTTAGCTCAGTTCTGGGCATCTTTGAAATACCTATACAAACTTGTTCCTACATAGTACACTTGCATCTTTGAATGAGAATCTGCTTGCTTACAGCAACGTGCTATATGTTCTGAATGCCCGAATTGGCAATCTGTGTCAAAACTTTGTTAGGAATTATGTGATCCTTACTAGCTGGAAGTAAGGGAGATGGGGCATGAAGTTATTTCTAGGAGTTGGACACATACCAAGTTTAGCTCAGTTCTGGGCATCTTTGAAATACCTATACAAACTTGTTCCTACATAGTAACTTGCATCTTTGAATGAGAATGTGCTTGCTTGCAGCAACGTGCTATATGTTCTGAATGCCCGAATAGGGAATCTGTGTCAAAACTTTGTTAGAAATTATGTGATCCTTACTAGCTGGAAGTAAGGGAGATGGGGCATGAAGTTATTTCTAGGAGTTGGACACATACCAAGTTTAGCTCAGTTCTGGGCATCTTTGAAATACCTATACAAACTTGTTCCTACAGAGTAACTTGCAGCTTTGAATGAAAATGTGCTTGCTTACAGCAACGTGCTATATGTTCTGAATGCCCGTATTGGGAATCTGTGTCAAAACTTTCTTAGGAATTATGTGATCCTTACTAGCTGGAAGTAAGGGAGATGGGGCATGAAGTTATTTCTAGGAGTTGGACACATACCAAGTTTAGCTCAGTTCTGGGCATCTTTGAAATACCTATACAAACTTGTTCCTACATAGTAACTTGCAACTTTGAATGAGAATGTGCTTGCTTACAGCAACGTGCTATATGTTCTGAATGCCCGAATAGGGAATCTGTGTCAAAACTTTCTTAGGAATTATGTGATCCTTACTAGCTGGAAGTAAGGGAGATGGGGCATGAAGTTATTTCTAGGAGTTGGACACATACCAAGTTTAGCTCAGTTCTGGGCATCTTTGAAATACCTATACAAACTTGTTCCTACATAGTAACTTGCAACTTTGAATGAGAATGTGCTTGCTTACAGCAACGTGGTATATGTTCTGAATGCCCGAATTGGGAATCTGTGTCAAAACTTTCTTAGGAATTATGTGATTCTTACTAGCTGGAAGTAAGGGAGATGGGGCATGAAGTTATTTCTAGGAGTTGCACACATACCAAGTTTAGCTCAGTTCTGGGCATCTTTGAAATACCTATACAAACTTGTTCCTACATAGTAACTTGCAACTTTGAATGAGAATGTGCTTGCTTGCAGCAACGTGCTATATGTTCTGAATGCCCGAATTGGGAATCTGTGTCAAAACTTTCTTAGGAATTATGTGATCCTTACTAGCTGGAAGTAAGGGAGATGGGGCATGAAGTTATTTCTAGGAGTTGGACACATACCAAGTTTAGCTCAGTTCTGGGCATCTTTGAAATACCTATACAAACTTGTTCCTACATAGTAACTTGCATCTTTGAATGAGAATGTGCTTGCTTGCAGCAACGTGCTATATGTTCTGAATGCCCGAATAGGGAATCTGTGTCAAAACTTTGTTAGGAATTATGTGATCCTTACTAGCTGGAAGTAAGGGAGATGGGGCATGAAGTTATTTCTAGGAGTTGGACACATACCAAGTTTAGCTCAGTTCTGGGCATCTTTGAAATACCTATACAAACTTGTTCCTACATAGTAACTTGCATCTTTGAATGAGAATGTGCTTGCTTGCAGCAACGTGCTATATGTTCTGAATGCCCGAATAGGGAATCTGTGTCAAAACTTTGTTAGGAATTATGTGATCCTTACTAGCTGGAAGTAAGGGAGATGGGGCATGAAGTTATTTCTAGGAGTTGGACACATACCAAGTTTAGCTCAGTTCTGGGCATCTTTGAAATACCTATACAAACTTGTTCCTACATAGTAACTTGCATCTTTGAATGAGAATGTGCTTGCTTACAGCAACGTGCTATATGTTCTGAATGCCCGAATAGGGAATCTGTGTCAAAACTGTGTTAGGAATTATGTGATCCTTACTAGCTGGAAGTAAGGGAGATGGGGCATGAAGTTATTTCTAGGAGTTGGACACATACATAGTTTAGCTCAGTTCTGGGCATCTTTGAAATACCTATACAAACTTGTTCCTACATAGTAACTTGCAACTTTGAATGAAAATGTGCTTGCTTACAGCAACGTGCTATATGATCTGAATGCCCGAATTGGGAATCTGTGTCAAAACTTTGTTAGGAATTATGTGATCCTTACTAGCTGGAAGTAAGGGAGATGGGCCATGAAGTTATTTCTAGGAGTTGGACACATACCAAGTTTAGCTCAGTTCTGGGCATCTTTGAAATACCTATACAAACTTGTTCCTACATAGTAACTTGCAACTTTGAATGAAAATGTGCTTGCTTACAGCAACGTGCTATATGTTCTGAATGCCCGAATTGGGAATCTGTGTCAAAACTTTGTTAGGAATTATGTGATCCTTACTAGCTGGAAGTAAGGGAGATGGGGCATGAAGTTATTTCTAGGAGTTGGACACATACCAAGTTTAGCTCAGTTCTGGGCATCTTTGAAATACCTATACAAACTTGTTCCTACATAGTAACTTGCATCTTTGAATGAGAATCTACTTGCTTACAGCAACGTGCTATACGTTCTAAATGCCCGAATTGGGAATCTGTGTCAAAACTTTGTTAGGAATTATGTGATCCTTACTAGCTGGAAGTAAGGGAGATGGGGCATGAAGTTATTTGTAGGAGTTGGACACATACCAAGTTTAGCTCAGTTCTGGGCATCTTTGAAATACCTATACAAACTTGTTCCTACATAGTAACTTGCAACTTTGAATGAAAATGTGCTTGCTTACAGCAAAGTGCTATATGATCTGAATGCCCGAATTGGGAATCTGTGTCAAAACTTTGTTAGGAATTATGTGATCCTTACTAGCTGGAAGTAAGGGAGATGGGGCATGAAGTTATTTCTAGGAGTTGGACACATACCAAGTTTAGCTCAGTTCTGGGCATCTTTGAAATACCTATACAAACTTGTTCCTACATAGTAACTTGCATCATTGAATGAGAATGTGCTTGCTTACAGCAACGTGCTATATGTTCTGAATGCCATAATTGGTAATCTGTGTCAAAACTTTGTTAGGAATTATGTGATCCTTACTAGCTGGAAGTAAGGGAGATGGGGCATGAAGTTATTTCTAGGAGTTGGACACATACCAAGTTTAGCTCAGTTCTGGGCATCTTTGAAGTACCTATACAATCTTGTTCCTACATAGTAACTTGCAACTTTGAATGAGAATGTGCTTGCTTACAGCAACGTGCTATATGTTCTAATTGCCCGAATTGGGAATCTGTGTCAAAACTTTGTTAGGAATTATGTGATCCTTACTAGCTGGAAGTAAGGGAGATGGGGCATGATGTTATTTCTAGGAGTTGGACACATACCAAGTTTAGCTCAGTTCTGGGCATCTTTGAAATACCTATACAAACTTGTTCCTACATAGTAACTTGCAACTTTGAATGAAAATGTGCTTGCTTACAGCAACGTGCTATATGTTCTGAATGCCCGAATTGGGAATCTGTGTCAAAACTTTGTTAGGAATTATGTGATCCTTACTAGCTGGAAGTAAGGGAGATGGGGCATGAAGTTATTTCTAGGAGTTGGACACATACCAAGTTTAGCTCAGTTCTGGGCATCTTTGAAATACCTATACAAACTTGTTCCTACATAGTAACTTGCATCTTTGAATGAGAATCTGCTTGCTTACAGCAACGTGCTATATGTTCTGAATGCCCGAATTGGGAATCTGTGTCAAATCTTTGTTAGGAATTATGTGATCCTTACTAGCTGGAAGTAAGTGAGATGGGGCATGAAGTTATTTCTAGGAGTTGGACACATACCAAGTTTAGCTCAGTTCTGGGCATCTTTGAAATACCTATACAAACTTGTTCCTACATAGTAACTTGCAACTTTGAATGAGAATGTGCTTGCTTGCAGCAACGTGCTGTATGTTCTGAATGCCCGAATAGGGAATCTGTGTCAATACTTTGTTAGGAATTATGTGATCCTTACTAGCTGGAAGTAAGGGAGATGGGGCATGAAGTTATTTCTAGGAGTTGGACACATACCAATTTTAGCTCAGTTCTGGGCATCTTTGAAATACCTATACAAACTTGTTCCTACATAGTAACTTGCATCTTTGAATGAGAATGTGCTTGCTTACAGCAACGTGCTATATGTTCTGAATGCCCGAATAGGGAATCTGTGTCAAAACTTTGTTAGGAATTATGTGATCCTTACTAGCTGGAAGTAAGGGAGATGGGGCATGAAGTTATTTCTAGGAGTTGGACATATACCAAGTTTAGCTCAGTTCTGGGCATCTTTGAAATACCTATACAAACTTGTTCCTACATAGTAACTTGCAACTTTGAATGAGAATGTGCTTGCTTGCAGCAACGTGCTACATGTTCTGAATGCCCGATTAGGGAATCTGTGTCAAAACTTTGTTAGGAATTATGTGATCCTTACTAGCTGGAATTAAGGGAGATTGGGCATGAAGTTATTTCTAGGAGTTGGACACATACCAAGTTTAGCTCAGTTCTGGGCATCTTTGAAATACCTATACAAACTTGTTCCTACATAGTAACTTGCAACTTTGAATGAGAATGTGCTTGCTTACAGCAACGTGCTACATGTTCTGAATGCCCGAATAGGGAATCTGTGTCAAAACTTTGTTAGGAATTATGTGATCCTTACTAGCTGGAAGTAAGGGAGATGGGGCATGAAGTTATTTCTAGGAGTTGGACACATACCAAGTTTAGCTCAGTTCTGGGCATCTTTGAAATACCTATACAAACTTGTTCCTACATAGTAACTTGCATCTTTGAATGAGAATCTGCTTGCTTACAGCAACGTGCTACATGTTCTGAATGCCCGAATAGGGAATCTGTGTCAAAACTTTGTTAGGAATTATGTGATCCTTACTAGCTGGAAGTAAGGGAGATGGGGCATGAAGTTATTTCTAGGAGTTGGACACATACCAAGTTTAGCTCAGTTCTGGGCATCTTTGAAATACCTATACAAACTTGTTCCTACATAGTAACTTGCAACTTTGAATGAAAATGTGCTTGCTTACAGCAACGTGCTACATGTTCTGAATGCGCGAATTGGGAATCTGTGTCAAATCTTTGTTAGGAATTATGTGATCCTTACTAGCTGGAAGTAAGGGAGATGGGGCATGAAGTTATTTCTAGGAGTTGGACACATACCAAGTTTAGCTCAGTTCTGGGCATCTTTGAAATACCTATACAAACTTGTTCCTACATAGTAACTTGCAACTTTGAATGAGAATGTGCTTGCTTACAGCAACGTGTTATATGTTCTAAATGCCCGAATTGGGAATCTGTGTCAAAACTTTGTTAGGAATTATGTGATCCTTACTAGCTGGAAGTAAGGGAGATGGGGCATGAAGTTATTTCTAGGAGTTGGACACATACCAAGTTTAGCTCAGTTCTGGGCATCTTTGAAATACCTATACAAACTTGTTCCTACATAGTAACTTGCAACTTTGAATGAAAATGTGCTTGCTTACAGCAACGTGCTATATGTTCTGAATGCCCGAATTGGGAATCTGTGTCAAAACTTTGTTACGAATTATGTGATCCTTACTAGCTGGAAGTAAGGGAAATGGGGCATGAAGTTATTTCTAGGAGTTGGACACATACCAAGTTTAGCTCAGTTCTGGGCATCTTTGAAATACCTATACAAACTTGTTCCTACATAGTAACTTGCATCTTTGAATGAGAATCTACTTGCTTACAGCAACGTGCTATACGTTCTAAATGCACGAATTGGGAATCTGTGTCAAAACTTTGTTAGGAATTATGTGATCCTTACTAGCTGGAAGTAAGGGAGATGGGGCATGAAGTTATTTCTAGGAGTTGGACACATACCAAGTTTAGCTCAGTTCTGGGCATCTTTGAAATACCTATACAAACTTGTTCCTACATAGTAACTTGCAACTTTGAATGAGAATGTGCTTGCTTGCAGCAACGTGCTATATGTTCTGAATGCCCGAATAGGGAATCTGTGTCAAAACTTTGTTAGGAATTATGTGATCCTTACTAGCTGGAAGTAAGGGAGATGGGGCATGAAGTTATTTCTAGGAGTTGGACACATACCAAGTTTAGCTCAGTTCTGGGCATCTTTGAAATACCTATACAAACTTGTTCCTACATAGTAACTTGCATCTTTGAATGAGAATGTGCTTGCTTGCAGCAACGTGCTATATGTTCTGAATGCCCGAATAGGGAATCTGTGTCAAAACTTTGTTAGGAATTATGTGATCCTTACTAGCTGGAAGTAAGGGAGATGGGGCATGAAGTTATTTCTAGGAGTTGGACACATACCAAGTTTAGCTCAGTTCTGGGCATCTTTGAAATACCTATACAAACTTGTTCCTACATAGTAACTTGCATCTTTGAATGAGAATGTGCTTGCTTGCAGCAACGTGCTATATGTTCTGAATGCCCGAATAGGGAATCTGTGTCAAAACTTTGTTAGGAATTATGTGATCCTTACTAGCTGGAAGTAAGGGAGATGGGGCATGAAGTTATTTCTAGGAGTTGGACACATACCAAGTTTAGCTCAGTTCTGGGCATCTTTGAAATACCTATACAAACTTGTTCCTACAGAGTAACTTGCATCTTTGAATGAGAATGTGCTTGCTTGCAGCAACGTGCTATATGTTCTGAATGCCCGAATAGGGAATCTGTGTCAAAACTTTGTTAGGAATTATGTTATCCTTACTAGCTGGAAGTAAGGGAGATGGGGCATGAAGTTATTTCTAGGAGTTGGACAGATACCAAGTTTAGCTCAGTTCTGGGCATCTTTGAAATACCTATACAAACTTGTTCCTACATAGTAACTTGCAACTTTGAATGAGAATGTGCTTGCTTACAGCAACGTGCTATATGTTCTGAATGCCCGAATAGGGAATCTGTGTCAAAACTTTGTTAGGAATTATGTGATCCTTACTAGCTGGAAGTAAGGGAGATGGGGCATGAAGTTATTTCTAGGAGTTGGACACATACCAAGTTTAGCTCAGTTCTGGGCATCTTTGAAATACCTATACAAACTTGTTCCTACAGAGTAACTTGCAACTTTGAATGAGAATGTGCTTGCTTACAGCAACGTGCTATATGTTCTGAATGCCCGAATTGGGAATCTGTGTCAAAACTTTGTTAGGAATTATGTGATCCTTACTAGCTGGAAGTAAGGGAGATGGGGCATGAAGTTATTTCTAGGAGTTGGACACATACCAAGTTTAGCTCAGTTCTGGGCATCTTTGAAATACCTATACAAACTTGTTCCCACATAGTAACTTGCAACTTTGAATGAGAATGTGCTTGCTTACAGCAACGTGCTATATGTTCTGAATGCCCGAATTGGGAATCTGTGTCAAAACTTTGTTAGGAATTATGTGATCCTTACTAGCTGGAAGTAAGGGAGATGGGGCATGAAGTTATTTCTAGGAGTTGGACACATACCAAGTTTAGCTCAGTTCTGGGCATCTTTGAAATACCTATACAAACTTGTTCCTACATAGTAACTTGCAACTTTGAATGAGAATGTGCTTGCTTGCAGCAACGTGCTATATGTTCTGAATGCCCGAATAGGGAATCTGTGTCAAAACTTTGTTAGGAATTATGTGATCCTTACTAGCTGGAAGTAAGGGAGATGGAGCATGAAGTTATTTCTAGGAGTTGGACACATACCAAGTTTAGCTCAGTTCTGGGCATCTTTGAAATACCTATACAAACTTGTTCCTACATAGTAACTTGCAACTTTGAATGAGAATGTGCTTGCTTACAGCAACGTGCTATATGTTCTGAATGCCCGAATTGGGAAATTGTGTCAAAACTTTGTTAGGAATTATGTGATCCTTACTAGCTGGAAGTAAGGGAGATGGGGCATGAAGTTATTTCTAGGAGTTGGACACATACCAAGTTTAGCTCAGTTCTGGGCATCTTTGAAATACCTATACAAACTTGTTCCTACATAGTAACTTGCATCTTTGAATGAGAATCTGCTTGCTTACAGCAACGTGCTATATGTTCTGAATGCCCGAATTGGCAATCTGTGTCAAAACTTTGTTAGGAATTATGTGATCCTTACTAGCTGGAAGTAAGGGAGATGGGGCATGAAGTTATTTCTAGGAGTTGGACACATACCAAGTTTAGCTCAGTTCTGGGCATCTTTGAAATACCTATACAAACTTGTTCCTACATAGTAACTTGCATCTTTGAATGAGAATCTGCTTGCTTGCAGCAACGTGCTATATGTTCTGAATGCCCGAATAGGGAATCTGTGTCAAAACTTTGTTAGGAATTATGTGATCCTTACTAGCTGGAAGTAAGGGAGATGGGGCATGAAGTTATTTCTACGAGTTGGACACATACCAAGTTTAGCTCAGTTCTGGGCATCTTTGAAATACCTATACAAACTTGTTCCTACATAGTAACTTGCATCTTTGAATGAGAATGTGCTTGCTTGCAGCAACGTGCTATATGTTCTGAATGCCCGAATAGGGAATCTGTGTCAAAACTTTGTTAGGAATTATGTGATCCTTACTAGCTGGAAGTAAGGGAGATGGGGCATGAAGTTATTTCTAGGAGTTGGACACATACAAGTTTAGCTCAGTTCTGGGCATCTTTGAAATACCTATACAAACTTGTTCCTACATAGTAACTTGCATCTTTGAATGAGAATGTGCTTGCTTGCAGCAACGTGCCATATGTTCTGAATGCCCGAATAGGGAATCTGTGTCAAAACTTTGTTAGGAATTATGTGATCCTTACTAGCTGGAAGTAAGGGAGATGGGGCATGAAGTTATTTCTAGGAGTTGGACACATACCAAGTTTAGCTCAGTTCTGGGCATCTTTGAAATACCTATACAAACTTGTTCCTACATAGTAACTTGCATCTTTGAATGAGAATGTGCTTGCTTGCAGCAACGTGCTATATGTTCTGAATGCCCGAATAGGGAATCTGTGTCAAAACTTTGTTAGGAATTATGTGATCCTTACTAGCTGGAAGTAAGGGAGATGGGGCATGAAGTTATTTCTAGGAGTTGGACACATACCAAGTTTAGCTCAGTTCTGGGCATCTTTGAAATACCTATACAAACTTGTTCCTACATAGTAACTTGCAACTTTGAATGAGAATGTGCTTGCTTGCAGCAACGTGCTATATGTTCTGAATGCCCGAATATGGAATCTGTGTCAAAACTTTGTTAGGAATTATGTGATCCTTACTAGCTGGAAGTAAGGGAGATGGGGCATGAAGTTATTTCTAGGAGTTGGACACATACCAAGTTTAGCTCAGTTCTGGGCATCTTTGAAATACCTATACAAACTTGTTCCTACATAGTAACTTGCAACTTTAAATGAGAATCTGCTTGCTTACAGCAACGTGCTATATGTTCTGAATGCCCGAATTGGCAATCTGTGTCAAAACTTTGTTAGGAGTTATGTGATCCTTACTAGCTGGAAGTAAGGGAGATGGGGCATGAAGTTATTTCTAGGAGTTGGACACATACCAAGTTTAGCTCAGTTCTGGGCATCTTTGAAATACCTATACAAACTTGTTCCTACATAGTAACTTGCATCTTTGAATGAGAATGTGCTTGCTCACAGCAACGTGCTATATGTTCTGAATGCCCGAATTGGGAATCTGTGTCAAATCTTTGTTAGGAATTATGTGATCCTTAGTAGCTGGAAGTAAGGGAGATGGGGCATGAAGTTATTTCTAGGAGTTGGACACATACCAAGTTTAGCTCAGTTCTGGGCATCTTTGAAATACCTATACAAACTTGTTCCTACATAGTAACTTGCAACTTTGAATGAGAATGTGCTTGCTTGCAGCAACGTGCTATATGTTCTGAATGCCCGAATAGGGAATCTGTGTCAAAACTTTGTTAGGAATTATGTGATCCGTACTAGCTGGAAGTAAGGGAGATGGGGCATGAAGTTATTTCTAGGAGTTGGACACATACCAAGTTTAGCTCAGTTCTGGGCATCTTTGAAATACCTATACAAACTTGTTCCTACATAGTAACTTGCATCTTTGAATGAGAATGTGCTTGCTTGCAGCAACGTGCTATACGTTCTGAATGCCCGAATAGGGAATCTGTGTCAAAACTTTGTTAGGAATTATGTGATCCTTACTAGCTGGAAGTAAGGGAGATGGGGCATGAAGTTATTTCTAGGAGTTGGACACATACCAAGTTTAGCTCAGTTCTGGGCATCTTTGAAATACCTATACAAACTTGTTCCCACATAGTAACTTGCATCTTTGAATGAGAATGTGCTTGCTTACAGCAACGTGCTATACGTTCTGAATGCCCGAATTGGGAATCTGTGTCAAAACTTTGTTAGGAATTATGTGATCCTTACTAGCTGGAAGTAAGGGAGATGGGGCATGAAGTTATTTCTAGGAGTTGGACACATACCAAGTTTAGCTCAGTTCTGGGCATCTTTGAAATACCTATACAAACTTGTTCCCACATAGTAACTTGCATCTTTGAATGAGAATGTGCTTGCTTACAGCAACGTGCTATACGTTCTGAATGCCCGAATTGGGAATCTGTGTCAAAACTTTGTTAGGAATTATGTGATCCTTACTAGCTGGAAGTAAGGGAGATGGGGCATGAAGTTATTTCTAGGAGTTGGACACATACCAAGTTTAGCTCAGTTCTGGGCATCTTTGAAATACCTATACAAACTTGTTCCCACATAGTATCTTGCATCTTTGAATGAGAATGTGCTTGCTTACAGCAACGTGCTATATGTTCTGAATGCCCGAATTGGGAATCTGTGTCAAAACTTTGTTAGGAATTATGTGATCCTTACTAGCTGGAAGTAAGGGAGATGGGGCATGAAGTTATTTCTAGGAGTTGGACACATACCAAGTTTAGCTCAGTTCTGGGCATCTTTGAAATACCTATACAAACTTGTTCCCACATAGTAACTTGCATCTTTGAATGAGAATGTGCTTGCTTACAGCAACGTGCTATATGTTCTGAATGCCCGAATTGGGAATCTGTGTCAAAACATTGTTAGGAATTATGTGATCCTTACTAGCTGGAAGTAAGGGAGATGGGGCATGAAGTTATTTCTAGGAGTTGGATACATAGCAAGTTTAGCTCAGTTCTGGGCATCTTTGAAATACCTATACAAACTTGTTCCCACATAGTAACTTGCATCTTTGAATGAGAATGTGCTTGCTTACAGCAACGTGCTATATGTTCTGAATGCCCGAATTGGGAATCTGTGTCAAAACTTTGTTAGGAATTATGTGATCCTTACTAGCTGGAAGTAAGGGAGATGGGGCATGAAGTTATTTCTAGGAGTTGGACACATAGCAAGTTTAGCTCAGTTCTGGGCATCTTTGAAATACCTATACAAACTTGTTCCTACATAGTAACTTGCATCTTTGAATGAGAATGTGCTTGCTTACAGCAACGTGCTATATGTTCTGAATGCCCGAATTGGGAATCTGTGTCAAAACTTTGTTAGGAATTATGTGATCCTTACTAGCTGGAAGTAGGGGAGATGGGGCATGAAGTTATTTCTAGGAGTTGGACACATACCAAGTTTAGCTCAGTTCTGGGCATCTTTGAAATACCTATACAAACTTGTTCCTACATAGTAACTTGCATCTTTGAATGAAAATGTGCTTGCTTACAGCAAAGTGCTATATGTTCTGAATGCCCGAATTGGGAATCTGTGTCAAAACTTTGTTAGGAATTATGTGATCCTTACTAGCTGGAAGTAAGGGAGATGGGGCATGAAGTTATTTCTAGGAGTTGGACACATACCAAGTTTAGCTCAGTTCTGGGCATCTTTGAAATACCTATACAAACTTGTTCCTACATAGTAACTTGCATCTTTGAATGAGAATGTGCTTGCTTACAGCAACGTGCTATATGTTCTGAATGCCCGAATTGGGAATCTGTGTCAAAACTTTGTTAGGAATTATGTGATCCTTACTAGCTGGAAGTAAGGGAGATGGGGCATGAAGTTATTTCTAGGAGTTGGACACATACCAAGTTTAGCTCAGTTCTGGGCATCTTTGAAATACCTATACAAACTTGTTCCTACATAGTAACTTGCAACTTTGAATGAGAATGTGCTTGCTTACAGCAACGTGCTATATGTTCTGAATGCCCGAATTGGGTATCTGTGTCAGATCTTTGTTAGGAATTATGTGATCCTTACTAGCTGGAAGTAAGGGAGATGGGGCATGAAGTTATTTCTAGGAGTTGGACACATACCAAGTTTAGCTCAGTTCTGGGCATCTTTGAAATACCTATACAAACTTGTTCCTACATAGTAACTTGCATCTTTGAATGAGAATGTGCTTGCTTACAGCAACGTGCTATATGTTCTGAATGCCCGAATTGGGAATCTGTGTCAAAACTTTGTTAGGAATTATGTGATCCTTACTAGCTGGAAGTAAGGGAGATGGGGCATGAAGTTATTTCTTGGAGTTGGACACATACCAAGTTTAGCTCAGTTCTGGGCATCTTTGAAATACCTATACAAACTTGTTCCTACATAGTAACTTGCATCTTTGAATGAGAATGTGCTTGCTTGCAGCAACGTGCTATATGTTCTGAATGCCCGAATAGGGAATCTGTGTCAAAACTTTGTTAGGAATTATGTGATCCTTACTAGCTGGAAGTAAGGGAGATGCGGCATGAAGTTATTTCTAGGAGTTGGACACATACCAAGTTTAGCTCAGTTCTGGGCATCTTTGAAATACCTATACAAACTTGTTCCTACCTAGTAACTTGCATCTTTGAATGAGAATGTGCTTGCTTACAGCAACGTGCTATATGTTCTGAATGCCCGAATTGGGAATCTGTGTCAAAACTTTGTTAGGAATTATGTGATCCTTACTAGCTGGAAGTAAGGGAGATGGGGCATGAAGTTATTTCTAGGAGTTGGACACATACCAAGTTTAGCTCAGTTCTGGGCATCTTTGAAATACCTATACAAACTTGTTCCTACCTAGTAACTTGCATCTTTGAATGAGAATCTGCTTGCTTGCAGCAACGTGCTATATGTTCTGAATGCCCGAATTGGGAATCTGTGTCAAAACTTTGTTAGGAATTATGTGATCCTTACTAGCTGGAAGTAAGGGAGATGGGGCATGAAGTTATTTCTAGGAGTTGGACACATACCAAGTTTAGCTCAGTTCTGGGCATCTTTGAAATACCTATACAAACTTGTTCCTACATAGTAACTTGCAACTTTGAATGAGAATGTGCTTGCTTGCAGCAACGTGCTATATGTTCTGAATGCCCGAATAGGGAATCTGTGTCAAAACTGTGTTAGGAATTATGTGATCCTTACTAGCTGGAAGTAAGGGAGATGGGGCATGAAGTTATTTCTAGGAGTTGGACACATACCAAGTTTAGCTCAGTTCTGGGCATCTTTGAAATACCTATACAAACTTGTTCCTACATAGTAACTTGCATCTTTGAATGAGAATGTGCTTGCTTACAGCACCGTGCTATATGTTCTGAATGCCCGAATAGGGAATCTGTGTCAAAACTTTGTTAGGAATTATGTGATCCTTACTAGCTGGAAGTAAGGGAGATGGGGCATGAAGTTATTTCTAGGAGTTGGACACATACCAAGTTTAGCTCAGTTCTGGGCATCTTTGAAATACCTATACAAACTTGTTCCTACATAGTAACTTGCATCTTTGAATGAGAATGTGCTTGCTTACAGCAACGTGCTATATGTTCTGAATGCCCGAATTGGGAATCTGTGTCAAAACTTTGTTAGGAATTATGTGATCCTTACTAGCTGGAAGTAAGGGAGATGGGGCATGAAGTTATTTCTAGGAGTTGGACACATACCAAGTTTAGCTCAGTTCTGGGCATCTTTGAAATACCTATACAAACTTGTTCCTACATAGTAACTTGCACCTTTGAATGAGAATGTGCTTGCTTACAGCAACGTGCTATGTGTTCTGAATGCCCGAATAGGGAATCTGTGTCAAAACTTTGTTAGGAATTATGTGATCCTTACTAGCTGGAAGTAAGGGAGATGGGGCATGAAGTTATTTCTTGGAGTTGGACACATACCAAGTTTAGCTCAGTTCTGGGCATCTTTGAAATACCTATACAAACTTGTTCCTACCTAGTAACTTGCGTCTTTGAATGAGAATGTGCTTGCTTGCAGCAACGTGCTATATGTTCTGAATGCCCGAATAGGGAATCTGTGTCAAAACTTTGTTAGGAATTATGTGATCCTTACTAGCTGGAAGTAAGGGAGATGGGGCATGAAGTTATTTCTAGGAGTTGGACACATACCAAGTTTAGCTCAGTTCTGGGCATCTTTGAAATACCTATACAAACATGTTCCTACCTAGTAACTTGCATCTTTGAATGAGAATGTGCTTGCTTACAGCAACGTGCTATATGTTCTGAATGCCCGAATAGGGAATCTGTGTCAAAACTTTGTTAGGAATTATGTGATCCTTACTAGCTGGAAGTAAGGGAGATGGGGCATGAAGTTATTTCTAGGAGTTGGACACATACCAAGTTTAGCTCAGTTCTGGGCATCTTTGAAATACCTATACAAACTTGTTCCTACCTAGTAACTTGCATCTTTGAATGAGAATGTGCTTGCTTACAGCAACGTGCTATATGTTCTGAATGCCCGAATTGGCAATCTGTGTCAAAACTTTGTTAGGAATTTTGTGATCCTTACTAGCTGGAAGTAAGGGAGATGGGGCATGAAGTTATTTCTAGGAGTTGGACACATACCAAGTTTAGCTCTGTTCTGGGCATCTTTGAAATACCTATACAAACTTGTTCCTACATAGTAACTTGCAACTTTGAATGAGAATGTGCTTGCTTGCAGCAACGTGCTATATGTTCTGAATGCCCGAATAGGGAATCTGTGTCAAAACTTTGTTAGGAATTATGTGATCCTTACTAGCTGGAAGTAAGGGAGATGGGGCATGAAGTTATTTCTAGGAGTTGGACACATACCAAGTTTAGCTCAGTTCTGGGCATCTTTGAAATACCTATACAAACTTGTTCCTACATAGTAACTTGCAACTTTGAATGAGAATGTGCTTGCTTGCAGCAACGTGCTATATGTTCTGAATGCCCGAATTGGGAATCTGTGTCAAAACTTTGTTAGGAATTATGTGATCCGTACTAGCTGGAAGTAAGGGAGAAGGGGCATGAAGTTATTTCTAGGAGTTGGACACATACCAAGTTTAGCTCAGTTCTGGGCATCTTTGAAATACCTATACAAACTTGTTCCTACATAGTAACTTGCAACTTTGAATGAGAATGTGCTTGCTTACATCAACGTGCTATATGTTCTGAATGCCCGAATTGGGAATCTGTGTCATAACTTTGTTAGGAATTATGTGATCCGTTCTAGCTGGAAGTAAGGGAGATGGGGCATGAAGTTATTTCTAGGAGTTGGACACATACCAAGTTTAGCTCAGTTCTGGGCATCTTTGAAATACCTATACAAACTTGTTCCTACATAGTAACTTGCAACTTTGAATGAGAATGTGCTTGCTTGCAGCAACGTGGTATATGTTCTGAATGCCCGAATAGGGAATCTGTGTCAAAACTTTGTTAGGAATTATGTGATCCGTACTAGCTGGAAGTAAGGGAGATGGGGCATGAAGTTATTTCTAGGAGTTGGACACATACCAAGTTTAGCTCAGTTCTGGGCATCTTTGAAATACCTATACAAACTTGTTCCTACATAGTAACTTGCATCTTTGAATGAGAATGTGCTTGCTTGCAGCAACGTGCTATACGTTCTGAATGCCCGAATAGGGAATCTGTGTCAAAACTTTGTTAGGAATTATGTGATCCTTACTAGCTGGAAGTAAGGGAGATGGGGCATGAAGTTATTTCTAGGAGTTGGACACATACCAAGTTTAGCTCAGTTCTGGGCATCTTTGAAATACCTATACAAACTTGTTCCTACATAGTAACTTGCATCTTTGAATGAGAATGTGCTTGCTTACAGCAACGTGCTATACGTTCTGAATGCCCGAATTGGGAATCTGTGTCAAAACTTTGTTAGGAATTATGTGATCCTTACTAGCTGGAAGTAAGGGAGATGGGGCATGAAGTTATTTCTAGGAGTTGGACACATACCAAGTTTAGCTCAGTTCTGGGCATCTTTGAAATACCTATACAAACTTGTTCCCACATAGTAACTTGCATCTTTGAATGAGAATGTGCTTGCTTACAGCAACGTGCTATATGTTCTGATTGCCCGAATTGGGAATCTGTGTCAAAACTTTGTTAGGAATTATGTGATCCTTACTAGCTGGAAGTAAGGGAGATGGGGCATGAAGTTATTTCTAGGAGTTGGACACATACCAAGTTTAGCTCAGTTCTGGGCATCTTTGAAATACCTATACAAACTTGTTCCCACATAGTAACTTGCATCTTTGAATGTGAATGTGCTTGCTTACAGCAACGTGCTATATGTTCTGAATGCCCGAATTGGGAATCTGTGTCAAAACTTTGTTAGGAATTATGTGATCCTTACTAGCTGGAAGTAAGGGAGATGGGGCATGAAGTTATTTCTAGGAGTTGGACACATACCAAGTTTAGCTCAGTTCTGGGCATCTTTGAAATACCTATACAAACTTGTTCCCACATAGTATCTTGCATCTTTGAATGAGAATGTGCTTGCTTACAGCAACGTGCTATATGTTCTGAATGCCCGAATTGGGAATCTGTGTCAAAACATTGTTAGGAATTATGTGATCCTTACTAGCTGGAAGTAAGGGAGATGGGGCATGAAGTTATTTCTAGGAGTTGGATACATAGCAAGTTTAGCTCAGTTCTGGGCATCTTTGAAATACCTATACAAACTTGTTCCCACATAGTAACTTGCATCTTTGAATGAGAATGTGCTTGCTTACAGCAACGTGCTATATGTTCTGAATGCCCGAATTGGGATTCTGTGTCAAAACATTGTTAGGAATTATGTGATCCTTACTAGCTGGAAGTAAGGGAGATGGGGCATGAAGTTATTTCTAGGAGTTGGACACATAGCAAGTTTAGCTCAGTTCTGGGCATCTTTGAAATACCTATACAAACTTGTTCCTACATAGTAACTTGCATCTTTGAATGAGAATGTGCTTGCTTACAGCAACGTGCTATATGTTCTGAATGCCCGAATTGGGAATCTGTGTCAAAACTTTGTTAGGAATTATGTGATCCTTACTAGCTGGAAGTAAGGGAGATGGGGCATGAAGTTATTTCCAGGAGTTGGACACATACCAAGTTTAGCTCAGTTCTGGGCATCTTTGAAATACCTATACAAACTTGTTCCTACATAGAAACTTGCATCTTTGAATGAAAATGTGCTTGCTTACAGCAAAGTGCTATATGTTCTGAATGCCCGAATTGGGAATCTGTGTCAAAACTTTGTTAGGAATTATGTGATCCTTACTAGCTGGAAGTAAGGGAGATGGGGCATGAAGTTATTTCTAGGAGTTGGACACATACCAAGTTTAGCTCAGTTCTGGGCATCTTTGAAATACCTATACAAACTTGTTCCTACATAGTAACTTGCATCTTTGAATGAGAATGTGCTTGCTTACAGCAACGTGCTATATGTTCTGAATGCCCGAATTGGGAATCTGTGTCAAAACTTTGTTAGGAATTATGTGATCCTTACTAGCTGGAAGTAAGGGAGATGGGGCATGAAGTTATTTCTAGGAGTTGGACACATACCAAGTTTAGCTCAGTTCTGGGCATCTTTGAAATACCTATACAAACTTGTTCCTACATAGTAACTTGCAACTTTGAATGAGAATGTGCTTGCTTACAGCAACGTGCTATATGTTCTGAATGCCCGAATTGGGTATCTGTGTCAGATCTTTGTTAGGAATTATGTGATCCTTACTAGCTGGAAGTAAGGGAGATGGGGCATGAAGTTATTTCTAGGAGTTGGACACATACCAAGTTTAGCTCAGTTCTGGGCATCTTTGAAATACCTATACAAACTTGTTCCTACATAGCAACTTGCATCTTTGAATGAGAATGTGCTTGCTTACAGCAACGTGCTATATGTTCTGAATGCCCGAATTGGGAATCTGTGTCAAAACTTTGTTAGGAATTATGTGATCCTTACTAGCTGGAAGTAAGGGAGATGGGGCATGAAGTTATTTCTTGGAGTTGGACACATACCAAGTTTAGCTCAGTTCTGGGCATCTTTGAAATACCTATACAAACTTGTTCCTACATAGTAACTTGCATCTTTGAATGAGAATGTGCTTGCTTGCAGCAACGTGCTATATGTTCTGAATGCCCGAATAGGGAATCTGTGTCAAAACTTTGTTAGGAATTATGTGATCCTTACTAGCTGGAAGTAAGGGAGATGGGGCATGAAGTTATTTCTAGGAGTTGGACACATACCAAGTTTAGCTCAGTTCTGGGCATCTTTGAAATACCTATACAAACTTGTTCCTACCTAGTAACTTGCATCTTTGAATGAGAATGTGCTTGCTTACAGCAACGTGCTATATGTTCTGAATGCCCGAATTGGGAATCTGTGTCAAAACTTTGTTAGGAATTATGTGATCCTTACTAGCTGGAAGTAAGGGAGATGGGGCATGAAGTTATTTCTAGGAGTTGGACACATACCAAGTTTAGCTCAGTTCTGGGCATCTTTGAAATACCTATACAAACTTGTTCCTACCTAGTAACTTGCATCTTTGAATGAGAATCTGCTTGCTTGCAGCAACGTGCTATATGTTCTGAATGCCCGAATTGGGAATCTGTGTCAAAACTTTGTTAGGAATTATGTGATCCTTACTAGCTGGAAGTAAGGGAGATGGGGCATGAAGTTATTTCTAGGAGTTGGACACATACCAAGTTTAGCTCAGTTCTGGGCATCTTTGAAATACCTATACAAACTTGTTCCTACATAGTAACTTGCAACTTTGAATGAGAATGTGCTTGCTTGCAGCAACGTGCTATATGTTCTGAATGCCCGAATAGGGAATCTGTGTCAAAACTTTGTTAGGAATTATGTGATCCTTACTAGCTGGAAGTAAGGGAGATGGGGCATGAAGTTATTTCTAGGAGTTGGACACATACCAAGTTTAGCTCAGTTCTGGGCATCTTTGAAATACCTATACAAACTTGTTCCTACATAGTAACTTGCATCTTTGAATGAAAATGTGCTTTCTTACAGCACCGTGCTATATGTTCTGAATGCCCGAATAGGGAATCTGTGTCAAAACTTTGTTAGGAATTATGTGATCCTTACTAGCTGGAAGTAAGGGAGATGGGGCATGAAGTTATTTCTAGGAGTTGGACACATACCAAGTTTAGCTCAGTTCTGGGCATCTTTGAAATACCTATACAAACTTGTTCCTACATAGTAACTTGCATCTTTGAATGAGAATGTGCTTGCTTACAGCAACGTGCTATATGTTCTGAATGCCCGAATTGGGAATCTGTGTCAAAACTTTGTTAGGAATTATGTGATCCTTACTAGCTGGAAGTAAGGGAGATGGGGCATGAAGTTATTTCTAGGAGTTGGACACATACCAAGTTTAGCTCAGTTCTGGGCATCTTTGAAATACCTATACAAACTTGTTCCTACATAGTAACTTGCAACTTTGAATGAGAATGTGCTTGCTTGCAGCAACGTGCTATATGTTCTGAATGCCCGAATAGGGAATCTGTGTCAAAACTTTGTTAGGAATTATGTGATCCTTACTAGCTGGAAGTAAGGGAGATGGGGCATGAAGTTATTTCTAGGAGTTGGACACATACCAAGTTTAGCTCAGTTCTGGGCATCTTTGAAATACCTATACAAACTTGTTCCTACATAGTAACTTGCATCTTTGAATGAAAATGTGCTTGCTTACAGCACCGTGCTATATGTTCTGAATGCCCGAATAGGGAATCTGTGTCAAAACTTTGTTAGGAATTATGTGATCCTTACTAGCTGGAAGTAAGGGAGATGGGGCATGAAGTTATTTCTAGGAGTTGGACACATACCAAGTTTAGCTCAGTTCTGGGCATCTTTGAAATACCTATACAAACTTGTTCCTACATAGTAACTTGCATCTTTGAATGAGAATGTGCTTGCTTACAGCAACGTGCTATATGTTCTGAATGCCCGAATTGGGAATCTGTGTCAAAACTTTGTTAGGAATTATGTGATCCTTACTAGCTGGAAGTAAGGGAGATGGGGCATGAAGTTATTTCTAGGAGTTGGACACATACCAAGTTTAGCTCAGTTCTGGGCATCTTTGAAATACCTATACAAACTTGTTCCTACATAGTAACTTGCACCTTTGAATGAGAATGTGCTTGCTTACAGCAACGTGCTATGTGTTCTGAATGCCCGAATAGGGAATCTGTGTCAAAACTTTGTTAGGAATTATGTGATCCTTACTAGCTGGAAGTAAGGGAGATGGGGCATGAAGTTATTTCTTGGAGTTGGACACATACCAAGTTTAGCTCAGTTCTGGGCATCTTTGAAATACCTATACAAACTTGTTCCTACCTAGTAACTTGCGTCTTTGAATGAGAATGTGCTTGCTTGCAGCAACGTGCTATATGTTCTGAATGCCCGAATAGGGAATCTGTGTCAAAACTTTGTTAGGAATTATGTGATCCTTACTAGCTGGAAGTAAGGGAGATGGGGCATGAAGTTATTTCTAGGAGTTGGACACATACCAAGTTTAGCTCAGTTCTGGGCATCTTTGAAATACCTATACAAACATGTTCCTACCTAGTAACTTGCATCTTTGAATGAGAATGTGCTTGCTTACAGCAACGTGCTATATGTTCTGAATGCCCGAATAGGGAATCTGTGTCAAAACTTTGTTAGGAATTATGTGATCCTTACTAGCTGGAAGTAAGGGAGATGGGGCATGAAGTTATTTCTAGGAGTTGGACACATACCAAGTTTAGCTCAGTTCTGGGCATCTTTGAAATACCTATACAAACTTGTTCCTACCTAGTAACTTGCATCTTTGAATGAGAATGTGCTTGCTTACAGCAACGTGCTATATGTTCTGAATGCCCGAATTGGCAATCTGTGTCAAAACTTTGTTAGGAATTATGTGATCCTTACTAGCTGGAAGTAAGGGAGATGGGGCATGAAGTTATTTCTAGGAGTTGGACACATACCAAGTTTAGCTCAGTTCTGGGCATCTTTGAAATACCTATACAAACTTGTTCCTACATAGTAACTTGCATCTTTGAATGAGAATGTGCTTGCTTACAGCAACGTGCTATATGTTCTGAATGCCCGAATTGGGAATCTGTGTCAAAACTTTGTTAGGAATTATGTGATCCTTACTAGCTGGAAGTAAGGGAGATGGGGCATGAAGTTATTTCTAGGAGTTGGACACATACCAAGTTTAGCTCAGTTCTGGGCATCTTTGAAATACCTATACAAACTTGTTCCTACATAGTAACTTGCATCTTTGAATGAGAATGTGCTTGCTTACAGCAACGTGCTATATGTTCTGAATGCCCGAATTGGGAATCTGTGTCAAAACTTTGTTAGGAATTATGTGATCCTTACTAGCTGGAAGTAAGGGAGATGGGGCATGAAGTTATTTCTTGGAGTTGGACACATACCAAGTTTAGCTCAGTTCTGGGCATCTTTGAAATACCTATACAAACTTGTTCCTACATAGTAACTTGCAACTTTGAATGAGAATGTGCTTGCTTACAGCAACGTGCTATATGTTCTGAATGCCCGAATTGGGAATCTGTGTCAAAATTTTGTTAGGAATTATGTGATCCTTACTAGCTGGAAGTAAGGGAGATGGTTCATGAAGTTATTTCTAGGAGTTGGACACATACCAAGTTTAGCTCAGTTCTGGGCATCTTTGAAATACCTATACAAACTTGTTCCTACATAGTAACTTGCATCTTTGAATGAGAATGTGCTTGCTTACAGCAACGTGCTATATGTTCTGAATGCTCGAATTGGGAATCTGTGTCAAAACTTTGTTAGGAATTATGTGATCCTTACTAGCTGGAAGTAAGGGAGATGGGGCATGAAGTTATTTCTTGGAGTTGGACACATACCACGTTTAGCTCAGTTCTGGGCATCTTTGAAATACCTATACAAACTTGTTCCTACATAGTAACTTGCAACTTTGAATGAGAATGTGCTTGCTTGCAGCAACGTGCTATATGTTCTGAATGCCCGAATAGGGAATCTGCGTCAAAACTTTGTTAGGAATTATGTGATCCTTACTAGCTGGAAGTAAGGGAGATGGGGCATGAAGTTATTTCTTGGAGTTGGACACATACCAAGTTTAGCTCAGTTCTGGGCATCTTTGAAATACCTATACAAACTTGTTCCTACATAGTAACTTGCAACTTTGAATGAGAATGTGCTTGCTTGCAGCAACGTGCTATATGTTCTGAATGCCCGAATAGGGAATCTGTGTCAAAACATTGTTAGGAATTATGTGATCCTTACTAGCTGGAAGTAAGGGAGATGGGGCATGAAGTTATTTCTAGGAGTTGGACACATACGAAGTTTAGCTCAGTTCTGGGCATCTTTGAAATACCTATACAAACTTGTTCCTACCTAGTAACTTGCATCTTTGAATGAGAATGTGCTTGCTTACAGCAACGTGCTATATGTTCTGAATGCCCGAATAGGGAATCTGTGTCAAAACTTTGTTAGGAATTATGTGATCCTTACTAGCTGGAAGTAAGGGAGATGGGGCATGAAGTTATTTCTAGGAGTTGGACACATACCAAGTTTAGCTCAGTTCTGGGCATCTTTGAAATACCTATACAAACTTGTTCCTACCTAGTAACTTGCATCTTTGAATGAGAATCTGCTTGCTTACAGCAACGTGCTATATGTTCTGAATGCCCGAATTGGGAATCTGTGTCAAAACTTTGTTAGGAATTATGTGATCCTTACTAGCTGGAAGTAAGGGAGATGGGGCATGAAGTTATTTCTAGGAGTTGGACACATACCAAGTTTAGCTCAGTTCTGGGCATCTTTGAAATACCTATACAAACTTGTTCCTACATAGTAACTTGCACCTTTGAATGAGAATGTGCTTGCTTACAGCAACGTGCTATGTGTTCTGAATGCCCGAATAGGGAATCTGTGTCAAAACTTTGTTAGGAATTATGTGATCCTTACTAGCTGGAAGTAAGGGAGATGGGGCATGAAGTTATTTCTTGGAGTTGGACACATACCAAGTTTAGCTCAGTTCTGGGCATCTTTGAAATACCTATACAAACTTGTTCCTACCTAGTAACTTGCGTCTTTGAATGAGAATGTGCTTGCTTGCAGCAACGTGCTATATGTTCTGAATGCCCGAATAGGGAATCTGTGTCAAAACTTTGTTAGGAATTATGTGATCCTTACTAGCTGGAAGTAAGGGAGATGGGGCATGAAGTTATTTCTAGGAGTTGGACACATACCAAGTTTAGCTCAGTTCTGGGCATCTTTGAAATACCTATACAAACATGTTCCTACCTAGTAACTTGCATCTTTGAATGAGAATGTGCTTGCTTACAGCAACGTGCTATATGTTCTGAATGCCCGAATAGGGAATCTGTGTCAAAACTTTGTTAGGAATTATGTGATCCTTACTAGCTGGAAGTAAGGGAGATGGGGCATGAAGTTATTTCTAGGAGTTGGACACATACCAAGTTTAGCTCAGTTCTGGGCATCTTTGAAATACCTATACAAACTTGTTCCTACCTAGTAACTTGCATCTTTGAATGAGAATGTGCTTGCTTACAGCAACGTGCTATATGTTCTGAATGCCCGAATTGGCAATCTGTGTCAAAACTTTGTTAGGAATTATGTGATCCTTACTAGCTGGAAGTAAGGGAGATGGGGCATGAAGTTATTTCTAGGAGTTGGACACATACCAAGTTTAGCTCAGTTCTGGGCATCTTTGAAATACCTATACAAACTTGTTCCTACATAGTAACTTGCATCTTTGAATGAGAATGTGCTTGCTTACAGCAACGTGCTATATGTTCTGAATGCCCGAATTGGGAATCTGTGTCAAAACTTTGTTAGGAATTATGTGATCCTTACTAGCTGGAAGTAAGGGAGATGGGGCATGAAGTTATTTCTAGGAGTTGGACACATACCAAGTTTAGCTCAGTTCTGGGCATCTTTGAAATACCTATACAAACTTGTTCCTACATAGTAACTTGCATCTTTGAATGAGAATGTGCTTGCTTACAGCAACGTGCTATATGTTCTGAATGCCCGAATTGGGAATCTGTGTCAAAACTTTGTTAGGAATTATGTGATCCTTACTAGCTGGAAGTAAGGGAGATGGGGCATGAAGTTATTTCTTGGAGTTGGACACATACCAAGTTTAGCTCAGTTCTGGGCATCTTTGAAATACCTATACAAACTTGTTCCTACATAGTAACTTGCAACTTTGAATGAGAATGTGCTTGCTTACAGCAACGTGCTATATGTTCTGAATGCCCGAATTGGGAATCTGTGTCAAAATTTTGTTAGGAATTATGTGATCCTTACTAGCTGGAAGTAAGGGAGATGGTTCATGAAGTTATTTCTAGGAGTTGGACACATACCAAGTTTAGCTCAGTTCTGGGCATCTTTGAAATACCTATACAAACTTGTTCCTACATAGTAACTTGCATCTTTGAATGAGAATGTGCTTGCTTACAGCAACGTGCTATATGTTCTGAATGCTCGAATTGGGAATCTGTGTCAAAACTTTGTTAGGAATTATGTGATCCTTACTAGCTGGAAGTAAGGGAGATGGGGCATGAAGTTATTTCTTGGAGTTGGACACATACCACGTTTAGCTCAGTTCTGGGCATCTTTGAAATACCTATACAAACTTGTTCCTACATAGTAACTTGCAACTTTGAATGAGAATGTGCTTGCTTGCAGCAACGTGCTATATGTTCTGAATGCCCGAATAGGGAATCTGCGTCAAAACTTTGTTAGGAATTATGTGATCCTTACTAGCTGGAAGTAAGGGAGATGGGGCATGAAGTTATTTCTTGGAGTTGGACACATACCAAGTTTAGCTCAGTTCTGGGCATCTTTGAAATACCTATACAAACTTGTTCCTACATAGTAACTTGCAACTTTGAATGAGAATGTGCTTGCTTGCAGCAACGTGCTATATGTTCTGAATGCCCGAATAGGGAATCTGTGTCAAAACTTTGTTAGGAATTATGTGATCCTTACTAGCTGGAAGTAAGGGAGATGGGGCATGAAGTTATTTCTAGGAGTTGGACACATACGAAGTTTAGCTCAGTTCTGGGCATCTTTGAAATACCTATACAAACTTGTTCCTACCTAGTAACTTGCATCTTTGAATGAGAATGTGCTTGCTTACAGCAACGTGCTATATGTTCTGAATGCCCGAATAGGGAATCTGTGTCAAAACTTTGTTAGGAATTATGTGATCCTTACTAGCTGGAAGTAAGGGAGATGGGGCATGAAGTTATTTCTAGGAGTTGGACACATACCAAGTTCAGCTCAGTTCTGGGCATCTTTGAAATACCTATACAAACTTGTTCCTACCTAGTAACTTGCATCTTTGAATGAGAATCTGCTTGCTTACAGCAACGTGCTATATGTTCTGAATGCCCGAATTGGGAATCTGTGTCAAAACTTTGTTAGGAATTATGTGATCCTTACTAGCTGGAAGTAAGGGAGATGGGGCATGAAGTTATTTCTAGGAGTTGGACACATACCAAGTTTAGCTCAGTTCTGGGCATCTTTGAAATACCTATACAAACTTGTTCCTACATAGTAACTTGCAACTTTGAATGAGAATGTGCTTGCTTACAGCAACGTGCTATATGTTCTGAATGCCCGAATTGGGAATCTGTGTCAAAACTTTCTTAGGAATTATGTGATCCTTACTAGCTGGAAGTAAGGGAGATGGGGCATGAAGTTATTTCTAGGAGTTGGACACATACCAAGTTTAGCTCAGTTCTGGGCATCTTTGAAATACCTATACAAACTTGTTCCTACATAGTAACTTGCATCTTTGAATGAGAATGTGCTTGCTTGCAGCAACGTGCTATATGTTCTGAATGCCCGAATAGGGAATCTGTGTCAAAACTTTGTTAGGAATTATGTGATCCTTACTAGCTGGAAGTAAGGGAGATGGGGCATGAAGTTATTTCTAGGAGTTGGACACATACCAAGTTTAGCTCAGTTCTGGGCATCTTTGAAATACCTATACAAACTTGTTCCTACATAGTAACTTGCATCTTTGAATGAGAATGTGCTTGCTTGCAGCAACGTGCTATATGTTCTGAATGCCCGAATTGGGAATCTGTGTCAAAACTTTGTTAGGAATTATGTGATCCTTACTAGCTGGAAGTAAGGGAGATGGGGCATGAAGTTATTTCTAGGAGTTGGACACATACCAAGTTTAGCTCAGTTCTGGGCATCTTTGAAATACCTATACAAACTTGTTCCTACATAGTAACTTGCAACTTTGAATGAGAATGTGCTTGCTTACAGCAACGTGCTATATGTTCTGAATGCCCGAATAGGGAATCTGTGTCAAAACTTTGTTAGGAATTATGTGATCCTTACTAGCTGGAAGTAAGGGAGATGGGGCATGAAGTTATTTCTAGGAGTTGGACACATACCAAGTTTAGCTCAGTTCTGGGCATCTTTGAAATACCTATACAAACTTGTTCCTACATAGTAACTTGCAACTTTGAATGAGAATCTGCTTGCTTGCAGCAACGTGCTATATGTTCTGAATGCCCGAATAGGGAATCTGTGTCAAAACTTTGTTAGGAATTATGTGATCATTACTAGCTGGAAGTAAGGGAGATGGGGCATGAAGTTATTTCTAGGAGTTGGACACATACCAAGTTTAGCTCAGTTCTGGGCATCTTTGAAATACCTATACAATCTTGTTCCTACATAGTAACTTGCAACTTTGAATGAGAATGTGCTTGCTTGCAGCAACGTGCTATATGTTCTGTATGCCCGAATAGGGAATCTGTGTCAAAACTTTGTTAGGAATTATGTGATCCTTACTAGCTGGAAGTAAGGGAGATGGGGCATGTAGTTATTTCTAGGAGTTGGACACATACCAAGTTTAGCTCAGTTCTGGGCATCTTTGAAATACCTATACAAACTTGTTCCTACATAGTAACTTGCAACTTTGAATGAGAATGTGCTTGCTTACAGCAACGTGCTATATGTTCTGAATGCCCGAATTGGGAATCTGTGTCAAAACTTTGTTAGGAATTATGTGATCCTTACTAGCTGGAAGTAAGGGAGATGGGGCATGAAGTTATTTCTAGGAGTTGGACACATACCAAGTTTAGCTCAGTTCTGGGCATCTTTGAAATACGTATACAAACTTGTTCCTACATAGTAACTTGCAACTTTGAATGAGAATGTGCTTGCTTACAGCAACGTGCTATATGTTCTGAATGCCCGAATTGGGAATCTGTGTCAAAACTTTGTTAGGAATTATGTGATCCGTACTAGCTGGAAGTAAGGGAGATGGGGCATGAAGTTATTTCTAGGAGTTGGACACATACCAAGTTTAGCTCAGTTCTGGGCATCTTTGAAATACCTATACAAACTTGTTCCTACATAGTAACTTGCAACTTTGAATGAGAATGTGCTTGCTTACATCAACGGGCTATATGTTCTGAATGCCCGAATTGGGAATCTGTGTCATAACTTTGTTAGGAATTATGTGATCCGTACTAGCTGGAAGTAAGGGAGATGGGGCATGAAGTTATTTCTAGGAGTTGGAGACATACCAAATTTAGCTCAGTTCTGGGCATCTTTGAAATACCTATACAAACTTGTTCCTACATAGTAACTTGCAACTTTGAATGAGAATGTGCTTGCTTGCAGCAACGTGCTATATGTTCTGAATGCCCGAATAGGGAATCTGTGTCAAAACTTTGTTAGGAATTATGTGATCCGTACTAGCTGGAAGTAAGGGAGATGGGGCATGAAGTTATTTCTAGGAGTTGGACACATACCAAGTTTAGCTCAGTTCTGGGCATCTTTGAAATACCTATACAAACTTGTTCCTACATAGTAACTTGCATCTTTGAATGAGAATGTGCTTGCTTACAGCAACGTGCTATACGTTCTGAATGCCCGAATAGGGAATCTGTGTCAAAACTTTGTTAGGAATTATGTGATCCTTACTAGCTGGAAGTAAGGGAGATGGGGCATGAAGTTATTTCTAGGAGTTGGACACATACCAAGTTTAGCTCAGTTCTGGGCATCTTTGAAATACCTATACAAACTTGTTCCCACATAGTAACTTGCATCTTTGAATGAGAATGTGCTTGCTTACAGCAACGTGCTATACGTTCTGAATGCCCGAATTGGGAATCTGTGTCAAAACTTTGTTAGGAATTATGTGATCCTTACTAGCTGGAAGTAAGGGAGATGGGGCATGAAGTTATTTCTAGGAGTTGGACACATACCAAGTTTAGCTCAGTTCTGGGCATCTTTGAAATACCTATACAAACTTGTTCCCACATAGTAACTTGCATCTTTGAATGAGAATGTGCTTGCTTACAGCAACGTGCTATATGTTCTGATTGCCCGAATTGGGAATCTGTGTCAAAATTTTGTTAGGAATTATGTGATCCTTACTAGCTGGAAGTAAGGGAGATGGGGCATGAAGTTATTTCTAGGAGTTGGACACATACCAAGTTTAGCTCAGTTCTGGGCATCTTTGAAATACCTATACAAACTTGTTCCTACATAGTAACTTGCAACTTTGAATGAGAATGTGCTTGCTTGCAGCAACGTGCTATACGTTCTGAATGCCCGAATAGGGAATCTGTGTCAAAACTTTGTTAGGAATTATGTGATCCGTACTAGCTGGAAGTAAGGGAGATGGGGCATGAAGTTATTTCTAGGAGTTGGACACATACCAAGTTTAGCTCAGTTCTGGGCATCTTTGAAATACCTATACAAACTTGTTCCTACATAGTAACTTGCATCTTTGAATGAGAATGTGCTTGCTTACAGCAACGTGCTATACGTTCTGAATGCCCGAATAGGGAATCTGTGTCAAAACTTTGTTAGGAATTATGTGATCCTTACTAGCTGGAAGTAAGGGAGATGGGGCATGAAGTTATTTCTAGGAGTTGGACACATACCAAGTTTAGCTCAGTTCTGGGCATCTTTGAAATACCTATACAAACTTGTTCCCACATAGTAACTTGCATCTTTGAATGAGAATGTGCTTGCTTACAGCAACGTGCTATACGTTCTGAATGCCCGAATTGGGAATCTGTGTCAAAACTTTGTTAGGAATTATGTGATCCTTACTAGCTGGAAGTAAGGGAGATGGGGCATGAAGTTATTTCTAGGAGTTGGACACATACCAAGTTTAGCTCAGTTCTGGGCATCTTTGAAATACCTATACAAACTTGTTCCCACATAGTAACTTGCATCTTTGAATGAGAATGTGCTTGCTTACAGCAACGTGCTATATGTTCTGATTGCCCGAATTGGGAATCTGTGTCAAAACTTTGTTAGGAATTATGTGATCCTTACTAGCTGGAAGTAAGGGAGATGGGGCATGAAGTTATTTCTAGGAGTTGGACACATACCAAGTTTAGCTCAGTTCTGGGCATCTTTGAAATACCTATACAAACTTGTTCCCACATAGTAACTTGCATCTTTGAATGAGAATGTGCTTGCTTACAGCAACGTGCTATATGTTCTGAATGCCCGAATTGGGAATCTGTGTCAAAACTTTGTTAGGAATTATGTGATCCTTACTAGCTGGAAGTAAGGGAGATGGGGCATGAAGTTATTTCTAGGAGTTGGACACATACCAAGTTTAGCTCAGTTCTGGGCATCTTTGAAATACCTATACAAACTTGTTCCCACATAGTAACTTGCATCTTTGAATGAGAATGTGCTTGCTTACAGCAACGTGCTATATGTTCTGAATGCCCGAATTGGGAATCTGTGTCAAAACATTGTTAGGAATTATGTGATCCTTACTAGCTGGAAGTAAGGGAGATGGGGCATGAAGTTATTTCTAGGAGTTGGATACATAGCAAGTTTAGCTCAGTTCTGGGCATCTTTGAAATACCTATACAAACTTGTTCCCACATAGTAACTTGCATCATTGAATGAGAATGTGCTTGCTTACAGCAACGTGCTATATGTTCTGAATGCCCGAATTGGGATTCTGTGTCAAAACATTGTTAGGAATTATGTGATCCTTACTAGCTGGAAGTAAGGGAGATGGGGCATGAAGTTATTTCTAGGAGTTGGACACATAGCAAGTTTAGCTCAGTTCTGGGCATCTTTGAAATACCTATACAAACTTGTTCCTACATAGTAACTTGCATCTTTGAATGAGAATGTGCTTGCTTACAGCAACGTGCTATATGTTCTGAATGCCCGAATTGGGAATCTGTGTCAAAACTTTGTTAGGAATTATGTGATCCTTACTAGCTGGAAGTAAGGGAGAAGGGGCATGAAGTTATTTCTAGGAGTTGGACACATACCAAGTTTAGCTCAGTTCTGGGCATCTTTGAAATACCTATACACACTTGTTCCTACATAGTAACTTGCATCTTTGAATGAAAATGTGCTTGCTTACAGCAAAGTGCTATATGTTCTGAATGCCCGAATTGGGAATCTGTGTCAAAACTTTGTTAGGAATTATGTGATCCTTACTAGCTGGAAGTAAGGGAGATGGGGCATGAAGTTATTTCTAGGAGTTGGACACATACCAAGTTTAGCTCAGTTCTGGGCATCTTTGAAATACCTATACAAACTTGTTCCTACATAGTAACTTGCATCTTTGAATGAGAATGTGCTTGCTTACAGCAACGTGCTATATGTTCTGAATGCCCGAATTGGGAATCTGTGTCATAACTTTGTTAGGAATTATGTGATCCTTACTAGCTGGAAGTAAGGGAGATGGGGCATGAAGTTATTTCTAGGAGTTGGACACATACCAAGTTTAGCTCAGTTCTGGGCATCTTTGAAATACCTATACAAACTTGTTCCTACATAGTAACTTGCAACTATGAATGAGAATGTGCTTGCTTACAGCAACGTGCTATATGTTCTGAATGCCCGAATTGGGTATCTGTGTCAGATCTTTGTTAGGAATTATGTGATCCTTACTAGCTGGAAGTAAGGGAGATGGGGCATGAAGTTATTTCTAGGAGTTGGACACATACCAAGTTTAGCTCAGTTCTGGGCATCTTTGAAATACCTATACAAACTTGTTCCTACATAGTAACTTGCATCTTTGAATGAGAATGTGCTTGCTTACAGCAACGTGCTATATGTTCTGAATGCCCGAATTGGGAATCTGTGTCAAAACTTTGTTAGGAATTATGTGATCCTTACTAGCTGGAAGTAAGGGAGATGGGGCATGAAGTTATTTCTTGGAGTTGGACACATACCAAGTTTAGCTCAGTTCTGGGCATCTTTGAAATACCTATACAAACTTGTTCCTACATAGTAACTTGCATCTTTGAATGAGAATGTGCTTGCTTGCAGCAACGTGCTATATGTTCTGAATGCCCGAATAGGGAATCTGTGTCAAAACTTTGTTAGGAATTATGTGATCCTTACTAGCTGGAAGTAAGGGAGATGGGGCATGAAGTTATTTCTAGGAGTTGGACACATACCAAGTTTAGCTCAGTTCTGGGCATCTTTGAAATACCTATACAAACTTGTTCCTACCTAGTAACTTGCATCTTTGAATGAGAATGTGCTTGCTTACAGCAACGTGCTATATGTTCTGAATGCCCGAATTGGGAATCTGTGTCAAAACTTTGTTAGGAATTATGTGATCCTTACTAGCTGGAAGTAAGGGAGATGGGGCATGAAGTTATTTCTAGGAGTTGGACACATACCAAGTTTAGCTCAGTTCTGGGCATCTTTGAAATACCTATACAAACTTGTTCCTACCTAGTAACTTGCATCTTTGAATGAGAATCTGCTTGCTTGCAGCAACGTGCTATATGTTCTGAATGCCCGAATTGGGAATCTGTGTCAAAACTTTGTTAGGAATTATGTGATCCTTACTAGCTGGAAGTAAGGGAGATGGGGCATGAAGTTATTTCTAGGAGTTGGACACATACCAAGTTTAGCTCAGTTCTGGGCATCTTTGAAATACCTATACAAACTTGTTCCTACATAGTAACTTGCAACTTTGAATGAGAATGTGCTTGCTTGCAGCAACGTGCTATATGTTCTGAATGCCCGAATAGGGAATCTGTGTCAAAACTTGGTTAGGAATTATGTGATCCTTACTAGCTGGAAGTAAGGGAGATGGGGCATGAAGTTATTTCTAGGAGTTGGACACATACCAAGTTTAGCTCAGTTCTGGGCATCTTTGAAATACCTATACAAACTTGTTCCTACATAGTAACTTGCATCTTTGAATGAGAATGTGCTTGCTTACAGCACCGTGCTATATGTTCTGAATGCCCGAATAGGGAATCTGTGTCAAAACTTGGTTAGGAATTATGTGATCCTTACTAGCTGGAAGTAAGGGAGATGGGGCATGAAGTTATTTCTAGGAGTTGGACACATACCAAGTTTAGCTCAGTTCTGGGCATCTTTGAAATACCTATACAAACTTGTTCCTACATAGTAACTTGCATCTTTGAATGAGAATGTGCTTGCTTACAGCACCGTGCTATATGTTCTGAATGCCCGAATTGGGAATCTGTGTCAAAACTTTGTTAGGAATTATGTGATCCTTACTAGCTGGAAGTAAGGGAGATGGGGCATGAAGTTATTTCTAGGAGTTGGACACATACCAAGTTTAGCTCAGTTCTGGGCATCTTTGAAATACCTATACAAACTTGTTCCTACATAGTAACTTGCAACTTTGAATGAGAATGTGCTTGCTTACAGCAACGTGCTATATGTTCTGAATGCCCGAATAGGGAATCTGTGTCAAAACTTTGTTAGGAATTATGTGATCCTTACTAGCTGGAAGTAAGGGAGATGGGGCATGAAGTTATTTCTAGGAGTTGGACACATACCAAGTTTAGCTCAGTTCTGGGCATCTTTGAAATACCTATACAAACTTGTTCCTACATAGTAACTTGCAACTTTGAATGAGAATGTGCTTGCTTGCAGCAACGTGCTATATGTTCTGAATGCCCGAATAGGGAATCTGTGTCAAAACTTTGTTAGGAATTATGTGATCCTTACTAGCTGGAAGTAAGGGAGATGGGGCATGAAGTTATTTCTAGGAGTTGGACACATACCAAGTTTAGCTCAGTTCTGGGCATCTTTGAAATACCTATACAAACTTGTTCCTACATAGTAACTTGCAACTTTGAATGAGAATCTGCTTGCTTACAGCAACGTGCTACATGTTCTGAATGCCCGAATAGGGAATCTGTGTCAAAACTTTGTTAGGAATTATGTGATCCTTACTAGCTGGAAGTAAGGGAGATGGGGCATGAAGTTATTTCTAGGAGTTGGACACATACCAAGTTTAGCTCAGTTCTGGGCATCTTTGAAATACCTATAAAAACTTGTTCCTACACAGTAACTTGCAACTTTGAATGAGAATGTGCTTGCTTACAGCAACGTGCTATATGTTCTGAATGCCCAAATTGGGAATCTGTGTCAAAACTTTGTTAGGAATTATGTGATCCTTACTAGCTGGAAGTAAGGGAGATGGGGCATGAAGTTATTTCTAGGAGTTGGACACATACCAAGTTTAGCTCAGTTCTGGGCATCTTTGAAATACCTATACAAACTTGTTCCTACACAGTAACTTGCAACTTTGAACGAGAATGTGCTTGCTTACAGCAACGTGCTATATGTTCTGAATGCCCGAATTGGGAATCTGTGTCAAAACTTTGTTAGGAATTATGTGATCCTTACTAGCTGGAAGTAAGGGAGATGGGGCATGAAGTTATTTCTAGGAGTTGGACACATACCAAGTTTAGCTCAGTTCTGGGCATCTTTGAAATACCTATACAAACTTGTTCCTACAGAGTAACTTGCAACTTTGAATGAGAATGTGCTTGCTTACAGCAACGTGCTATATGTTCTGAATGCCCGAATTGGGAATCTGTGTCAAAACTTTCTTAGGAATTATGTGATCCTTACTAGCTGGAAGTAAGGGAGATGGGGCATGAAGTTATTTCTAGGAGTTGGACACATACCAAGTTTAGCTCAGTTCTGGGCATCTTTGAAATACCTATACAAACTTGTTCCTACATAGTAACTTGCAACTTTGAATGAGAATGTGCTTGCTTACAGCAACGTGCTATATGTTCTGAATGCCCGAATTGGGAATCTGTGTCAAAACATTGTTAGGAATTATGTGATCCTTACTAGCTGGAAGTAAGGGAGATGGGGCATGAAGTTATTTCTAGGAGTTGGACACATACCAAGTTTAGCTCAGTTCTGGGCATCTTTGAAATACCTATACAAACTTGTTCCTACACAGTAACTTGCAACTTTGAATGAGAATGTGCTTGCTTGCAGCAACGTGCTATATGTTCTGAATGCCCGAATAGGGAATCTGTGTCAAAACATTGTTAGGAATTATGTGATCCTTACTAGCTGGAAGTAAGGGAGAAGGGGCATGAAGTTATTTCTAGGAGTTGGACACATACCAAGTTTAGCTCAGTTCTGGGCATCTTTGAAATACCTATACAAACTTGTTCCTACATAGTAACTTGCAACTTTGAATGAGAATGTGCTTGCTTGCAGCAACGTGCTATATGTTCTGAATGCCCGAATAGGGAATCTGTGTCAAAACTTTGTTAGGAATTATGTGATCCGTACTAGCTGGAAGTAAGGGAGATGGGGCATGAAGTTATTTCTAGGAGTTGGACACATACCAAGTTTAGCTCAGTTCTGGGCATCTTTGAAATACCTATACAAACTTGTTCCTACATAGTAACTTGCATCTTTGAATGAGAATGTGCTTGCTTACAGCAACGTGCTATACGTTCTGAATGCCCGAATAGGGAATCTGTGTCTAAACTTTGTTAGGAATTATGTGATCCTTACTAGCTGGAAGTAAGGGAGATGGGGCATGAAGTTATTTCTAGGAGTTGGACACATACCAAGTTTAGCTCAGTTCTGGGCATCTTTGAAATACCTATACAAACTTGTTCCCACATAGTAACTTGCATCTTTGAATGAGAATGTGCTTGCTTACAGCAACGTGCTATACGTTCTGAATGCCCGAATTGGGAATCTGTGTCAAAACTTTGTTAGGAATTATGTGATCCTTACTAGCTGGAAGTAAGGGAGATGGGGCATGAAGTTATTTCTAGGAGTTGGACACATACCAAGTTTAGCTCAGTTCTGGGCATCTTTGAAATACCTATACAAACTTGTTCCCACATAGTAACTTGCATCTTTGAATGAGAATGTGCTTGCTTACAGCAACGTGCTATATGTTCTGATTGCCCGAATTGGGAATCTGTGTCAAAACTTTGTTAGGAATTATGTGATCCTTACTAGCTGGAAGTAAGGGAGATGGGGCATGAAGTTATTTCTAGGAGTTGGACACATACCAAGTTTAGCTCAGTTCTGGGCATCTTTGAAATACCTATACAAACTTGTTCCCACATAGTAACTTGCATCTTTGAATGAGAATGTGCTTGCTTACAGCAACGTGCTATATGTTCTGAATGCCCGAATTGGGAATCTGTGTCAAAACATTGTTAGGAATTATGTGATCCTTACTAGCTGGAAGTAAGGGAGATGGGGCATGAAGTTATTTCTAGGAGTTGGATACATAGCAAGTTTAGCTCAGTTCTGGGCATCTTTGAAATACCTATACAAACTTGTTCCCACATAGTAACTTGCATCATTGAATGAGAATGTGCTTGCTTACAGCAACGTGCTATATGTTCTGAATGCCCGAATTGGGATTCTGTGTCAAAACATTGTTAGGAATTATGTGATCCTTACTAGCTGGAAGTAAGGGAGATGGGGCATGAAGTTATTTCTAGGAGTTGGACACATAGCAAGTTTAGCTCAGTTCTGGGCATCTTTGAAATACCTATACAAACTTGTTCCTACATAGTAACTTGCATCTTTGAATGAGAATGTGCTTGCTTACAGCAACGTGCTATATGTTCTGAATGCCTGAATTGGGAATCTGTGTCAAAACTTTGTTAGGAATTATGTGATCCTTACTAGCTGAAAGTAAGGGAGATGGGGCATGAAGTTATTTCTAGGAGTTGGACACATACCAAGTTTAGCTCAGTTCTGGGCATCTTTGAAATACCTATACACACTTGTTCCTACATAGTAACTTGCAACTTTGAATGAGAATGTGCTTGCTTACAGCAACGTGCTATATGTTCTGAATGCCCGAATTGGGAATCTGTGTCAAAACTTTGTTAGGAATTATGTGATCCTTACTAGCTGGAAGTAAGGGAGATGGGGCATGAAGTTATTTCTAGGAGTTGGACACATACCAAGTTTAGCTCAGTTCTGGGCATCTTTGAAATACGTATACAAACTTGTTCCTACATAGTAACTTGCAACTTTGAATGAGAATGTGCTTGCTTACAGCAACGTGCTATATGTTCTGAATGCCCGAATTGGGAATCTGTGTCAAAACTTTGTTAGGAATTATGTGATCCGTACTAGCTGGAAGTAAGGGAGATGGGGCATGAAGTTATTTCTAGGAGTTGGACACATACCAAGTTTAGCTCAGTTCTGGGCATCTTTGAAATACCTATACAAACTTGTTCCTACATAGTAATTTGCAACTTTGAATGAGAATGTGCTTGCTTACATCAACGGGCTATATGTTCTGAATGCCCGAATTGGGAATCTGTGTCATAACTTTGTTAGGAATTATGTGATCCGTACTAGCTGGAAGTAAGGGAGATGGGGCATGAAGTTATTTCTAGGAGTTGGAGACATACCAAATTTAGCTCAGTTCTGGGCATCTTTGAAATACCTATACATACTTGTTCCTACATAGTAACTTGCAACTTTGAATGAGAATGTGCTTGCTTGCAGCAACGTGCTATATGTTCTGAATGCCCGAATAGGGAATCTGTGTCAAAACTTTGTTAGGAATTATGTGATCCGTACTAGCTGGAAGTAAGGGAGATGGGGCATGAAGTTATTTCTAGGAGTTGGACACATACCAAGTTTAGCTCAGTTCTGGGCATCTTTGAAATACCTATACAAACTTGTTCCTACATAGTAACTTGCATCTTTGAATGAGAATGTGCTTGCTTACAGCAACGTGCTATACGTTCTGAATGCCCGAATAGGGAATCTGTGTCAAAACTTTGTTAGGAATTATGTGATCCTTACTAGCTGGAAGTAAGGGAGATGGGGCATGAAGTTATTTCTAGGAGTTGGACACATACCAAGTTTAGCTCAGTTCTGGGCATCTTTGAAATACCTATACAAACTTGTTCCCACATAGTAACTTGCATCTTTGAATGAGAATGTGCTTGCTTACAGCAACGTGCTATACGTTCTGAATGCCCGAATTGGGAATCTGTGTCAAAACTTTGTTAGGAATTATGTGATCCTTACTAGCTGGAAGTAAGGGAGATGGGGCATGAAGTTATTTCTAGGAGTTGGACACATACCAAGTTTAGCTCAGTTCTGGGCATCTTTGAAATACCTATACAAACTTGTTCCCACATAGTAACTTGCATCTTTGAATGAGAATGTGCTTGCTTACAGCAACGTGCTATATGTTCTGATTGCCCGAATTGGGAATCTGTGTCAAAACTTTGTTAGGAATTATGTGATCCTTACTAGCTGGAAGTAAGGGAGATGGGGCATGAAGTTATTTCTAGGAGTTGGACACATACCAAGTTTAGCTCAGTTCTGGGCATCTTTGAAATACCTATACAAACTTGTTCCTACATAGTAACTTGCAACTTTGAATGAGAATGTGCTTGCTTGCAGCAACGTGCTATATGTTCTGAATGCCCGAATAGGGAATCTGTGTCAAAACTTTGTTAGGAATTATGTGATCCGTACTAGCTGGAAGTAAGGGAGATGGGGCATGAAGTTATTTCTAGGAGTTGGACACATACCAAGTTTAGCTCAGTTCTGGGCATCTTTGAAATACCTATACAAACTTGTTCCTACATAGTAACTTGCATCTTTGAATGAGAATGTGCTTGCTTACAGCAACGTGCTATACGTTCTGAATGCCCGAATAGGGAATCTGTGTCAAAACTTTGTTAGGAATTATGTGATCCTTACTAGCTGGAAGTAAGGGAGATGGGGCATGAAGTTATTTCTAGGAGTTGGACACATACCAAGTTTAGCTCAGTTCTGGGCATCTTTGAAATACCTATACAAACTTGTTCCCACATAGTAACTTGCATCTTTGAATGAGAATGTGCTTGCTTACAGCAACGTGCTATACGTTCTGAATGCCCGAATTGGGAATCTGTGTCAAAACTTTGTTAGGAATTATGTGATCCTTACTAGCTGGAAGTAAGGGAGATGGGGCATGAAGTTATTTCTAGGAGTTGGACACATACCAAGTTTAGCTCAGTTCTGGGCATCTTTGAAATACCTATACAAACTTGTTCCCACATAGTAACTTGCATCTTTGAATGAGAATGTGCTTGCTTACAGCAACGTGCTATATGTTCTGATTGCCCGAATTGGGAATCTGTGTCAAAACTTTGTTAGGAATTATGTGATCCTTACTAGCTGGAAGTAAGGGAGATGGGGCATGAAGTTATTTCTAGGAGTTGGACACATACCAAGTTTAGCTCAGTTCTGGGCATCTTTGAAATACCTATACAAACTTGTTCCCACATAGTAACTTGCATCTTTGAATGAGAATGTGCTTGCTTACAGCAACGTGCTATATGTTCTGAATGCCCGAATTGGGAATCTGTGTCAAAACTTTGTTAGGAATTATGTGATCCTTACTAGCTGGAAGTAAGGGAGATGGGGCATGAAGTTATTTCTAGGAGTTGGACACATACCAAGTTTAGCTCAGTTCTGGGCATCTTTGAAATACCTATACAAACTTGTTCCCACATAGTAACTTGCATCTTTGAATGAGAATGTGCTTGCTTACAGCAACGTGCTATATGTTCTGAATGCCCGAATTGGGAATCTGTGTCAAAACATTGTTAGGAATTATGTGATCCTTACTAGCTGGAAGTAAGGGAGATGGGGCATGAAGTTATTTCTAGGAGTTGGATACATAGCAAGTTTAGCTCTGTTCTGGGCATCTTTGAAATACCTATACAAACTTGTTCCCACATAGTAACTTGCATCATTGAATGAGAATGTGCTTGCTTACAGCAACGTGCTATATGTTCTGAATGCCCGAATTGGGATTCTGTGTCAAAACATTGTTAGGAATTATGTGATCCTTACTAGCTGGAAGTAAGGGAGATGGGGCATGAAGTTATTTCTAGGAGTTGGACACATAGCAAGTTTAGCTCAGTTCTGGGCATCTTTGAAATACCTATACAAACTTGTTCCTACATAGTAACTTGCATCTTTGAATGAGAATGTGCTTGCTTACAGCAACGTGCTATATGTTCTGAATGCCCGAATTGGGAATCTGTGTCAAAACTTTGTTAGGAATTATGTGATCCTTACTAGCTGGAAGTAAGGGAGATGGGGCATGAAGTTATTTCTAGGAGTTGGACACATACCAAGTTTAGCTCAGTTCTGGGCATCTTTGAAATACCTATACACACTTGTTCCTACATAGTAACTTGCATCTTTGAATGAAAATGTGCTTGCTTACAGCAAAGTGCTATATGTTCTGAATGCCCGAATTGGGAATCTGTGTCAAAACTTTGTTAGGAATTATGTGATCCTTACTAGCTGGAAGTAAGGGAGATGGGGCATGAAGTTATTTCTAGGAGTTGGACACATACCAAGTTTAGCTCAGTTCTGGGCATCTTTGAAATACCTATACAAACTTGTTCCTACATAGTAACTTGCATCTTTGAATGAGAATGTGCTTGCTTACAGCAACGTGCTATATGTTCTGAATGCCCGAATTGGGAATCTGTGTCATAACTTTGTTAGGAATTATGTGATCCTTACTAGCTGGAAGTAAGGGAGATGGGGCATGAAGTTATTTCTAGGAGTTGGACACATACCAAGTTTAGCTCAGTTCTGGGCATCTTTGAAATACCTATACAAACTTGTTCCTACATAGTAACTTGCAACTTTGAATGAGAATGTGCTTGCTTACAGCAACGTGCTATATGTTCTGAATGCCCGAATTGGGTATCTGTGTCAGATCTTTGTTAGGAATTATGTGATCCTTACTAGCTGGAAGTAAGGGAGATGGGGCATGAAGTTATTTCTAGGAGTTGGACACATACCAAGTTTAGCTCAGTTCTGGGCATCTTTGAAATACCTATACAAACTTGTTCCTACATAGTAACTTGCATCTTTGAATGAGAATGTGCTTGCTTACAGCAACGTGCTATATGTTCTGAATGCCCGAATTGGGAATCTGTGTCAAAACTTTGTTAGGAATTATGTGATCCTTACTAGCTGGAAGTAAGGGAGATGGGGCATGAAGTTATTTCTTGGAGTTGGACACATACCAAGTTTAGCTCAGTTCTGGGCATCTTTGAAATACCTATACAAACTTGTTCCTACATAGTAACTTGCATCTTTGAATGAGAATGTGCTTGCTTGCAGCAACGTGCTATATGTTCTGAATGCCCGAATAGGGAATCTGTGTCAAAACTTTGTTAGGAATTATGTGATCCTTACTAGCTGGAAGTAAGGGAGATGGGGCATGAAGTTATTTCTAGGAGTTGGACACATACCAAGTTTAGCTCAGTTCTGGGCATCTTTGAAATACCTATACAAACTTGTTCCTACCTAGTAACTTGCATCTTTGAATGAGAATCTGCTTGCTTACAGCAACGTGCTATATGTTCTGAATGCCCGAATTGGGAATCTGTGTCAAAACTTTGTTAGGAATTATGTGATCCTTACTAGCTGGAAGTAAGGGAGATGGGGCATGAAGTTATTTCTAGGAGTTGGACACATACCAAGTTTAGCTCAGTTCTGGGCATCTTTGAAATACCTATACAAACTTGTTCCTACCTAGTAACTTGCATCTTTGAATGAGAATCTGCTTGCTTGCAGCAACGTGCTATATGTTCTGAATGCCCGAATTGGGAATCTGTGTCAAAACTTTGTTAGGAATTATGTGATCCTTACTAGCTGGAAGTAAGGGAGATGGGGCATGAAGTTATTTCTAGGAGTTGGACACATACCAAGTTTAGCTCAGTTCTGGGCATCTTTGAAATACCTATACAAACTTGTTCCTACATAGTAACTTGCAACTTTGAATGAGAATGTGCTTGCTTGCAGCAACGTGCTATATGTTCTGAATGCCCGAATAGGGAATCTGTGTCAAAACTTGGTTAGGAATTATGTGATCCTTACTAGCTGGAAGTAAGGGAGATGGGGCATGAAGTTATTTCTAGGAGTTGGACACATACCAAGTTTAGCTCAGTTCTGGGCATCTTTGAAATACCTATACAAACTTGTTCCTACATAGTAACTTGCATCTTTGAATGAGAATGTGCTTGCTTACAGCACCGTGCTATATGTTCTGAATGCCCGAATAGGGAATCTGTGTCAAAACTTGGTTAGGAATTATGTGATCCTTACTAGCTGGAAGTAAGGGAGATGGGGCATGAAGTTATTTCTAGGAGTTGGACACATACCAAGTTTAGCTCAGTTCTGGGCATCTTTGAAATACCTATACAAACTTGTTCCTACATAGTAACCTGCATCTTTGAATGAGAATGTGCTTGCTTACAGCAACGTGCTATATGTTCTGAATGCCCGAATTGGGAATCTGTGTCAAAACTTTGTTAGGAATTATGTGATCCTTACTAGCTGGAAGTAAGGGAGATGGGGCATGAAGTTATTTCTAGGAGTTGGACACATACCAAGTTTAGCTCAGTTCTGGGCATCTTTGAAATACCTATACAAACTTGTTCCTACATAGTAACTTGCAACTTTGAATGAGAATGTGCTTGCTTACAGCAACGTGCTATATGTTCTGAATGCCCGAATAGGGAATCTGTGTCAAAACTTTGTTAGGAATTATGTGATCCTTACTAGCTGGAAGTAAGGGAGATGGGGCATGAAGTTATTTCTAGGAGTTGGACACATACCAAGTTTAGCTCAGTTCTGGGCATCTTTGAAATACCTATACAAACTTGTTCCTACATAGTAACTTGCAACTTTGAATGAGAATGTGCTTGCTTGCAGCAACGTGCTATATGTTCTGAATGCCCGAATAGGGAATCTGTGTCAAAACTTTGTTAGGAATTATGTGATCCTTACTAGCTGGAAGTAAGGGAGATGGGGCATGAAGTTATTTCTAGGAGTTGGACACATACCAAGTTTAGCTCAGTTCTGGGCATCTTTGAAATACCTATACAAACTTGTTCCTACATAGTAACTTGCAACTTTGAATGAGAATCTGCTTGCTTACAGCAACGTGCTACATGTTCTGAATGCCCGAATAGGGAATCTGTGTCAAAACTTTGTTAGGAATTATGTGATCCTTACTAGCTGGAAGTAAGGGAGATGGGGCATGAAGTTATTTCTAGGAGTTGGACACATACCAAGTTTAGCTCAGTTCTGGGCATCTTTGAAATACCTATAAAAACTTGTTCCTACACAGTAACTTGCAACTTTGAATGAGAATGTGCTTGCTTACAGCAACGTGCTATATGTTCTGAATGCCCGAATTGGGAATCTGTGTCAAAACTTTGTTAGGAATTATGTGATCCTTACTAGCTGGAAGTAAGGGAGATGGGGCATGAAGTTATTTCTAGGAGTTGGACACATACCAAGTTTAGCTCAGTTCTGGGCATCTTTGAAATACCTATACAAACTTGTTCCTACACAGTAACTTGCAACTTTGAATGAGAATGTGCTTGCTTACAGCAACGTGCTATATGTTCTGAATGCCCGAATTGGGAATCTGTGTCAAAACTTTGTTAGGAATTATGTGATCCTTACTAGCTGGAAGTAAGGGAGATGGGGCATGAAGTTATTTCTAGGAGTTGGACACATACCAAGTTTAGCTCAGTTCTGGGCATCTTTGAAATACCTATACAAACTTGTTCCTACAGAGTAACTTGCAACTTTGAATGAGAATGTGCTTGCTTACAGCAACGTGCTATATGTTCTGAATGCCCGAATTGGGAATCTGTGTCAAAACTTTCTTAGGAATTATGTGATCCTTACTAGCTGGAAGTAAGGGAGATGGGGCATGAAGTTATTTCTAGGAGTTGGACACATACCAAGTTTAGCTCAGTTCTGGGCATCTTTGAAATACCTATACAAACTTGTTCCTACATAGTAACTTGCAACTTTGAATGAGAATGTGCTTGCTTACAGCAACGTGCTATATGTTCTGAATGCCCGAATTGGGAATCTGTGTCAAAACATTGTTAGGAATTATGTGATCCTTACTAGCTGGAAGTAAGGGAGATGGGGCATGAAGTTATTTCTAGGAGTTGGACACATACCAAGTTTAGCTCAGTTCTGGGCATCTTTGAAATACCTATACAAACTTGTTCCTACACAGTAACTTGCAACTTTGAATGAGAATGTGCTTGCTTGCAGCAACGTGCTATATGTTCTGAATGCCCGAATAGGGAATCTGTGTCAAAACATTGTTAGGAATTATGTGATCCTTACTAGCTGGAAGTAAGGGAGAAGGGGCATGAAGTTATTTCTAGGAGTTGGACACATACCAAGTTTAGCTCAGTTCTGGGCATCTTTGAAATACCTATACAAACTTGTTCCTACATAGTAACTTGCAACTTTGAATGAGAATGTGCTTGCTTGCAGCAACGTGCTATATGTTCTGAATGCCCGAATAGGGAATCTGTGTCAAAACTTTGTTAGGAATTATGTGATCCGTACTAGCTGGAAGTAAGGGAGATGGGGCATGAAGTTATTTCTAGGAGTTGGACACATACCAAGTTTAGCTCAGTTCTGGGCATCTTTGAAATACCTATACAAACTTGTTCCTACATAGTAACTTGCATCTTTGAATGAGAATGTGCTTGCTTACAGCAACGTGCTATACGTTCTGAATGCCCGAATAGGGAATCTGTGTCAAAACTTTGTTAGGAATTATGTGATCCTTACTAGCTGGAAGTAAGAGAGATGGGGCATGAAGTTATTTCTAGGAGTTGGACACATACCAAGTTTAGCTCAGTTCTGGGCATCTTTGAAATACCTATACAAACTTGTTCCCACATAGTAACTTGCATCTTTGAATGAGAATGTGCTTGCTTACAGCAACGTGCTATACGTTCTGAATGCCCGAATTGGGAATCTGTGTCAAAACTTTGTTAGGAATTATGTGATCCTTACTAGCTGGAAGTAAGGGAGATGGGGCATGAAGTTATTTCTAGGAGTTGGACACATACCAAGTTTAGCTCAGTTCTGGGCATCTTTGAAATACCTATACAAACTTGTTCCCACATAGTAACTTGCATCTTTGAATGAGAATGTGCTTGCTTACAGCAACGTGCTATATGTTCTGATTGCCCGAATTGGGAATCTGTGTCAAAACTTTGTTAGGAATTATGTGATCCTTACTAGCTGGAAGTAAGGGAGATGGGGCATGAAGTTATTTCTAGGAGTTGGACACATACCAAGTTTAGCTCAGTTCTGGGCATCTTTGAAATACCTATACAAACTTGTTCCCACATAGTAACTTGCATCTTTGAATGAGAATGTGCTTGCTTACAGCAACGTGCTATATGTTCTGAATGCCCGAATTGGGAATCTGTGTCAAAACATTGTTAGGAATTATGTGATCCTTACTAGCTGGAAGTAAGGGAGATGGGGCATGAAGTTATTTCTAGGAGTTGGATACATAGCAAGTTTAGCTCAGTTCTGGGCATCTTTGAAATACCTATACAAACTTGTTCCCACATAGTAACTTGCATCATTGAATGAGAATGTGCTTGCTTACAGCAACGTGCTATATGTTCTGAATGCCCGAATTGGGATTCTGTGTCAAAACATTGTTAGGAATTATGTGATCCTTACTAGCTGGAAGTAAGGGAGATGGGGCATGAAGTTATTTCTAGGAGTTGGACACATAGCAAGTTTAGCTCAGTTCTGGGCATCTTTGAAATACCTATACAAACTTGTTCCTACATAGTAACTTGCATCTTTGAATGAGAATGTGCTTGCTTACAGCAACGTGCTATATGTTCTGAATGCCTGAATTGGGAATCTGTGTCAAAACTTTGTTAGGAATTATGTGATCCTTACTAGCTGGAAGTAAGGGAGATGGGGCATGAAGTTATTTCTAGGAGTTGGACACATACCAAGTTTAGCTCAGTTCTGGGCATCTTTGAAATACCTATACACACTTGTTCCTACATAGTAACTTGCATCTTTGAATGAAAATGTGCTTGCTTACAGCAAAGTGCTATATGTTCTGAATGCCCGAATTGGGAATCTGTGTCAAAACTTTGTTAGGAATTATGTGATCCTTACTAGCTGGAAGTAAGGGAGATGGGGCATGAAGTTATTTCTAGGAGTTGGACACATACCAAGTTTAGCTCAGTTCTGGGCATCTTTGAAATACCTATACAAACTTGTTCCTACATAGTAACTTGCATCTTTGAATGAGAATGTGCTTGCTTACAGCAACGTGCTATATGTTCTGAATGCCCGAATTGGGAATCTGTGTCATAACTTTGTTAGGAATTATGTGATCCTTACTAGCTGGAAGTAAGGGAGATGGGGCATGAAGTTATTTCTAGGAGTTGGACACATACCAAGTTTAGCTCAGTTCTGGGCATCTTTGAAATACCTATACAAACTTGTTCCTACATAGTAACTTGCAACTTTGAATGAGAATGTGCTTGCTTACAGCAACGTGCTATATGTTCTGAATGCCCGAATTGGGTATCTGTGTCAGATCTTTGTTAGGAATTATGTGATCCTTACTAGCTGGAAGTAAGGGAGATGGGGCATGAAGTTATTTCTAGGAGTTGGACACATACCAAGTTTAGCTCAGTTCTGGGCATCTTTGAAATACCTATACAAACTTGTTCCTACATAGTAACTTGCATCTTTGAATGAGAATGTGCTTGCTTACAGCAACGTGCTATATGTTCTGAATGCCCGAATTGGGAATCTGTGTCAAAACTTTGTTAGGAATTATGTGATCCTTACTAGCTGGAAGTAAGGGAGATGGGGCATGAAGTTATTTCTTGGAGTTGGACACATACCAAGTTTAGCTCAGTTCTGGGCATCTTTGAAATACCTATACAAACTTGTTCCTACATAGTAACTTGCATCTTTGAATGAGAATGTGCTTGCTTGCAGCAACGTGCTATATGTTCTGAATGCCCGAATAGGGAATCTGTGTCAAAACTTTGTTAGGAATTATGTGATCCTTACTAGCTGGAAGTAAGGGAGATGGGGCATGAAGTTATTTCTAGGAGTTGGACACATACCAAGTTTAGCTCAGTTCTGGGCATCTTTGAAATACCTATACAAACTTGTTCCTACCTAGTAACTTGCATCTTTGAATGAGAATGTGCTTGCTTACAGCAACGTGCTATATGTTCTGAATGCCCGAATTGGGAATCTGTGTCAAAACTTTGTTAGGAATTATGTGATCCTTACTAGCTGGAAGTAAGGGAGATGGGGCATGAAGTTATTTCTAGGAGTTGGACACATACCAAGTTTAGCTCAGTTCTGGGCATCTTTGAAATACCTATACAAACTTGTTCCTACCTAGTAACTTGCATCTTTGAATGAGAATCTGCTTGCTTGCAGCAACGTGCTATATGTTCTGAATGCCCGAATTGGGAATCTGTGTCAAAACTTTGTTAGGAATTATGTGATCCTTACTAGCTGGAAGTAAGGGAGATGGGGCATGAAGTTATTTCTAGGAGTTGGACACATACCAAGTTTAGCTCAGTTCTGGGCATCTTTGAAATACCTATACAAACTTGTTCCTACATAGTAACTTGCAACTTTGAATGAGAATGTGCTTGCTTGCAGCAACGTGCTATATGTTCTGAATGCCCGAATAGGGAATCTGTGTCAAAACTTGGTTAGGAATTATGTGATCCTTACTAGCTGGAAGTAAGGGAGATGGGGCATGAAGTTATTTCTAGGAGTTGGACACATACCAAGTTTAGCTCAGTTCTGGGCATCTTTGAAATACCTATACAAACTTGTTCCTACATAGTAACTTGCATCTTTGAATGAGAATGTGCTTGCTTACAGCACCGTGCTATATGTTCTGAATGCCCGAATAGGGAATCTGTGTCAAAACTTGGTTAGGAATTATGTGATCCTTACTAGCTGGAAGTAAGGGAGATGGGGCATGAAGTTATTTCTAGGAGTTGGACACATACCAAGTTTAGCTCAGTTCTGGGCATCTTTGAAATACCTATACAAACTTGTTCCTACATAGTAACTTGCATCTTTGAATGAGAATGTGCTTGCTTACAGCAACGTGCTATATGTTCTGAATGCCCGAATTGGGAATCTGTGTCAAAACTTTGTTAGGAATTATGTGATCCTTACTAGCTGGAAGTAAGGGAGATGGGGCATGAAGTTATTTCTAGGAGTTGGACACATACCAAGTTTAGCTCAGTTCTGGGCATCTTTGAAATACCTATACAAACTTGTTCCTACATAGTAACTTGCAACTTTGAATGAGAATGTGCTTGCTTACAGCAACGTGCTATATGTTCTGAATGCCCGAATAGGGAATCTGTGTCAAAACTTTGTTAGGAATTATGTGATCCTTACTAGCTGGAAGTAAGGGAGATGGGGCATGAAGTTATTTCTAGGAGTTGGACACATACCAAGTTTAGCTCAGTTCTGGGCATCTTTGAAATACCTATACAAACTTGTTCCTACATAGTAACTTGCAACTTTGAATGAGAATCTGCTTGCTTACAGCAACGTGCTACATGTTCTGAATGCCCGAATAGGGAATCTGTGTCAAAACTTTGTTAGGAATTATGTGATCCTTACTAGCTGGAAGTAAGGGAGATGGGGCATGAAGTTATTTCTAGGAGTTGGACACATACCAAGTTTAGCTCAGTTCTGGGCATCTTTGAAATACCTATACAAACTTGTTCCTACACAGTAACTTGCAACTTTGAATGAGAATGTGCTTGCTTACAGCAACGTGCTATATGTTCTGAATGCCCGAATTGGGAATCTGTGTCAAAACTTTGTTAGGAATTATGTGATCCTTACTAGCTGGAAGTAAGGGAGATGGGGCATGAAGTTATTTCTAGGAGTTGGACACATACCAAGTTTAGCTCAGTTCTGGGCATCTTTGAAATACCTATACAAACTTGTTCCTACACAGTAACTTGCAACTTTGAATGAGAATGTGCTTGCTTACAGCAACGTGCTATATGTTCTGAATGCCCGAATTGGGAATCTGTGTCAAAACTTTGTTAGGAATTATGTGATCCTTACTAGCTGGAAGTAAGGGAGATGGGGCATGAAGTTATTTCTAGGAGTTGGACACATACCAAGTTTAGCTCAGTTCTGGGCATCTTTGAAATACCTATACAAACTTGTTCCTACAGAGTAACTTGCAACTTTGAATGAGAATGTGCTTGCTTACAGCAACGTGCTATATGTTCTGAATGCCCGAATTGGGAATCTGTGTCAAAACTTTCTTAGGAATTATGTGATCCTTACTAGCTGGAAGTAAGGGAGATGGGGCATGAAGTTATTTCTAGGAGTTGGACACATACCAAGTTTAGCTCAGTTCTGGGCATCTTTGAAATACCTATACAAACTTGTTCCTACATAGTAACTTGCAACTTTGAATGAGAATGTGCTTGCTTACAGCAACGTGCTATATGTTCTGAATGCCCGAATTGGGAATCTGTGTCAAAACATTGTTAGGAATTATGTGATCCTTACTAGCTGGAAGTAAGGGAGATGGGGCATGAAGTTATTTCTAGGAGTTGGACACATACCAAGTTTAGCTCAGTTCTGGGCATCTTTGAAATACCTATACAAACTTGTTCCTACACAGTAACTTGCAACTTTGAATGAGAATGTGCTTGCTTGCAGCAACGTGCTATATGTTCTGAATGCCCGAATAGGGAATCTGTGTCAAAACATTGTTAGGAATTATGTGATCCTTACTAGCTGGAAGTAAGGGAGAAGGGGCATGAAGTTATTTCTAGGAGTTGGACACATACCAAGTTTAGCTCAGTTCTGGGCATCTTTGAAATACCTATACAAACTTGTTCCTACATAGTAACTTGCAACTTTGAATGAGAATGTGCTTGCTTACAGCAACGTGCTATATGTTCTGAATGCCCGAATAGGGAATCTGTGTCCAAACTTTGTTAGGAATTATGTGATCCTTACTAGCTGGAAGTAAGGGAGATGGGGCATGAAGTTATTTCTAGGAGTTGGACACATACCAAGTTTAGCTCAGTTCTGGGCATCTTTGAAATACCTATACAAACTTGTTCCTACATAGTAACTTGCATCTTTGAATGAGAATCTGCTTGCTTACAGCAACGTGCTACATGTTCTGAATGCCCGAATAGGGAATCTGTGTCAAAACTTTGTTAGGAATTATGTGATCCTTACTAGCTGGAAGTAAGGGAGATGGGGCATGAAGTTATTTCTAGGAGTTGGACACATACCAAGTTTAGCTCAGTTCTGGGCATCTTTGAAATACCTATACAAACTTGTTCCTACATAGTAACTTGCAACTTTGAATGAGAATGTGCTTGCTTACAGCAACGTGCTATATGTTCTGAATGCCCGAATAGGGAATCTGTGTCAAAACTTTGTTAGGAATTATGTGATCCTTACTAGCTGGAAGTAAGGGAGATGGGGCATGAAGTTATTTCTAGGAGTTGGACACATACCAAGTTTAGCTCAGTTCTGGGCATCTTTGAAATACCTATACAAACTTGTTCCTACATAGTAACTTGCAACTTTGAATGAGAATGTGCTTGCTTACAGCAACGTGCTATATGTTCTGAATGCCCGAATTGGGAATCTGTGTCAAAACTTTGTTAGGAATTATGTGATCCTTACTAGCTGGAAGTAAGGGAGATGGGGCATGAAGTTATTTCTAGGAGTTGGACACATACCAAGTTTAGCTCTGTTCTGGGCATCTTTGAAATACCTATACAAACTTGTTCCTACATAGTAACTTGCAACTTTGAATGAGAATGTGCTTGCTTACAGCAACGTGCTATATGTTCTGAATGCCCGAATTGGGAATCTGTGTCAAAACATTGTTAGGAATTATGTGATCCTTACTAGCTGGAAGTAAGGGAGATGGGGCATGAAGTTATTTCTAGGAGTTGGACACATACCAAGTTTAGCTCAGTTCTGGGCATCTTTGAAATACCTATACAAACTTGTTCCTACACAGTAACTTGCAACTTTGAATGAGAATGTGCTTGCTTGCAGCAACGTGCTATATGTTCTGAATGCCCGAATAGGGAATCTGTGTCAAAACATTGTTAGGAATTATGTGATCCTTACTAGCTGGAAGTAAGGGAGAAGGGGCATGAAGTTATTTCTAGGAGTTGGACACATACCAAGTTTAGCTCAGTTCTGGGCATCTTTGAAATACCTATACAAACTTGTTCCTACATAGTAACTTGCAACTTTGAATGAGAATGTGCTTGCTTACAGCAACGTGCTATATGTTCTGAATGCCCGAATAGGGAATCTGTGTCCAAACTTTGTTAGGAATTATGTGATCCTTACTAGCTGGAAGTAAGGGAGATGGGGCATGAAGTTATTTCTAGGAGTTGGACACATACCAAGTTTAGCTCAGTTCTGGGCATCTTTGAAATACCTATACAAACTTGTTCCTACATAGTAACTTGCATCTTTGAATGAGAATCTGCTTGCTTACAGCAACGTGCTACATGTTCTGAATGCCCGAATAGGGAATCTGTGTCAAAACTTTGTTAGGAATTATGTGATCCTTACTAGCTGGAAGTAAGGGAGATGGGGCATGAAGTTATTTCTAGGAGTTGGACACATACCAAGTTTAGCTCAGTTCTGGGCATCTTTGAAATACCTATACAAACTTGTTCCTACATAGTAACTTGCAACTTTGAATGAGAATGTGCTTGCTTACAGCAACGTGCTATATGTTCTGAATGCCCGAATAGGGAATCTGTGTCAAAACTTTGTTAGGAATTATGTGATCCTTACTAGCTGGAAGTAAGGGAGATGGGGCATGAAGTTATTTCTAGGAGTTGGACACATACCAAGTTTAGCTCAGTTCTGGGCATCTTTGAAATACCTATACAAACTTGTTCCTACATAGTAACTTGCACTTTGAATGAGAATGTGCTTGCTTACAGCAACGTGCTATATGTTCTGAATGCCCGAATTGGGAATCTGTGTCAAAACTTTGTTAGGAATTATGTGATCCTTACTAGCTGGAAGTAAGGGAGATGGGGCATGAAGTTATTTCTAGGAGTTGGACACATACCAAGTTTAGCTCTGTTCTGGGCATCTTTGAAATACCTATACAAACTTGTTCCTACAGAGTAACTTGCAACTTTGAATGAGAATGTGCTTGCTTACGGCAACGTGCTATATGTTCTGAATGCCCGAATTGGGAATCTGTGTCAAAACTTTGTTAGGAATTATGTGATCCTTACTAGCTGGAAGTAAGGGAGATGGGGCATGAAGTTATTTCTAGGAGTTGGACACATACCAAGTTTAGCTCTGTTCTGGGCATCTTTGAAATACCTATACAAACTTGTTCCTACAGAGTAACTTGCAACTTTGAATGAGAATGTGCTTGCTTACGGCAACGTGCTATATGTTCTGAATGCCCGAATTGGGAATCTGTGTCAAAACTTTGTTAGGAATTATGTGATCCTTACTAGCTGGAAGTAAGGGAGATGGGGCATGAAGTTATTTCTAGGAGTTGGACACATACCAAGTTTAGCTCAGTTCTGGGCATCTTTGAAATACCTATACAAACTTGTTCCTACATAGTAACTTGCAACTTTGAATGAGAATGTGCTTGCTTGCGGCAACGTGCTATATGTTCTGAATGCCCGAATAGGGAATCTGTGTCAAAACTTTGTTAGGAATTATGTGATCCTTACTAGCTGGAAGTAAGGGAGATGGGGCATGAAGTTATTTCTAGGAGTTGGACACATACCAAGTTTAGCTCAGTTCTGGGCATCTTTGAAATACCTATACAAACTTGTTCCTACATAGTAACTTGCATCTTTGAATGAAAATGTGCTTGCTTACAGCAACGTGCTATATGTTCTGAATGCCCGAATTGGGAATCTGTGTCAAAACTTTGTTAGGAATTATGTGATCCTTACTAGCTGGAAGTAAGGGAGATGGGGCATGAAGTTATTTCTAGGAGTTGGACACATACCAAGTTTAGCTCAGTTCTGGGCATCTTTGAAATACCTATACAAACTTGTTCCTACATAGTAACTTGCATCTTTGAATGAGAATGTGCTTGCTTACAGCAACGTGCTATATGTTCTGAATGCCCGAATTGGGAATCTGTGTCAAAACTTTGTTAGGAATTATGTGATCCTTACTAGCTGGAAGTAAGGGAGATGGGGCATGAAGTTATTTCTAGGAGTTGGACACATACCAAGTTTAGCTCAGTTCTGGGCATCTTTGAAATACCTATACAAACTTGTTCCTACATAGTAACTTGCATCTTTGAATGAGAATGTGCTTGCTTACAGCAACGTGCTATGTGTTCTGAATGCCCGAATTGGGAATCTGTGTCAAAACTTTGTTAGGAATTATGTGATCCTTACTAGCTGGAAGTAAGGGAGATGGGGCATGAAGTTATTTCTTGGAGTTGGACACATACCAAGTTTAGCTCAGTTCTGGGCATCTTTGAAATACCTATACAAACTTGTTCCTACCTAGTAACTTGCAACTTTGAATGAGAATGTGCTTGCTTGCAACAACGTGCTATATGTTCTGAATGCCCGAATAGGGAATCTGTGTCAAAACTTTGTTAGGAATTATGTGATCCTTACTAGCTGGAAGTAAGGGAGATGGGGCATGAAGTTATTTCTAGGAGTTGGACACATACCAAGTTTAGCTCAGTTCTGGGCATCTTTGAAATACCTATACAAACTTGTTCCTACCTAGTAACTTGCATCTTTGAATGAGAATGTGCTTGCTTGCAGCAACGTGCTATATGTTCTGAATGCCCGAATAGGGAATCTGTGTCAAAACTTTGTTAGGAATTATGTGATCCTTACTAGCTGGAAGTAAGGGAGATGGGGCATGAAGTTATTTCTAGGAGTTGGACACATACCAAGTTTAGCTCAGTTCTGGGCATCTTTGAAATACCTATACAAACTTGTTCCTACAGAGTAACTTGCATCTTTGAATGAGAATGTGCTTGCTTACAGCAACGTGCTATATGTTCTGAATGCCCGAATAGGGAATCTGTGTCAAAACTTTGTTAGGAATTATGTGATCCTTACTAGCTGGAAGTAAGGGAGATGGGGCATGAAGTTATTTCTAGGAGTTGGACACATACCAAGTTTAGCTCAGTTCTGGGCATCTTTGAAATACCTATACAAACTTGTTCCTACCTAGTAACTTGCATCTTTGAATGAGAATGTGCTTGCTTACAGCAACGTGCTATATGTTCTGAATGCCCGAATTGGCAATCTGTGTCAAAACTTTGTTAGGAATTATGTGATCCTTACTAGCTGGAAGTAAGGGAGATGGGGCATGAAGTTATTTCTAGGAGTTGGACACATACCAAGTTTAGCTCAGTTCTGGGCATCTTTGAAATACCTATACAAACTTGTTCCTACATAGTAACTTGCAACTTTGAATGAGAATGTGCTTGCTTGCAGCAACGTGCTATATGTTCTGAATGCCCGAATAGGGAATCTGTGTCAAAACTTTGTTAGGAATTATGTGATCCGTACTAGCTGGAAGTAAGGGAGATGGGGCATGAAGTTATTTCTAGGAGTTGGACACATACCAAGTTTAGCTCAGTTCTGGGCATCTTTGAAATACCTATACAAACTTGTTCCTACATAGTAACTTGCAACTTTGAATGAGAATGTGCTTGCTTGCAGCAACGTGCTATATGTTCTGAATGCCCGAATAGGGAATCTGTGTCAAAACTTTGTTAGGAATTATGTGATCCTTACTAGCTGGAAGTAAGGGAGATGGGGCATGAAGTTATTTCTAGGAGTTGGACACATACCAAGTTTAGCTCAGTTCTGGGCATCTTTGAAATACCTATACAAACTTGTTCCTACATAGTAACTTGCAACTTTGAATGAGAATGTGCTTGCTTGCAGCAACGTGCTATATGTTCTGAATGCCCGAATTGGGAATCTGTGTCAAAACTTTGTTAGGAATTATGTGATCCTTACTAGCTGGAAGTAAGGGAGATGGGGCATGAAGTTATTTCTAGGAGTTGGACACATACCAAGTTTAGCTCAGTTCTGGGCATCTTTGAAATACCTATACAAACTTGTTCCTACATAGTAACTTGCAACTTTGAATGAGAATGTGCTTGCTTACAGCAACGTGCTATATGTTCTGAATGCCCGAATTGGGAATCTGTGTCAAAACTTTGTTAGGAATTATGTGATCCGTACTAGCTGGAAGTAAGGGAGATGGGGCATGAAGTTATTTCTAGGAGTTGGACACATACCAAGTTTAGCTCAGTTCTGGGCATCTTTGAAATACCTATACAAACTTGTTCCTACATAGTAACTTGCAACTTTGAATGAGAATGTGCTTGCTTGCAGCAACGTGCTATACGTTCTGAATGCCCGAATTGGGAGTCTGTGTCAAAACTTTGTTAGGAATTATGTGATCCGTACTAGCTGGAAGTAAGGGAGATGGGGCATGAAGTTATTTCTAGGAGTTGGACACATACCAAGTTTAGCTCAGTTCTGGGCATCTTTGAAATACCTATACAAACTTGTTCCTACATAGTAACTTGCAACTTTGAATGAGAATGTGCTTGCTTACAGCAACGTGCTATACGTTCTGAATGCCCGAATAGGGAATCTGTGTCAAAACTTTGTTAGGAATTATGTGATCCTTACTAGCTGGAAGTAAGGGAGATGGGGCATGAAGTTATTTCTAGGAGTTGGACACATACCAAGTTTAGCTCAGTTCTGGGCATCTTTGAAATACCTATACAAACTTGTTCCTACATAGTAACTTGCATCTTTGAATGAGAATGTGCTTGCTTGCAGCAACGTGCTATACGTTCTGAATGCCCGAATAGGGAATCTGTGTCAAAACTTTGTTAGGAATTATGTGATCCTTACTAGCTGGAAGTAAGGGAGATGGGGCATGAAGTTATTTCTAGGAGTTGGACACATACCAAGTTTAGCTCAGTTCTGGGCATCTTTGAAATACCTTTACAAACTTGTTCCTACATAGTAACTTGCATCTTTGAATGAGAATGTCCTTGCTTGCAGCAACGTGCTATACGTTCTGAATGCCCGAATAGGGAATCTGTGTCAAAACTTTGTTAGGAATTATGTGATCCTTACTAGCTGGAAGTAAGGGAGATGGGGCATGAAGTTATTTCTAGGAGTTGGACACATACCAAGTTTAGCTCAGTTCTGGGCATCTTTGAAATACCTATACAAACTTGTTCCTACATAGTAACTTGCATCTTTGAATGAGAATGTGCTTGCTTACAGCAACGTGCTATACGTTCTGAATGCCCGAATTGGGAATCTGTGTCAAAACTTTGTAAGGAATTATGTGATCCTTACTAGCTGGAAGTAAGGGAGATGGGGCATGAAGTTATTTCTAGGAGTTGAACACATACCAAGTTTAGCTCAGTTCTGGGCATCTTTGAAATACCTATACAAACTTGTTCCTACATAGTAACTTGCATCTTTGAATGAGAATGTGCTTGCTTACAGCAACGTGCTATATGTTCTGAATGCCCGAATTGGCAATCTGTGTCAAAACTTTGTTAGGAATTATGTGATCCTTACTAGCTGGAAGTAAGGGAGATGGGGCATGAAGTTATTTCTAGGAGTTGGACACATACCAAGTTTAGCTCAGTTCTGGGCATCTTTGAAATACCTATACAAACTTGTTCCTACACAGTAACTTGCAACTTTGAATGAGAATGTGCTTGCTTACAGCAACGTGCTATATGTTCTGAATGCCCGAATTGGGAATCTGTGTCAAAACTTTGTTAGGAATTATGTGATCCTTACTAGCTGGAAGTAAGGGAGATGGGGCATGAAGTTATTTCTAGGAGTTGGACACATACCAAGTTTAGCTCAGTTCTGGGCATCTTTGAAATACCTATACAAACTTGTTCCTACATAGTAACTTGCAACTTTGAATGAGAATGTGCTTGCTTGCAGCAACGTGCTATATGTTCTGAATGCCCGAATAGGGAATCTGTGTCAAAACATTGTTAGGAATCATGTGATCCTTACTAGCTGGAAGTAAGGGAGATGGGGCATGAAGTTATTTCTAGGAGTTGGACACATAACAAGTTTAGCTCAGTTCTGGGCATCTTTGAAATACCTATACAAACTTGTTCCTACATAGTAACTTGCATCTTTGAATGAAAATGTGCTTGCTTACAGCAACGTGCTATATGTTCTGAATGCCCGAATTGGGAATCTGTGTCAAAACTTTGTTAGGAATTATGTGATCCTTACTAGCTGGAAGTAAGGGAGATGGGGCATGAAGTTATTTCTAGGAGTTGGACACATACCAAGTTTAGCTCAGTTCTGGGCATCTTTGAAATACCTATACAAACTTGTTCCTACATAGTAACTTGCATCTTTGAATGAGAATGTGCTTGCTTACAGCAACGTGCTATATGTTCTGAATGCCCGAATTGGGAATCTGTGTCAAAACTTTGTTAGGAATTATGTGATCCTTACTACCTGGAAGTAAGGGAGATGGGGCATGAAGTTATTTCTAGGAGTTGGACACATACCAAGTTTAGCTCAGTTCTGGGCATCTTTGAAATACCTATACAAACTTGTTCCTACATAGTAACTTGCATCTTTGAATGAGAATGTGCTTGCTTACAGCAACGTGCTATGTGTTCTGAATGCCCGAATTGGGAATCTGTGTCAAAACTTTGTTGGGAATTATGTGATCCTTACTAGCTGGAAGTAAGGGAGATGGGGCATGAAGTTATTTCTTGGAGTTGGACACATACCAAGTTTAGCTCAGTTCTGGGCATCTTTGAAATACCTATACAAACTTGTTCCTACCTAGTAACTTGCAACTTTGAGAATGTGCTTGCTTGCAGCAACGTGCTATATGTTCTGAATGCCCGAATAGGGAATCTGTGTCAAAACTTTGTTAGGAATTATGTGATCCTTACTAGCTGGAAGTAAGGGAGATGGGGCATGAAGTTATTTCTAGGAGTTGGACACATACCAAGTTTAGCTCAGTTCTGGGCATCTTTGAAATACCTATACAAACTTGTTCCTACCTAGTAACTTGCATCTTTGAATGAGAATGTGTTTGCTTGCAGCAAGGTGCTATATGTTCTGAATGCCCGAATAGGGAATCTGTGTCAAAACTTTGTTAGGAATTATGTGATCCTTACTAGCTGGAAGTAAGGGAGATGGGGCATGAAGTTATTTCTAGGAGTTGGACACATACCAAGTTTAGCTCAGTTCTGGGCATCTTTGAAATACCTATACAAACTTGTTCCTACCTAGTAACTTGCATTTTTGAATGAGAATGTGCTTGCTTACAGCAAGGTGCTATATGTTCTGAATGCCCGAATAGGGAATCTGTGTCAAAACTTTGTTAGGAATTATGTGATCCTTACTAGCTGGAAGTAAGGGAGATGGGGCATGAAGTTATTTCTAGGAGTTGGACACATACCAAGTTTAGCTCAGTTCTGGGCATCTATGAAATACCTATACAAACTTGTTCCTACCTAGTAACTTGCATCTTTGAATGAGAATGTGCTTGCTTACAGCAACGTGCTATATGTTCTGAATGCCCGAATTGGCAATCTGTGTCAAAACTTTGTTAGGAATTATGTGATCCTTACTAGCTGGAAGTAAGGGAGATGGGGCATGAAGTTATTTCTAGGAGTTGGACACATACCAAGTTTAGCTCAGTTCTGGGCATCTTTGAAATACCTATACAAACTTGTTCCTACATAGTAACTTGCAACTTTGAATGAGAATGTGCTTGCTTACAGCAACGTGCTATATGTTCTGAATGCCCGAATTGGGAATCTGTGTCAAAACTTTCTTAGGAATTATGTGATCCTTACTAGCTGGAAGTAAGGGAGATGGGGCATGAAGTTATTTCTAGGAGTTGGACACATACCAAGTTTAGCTCAGTTCTGGGCATCTTTGAAATACCTATACAAACTTGTTCCTACATAGTAACTTGCAACTTTGAATGAGAATGTGCTTGCTTGCAGCAACGTGCTATATGTTCTGAATGCCCGAATTGGGAATCTGTGTCAAAACTTTCTTAGGAATTATGTGATCCTTACTAGCTGGAAGTAAGGGAGATGGGGCATGAAGTTATTTCTAGGAGTTGGACACATACCAAGTTTAGCTCAGTTCTGGGCATCTTTGAAATACCTATACAAACTTGTTCCTACATAGTAACTTGCAACTTTGAATGAGAATGTGCTTGCTTGCAGCAACGTGCTATATGTTCTGAATGCCCGAATAGGGAATCTGTGTCAAAACTTTGTTAGGAATCATGTGATCCTTACTAGCTGGAAGTAAGGGAGATGGGGCATGAAGTTATTTCTAGGAGTTGGACACATAACAAGTTTAGCTCAGTTCTGGGCATCTTTGAAATACCTATACAAACTTGTTCCTACATAGTAACTTGCATCTTTGAATGAGAATGTGCTTGCTTACAGCAACGTGCTATATGTTCTGAATGCCCGAATTGGGAATCTGTGTCAAAACTTTGTTAGGAATTATGTGATCCTTACTAGCTGGAAGTAAGGGAGATGGGGCATGAAGTTATTTCTAGGAGTTGGACACATACCAAGTTTAGCTCAGTTCTGGGCATCTTTGAAATACCTATACAAACTTGTTCCTACATAGTAACTTGCATCTTTGAATGAGAATGTGCTTGCTTACAGCAACGTGCTATATGTTCTGAATGCCCGAATTGGGAATCTGTGTCAAAACTTTGTTAGGAATTATGTGATCCTTACTAGCTGGAAGTAAGGGAGATGGGGCATGAAGTTATTTCTAGGAGTTGGACACATACCAAGTTTAGCTCAGTTCTGGGCATCTTTGAAATACGTATACAAACTTGTTCCTACATAGTAACTTGCATCTTTGAATGAGAATGTGCTTGCTTACAGCAACGTGCTATGTGTTCTGAATGCCCGAATTGGGAATCTGTGTCAAAACTTTGTTGGGAATTATGTGATCCTTACTAGCTGGAAGTAAGGGAGATGGGGCATGAAGTTATTTCTTGGAGTTGGACACATACCAAGTTTAGCTCAGTTCTGGGCATCTTTGAAATACCTATACAAACTTGTTCCTACCTAGTAACTTGCAACTTTGAATGAGAATGTGCTTGCTTGCAGCAACGTGCTATATGTTCTGAATGCCCGAATAGGGAATCTGTGTCAAAACTTTGTTAGGAATTATGTGATCCTTACTAGCTGGAAGTAAGGGAGATGGGGCATGAAGTTATTTCTAGGAGTTGGACACATACCAAGTTTAGCTCAGTTCTGGGCATCTTTGAAATACCTATACAAACTTGTTCCTACCTAGTAACTTGCATCTTTGAATGAGAATGTGCTTGCTTGCAGCAACGTGCTATATGTTCTGAATGCCCGAATAGGGAATCTGTGTCAAAACTTTGTTAGGAATTATGTGATCCTTAGTAGCTGGAAGTAAGGGAGATGGGGCATGAAGTTATTTCTAGGAGTTGGACACATACCAAGTTTAGCTCAGTTCTGGGCATCTTTGAAATACCTATACAAACTTGTTCCTACCTAGTAACTTTCATCTTTGAATGAGAATGTGCTTGCTTACAGCAAGGTGCTATATGTTCTGAATGCCCGAATAGGGAATCTGTGTCAAAACTTTGTTAGGAATTATGTGATCCTTACTAGCTGGAAGTAAGGGCGATGGGGCATGAAGTTATTTCTAGGAGTTGGACACATACCAAGTTTAGCTCAGTTCTGGGCATCTTTGAAATACCTATACAAACTTGTTCCTACCTAGTAACTTGCATCTTTGAATGAGAATGTGCTTGCTTACAGCAACGTGCTATATGTTCTGAATGCCCGAATTGGCAATCTGTGTCAAAACTTTGTTAGGAATTATGTGATCCTTACTAGCTGGAAGTAAGGGAGATGGGGCATGAAGTTATTTCTAGGAGTTGGACACATACCAAATTTAGCTCAGTTCTGGGCATCTTTGAAATACCTATACAAACTTGTTCCTACATAGTAACTTGCAACTTTGAATGAGAATGTGCTTGCTTACAGCAACGTGCTATATGTTCTGAATGCCCGAATTGGGAATCTGTGTCAAAACTTTCTTTGGAATTATGTGATCCTTACTAGCTGGAAGTAAGGGAGATGGGGCATGAAGTTATTTCTAGGAGTTGGACACATACCAAGTTTAGCTCAGTTCTGGGCATCTTTGAAATACCTATACAAACTTGTTCCTACATAGTAACTTGCAACTTTGAATGAGAATGTGCTTGCTTGCAGCAACGTGCTATATGTTCTGAATGCCCGAATTGGGAATCTGTGTCAAAACTTTCTTAGGAATTATGTGATCCTTACTAGCTGGAAGTAAGGGAGATGGGGCATGAAGTTATTTCTAGGAGTTGGACACATACCAAGTTTAGCTCAGTTCTGGGCATCTTTGAAATACCTATACAAACTTGTTCCTACATAGTAACTTGCAACTTTGAATGAGAATGTGCTTGCTTGCAGCAACGTGCTATATGTTCTGAATGCCCGAATAGGGAATCTGTGTCAAAACTTTGTTAGGAATTATGTGATCCTTACTAGCTGGAAGTAAGGGAGATGGGGCATGAAGTTATTTCTAGGAGTTGGACACATACCAAGTTTAGCTCAGTTCTGGGCATCTTTGAAATACCTATACAAACTTGTTCCTACATACTAACTTGCATCTTTGAATGAGAATGTGCTTGCTTGCAGCAACGTGCTATATGTTCTGAATGCCCGAATTGGGAATCTGTGTCAAAACTTTGTTAGGAATTATGTGATCCTTACTAGCTGGAAGTAAGGGAGATGGGGCATGAAGTTATTTCTAGGAGTTGGACACATACCAAGTTTAGCTCAGTTCTGGGCATCTTTGAAATACCTATACAAACTTGTTCCTACATAGTAACTTGCATCTTTGAATGAGAATGTGCTTGCTTGCAGCAACGTGCTATATGTTCTGAATGCCCGAATTGGCAATCTGTGTCAAAACTTTGTTAGGAATTATGTGATCCTTACTAGCTGGAAGTAAGGGAGATGGGGCATGAAGTTATTTCTAGGAGTTGGACACATACCAAGTTTAGCTCAGTTCTGGGCATCTTTGAAATACCTATACAAACTTGTTCCTACATAGTAACTTGCATCTTTGAATGAGAATGTGCTTTCTTGCAGCAACGTGCTATATGTTCTGAATGCCCGAATTGGGAATCTGTGTCAAAACTTTGTTAGGAATTATGTGATCCTTACTAGCTGGAAGTAAGGGAGATGGGGCATGAAGTTATTTCTAGGAGTTGGACACATACCAAGTTTAGCTCAGTTCTGGGCATCTTTGAAATACCTATACAAACTTGTTCCTACAGAGTAACTTGCAACTTTGAATGAGAATGTGCTTGCTTGCAGCAACGTGCTATATGTTCTGAATGCCCGAATAGGGAATCTGTGTCAAAACTTTGTTAGGAATTATGTGATCCTTACTAGCTGGAAGTAAGGGAGATGGGGCATGAAGTTATTTCTAGGAGTTGGACACATACCAAGTTTAGCTCAGTTCTGGGCATCTTTGAAATACCTATACAAACTTGTTCCTACATAGTAACTTGCAACTTTGAATGAGAATGTGCTTGCTTGCAGCAACGTGCTATATGTTCTGAATGCCCGAATAGGGAATCTGTGTCAAAACTTTGTTAGGAATTATGTGATCCTTACTAGCTGGAAGTAAGGGAGAGGGGGCATGAAGTTATTTCTAGGAGTTGGACACATACCAAGTTTAGCTCAGTTCTGGGCATCTTTGAAATACCTATACAAACTTGTTCCTACATAGTAACTTGCAACTTTGAATGAGAATGTGCTTGCTTGCAGCAACGTGCTATATGTTCTGAATGCCCGAATTGGGAATCTGTGTCAAAACTTTGTTAGGAATTATGTGATCCGTACTAGCTGGAAGTAAGGGAGATGGGGCATGAAGTTATTTCTAGGAGTTGGACACATACCAAGTTTAGCTCAGTTCTGGGCATCTTTGAAATACCTATACAAACTTGTTCCTACATAGTAACTTGCAACTTTGAATGAGAATGTGCTTGCTTACAGCAACGTGCTATATGTTCTGAATGCCCGAATTGGGAATCTGTGTCAAAACTTTGTTAGGAATTATGTGATCCGTACTAGCTGGAAGTAAGGGAGATGGGGCATGAAGTTATTTCTAGGAGTTGGACACATACCAAGTTTAGCTCAGTTCTGGGCATCTTTGAAATACCTATACAAACTTGTTCCTACATAGTAACTTGCAACTTTGAATGAGAATGTGCTTGCTTGCAGCAACGTGCTATACGTTCTGAATGCCCGAATAGGGAATCTGGGTCAAAACTTTGTTAGGAATTATGTGATCCTTACTAGCTGGAAGTAAGGGAGATGGGGCATGAAGTTATTTCTAGGAGTTGGACACATACCAAGTTTAGCTCAGTTCTGGGCATCTTTGAAATACCTATACAAACTTGTTCCTACATAGTAACTTGCATCTTTGAATGAGAATGTGCTTGCTTGCAGCAACGTGCTATACGTTCTGAATGCCCGAATAGGGAATCTGTGTCAAAACTTTGTTAGGAATTATGTGATCCTTACTAGCTGGAAGTAAGGGAGATGGGGCATGAAGTTATTTCTAGGAGTTGGACACATACCAAGTTTAGCTCAGTTCTGGGCATCTTTGAAATACCTATACAAACTTGTTCCTACATAGTAACTTGCATCTTTGAATGAGAATGTGCTTGCTTGCAGCAACGTGCTATACGTTCTGAATGCCCGAATAGGGAATCTGTGTCAAAACTTTGTTAGGAATTATGTGATCCTTACTAGCTGGAAGTAAGCGAGATGGGGCATGAAGTTATTTCTAGGAGTTGGACACATACCAAGTTTAGCTCAGTTCTGGGCATCTTTGAAATACCTATACAAACTTGTTCCTACATAGTAACTTGCATCTTTGAATGAGAATCTGCTTGCTTACAGCAACGTGCTATACGTTCTGAATGCCCGAATTGGGAATCTGTGTCAAAACTTTGTAAGGAATTATGTGATCCTTACTAGCTGGAAGTAAGGGAGATGGGGCATGAAGTTATTTCTAGGAGTTGGACACATACCAAGTTTAGCTCAGTTCTGGGCATCTTTGAAATACCTATACAAACTTGTTCCTACATAGTAACTTGCATCTTTGAATGAGAATGTGCTTGCTTACAGCAACGTGCTATACGTTCTGAATGCCCGAATTGGCAATCTGTGTCAAAACTTTGTTAGGAATTATGTGATCCTTACTAGCTGGAAGTAAGGGAGATGGGGCATGAAGTTATTTCTAGGAGTTGGACACATACCAAGTTTAGCTCAGTTCTGGGCATCTTTGAAATACCTATACAAACTTGTTCCTACATAGTAACTTGCAACTTTGAATGAGAATGTGCTTGCTTACAGCAACGTGCTATATGTTCTGAATGCCCGAATTGGGAATCTGTGTCAAAACATTGTTAGGAATTATGTGATCCTTACTAGCTGGAAGTAAGGGAGATGGGGCATGAAGTTATTTCTAGGAGTTGGACACATACCAAGTTTAGCTCAGTTCTGGGCATCTTTGAAATACCTATACAAACTTGTTCCCACATAGTAACTTGCATCTTTGAATGAGAATGTGCTTGCTTACAGCAACGTGCTATATGTTCTGAATGCCCGAATTGGGAATCTGTGTCAAAATTTTGTTAGGAATTATGTGATCCTTACTAGCTGGAAGTAAGGGAGATGGGGCATGAAGTTATTTCTAGGAGTTGGACACATACCAAGTTTAGCTCAGTTCTGGGCATCTTTGAAATACCTATACAAACTTGTTCCTACATAGTAACTTGCATCTTTGAATGAGAATCTGCTTGCTTACAGCAACGTGCTATATGTTCTGAATGCCCGAATTGGGAATCTGTGTCAAAACTTTGTTAGGAATTATGTCATCCTTACTAGCTGGAAGTAAGGGAGATGGGGCATGAAGTTATTTCTAGGAGTTGGACACATACCAAGTTTAGCTCAGTTCTGGGCATCTTTGAAATACCTATACAAACTTGTTCCTACATAGTAACTTGCAACTTTGAATGAAAATGTGCTTGCTTACAGCAACGTGCTATATGTTCTGAATGCCCGAATTGGGAATCTGTGTCAAAACTTTGTTAGGAATTATGTGATCCTTACTAGCTGGAAGTAAGGGAGATGGGCCATGAAGTTATTTCTAGGAGTTGGACACATACCAAGTTTAGCTCAGTTCTGGGCATCTTTGAAATACCTATACAAACATGTTCCTACATAGTAACTTGCAACTTTGAATGAAAATGTGCTTGCTTACAGCAACGTGCTATATGTTCTGAATGCCCGAATTGGGAATCTGTGTCAAAACTTTGTTAGGAATTATGTGATCCTTACTAGCTGGAAGTAAGGGAGATGGGGCATGATGTTATTTCTAGGAGTTGGACACATACCAAGTTTAGCTCAGTTCTGGGCATCTTTGAAATACCTATACAAACTTGTTCCTACATAGTAACTTGCATCTTTGAATGAGAATGTGCTTGCTTACAGCAACGTGCTATATGTTCTGAATGCCCGAATTGGGAATCTGTGTCAAAACTTTGTTAGGAATTATGTGATCCTTACTAGCTGGAAGTAAGGGAGATGGGGCATGAAGTTATTTCTAGGAGTTGGACACATACCAAGTTTAGCTCAGTTCTGGGCATCTTTGAAATACCTATACAAACTTGTTCCTACAGAGTAACTTGCAACTTTGAATGAGAATGTCCTTGCTTACAGCAACGTGCTATATGTTCTGAATGCCCGAATTGGGAATCTGTGTCAAAACTTTGTTAGGAATTATGTGATCCTTACTAGCTGGAAGTAAGGGAGATGGGGCATGAAGTTATTTCTAGGAGTTGGACACATACCAAGTTTAGCTCAGTTCTGGGCATCTTTGAAATACCTATACAAACTTGTTCCTACATAGTAACTTGCAACTTTGAATGAGAATGTGCTTGCTTACAGCAACGTGCTATATGTTCTGAATGCCCGAATAGGGAATCTGTGTCAAAACTTTGTTAGGAATTATGTGATCCTTACTAGCTGGAAGTAACGGAGATGGGGCATGAAGTTATTTCTAGGAGTTGGACACATACCAAGTTTAGCTCAGTTCTGGGCATCTTTGAAATACCTATACAAACTTGTTCCTACATAGTAACTTGCAACTTTGAATGAGAATGTGCTTGCTTGCAGCAACGTGCTATACGTTCTGAATGCCCGAATTGGGAATCTGTGTCAAAACTTTGTTAGGAATTATGTGATCCTTACTAGCTGGAAGTAAGGGAGATGGGGCATGAAGTTATTTCTAGGAGTTGGACACATACCAAGTTTAGCTCAGTTCTGGGCATCTTTGAAATACCTATACAAACTTGTTCCTACATAGTAACTTGCATCTTTGAATGAGAATGTGCTTGCTTACAGCAACGTGCAATATGTTCTGAATGCCCGAATTGGCAATCTGTGTCAAAACTTTGTTAGGAATTATGTGATCCTTACTAGCTGGAAGTAAGGGAGATGGGGCATGAAGTTATTTCTAGGAGTTGGACACATACCAAGTTTAGCTCAGTTCTGGGCATCTTTGAAATACCTATACAAACTTGTTCCTACATAGTAACTTGCAACTTTGAATGAGAATGTGCTTGCTTACAGCAACGTGCTATATGTTCTGAATGCCCGAATTGGGAATCTGTGTCAAAACATTGTTAGGAATTATGTGATCCTTACTAGCTGGAAGTAAGGGAGATGGGGCATGAAGTTATTTCTAGGAGTTGGACACATACCAAGTTTAGCTCAGTTCTGGGCATCTTTGAAATACCTATACAAACTTGTTCCTACATAGTAACTTGCATCTTTGAATGAGAATGTGCTTGCTTACAGCAACGTGCTATACGTTCTGAATGCCCGAATTGGCAATCTGTGTCAAAACTTTGTTAGGAATTATGTGATCCTTACTAGCTGGAAGTAAGGGAGATGGGGCATGAAGTTATTTCTAGGAGTTGGACACATACCAAGTTTAGCTCAGTTCTGGGCATCTTTGAAATACCTATACAAACTTGTTCCTACATAGTAACTTGCAACTTTGAATGAGAATGTGCTTGCTTACAGCAACGTGCTATATGTTCTGAATGCCCGAATTGGGAATCTGTGTCAAAACATTGTTAGGAATTATGTGATCCTTACTAGCTGGAAGTAAGGGAGATGGGGCATGAAGTTATTTCTAGGAGTTGGACACATACCAAGTTTAGCTCAGTTCTGGGCATCTTTGAAATACCTATACAAACTTGTTCCCACATAGTAACTTGCATCTTTGAATGAGAATGTGCTTGCTTACAGCAACGTGCTATATGTTCTGAATGCCCGAATTGGGAATCTGTGTCAAAACTTTGTTAGGAATTATGTGATCCTTACTAGCTGGAAGTAAGGGAGATGGGGCATGAAGTTATTTCTAGGAGTTGGACACATACCAAGTTTAGCTCAGTTCTGGGCATCTTTGAAATACCTATACAAACTTGTTCCTACATAGTAACTTGCATCTTTGAATGAGAATCTGCTTGCTTACAGCAACGTGCTATATGTTCTGAATGCCCGAATTGGGAATCTGTGTCAAAACTTTGTTAGGAATTATGTCATCCTTACTAGCTGGAAGTAAGGGAGATGGGGCATGAAGTTATTTCTAGGAGTTGGACACATACCAAGTTTAGCTCAGTTCTGGGCATCTTTGAAATACCTATACAAACTTGTTCCTACATAGTAACTTGCATCTTTGAATGAAAATGTGCTTGCTTACAGCAACGTGCTATACGTTCTGAATGCCCGAATAGGGAATCTGTGTCAAAACTTTGTTAGGAATTATGTGATCCTTACTAGCTGGAAGTAAGGGAGATGGGGCATGAAGTTATTTCTAGGAGTTGGACTCATACCAAGTTTAGCTCAGTTCTGGGCATCTTTGAAATACCTATACAAACTTGTTCCTACATAGTAACTTGTAACTTTGAATGAGAATGTGCTTGCTTACAGCAACGTGCTATACGTTCTGAATGCTCGAATAGGGAATCTGTGTCAAAACTTTGTTAGGAATTATGTGATCCTTACTAGCTGGAAGTAAGGGAGATGGGGCATGAAGTTATTTCTAGGAGTTGGACACATACCAAGTTTAGCTCAGTTCTGGGCATCTTTGAAATACCTATACAAACTTGTTCCTACATAGTAACTTGCATCTTTGAATGAGAATGTGCTTGCTTACAGCAACGTGCTATATGTTCTGAATGCCCGAATAGGGAATCTGTGTCAAAACTTTGTTAGGAATTATGTGATCCTTACTAGCTGGAAGTAAGGGAGATGGGGCATGAAGTTATTTCTAGGAGTTGGACACATACCAAGTTTAGCTCAGTTCTGGGCATCTTTGAAATACCTATACAAACTTGTTCCTACATAGTAACTTGCAACTTTGAATGAGAATGTGCTTGCTTACAGCAACGTGCTATATGTTCTGAATGCCCGAATTGGGAATCTGTGTCAAAACATTGTTAGGAATTATGTGATCCTTACTAGCTGGAAGTAAGGGAGATGGGGCATGAAGTTATTTCTAGGAGTTGGACACATACCAAGTTTAGCTCAGTTCTGGGCATCTTTGAAATACCTATACAAACTTGTTCCCACATAGTAACTTGCATCTTTGAATGAGAATGTGCTTGCTTACAGCAACGTGCTATATGTTCTGAATGCCCGAATTGGGAATCTGTGTCAAAATTTTGTTAGGAATTATGTCATCCTTACTAGCTGGAAGTAAGGGAGATGGGGCATGAAGTTATTTCTAGGAGTTGGACACATACCAAGTTTAGCTCAGTTCTGGGCATCTTTGAAATACCTATACAAACTTGTTCCTACATAGTAACTTGCATCTTTGAATGAGAATCTGCTTGCTTACAGCAACGTGCTATATGTTCTGAATGCCCGAATTGGGAATCTGTGTCAAAACTTTGTTAGGAATTATGTCATCCTTACTAGCTGGAAGTAAGGGAGATGGGGCATGAAGTTATTTCTAGGAGTTGGACACATACCAAGTTTAGCTCAGTTCTGGGCATCTTTGAAATACCTATACAAACTTGTTCCTACATAGTAACTTGCATCTTTGAATGAAAATGTGCTTGCTTACAGCAACGTGCTATATGTTCTGAATGCCCGAATTGGGAATCTGTGTCAAAACTTTGTTAGGAATTATGTGATCCTTACTAGCTGGAAGTAAGGGAGATGGGGCATGAAGTTATTTCTAGGAGTTGGACACATACCAAGTTTAGCTCAGTTCTGGGCATCTTTGAAATACCTATACAAACTTGTTCCTACATAGTAACTTGCAACTTTGAATGAAAATGTGCTTGCTTACAGCAACGTGCTATATGTTCTGAATGCCCGAATTGGGAATCTGTGTCAAAACTTTGTTAGGAATTATGTGATCCTTACTAGCTGGAAGTAAGGGAGATGGGGCATGATGTTATTTCTAGGAGTTGGACACATACCAAGTTTAGCTCAGTTCTGGGCATCTTTGAAATACCTATACAAACTTGTTCCTACATAGTAACTTGCATCTTTGAATGAGAATGTGCTTGCTTACAGCAACGTGCTATATGTTCTGAATGCCCGAATTGGGAATCTGTGTCAAAACTTTGTTAGGAATTATGTGATCCTTACTAGCTGGAAGTAAGGGAGATGGGGCATGAAGTTATTTCTAGGAGTTGGACACATACCAAGTTTAGCTCAGTACTGGGCATCTTTGAAATACCTATACAAACTTGTTCATACATAGTAACTTGCATCTTTGAATGAGAATGTGCTTGCTTACAGCAACGTGCTATATGTTCTGAATGCCCGAATTGGGAATCTGTCTCAAAACTTTGTTAGGAATTATGTGATCCTTACTAGCTGGAAGTAAGGGAGATGGGGCATGAAGTTATTTCTAGGAGTTGGACACATACCAAGTTTAGCTCAGTTCTGGGCATCTTTGAAATACCTATACAAACTTGTTCCTACAGAGTAACTTGCAACTTTGAATGAGAATGTGCTTGCTTACAGCAACGTGCTATATGTTCTGAATGCCCGAATTGGCAATCTGTGTCAAAATTTTGTTAGGAATTATGTGATCCTTACTAGCTGGAAGTAAGGGAGATGGGGCATGAAGTTATTTCTAGGAGTTGGACACATACCAAGTTTAGCTCAGTTCTGGGCATCTTTGAAATACCTATACAAACTTGTTCCTACATAGTAACTTGCAACTTTGAATGAGAATGTGCTTGCTTACAGCAACGTGCTATATGTTCTGAATGCCCGAATAGGGAATCTGTGTCAAAACTTTGTTAGGAATTATGTGATCCTTACTAGCTGGAAGTAAGGGAGATGGGGCATGAAGTTATTTCTAGGAGTTGGACACATACCAAGTTTAGCTCAGTTCTGGGCATCTTTGAAATACCTATACAAACTTGTTCCTACACAGTAACTTGCAACTTTGAATGAGAATGTGCTTGCTTGCAGCAACGTGCTATATGTTCTGAATGCCCGAATAGGGAATCTGTGTCAAAACTTTGTTAGGAATTATGTGATCCTTACTAGCTGGAAGTAAGGGAGATGGGGCATGAAGTTATTTCTAGGAGTTGGACACATACCAAGTTTAGCTCAGTTCTGGGCATCTTTGAAATACCTATACAAAGTTGTTCCTACACAGTAACTTGCATCTTTGAAAGAGAATGTGCTTGCTTACAGCAACGTGCTACATGTTCTGAATGCCCGAATTGGGAATCTGTGTCAAAACTTTGTTAGGAATTATGTGATCCTTACTAGCTGGAAGTAAGGGAGAAGGGGCATGAAGTTATTTCTAGGAGTTGGACACATACCAAGTTTAGCTCAGTTCTGGGCATCTTTGAAATACCTATACAAACTTGTTGCTACATAGTAACTTGCAACTTTGAATGAGAATGTGCTTGCTTACAGCAACGTGCTATATGTTCTGAATGCCCGAATAGGGAATCTGTGTCAAAACTTTGTTAGGAAATATGTGATCCTTACTAGCTGGAAGTAAGGGAGATGGGGCATGAAGTTATTTCTAGGAGTTGGACGCATACCAAGTTTAGCTCAGTTCTGGGCATCTTTGAAATACCTATACAAACTTGTTCCTACATAGTAACTTGCATCTTTGAATGAGAATCTGCTTGCTTACAGCAACGTGCTACATGTTCTGAATGCCCGAATAGGGAATCTGTGTCAAAACTTTGTTAGGAATTATGTGATCCTTACTAGCTGGAAGTAAGGGAGATGGGGCATGAAGTTATTTCTAGGAGTTGGACACATACCAAGTTAGCTCAGTTCTGGGCATCTTTGAAATACCTATACAAACTTGTTCCTACATAGTAACTTGCAACTTTGAATGAGAATGTGCTTGCTTACAGCAACGTGCTACATGTTCTGAATGCCCGAATAGGGAATCTGTGTCAAAATTTTGTTAGGAATTATGTGATCCTTACTAGCTGGAAGTAAGGGAGATGGGGCATGAAGTTATTTCTAGGAGTTGGACACATACCAAGTTTAGCTCAGTTCTGGGCATCTTTGAAATACCTATACAAACTTGTTCCTACATAGTAACTTGCAACTTTGAATGAGAATGTGCTTCCTTGCAGCAACGTGCTACATGTTCTGAATGCCCGAATAGGGAATCTGTGTCAAAACTTTGTTAGGAATTATGTGATCCTTACTAGCTGGAAGTAAGGGAGATGGGGCATGAAGTTATTTCTAGGAGTTGGACACATACCAAGTTTAGCTCAGTTCTGGGCATCTTTGAAATACCTATACAAAGTTGTTCCTACACAGTAACTTGCATCTTTGAATGAGAATGTGCTTGCTTACAGCAACGTGCTATATGTTCTGAATGCCCGAATTGGGAATCTGTGTCAATACTTTGTTAGGAATTATGTGATCCTTACTAGCTGGAAGTAAGGGAGAAGGGGCATGAAGTTATTTCTAGGAGTTGGACACATACCAAGTTTAGCTCAGTTCTGGGCATCTTTGAAATACCTATACAAACTTGTTCCTACATAGTAACTTGCAACTTTGAATGAGAATGTGCTTGCTTACAGCAACGTGCTATATGTTCTGAATGCCCGAATAGGGAATCTGTGTCAAAACTTTGTTAGGAATTATGTGATCCTTACTAGCTGGAAGTAAGGGAGATGGGGCATGAAGTTATTTCTAGGAGTTGGACACATACCAAGTTTAGCTCAGTTCTGGGCATCTTTGAAATACCTATACAAACTTGTTCCTACAGAGTAACTTGCAACTTTGAATGAGAATGTGCTTGCTTACAGCAACGTGCTATATGTTCTGAATGCCCGAATTGGGAATCTGTGTCAAAACTTTGTTAGGAATTATGTGATCCTTACTAGCTGGAAGTAAGGGAGATGGGGCATGAAGTTATTTCTAGGAGTTGGACACATACCAAGTTTAGCTCAGTTCTGGGCATCTTTGAAATACCTATACAAACTTGTTCCTACATAGTAACTTGCAACTTTGAATGAGAATGTGCTTGCTTACAGCAACGTGCTATATGTTCTGAATGCCCGAATTGGGAATCTGTGTCAAAACTTTCTTAGGAATTATGTGATCCTTACTAGCTGGAAGTAAGGGAGATGGGGCATGAAGTTATTTCTAGGAGTTGGACACATACCAAGTTTAGCTCAGTTCTGGGCATCTTTGAAATACCTATACAAACTTGTTCCTACATAGTAACTTGCAACTTTGAATGAGAATGTGCTTGCTTGCAGCAACGTGCTATATGTTCTGAATGCCCGAATAGGGAATCTGTGTCAATACTTTGTTAGGAATTATGTGATCCTTACTAGCTGGAAGTAAGGGAGATGGGGCATGAAGTTATTTCTAGGAGTTGGACACATACCAAGTTTAGCTCAGTTCTGGGCATCTTTGAAATACCTATACAAACTTTTTCCTACACAGTAACTTGCATCTTTGAATGAGAATGTGCTTGCTTACAGCAACGTGCTATATGTTCTGAATGCCCGAATTGGCAATCTGTGTCAAAACTTTGTTAGGAATTATGTGATCCTTACTAGCTGGAAGTAAGGGAGATGGGGCATGAAGTTATTTCTAGGAGTTGGACACATACCAAGTTTAGCTCAGTTCTGGGCATCTTTGAAATACCTATACAAACTTGTTCCCACATAGTAACTTGCAACTTTGAATGAGAATGTGCTTGCTTACAGCAACGTGCTATATGTTCTGAATGCCCGAATAGGGAATCTGTGTCAAAACATTGTTAGGAATTATGTGATCCTTACTAGCTGGAAGTAAGGGAGATGGGGCATGAAGTTATTTCTAGGAGTTGGACACATACCAAGTTTAGCTCAGTTCTGGGCATCTTTGAAATACCTATACAAACTTGTTCCCACATAGTAACTTGCATCTTTGAATGAGAATGTGCTTGCTTACAGCAACGTGCTATATGTTCTGAATGCCCAAATTGGGAATCTGTGTCAAAACTTTGTTAGGAATTATGTCATCCTTACTAGCTGGAAGTAAGGGAGATGGGGCATGAAGTTATTTCTAGGAGTTGGACACATACCAAGTTTAGCTCTGTTCTGGGCATCTTTGAAATACCTATACAAACTTGTTCCTACATAGTAACTTGCATCTTTGAATGAGAATCTGCTTGCTTACAGCAACGTGCTATATGTTCTGAATGCCCGAATTGGGAATCTGTGTCAAAACTTTGTTAGGAATTATGTCATCCTTACTAGCTGGAAGTAAGGGAGATGGGGCATGAAGTTATTTCTAGGAGTTGGACACATACCAAGTTTAGCTCAGTTCTGGGCATCTTTGAAATACCTATACAAACTTCTTCCTACATAGTAACTTGCAACTTTGAATGAAAATGTGCTTGCTTACAGCAACGTGCTATATGTTCTGAATGCCCGAATTGGGAATCTGTGTCAAAACTTTGTTAGGAATTATGTGATCCTTACTAGCTGGAAGTAAGGGAGATGGGGCATGAAGTTATTTCTAGGAGTTGGACACATACCAAGTTTAGCTCAGTTCTGGGCATCTTTGAAATACCTATACAAACTTGTTCCTACATAGTAACTTGCAACTTTGAATGAGAATGTGCTTGCTTACAGCAACGTGCTACATGTTCTGAATGCCCGAATAGGGAATCTGTGTCAAAACTTTGTTAGGAATTATGTGATCCTTACTAGCTGGAAGTAAGGGAGATGGGGCATGAAGTTATTTCTAGGAGTTGGACACATACCAAGTTTAGCTCAGTTCTGGGCATCTTTGAAATACCTATACAAACTTGTTCCTACACAGTAACTTGCAACTTTGAATGAGAATGTGCTTGCTTACAGCAACGTGCTACATGTTCTGAATGCCCGAATTGGGAATCTGTGTCAAAACTTTGTTAGGAATTATGTGATCCTTACTAGCTGGAAGTAAGGGAGATGGGGCATGAAGTTATTTCTAGGAGTTGGACACATACCAAGTTTAGCTCAGTTCTGGGCATCTTTGAAATACCTATACAAACTTGTTCCTACAGAGTAACTTGCAACTTTGAATGAGAATGTGCTTGCTTACAGCAACGTGCTATATGTTCTGAATGCCCGAATTGGGAATCTGTGTCAAAACTTTGTTAGGAATTATGTGATCCTTACTAGCTGGAAGTAAGGGAGATGGGGCATGAAGTTATTTCTAGGAGTTGGACACATACCAAGTTTAGCTCAGTTCTGGGCATCTTTGAAATACCTATACAAACTTGTTCCTACATAGTAACTTGCAACTTTGAATGAGAATGTGCTTGCTTACAGCAACGTGCTATATGTTCTGAATGCCCGAATTGGGAATCTGTGTCAAAACTTTCTTAGGAATTATGTGATCCTTACTAGCTGGAAGTAAGGGAGATGGGGCATGACGTTATTTCTAGGAGTTGGACACATACCAAGTTTAGCTCAGTTCTGGGCATCTTTGAAATACCTATACAAACTTGTTCCTACACAGTAACTTGCAACTTTGAATGAGAATGTGCTTGCTTGCAGCAACGTGCTATATGTTCTGAATGCCCGAATAGGGAATCTGTGTCAAAACTTTGTTAGGAATTATGTGATCCTTACTAGCTGGAAGTAAGGGAGATGGGGCATGAAGTTATTTCTAGGAGTTGGACACATACCAAGTTTAGCTCAGTTCTGGGCATCTTTGAAATACCTATACAAACTTGTTCCTACACAGTAACTTGCATCTTTGAATGAGAATGTGCTTGCTTACAGCAACGTGCTACATGTTCTGAATGCCCGAATTGGGAATCTGTGTCAAAACTTTGTTAGGAATTATGTGATCCTTACTAGCTGGAAGTAAGGGAGAAGGGGCATGAAGTTATTTCTAGGAGTTGGACACATACCAAGTTTAGCTCAGTTCTGGGCATCTTTGAAATACCTATACAAACTTGTTCCTACATAGTAACATGCAACTTTGAATGAGAATGTGCTTGCTTACAGCAACGTGCTATATGTTCTGAATGCCCGAATAGGGAATCTGTGTCAAAACTTTGTTAGGAATTATGTGATCCTTACTAGCTGGAAGTAAGGGAGATGGGGCATGAAGTTATTTCTAGGAGTTGGACACATACCAAGTTTAGCTCAGTTCTGGGCATCTTTGAAATACCTATACAAACTTGTTCCTACATAGTAACTTGCATCTTTGAATGAGAATCTGCTTGCTTACAGCAACGTGCTACATGATCTGAATGCCCGAATAGGGAATCTGTGTCAAAACTTTGTTAGGAATTATGTGATCCTTACTAGCTGGAAGTAAGGGAGATGGGGCATGAAGTTATTTCTAGGAGTTGGACACATACCAAGTTAGCTCAGTTCTGGGCATCTTTGAAATACCTATACAAACTTGTTCCTACATAGTAACTTGCAACTTTGAATGAGAATGTGCTTGCTTACAGCAACGTGCTACATGTTCTGAATGCCCGAATAGGGAATCTGTGTCAAAACTTTGTTAGGAATTATGTGATCCTTACTAGCTGGAAGTAAGGGAGATGGGGCATGAAGTTATTTCTAGGAGTTGGACACATACCAAGTTTAGCTCAGTTCTGGGCATCTTTGAAATACCTATACAAACTTGTTCCTACATAGTAACTTGCAACTTTGAATGAGAATGTGCTTGCTTGCAGCAACGTGCTACATGTTCTGAATGCCCGAATAGGGAATCTGTGTCAAAACTTTGTTAGGAATTATGTGATCCTTACTAGCTGGAAGTAAGGGAGATGGGGCATGAAGTTATTTCTAGGAGTTGGACACATACCAAGTTTAGCTCAGTTCTGGGCATCTTTGAAATACCTATACAAACTTGTTCCTACATAGTAACTTGCATCTTTGAATGAGAATGTGCTTGCTTACAGCAACGTGCTATATGTTCTGAATGCCCGAATTGGGAATCTGTGTCAATACTTTGTTAGGAATTATGTGATCCTTACTAGCTGGAAGTAAGGGAGAAGGGGCATGAAGTTATTTCTAGGAGTTGGACACATACCAAGTTTAGCTCAGTTCTGGGCATCTTTGAAATACCTATACAAACTTGTTCCTACATAGTAACTTGCAACTTTGAATGAGAATGTGCTTGCTTACAGCAACGTGCTATATGTTCTGAATGCCCGAATAGGGAATCTGTGTCAAAACTTTGTTAGGAATTATGTGATCCTTACTAGCTGGAAGTAAGGGAGATGGGGCATGAAGTTATTTCTAGGAGTTGGACACATACCAAGTTTAGCTCAGTTCTGGGCATCTTTGAAATACCTATACAAACTTGTTCCTACATAGTAACTTGCAACTTTGAATGAGAATGTGCTTGCTTACAGCAACGTGCTATATGTTCTGAATGCCCGAATAGGGAATCTGTGTCAAAACTTTGTTAGGAATTATGTGATCCTTACTAGCTGGAAGTAAGGGAGATGGGGCATGAAGTTATTTCTAGGAGTTGGACACATACCAAGTTTAGCTCAGTTCTGGGCATCTTTGAAATACCTATACAAACTTGTTCCTACAGAGTAACTTGCAACTTTGAATGAGAATGTGCTTGCTTACAGCAACGTGCTATATGTTCTGAATGCCCGAATTGGGAATCTGTGTCAAAACTTTCTTAGGAATTATGTGATCCTTACTAGCTGGAAGTAAGGGAGATGGGGCATGAAGTTATTTCTAGGAGTTGGACACATACCAAGTTTAGCTCAGTTCTGGGCAGCTTTGAAATACCTATACAAACTTGTTCCTACATAGTAACTTGCAACTTTGAATGAGAATGTGCTTGCTTGCAGCAACGTGCTATATGTTCTGAATGCCCGAATAGGGAATCTGTGTCAAAACTTTGTTAGGAATTATGTGATCCTTACTAGCTGGAAGTAAGGGAGATGGGGCATGAAGTTATTTCTAGGAGTTGGACACATACCAAGTTTAGCTCAGTTCTGGGCATCTTTGAAATACGTATAAAAACTTGTTCCTACACAGTAACTTGCATCTTTGAATGAGAATGTGCTTGCTTACAGCAACGTGCTATATGTTCTGAATGCCCGAATTGGGAATCTGTGTCAAAACATTGTTAGGAATTATGTGATCATTACTAGCTGGAAGTAAGGGAGAAGGGGCATGAAGTTATTTCTAGGAGTGGGACACATACCAAGTTTAGCTCAGTTCTGGGCATCTTTGAAATACCTATACAAACTTGTTCCTACATAGTAACTTGCAACTTTGAATGAGAATGTGCTTGCTTACAGCAACGTGCTATATGTTCTGAATGCCCGAATAGGGAATCTGTGTCAAAACTTTGTTAGGAATTATGTGATCCTTACTAGCTGGAAGTAAGGGAGATGGGGCATGAAGTTATTTCTAGGAGTTGGACACATACCAAGTTTAGCTCAGTTCTGGGCATCTTTGAAATACCTATACAAACTTGTTCCTACATAGTAACTTGCAACTTTGAATGAGAATGTGCTTGCTTGCAGCAACGTGCTATATGTTCTGAATGCCCGAATAGGGAATCTGTGTCAAAACTTTGTTAGGAATTATGTGATCCTTACTAGCTGGAAGTAAGGGAGATGGGGCATGAAGTTATTTCTAGGAGTTGGACACATACCAAGTTTAGCTCAGTTCTGGGCATCTTTGAAATACCTATACAAACTTGTTCCTACATAGTAACTTGCAACTTTGAATGAGAATGTGCTTGCTTGCAGCAACGTGCTATATGTTCTGATTCCCCGAATTGGGAATCTGTGTCAAAACTTTGTTAGGAATTATGTGATCCTTACTATCTTGAAGTAAGGGAGATGGAGCATGAAGTTATTTCTAGGAGTTGGACACATACCAAGTTTAGCTCAGTTCTGGGCATCTTTGAAATACCTATACAAACTTGTTCCTACATAGTAACTTGCAACTTTGAATGAGAATGTGCTTGCTTACAGCAACGTGCTATATGTTCTGAATGCCCGAATTGGGAATCTGTGTCAAAACTTTGTTAGGAATTATGTGATCCTTACTAGCTGGAAGTAAGGGAGATGGGGCATGAAGTTATTTCTAGGAGTTGGACACATACCAAGTTTAGCTCAGTTCTGGGCATCTTTGGAATACCTATACAAACTTGTTCCTACATAGTAACTTGCAACTTTGAATGAGAATGTGCTTGCTTACAGCAACGTGCTACATGTTCTGAATGCCCGAATAGGGAATCTGTGTCAAAACTTTGTTAGGAATTATGTGATCCTTACTAGCTGGAAGTAAGGGAGATGGGGCATGAAGTTATTTCTAGGAGTTGGACACATACCAAGTTTAGCTCAGTTCTGGGCATCTTTGAAATACCTATACAAACTTGTTCCTACATAGTAACTTGCAACTTTGAATGAGAATGTGCTTGCTTGCAGCAACGTGCTACATGTTCTGAATGCCCGAATAGGGAATCTGTGTCAAAATTTGTTAGGAATTATGTGATCCTTACTAGCTGGAAGTAAGGGAGATGGGGCATGAAGTTATTTCTAGGAGTTGGACACATACCAAGTTTAGCTCAGTTCTGGGCATCTTTGAAATACCTATACAAACTTGTTCCTACATAGTAACTTGCATCTTTGAATGAGAATGTGCTTGCTTACAGCAACGTGCTATATGTTCTGAATGCCCGAATTGGGAATCTGTGTCAATACTTTGTTAGGAATTATGTGATCCTTACTAGCTGGAAGTAAGGGAGAAGGGGCATGAAGTTATTTCTAGGAGTTGGACACATACCAAGTTTAGCTCAGTTCTGGGCATCTTTGAAATACCTATACAAACTTGTTCCTACATAGTAACTTGCAACTTTGAATGAGAATGTGCTTGCTTACAGCAACGTGCTATATGTTCTGAATGCCCGAATAGGGAATCTGTGTCAAAACTTTGTTAGGAATTATGTGATCCTTACTAGCTGGAAGTAAGGGAGATGGGGCATGAAGTTATTTCTAGGAGTTGGACACATACCAAGTTTAGCTCAGTTCTGGGCATCTTTGAAATACCTATACAAACTTGTTCCTACATAGTAACTTGCAACTTTGAATGAGAATGTGCTTGCTTACAGCAACGTGCTATATGTTCTGAATGCCCGAATAGGGAATCTGTGTCAAAACTTTGTTAGGAATTATGTGATCCTTACTAGCTGGAAGTAAGGGAGATGGGGCATGAAGTTATTTCTAGGAGTTGGACACATACCAAGTTTAGCTCAGTTCTGGGCATCTTTGAAATACCTATACAAACTTGTTCCTACAGAGTAACTTGCAACTTTGAATGAGAATGTGCTTGCTTACAGCAACGTGCTATATGTTCTGAATGCCCGAATTGGGAATCTGTGTCAAAACTTTCTTAGGAATTATGTGATCCTTACTAGCTGGAAGTAAGGGAGATGGGGCATGAAGTTATTTCTAGGAGTTGGACACATACCAAGTTTAGCTCAGTTCTGGGCAGCTTTGAAATACCTATACAAACTTGTTCCTACACAGTAACTTGCAACTTTGAATGAGAATGTGCTTGCTTACAGCAACGTGCTATATGTTCTGAATGCCCGAATAGGGAATCTGTGTCAAAACTTTGTTAGGAATTATGTGATCCTTACTAGCTGGAAGTAAGGGAGATGGGGCATGAAGTTATTTCTAGGAGTTGGACACATACCAAGTTTAGCTCAGTTCTGGGCATTTTTGAAATACCTATACAAACTTGTTCCTACACAGTAACTTGCATCTTTGAATGAGAATGTGCTTGCTTACAGCAACGTGCTATATGTTCTGAATGCCCGAATTGGGAATCTGTGTCAAAACATTGTTAGGAATTATGTGATCATTACTAGCTGGAAGTAAGGGAGAAGGGGCATGAAGTTATTTCTAGGAGTGGGACACATACCAAGTTTAGCTCAGTTCTGGGCATCTTTGAAATACCTATACAAACTTGTTCCTACATAGTAACTTGCAACTTTGAATGAGAATGTGCTTGCTTGCAGCAACGTGCTATATGTTCTGAATGCCCGAATAGGGAATCTGTGTCAAAACTTTGTTAGGAATTATGTGATCCTTACTAGCTGGAAGTAAGGGAGATGGGGCATGAAGTTATTTCTAGGAGTTGGACACATACCAAGTTTAGCTCAGTTCTGGGCATCTTTGAAATACCTATACAAACTTGTTCCTACATAGTAACTTGCAACTTTGAATGAGAATGTGCTTGCTTGCAGCAACGTGCTATATGTTCTGAATGCCCGAATAGGGAATCTGTGTCAAAACTTGTTAGGAATTATGTGATCCTTACTAGCTGGAAGTAAGGGAGATGGGGCATGAAGTTATTTCTAGGAGTTGGACACATACCAAGTTTAGCTCAGTTCTGGGCATCTTTGAAATACTTATACAAACTTGTTCCTACATAGTAACTTGCAACTTTGAATGAGAATGTGCTTGCTTGCAGCAACGTGCTATATGTTCTGATTCCCCGAATTGGGAATCTGTGTCAAAACTTTGTTAGGAATTATGTGATCCTTACTATCTTGAAGTAAGGGAGATGGAGCATGAAGTTATTTCTAGGAGTTGGACACATACCAAGTTTAGCTCAGTTCTGGGCATCTTTGAAATACCTATACAAACTTGTTCCTACATAGTAACTTGCAACTTTGAATGAGAATGTGCTTGCTTACAGCAACGTGCTATATGTTCTGAATGCCCGAATTGGGAATCTGTGTCAAAACTTTGTTAGGAATTATGTGATCCTTACTAGCTGGAAGTAAGGGAGATGGGGCATGAAGTTATTTCTAGGAGTTGGACACATACCAAGTTTAGCTCAGTTCTGGGCATCTTTGAAATACCTATACAAACTTGTTCCTACATAGTAACTTGCAACTTTGAATGAGAATGTGCTTGCTTACAGCAACGTGCTATATGTTCTGAATGCCCGAATTGGGAATCTGTGTCAAAACTTTCTTAGGAATTATGTGATCCTTACTAGCTGGAAGTAAGGGAGATGGGGCATGAAGTTATTTCTAGGAGTTGGACACATACCAAGTTTAGCTCAGTTCTGGGCATCTTTGAAATACCTATACAAACTTGTTCCTACATAGTAACTTGCAACTTTGAATGAGAATGTGCTTGCTTGCAGCAACGTGCTATATGTTCTGAATGCCCGAATAGGGAATCTGTGTCAAAACTTTGTTAGGAATTATGTGATCCTTACTAGCTGGAAGTAAGGGAGATGGGGCATGAAGTTATTTCTAGGAGTTGGACACATACCAAGTTTAGCTCAGTTCTGGGCATCTTTGAAATACCTATACAAACTTGTTCCTACATAGTAACTTGCAACTTTGAATGAGAATGTGCTTGCTTACAGCAACGTGCTATATGTTCTGAATGCCCGAATAGGGAATCTGTGTCAAAACTTTGTTAGGAATTATGTGATCCTTACTAGCTGGAAGTAAGGGAGATGGGGCATGAAGTTATTTCTAGGAGTTGGACACATACCAAGTTTAGCTCAGTTCTGGGCATCTTTGAAATACCTATACAAACTTGTTCCTACAGAGTAACTTGCAACTTTGAATGAGAATGTGCTTGCTTACAGCAACGTGCTATATGTTCTGAATGCCCGAATTGGGAATCTGTGTCAAAACTTTCTTAGGAATTATGTGATCCTTACTAGCTGGAAGTAAGGGAGATGGGGCATGAAGTTATTTCTAGGAGTTGGACACATACCAAGTTTAGCTCAGTTCTGGGCAGCTTTGAAATACCTATACAAACTTGTTCCTACATAGTAACTTGCAACTTTGAATGAGAATGTGCTTGCTTACAGCAACGTGCTATATGTTCTGAATGCCCGAATAGGGAATCTGTGTCAAAACTTTGTTAGGAATTATGTGATCCTTACTAGCTGGAAGTAAGGGAGATGGGGCATGAAGTTATTTCTAGGAGTTGGACACATACCAAGTTTAGCTCAGTTCTGGGCATCTTTGAAATACCTATACAAACTTGTTCCTACATAGTAACTTGCAACTTTGAATGAGAATGTGCTTGCTTGCAGCAACGTGCTACATGTTCTGAATGCCCGAATAGGGAATCTGTGTCAAAACTTTGTTAGGAATTATGTGATCCTTACTAGCTGGAAGTAAGGGAGATGGGGCATGAAGTTATTTCTAGGAGTTGGACACATACCAAGTTTAGCTCAGTTCTGGGCATCTTTGAAATACCTATACAAACTTGTTCCTACATAGTAACTTGCATCTTTGAATGAGAATGTGCTTGCTTACAGCAACGTGCTATATGTTCTGAATGCCCGAATTGGGAATCTGTGTCAATACTTTGTTAGGAATTATGTGATCCTTACTAGCTGGAAGTAAGGGAGAAGGGGCATGAAGTTATTTCTAGGAGTTGGACACATACCAAGTTTAGCTCAGTTCTGGGCATCTTTGAAATACCTATACAAACTTGTTCCTACATAGTAACTTGCAACTTTGAATGAGAATGTGCTTGCTTACAGCAACGTGCTATATGTTCTGAATGCCCGAATAGGGAATCTGTGTCAAAACTTTGTTAGGAATTATGTGATCCTTACTAGCTGGAAGTAAGGGAGATGGGGCATGAAGTTATTTCTAGGAGTTGGACACATACCAAGTTTAGCTCAGTTCTGGGCATCTTTGAAATACCTATACAAACTTGTTCCTACATAGTAACTTGCAACTTTGAATGAGAATGTGCTTGCTTACAGCAACGTGCTATATGTTCTGAATGCCCGAATAGGGAATCTGTGTCAAAACTTTGTTAGGAATTATGTGATCCTTACTAGCTGGAAGTAAGGGAGATGGGGCATGAAGTTATTTCTAGGAGTTGGACACATACCAAGTTTAGCTCAGTTCTGGGCATCTTTGAAATACCTATACAAACTTGTTCCTACAGAGTAACTTGCAACTTTGAATGAGAATGTGCTTGCTTACAGCAACGTGCTATATGTTCTGAATGCCCGAATTGGGAATCTGTGTCAAAACTTTCTTAGGAATTATGTGATCCTTACTAGCTGGAAGTAAGGGAGATGGGGCATGAAGTTATTTCTAGGAGTTGGACACATACCAAGTTTAGCTCAGTTCTGGGCAGCTTTGAAATACCTATACAAACTTGTTCCTACACAGTAACTTGCAACTTTGAATGAGAATGTGCTTGCTTACAGCAACGTGCTATATGTTCTGAATGCCCGAATAGGGAATCTGTGTCAAAACTTTGTTAGGAATTATGTGATCCTTACTAGCTGGAAGTAAGGGAGATGGGGCATGAAGTTATTTCTAGGAGTTGGACACATACCAAGTTTAGCTCAGTTCTGGGCATTTTTGAAATACCTATACAAACTTGTTCCTACACAGTAACTTGCATCTTTGAATGAGAATGTGCTTGCTTACAGCAACGTGCTATATGTTCTGAATGCCCGAATTGGGAATCTGTGTCAAAACATTGTTAGGAATTATGTGATCATTACTAGCTGGAAGTAAGGGAGAAGGGGCATGAAGTTATTTCTAGGAGTGGGACACATACCAAGTTTAGCTCAGTTCTGGGCATCTTTGAAATACCTATACAAACTTGTTCCTACATAGTAACTTGCAACTTTGAATGAGAATGTGCTTGCTTGCAGCAACGTGCTATATGTTCTGAATGCCCGAATAGGGAATCTGTGTCAAAACTTTGTTAGGAATTATGTGATCCTTACTAGCTGGAAGTAAGGGAGATGGGGCATGAAGTTATTTCTAGGAGTTGGACACATACCAAGTTTAGCTCAGTTCTGGGCATCTTTGAAATACCTATACAAACTTGTTCCTACATAGTAACTTGCAACTTTGAATGAGAATGTGCTTGCTTGCAGCAACGTGCTATATGTTCTGAATGCCCGAATAGGGAATCTGTGTCAAAACTTTGTTAGGAATTATGTGATCCTTACTAGCTGGAAGTAAGGGAGATGGGGCATGAAGTTATTTCTAGGAGTTGGACACATACCAAGTTTAGCTCAGTTCTGGGCATCTTTGAAATACTTATACAAACTTGTTCCTACATAGTAACTTGCAACTTTGAATGAGAATGTGCTTGCTTGCAGCAACGTGCTATATGTTCTGATTCCCCGAATTGGGAATCTGTGTCAAAACTTTGTTAGGAATTATGTGATCCTTACTATCTTGAAGTAAGGGAGATGGAGCATGAAGTTATTTCTAGGAGTTGGACACATACCAAGTTTAGCTCAGTTCTGGGCATCTTTGAAATACCTATACAAACTTGTTCCTACATAGTAACTTGCAACTTTGAATGAGAATGTGCTTGCTTACAGCAACGTGCTATATGTTCTGAATGCCCGAATTGGGAATCTGTGTCAAAACTTTGTTAGGAATTATGTGATCCTTACTAGCTGGAAGTAAGGGAGATGGGGCATGAAGTTATTTCTAGGAGTTGGACACATACCAAGTTTAGCTCAGTTCTGGGCATCTTTGAAATACCTATACAAACTTGTTCCTACATAGTAACTTGCAACTTTGAATGAGAATGTGCTTGCTTACAGCAACGTGCTATATGTTCTGAATGCCCGAATTGGGAATCTGTGTCAAAACTTTCTTAGGAATTATGTGATCCTTACTAGCTGGAAGTAAGGGAGATGGGGCATGAAGTTATTTCTAGGAGTTGGACACATACCAAGTTTAGCTCAGTTCTGGGCATCTTTGAAATACCTATACAAACTTGTTCCTACATAGTAACTTGCAACTTTGAATGAGAATGTGCTTGCTTGCAGCAACGTGCTATATGTTCTGAATGCCCGAATAGGGAATCTGTGTCAAAACTTTGTTAGGAATTATGTGATCCTTACTAGCTGGAAGTAAGGGAGATGGGGCATGAAGTTATTTCTAGGAGTTGGACACATACCAAGTTTAGCTCAGTTCTGGGCATCTTTGAAATACCTATACAAACTTGTTCCTACATAGTAACTTGCAACTTTGAATGAGAATGTGCTTGCTTACAGCAACGTGCTATATGTTCTGAATGCCCGAATAGGGAATCTGTGTCAAAACTTTGTTAGGAATTATGTGATCCTTACTAGCTGGAAGTAAGGGAGATGGGGCATGAAGTTATTTCTAGGAGTTGGACACATACCAAGTTTAGCTCAGTTCTGGGCATCTTTGAAATACCTATACAAACTTGTTCCTACAGAGTAACTTGCAACTTTGAATGAGAATGTGCTTGCTTACAGCAACGTGCTATATGTTCTGAATGCCCGAATTGGGAATCTGTGTCAAAACTTTGTTAGGAATTATGTGATCCTTACTAGCTGGAAGTAAGGGAGATGGGGCATGAAGTTATTTCTAGGAGTTGGACACATACCAAGTTTAGCTCAGTTCTGGGCAGCTTTGAAATACCTATACAAACTTGTTCCTACATAGTAACTTGCAACTTTGAATGAGAATGTGCTTGCTTACAGCAACGTGCTATATGTTCTGAATGCCCGAATAGGGAATCTGTGTCAAAACTTTGTTAGGAATTATGTGATCCTTACTAGCTGGAAGTAAGGGAGATGGGGCATGAAGTTATTTCTAGGAGTTGGACACATACCAAGTTTAGCTCAGTTCTGGGCATCTTTGAAATACCTATACAAACTTGTTCCTACACAGTAACTTGCATCTTTGAATGAGAATGTGCTTGCTTACAGCAACGTGCTATATGTTCTGAATGCCCGAATTGGGAATCTGTGTCAAAACATTGTTAGGAATTATGTGATCATTACTAGCTGGAAGTAAGGGAGAAGGGGCATGAAGTTATTTCTAGGAGTGGGACACATACCAAGTTTAGCTCAGTTCTGGGCATCTTTGAAATACCTATACAAACTTGTTCCTACATAGTAACTTGCAACTTTGAATGAGAATGTGCTTGCTTACAGCAACGTGCTATATGTTCTGAATGCCCGAATAGGGAATCTGTGTCAAAACTTTGTTAGGAATTATGTGATCCTTACTAGCTGGAAGTAAGGGAGATGGGGCATGAAGTTATTTCTAGGAGTTGGACACATACCAAGTTTAGCTCAGTTCTGGGCATCTTTGAAATACCTATACAAACTTGTTCCTACATAGTAACTTGCAACTTTGAATGAGAATGTGCTTGCTTGCAGCAACGTGCTATATGTTCTGAATGCCCGAATAGGGAATCTGTGTCAAAACTTTGTTAGGAATTATGTGATCCTTACTAGCTGGAAGTAAGGGAGATGGGGCATGAAGTTATTTCTAGGAGTTGGACACATACCAAGTTTAGCTCAGTTCTGGGCATCTTTGAAATACCTATACAAACTTGTTCCTACATAGTAACTTGCAACTTTGAATGAGAATGTGCTTGCTTGCAGCAACGTGCTATATGTTCTGATTCCCCGAATTGGGAATCTGTGTCAAAACTTTGTTAGGAATTATGTGATCCTTACTATCTTGAAGTAAGATAGATGGAGCATGAAGTTATTTCTAGGAGTTGGACACATACCAAGTTTAGCTCAGTTCTGGGCATCTTTGAAATACCTATACAAACTTGTTCCTACATAGTAACTTGCAACTTTGAATGAGAATGTGCTTGCTTACAGCAACGTGCTATATGTTCTGAATGCCCGAATTGGGAATCTGTGTCAAAACTTTGTTAGGAATTATGTGATCCTTACTAGCTGGAAGTAAGGGAGATGGGGCATGAAGTTATTTCTAGGAGTTGGACACATACCAAGTTTAGCTCAGTTCTGGGCATCTTTGAAATACCTATACAAACTTGTTCCTACATAGTAACTTGCAACTTTGAATGAGAATGTGCTTGCTTACAGCAACGTGCTATATGTTCTGAATGCCCGAATTGGGAATCTGTGTCAAAACTTTCTTAGGAATTATGTGATCCTTACTAGCTGGAAGTAAGGGAGATGGGGCATGAAGTTATTTCTAGGAGTTGGACACATACCAAGTTTAGCTCAGTTCTGGGCATCTTTGAAATACCTATACAAACTTGTTCCTACAGAGTAACTTGCAACTTTGAATGAGAATGTGCTTGCTTACAGCAACGTGCTATATGTTCTGAATGCCCGAATTGGGAATCTGTGTCAAAACTTTCTTAGGAATTATGTGATCCTTACTAGCTGGAAGTAAGGGAGATGGGGCATGAAGTTATTTCTAGGAGTTGGACACATACCAAGTTTAGCTCAGTTCTGGGCAGCTTTGAAATACCTATACAAACTTGTTCCTACATAGTAACTTGCAACTTTGAATGAGAATGTGCTTGCTTACAGCAACGTGCTATATGTTCTGAATGCCCGAATAGGGAATCTGTGTCAAAACTTTGTTAGGAATTATGTGATCCTTACTAGCTGGAAGTAAGGGAGATGGGGCATGAAGTTATTTCTAGGAGTTGGACACATACCAAGTTTAGCTCAGTTCTGGGCATCTTTGAAATACCTATACAAACTTGTTCCTACACAGTAACTTGCATCTTTGAATGAGAATGTGCTTGCTTACAGCAACGTGCTATATGTTCTGAATGCCCGAATTGGGAATCTGTGTCAAAACATTGTTAGGTATTATGTGATCATTACTAGCTGGAAGTAAGGGAGAAGGGGCATGAAGTTATTTCTAGGAGTGGGACACATACCAAGTTTAGCTCAGTTCTGGGCATCTTTGAAATACCTATACAAACTTGTTCCTACATAGTAACTTGCAACTTTGAATGAGAATGTGCTTGCTTACAGCAACGTGCTATATGTTCTGAATGCCCGAATAGGGAATCTGTGTCAAAACTTTGTTAGGAATTATGTGATCCTTACTAGCTGGAAGTAAGTGAGATGGGGCATGAAGTTATTTCTAGGAGTTGGACACATACCAAGTTTAGCTCAGTTCTGGGCATCTTTGAAATACCTATACAAACTTGTTCCTACATAGTAACTTGCAACTTTGAATGAGAATGTGCTTGCTTGCAGCAACGTGCTATATGTTCTGAATGCCCGAATAGGGAATCTGTGTCAAAACTTTGTTAGGAATTATGTGATCCTTACTAGCTGGAAGTAAGGGAGATGGGGCATGAAGTTATTTCTAGGAGTTGGACACATACCAAGTTTAGCTCAGTTCTGGGCATCTTTGAAATACTTATACAAACTTGTTCCTACATAGTAACTTGCAACTTTGAATGATAATGTGCTTGCTTGCAGCAACGTGCTATATGTTCTGATTCCCCGAATTGGGAATCTGTGTCAAAACTTTGTTAGGAATTATGTGATCCTTACTATCTTGAAGTAAGGGAGATGGAGCATGAAGTTATTTCTAGGAGTTGGACACATACCAAGTTTAGCTCAGTTCTGGGCATCTTTGAAATACCTATACAAACTTGTTCCTACATAGTAACTTGCAACTTTGAATGAGAATGTGCTTGCTTACAGCAACGTGCTATATGTTCTGAATGCCCGAATTGGGAATCTGTGTCAAAACTTTGTTAGGAATTATGTGATCCTTACTAGCTGGAAGTAAGGGAGATGGGGCATGAAGTTATTTCTAGGAGTTGGACACATACCAAGTTTAGCTCAGTTCTGGGCATCTTTGAAATACCTATACAAACTTGTTCCTACATAGTAACTTGCAACTTTGAATGAGAATGTGCTTGCTTACAGCAACGTGCTATATGTTCTGAATGCCCGAATTGGGAATCTGTGTCAAAACTTTCTTAGGAATTATGTGATCCTTACTAGCTGGAAGTAAGGGAGATGGGGCATGAAGTTATTTCTAGGAGTTGGACACATACCAAGTTTAGCTCAGTTCTGGGCATCTTTGAAATACCTATACAAACTTGTTCCTACATAGTAACTTGCAACTTTGAATGAGAATGTGCTTGCTTGCAGCAACGTGCTATATGTTCTGAATGCCCGAATTGGGAATCTGTGTCAAAACTTTGTTAGGAATTATGTGATCCTTACTAGCTGGAAGTAAGGGAGATGGGGCATGAAGTTATTTCTAGGAGTTGGACACATACCAAGTTTAGCTCAGTTCTGGGCATCTTTGAAATACCTATACAAACTTGTTCCTACATAGTAACTTGCAACTTTGAATGAGAATGTGCTTGCTTACAGCAACGTGCTATATGTTCTGAATGCCCGAATAGGGAATCTGTGTCAAAACTTTGTTAGGAATTATGTGATCCTTACTAGCTGGAAGTAAGGGAGATGGGGCATGAAGTTATTTCTAGGAGTTGGACACATACCAAGTTTAGCTCAGTTCTGGGCATCTTTGAAATACCTATACAAACTTGTTCCTACACAGTAACTTGCATCTTTGAATGAGAATCTGCTTGCTTACAGCAACGTGCTACATGTTCTGAATGCCCGAATAGGGAATCTGTGTCAAAACTTTGTTAGGAATTATGTGATCCTTACTAGCTGGAAGTAAGGGAGATGGGGCATGAAGTTATTTCTAGGAGTTGGACACATACCAAGTTTAGCTCAGTTCTGGGCATCTTTGAAATACCTATACAAACTTGTTCCTACATAGTAACTTGCAACTTTGAATGAGAATGTGCTTGCTTACAGCAACGTGCTATATGTTCTGAATGCCCGAATAGGGAATCTGTGTCAAAACTTTGTTAGGAATTATGTGATCCTTACTAGCTGGAAGTAAGGGAGATGGGGCATGAAGTTATTTCTAGGAGTTGGACACATACCAAGTTTAGCTCAGTTCTGGGCATCTTTGAAATACCTATACAAACTTGTTCCTACATAGTAACTTGCATCTTTGAATGAGAATCTGCTTGCTTACAGCAACGTGCTACATGTTCTGAATGCCCGAATGGGGAATCTGTGTCAAAACTTTGTTAGGAATTATGTGATCCTTACTAGCTGGAAGTAAGGGAGATGGGGCATGAAGTTATTTCTAGGAGTTGGACACATACCAAGTTTAGCTCAGTTCTGGGCATCTTTGAAATACCTATACAAACTTGTTCCTACATAGTAACTTGCAACTTTGAATGAGAATGTGCTTGCTTACAGCAACGTGCTATATGTTCTGAATGCCCGAATTGGGAATCTGTGTCAAAACTTTGTTAGGAATTATGTGATCCTTACTAGCTGGAAGTAAGGGAGATGGGGCATGAAGTTATTTCTAGGAGTTGGACACATACCAAGTTTAGCTCAGTTCTGGGCATCTTTGAAATACCTATACAAACTTGTTCCTACAGAGTAACTTGCAACTTTGAATGAGAATGTGCTTGCTTACAGCAACGTGCTATATGTTCTGAATGCCCGAATTGGGAATCTGTGTCAAAACTTTGTTAGGAATTATGTGATCCTTACTAGCTGGAAGTAAGGGAGATGGGGCATGAAGTTATTTCTAGGAGTTGGACACATACCAAGTTTAGCTCAGTTCTGGGCATCTTTGAAATACCTATACAAACTTGTTCCTACATAGTAACTTGCAACTTTGAATGAGAATGTGCTTGCTTACAGCAACGTGCTATATGTTCTGAATGCCCGAATTGGGAATCTGTGTCAAAACTTTCTTAGGAATTATGTGATCCTTACTAGCTGGAAGTAAGGGAGATGGGGCATGAAGTTATTTCTAGGAGTTGGACACATACCAAGTTTAGCTCAGTTCTGGGCATCTTTGAAATACCTATAAAAACTTGTTCCTACATAGTAACTTGCAACTTTGAATGAGAATGTGCTTGCTTGCAGCAACGTGCTATATGTTCTGAATGCCCGAATAGGGAATCTGTGTCAAAACTTTGTTAGGAATTATGTGATCCTTACTAGCTGGAAGTAAGGGAGATGGGGCATGAAGTTATTTCTAGGAGTTGGACACATACCAAGTTTAGCTCAGTTCTGGGCATCTTTGAAATACCTATACAAACTTGTTCCTACATAGTAACTTGCAACTTTGAATGAGAATGTGCTTGCTTACAGCAACGTGCTATATGTTCTGAATGCCCGAATTGGGAATCTGTGTCAAAACTTTCTTAGGAATTATGTGATCCTTACTAGCTGGAAGTAAGGGAGATGGGGCATGAAGTTATTTCTAGGAGTTGGACACATACCAAGTTTAGCTCAGTTCTGGGCATCTTTGAAATACCTATACAAACTTGTTCCTACATAGTAACTTGCAACTTTGAATGAGAATGTGCTTGCTTGCAGCAACGTGCTATATGTTCTGAATGCCCGAATAGGGAATCTGTGTCAAAACTTTGTTAGGAATTATGTGATCCTTACTAGCTGGAAGTAAGGGAGATGGGGCATGAAGTTATTTCTAGGAGTTGGACACATACCAAGTTTAGCTCAGTTCTGGGCATCTTTGAAATACCTATACAAACTTGTTCCTACATAGTAACTTGCAACTTTGAATGAGAATGTGCTTGCTTACAGCAACGTGCTACATGTTCTGAATGCCCGAATAGGGAATCTGTGTCAAAACTTTGTTAGGAATTATGTGATCCTTACTAGCTGGAAGTAAGGGAGATGGGGCATGAAGTTATTTCTAGGAGTTGGACACATACCAAGTTTAGCTCAGTTCTGGGCATCTTTGAAATACCTATACAAACTTGTTCCTACACAGTAACTTGCATCTTTGAATGAGAATCTGCTTGCTTACAGCAACGTGCTACATGTTCTGAATGCCCGAATAGGGAATCTGTGTCAAAACTTTGTTAGGAATTATGTGATCCTTACTAGCTGGAAGTAAGGGAGATGGGGCATGAAGTTATTTCTAGGAGTTGGACACATACCAAGTTTAGCTCAGTTCTGGGCATCTTTGAAATACCTATACAAACTTGTTCCTACATAGTAACTTGCAACTTTGAATGAGAATGTGCTTGCTTACAGCAACGTGCTATATGTTCTGAATGCCCGAATAGGGAATCTGTGTCAAAACTTTGTTAGGAATTATGTGATCCTTACTAGCTGGAAGTAAGGGAGATGGGGCATGAAGTTATTTCTAGGAGTTGGACACATACCAAGTTTAGCTCAGTTCTGGGCATCTTTGAAATACCTATACAAACTTGTTCCTACACAGTAACTTGCAACTTTGAATGAGAATGTGCTTGCTTGCAGCAACGTGCTATATGTTCTGAATGCCCGAATAGGGAATCTGTGTCAAAACTTTGTTAGGAATTATGTGATCCTTACTAGCTGGAAGTAAGGGAGATGGGGCATGAAGTTATTTCTAGGAATTGGACACATACCAAGTTTAGCTCAGTTCTGGGCATCTTTGAAATACCTATACAAACTTGTTCCTACATAGTAACTTGCATCTTTGAATGAGAATGTGCTTGCTTACAGCAACGTGCTATATGTTCTGAATGCCCGAATTGGGAATCTGTGTCAAAACTTTGTTAGGAATTATGTGATCCTTACTAGCTGGAAGTAAGGGAGAAGGGGCATGAAGTTATTTCTAGGAGTTGGACACATACCAAGTTTAGCTCAGTTCTGGGCATCTTTGAAATACCTATACAAACTTGTTCCTACATAGTAACTTGCATCTTTGAATGAGAATCTGCTTGCTTACAGCAACGTGCTACATGTTCTGAATGCCCGAATAGGGAATCTGTGTCAAAACTTTGTTAGGAATTATGTGATCCTTACTAGCTGGAAGTAAGGGAGATGGGGCATGAAGTTATTTCTAGGAGTTGGACACATACCAAGTTTAGCTCAGTTCTGGGCATCTTTGAAATACCTATACAAACTTGTTCCTACATAGTAACTTGCAACTTTGAATGAGAATGTGCTTGCTTACAGCAACGTGCTATATGTTCTGAATGCCCGAATTGGGAATCTGTGTCAAAACTTTGTTAGGAATTATGTGATCCTTACTAGCTGGAAGTAAGGGAGATGGGGCATGAAGTTATTTCTAGGAGTTGGACACATACCAAGTTTAGCTCAGTTCTGGGCATCTTTGAAATACCTATACAAACTTGTTCCTACAGAGTAACTTGCAACTTTGAATGAGAATGTGCTTGCTTACAGCAACGTGCTATATGTTCTGAATGCCCGAATTGGGAATCTGTGTCAAAACTTTGTTAGGAATTATGTGATCCTTACTAGCTGGAAGTAAGGGAGATGGGGCATGAAGTTATTTCTAGGAGTTGGACACATACCAAGTTTAGCTCAGTTCTGGGCATCTTTGAAATACCTATACAAACTTGTTCCTACATAGTAACTTGCAACTTTGAATGAGAATGTGCTTGCTTACAGCAACGTGCTATATGTTCTGAATGCCCGAATTGGGAATCTGTGTCAAAACTTTCTTAGGAATTATGTGATCCTTACTAGCTGGAAGTAAGGGAGATGGGGCATGAAGTTATTTCTAGGAGTTGGACACATACCAAGTTTAGCTCAGTTCTGGGCATCTTTGAAATACCTATACAAACTTGTTCCTACATAGTAACTTGCAACTTTGAATGAGAATGTGCTTGCTTGCAGCAACGTGCTATATGTTCTGAATGCCCGAATAGGGAATCTGTGTCAAAACTTTGTTAGGAATTATGTGATCCTTACTAGCTGGAAGTAAGGGAGATGGGGCATGAAGTTATTTCTAGGAGTTGGACACATACCAAGTTTAGCTCAGTTCTGGGCATCTTTGAAATACCTATACAAACTTGTTCCTACATAGTAACTTGCATCTTTGAATGAGAATGTGCTTGCTTACAGCAACGTGCTATATGTTCTGAATGCCCGAATTGGGAATCTGTGTCAAAACTTTGTTAGGAATTATGTGATCCTTACTAGCTGGAAGTAAGGGAGAAGGGGCATGAAGTTATTTCTAGGAGTTGGACACATACCAAGTTTAGCTCAGTTCTGGGCATCTTTGAAATACCTATACAAACTTGTTCCTACATAGTAACTTGCAACTTTGAATGAGAATGTGCTTGCTTACAGCAACGTGCTATATGTTCTGAATGCCCGAATAGGGAATCTGTGTCAAAACTTCGTTAGGAATTATGTGATCCTTACTAGCTGGAAGTAAGGGAGATGGGGCATGAAGTTATTTCTAGGAGTTGGACACATACCAAGTTTAGCTCAGTTCTGGGCATCTTTGAAATACCTATACAAACTTGTTCCTACATAGTAACTTGCAACTTTGAATGAGAATGTGCTTGCTTACAGCAACGTGCTATATGTTCTGAATGCCCGAATTGGGAATCTGTGTCAAAACTTTGTTAGGAATTATGTCATCCTTACTAGCTGGAAGTAAGGGAGATGGGGCATGAAGTTATTTCTAGGAGTTGGACACATACCAAGTTTAGCTCAGTTCTGGGCATCTTTGAAATACCTATACAAACTTGTTCCTACATAGTAACTTGCAACTTTGAATGAAAATGTGCTTGCTTACAGCAACGTGCTATATGTTCTGAATGCCCGAATTGGGAATCTGTGTCAAAACTTTGTTAGGAATTATGTGATCCTTACTAGCTGGAAGTAAGGGAGATGGGGCATGAAGTTATTTCTAGGAGTTGGACAGATACCAAGTTTAGCTCAGTTCTGGGCATCTTTGAAATACCTATACAAACTTGTTCCTACATAGTAACTTGCATCTTTGAATGAGAATCTGCTTGCTTACAGCAACGTGCTATATGTTCTGAATGCCCGAATTGGGAATCTGTGTCAAAACTTTGTTAGGAATTATGTGATCCTTACTAGCTGGAAGTAAGGGAGATGGGGCATGAAGTTATTTCTAGGAGTTGGACACATACCAAGTTTAGCTCAGTTCTGGGCATCTTTGAAATACCTATACAAACTTGTTCCTACATAGTAACTTGCATCTTTGAATGAGAATGTGCTTGCTTACAGCAACGTGCTATATGTTCTGAATGCCCGAATAGGGAATCTGTGTCAAAACTTTGTTAGGAATTATGTGATCCTTACTAGCTGGAAGTAAGGGAGATGGGGCATGAAGTTATTTCTAGGAGTTGGACACATACCAAGTTTAGCTCAGTTCTGGGCATCTTTGAAATACCTATACAAACTTGTTCCTACATAGTAACTTGCATCTTTGAATGAGAATGTGCTTGCTTACAGCAACGTGCTATATGTTCTGAATGCCCGAATTGGGAATCTGTGTCAAAACTTTGTTAGGAATTATGTGATCCTTACTAGCTGGAAGTAAGGGAGATGGTTCATGAAGTTATTTCTAGGAGTTGGACACATACCAAGTTTAGCTCAGTTCTGGGCATCTTTGAAATACCTATACAAACTTGTTCCTACATAGTAACTTGCATCTTTGAATGAGAATGTGCTTGCTTACAGCAACGTGCTATATGTTCTGAATGCCCGAATTGGGAATCTGTGTCAAAACTTTGTTAGGAATTATGTGATCCTTACTAGCTGGAAGTAAGGGAGATGGGGCATGAAGTTATTTCTAGGAGTTGGACATATAAAAAGTTTAGCTCAGTTCTGGGCATCTTTGAAATACCTATACAAACTTGTTCCTACATAGTAACTTGCATCTTTGAATGAGAATCTGCTTGCTTACAGCAACGTGCTATATGTTCTGAATGCCCGAATTGGCAATCTGTGTCAAAACTTTGTTAGGAATTATGTGATCCTTACTAGCTGGAAGTAAGGGAGATGGGGCATGAAGTTATTTCTAGGAGTTGGACACATACCAAGTTTAGCTCAGTTCTGGGCATCTTTGAAATACCTATACAAACTTGTTCCTACATAGTAACTTGCATCTTTGAATGAGAATGTGCTTGCTTACAGCAACGTGCTATATGTTCTGAATGCCCGAATAGGGAATCTGTGTCAAAACTTTGTTAGGAATTATGTGATCCTTACTAGCTGGAAGTAAGGGAGATGGGGCATGAAGTTATTTCTAGGAGTTGGACACATACCAAGTTTAGCTCAGTTCTGGGCATCTTTGAAATACCTATACAAACTTGTTCCTACATAGTAACTTGCAACTTTGAATGAAAATGTGCTTGCTTGCAGCAACGTGCTATATGTTCTGAATGCCCGAATAGGGAATCTGTGTCAAAACTTTGTTAGGAATTATGTGATCCTTACTAGCTGGAAGTAAGGGAGATGGGGCATGAAGTTATTTCTAGGAGTTGGACACATACCAAGTTTAGCTCAGTTCTGGGCATCTTTGAAATACCTATACAAACTTGTTCCTACATAGTAACTTGCATCTTTGAATGAGAATGTGCTTGCTTACAGCAACGTGCTATATGTTCTGAATGCCCGAATTGGGAATCTGTGTCAAAACTTTGTTAGGAATTATGTGATCCTTACTAGCTGGAAGTAAGGGAGATGGTTCATTAAGTTATTTCTAGGAGTTGGACACATACCAAGTTTAGCTCAGTTCTGGGCATCTTTGAAATACCTATACAAACTTGTTCCTACATAGTAACTTGCATCTTTGAATGAGAATGTGCTTGATTACAGCAACGTGCTATATGTTCTGAATGCCCGAATTGGGAATCTGTGTCAAAACTTTGTTAGGAATTATGTGATCCTTACTAGCTGGAAGTAAGGGAGATGGGGCATGAAGTTATTTCTAGGAGTTGGACACATACCAAGTTTAGCTCAGTTCTGGGCATCTTTGAAATACCTATACAAACTTGTTCCTACATAGTAACTTGCATCTTTGAATGAGAATGTGCTTGCTTACAGCAACGTGCTATATGTTCTGAATGCCCGAATTGGCAATCTGTGTCAAATCTTTGTTAGGAATTATGTGATCCTTACTAGCTGGAAGTAAAGGAGATGGGGCATGAAGTTATTTCTAGGAGTTGGACACATACCAAGTTTAGCTCAGTTCTGGGCATCTTTGAAATACCTATACAAACTTGTTCCTACATAGTAACTTGCAACTTTGAATGAGAATGTGCTTGCTTGCAGCAACGTGCTATATGTTCTGAATGCCCGAATTGGCAATCTGTGTCAAAACTTTGTTAGGAATTATGTGATCCTTACTAGCTGGAAGTAAGGGAGATGGGGCATGAAGTTATTTCTAGGAGTTGGACACATACCAAGTTTAGCTCAGTTCTGGGCATCTTTGAAATACCTATACAAACTTGTTCCTGCAGAGTAACTTGCATCTTTGAATGAGAATGTGCTTGCTTACAGCAACGTGCTATATGTTCTGAATGCCCGAATTGGGAATCTGTGTCAAAACTTTGTTAGGAATTATGTGATCCTTACTAGCTGGAAGTAAGGGAGATGGTTCATGAAGTTATTTCTAGGAGTTGGACACATACCAAGTTTAGCTCAGTTCTGGGCATCTTTGAAATACCTATACAAACTTGTTCCTACATAGTAACTTGCAACTTTGAATGAGAATGTGCTTGCTTGCAGCAACGTGCTATATGTTCTGAATGCCCGAATTGGGAATCTGTGTCAAAACTTTGTTAGGAATTATGTGATCCTTACTAGCTGGAAGTAAGGGAGATGGGGCATGAAGTTATTTCTAGGAGTTGGACACATACCAAGTTTAGCTCAGTTCTGGGCATCTTTGAAATACCTATACAAACTTGTTCCTACCTAGTAACTTGCATCTTTGAATGAGAATCTGCTTGCTTACAGGAACGTGCTATATGTTCTGAATGCCCGAATTGGGAATCTGTGTCAAAACTGTGTTAGGAATTATGTGATCCTTACTAGCTGGAAGTAAGGGAGATGGGGCATGAAGTTATTTCTAGGAGTTGGACACATACAAAGTTTAGCTCAGTTCTGGGCATCTTTGAAATACCTATACAAACTTGTTCCTACATAGTAACTTGCAACTTTGAATGAGAATCTGCTTGCTTACAGCAACGTGCTATATGTTCTGAATGCCCGAATTGGCAATCTGTGTCAAAACTTTGTTAGGAATTATGTGATCCTTACTAGCTGGAAGTAAGTGAGATGGGGCATGAAGTTATTTCTAGGAGTTGGACACATACCAAGTTTAGCTCAGTTCTGGGCATCTTTGAAATACCTATACAAATTGTTCCTACATAGTAACTTGCATCTTTGAATGAGAATCTGCTTGCATACAGCAACGTGCTATATGTTCTGAATGCCCGAATTGGGAATCTGTGTCAAAACTTTGTTAGGAATTATGTGATCCTTACTAGCTGGAAGTAAGGGAGATGGTTCATGAAGTTATTTCTAGGAGTTGGACACATACCAAGTTTAGCTCAGTTCTGGGCATCTTTGAAATACCTATACAAACTTGTTCCTACATAGTAACTTGCATCTTTGAATGAGAATGTGCTTGCTTACAGCAACGTGCTATATGTTCTGAATGCCCGAATTGGGAATCTGTGTCAAAACTTTGTTAGGAATTATGTGATCCTTACTAGCTGGAAGTAAGGGAGATGGTGCATGAAGTTATTTCTAGGAGTTGGACACATACCAAGTTTAGCTCAGTTCTGGGCATCTTTGAAATACCTATACAAACTTGTTCCTACATAGTAACTTGCATCTTTGAATGAGAATGTGCTTGCTTACAGCAACGTGCTATATGTTCTGAATGCCCGAATTGGCAATCTGTGTCAAAACTTTGTTAGGAATTATGTGATCCTTACTAGCTGGAAGTAAGGGAGATGGGGCATGAAGTTATTTCTAGGAGTTGGACACATACCAAGTTTAGCTCAGTTCTGGGCATCTTTGAAATACCTATACAAACTTGTTCCTACATAGTAACTTGCAACTTTGAATGAGAATGTGCTTGCTTGCAGCAACGTGCTATATGATCTGAATGCCCGAATAGGGAATCTGTGTCAAAACTTTGTTAGGAATTATGTGATCCTTACTAGCTGGAAGTAAGGGAGATGGGGCATGAAGTTATTTCTAGGAGTTGGACACATACCAAGTTTAGCTCAGTTCTGGGCATCTTTGAAATACCTATACAAACTTGTTCCTACATAGTAACTTGCAACTTTGAATGAGAATGTGCTTGCTTGCAGCAACGTGCTATATGTTCTGAATGCCCGAATAGGGAATCTGTGTCAAAACTTTGTTAGGAATTATGTGATCCTTACTAGCTGGAAGTAAGGGAGATGGGGCATGAAGTTATTTCTAGGAGTTGGACACATACCAAGTTTAGCTCAGTTCTGGGCATCTTTGAAATACCTATACAAACTTGTTCCTACCTAGTAACTTGCATCTTTGAATGAGAATCTGCTTGCTTACAGGAACGCGCTATATGTTCTGAATGCCCGAATTGGGAATCTGTGTCAAAACTGTGTTAGGAATTATGTGATCCTTACTAGCTGGAAGTAAGGGAGATGGGGCATGAAGTTATTTCTAGGAGTTGGACATATACCAAGTTTAGCTCAGTTCTGGGCATCTTTGAAATACCTATACAAACTTGTTCCTACATAGTAACTTGCATCTTTGAATGAGAATCTGCTTGCTTACAGCAACGTGCTATATGTTCTGAATGCCCGAATTGGCAATCTGTGTCAAAACTTTGTTAGGAATTATGTGATCCTTACTAGCTGGAAGTAAGGGAGATGGGGCATGAAGTTATTTCTAGGAGTTGGACACATACCAAGTTTAGCTCAGTTCTGGGCATCTTTGAAATACCTATACAAACTTGTTCCTACATAGTAACTTGCATCTTTGAATGAGAATGTGCTTGCTTACAGCAACGTGCTATATGTTCTGAATGCCCGAATAGGGAATCTGTGTCAAAACCTTGTTAGGAATTATGTGATCCTTACTAGCTGGAAGTAAGGGAGATGGGGCATGAAGTTATTTCTAGGAGTTGGACACATACCAAGTTTAGCTCAGTTCTGGGCATCTTTGAAATACCTATACAAACTTGTTCCTACATAGTAACTTGCAACTTTGAATGAAAATGTGCTTGCTTGCAGCAACGTGCTATATGTTCTGAATGCCCGAATAGGGAATCTGTGTCAAAACTTTGTTAGGAATTATGTGATCCTTCCTGCTGGAAGTAAGGGAGATGGGGCATGAAGTTATTTCTAGGAGTTGGAGACATACCCAGTTTAGCTCAGTTCTGGGCATCTTTGAAATACCTATACAAACTTGTTCCTACATAGTAACTTGCATCTTTGAATGAGAATGTGCTTGCTTACAGCAACGTGCTATATGTTCTGAATGCCCGAATTGGGAATCTGTGTCAAAACTTTGTTAGGAATTATGTGATCCTTACTAGCTGGAAGTAAGGGAGATGGTTCATTAAGTTATTTCTAGGAGTTGGACACATACCAAGTTTAGCTCAGTTCTGGGCATCTTTGAAATACCTATACAAACTTGTTCCTACATAGTAACTTGCATCTTTGAATGAGAATGTGCTTGCTTACAGAAACGTGCTATATGTTCTGAATGCCCGAATTGGGAATCTGTGTCAAAACTTTGTTAGGAATTATGTGATCCTTACTAGCTGGAAGTAAGGGAGATGGGGCATGAAGTTATTTCTAGGAGTTGGACACATACCAAGTTTAGCTCAGTTCTGGGCATCTTTGAAATACCTATACAAACTTGTTCCTACATAGTAACTTGCAACTTTGAATGAGAATGTGCTTGCTTGCAGCAACGTGCTATATGTTCTGAATGCCCGAATTGGGAATCTGTGTCAAAACTTTGTTAGGAATTATGTGATCCTTACTAGCTGGAAGTAAGGGAGATGGGGCATGAAGTTATTTCTAGGAGTTGGACACATACCAAGTTTAGCTCAGTTCTGGGCATCTTTGAAATACCTATACAAACTTGTTCCTACATAGTAACTTCCAACTTTGAATGAGAATGTGCTTGCTGGCAGCAACGTGCTATATGTTCTGAATGCCCGAATAGGGAATCTGTGTCAAAACTTTGTTAGGAATTATGTGATCCTTACTAGCTGTAAGTAAGGGAGATGGGGCATGAAGTTATTTCTAGGAGTTGGACACATACCAAGTTTAGCTCAGTTCTGGGCATCTTTGAAATACCTATACAAACTTGTTCCTACCTAGTAACTTGCATCTTTGAATGAGAATCTGCTTGCTTACAGGAACGTGCTATATGTTCTGAATGCCCGAATTGGGAATCTGTGTCTAAACTGTGTTAGGAATTATGTGATCCTTACTAGCTGGAAGTAAGGGAGATGGGGCATGAAGTTATTTCTAGGAGTTGGACACATACAAAGTTTAGCTCAGTTCTGGGCATCTTTGAAATACCTATACAAACTTGTTCCGACATAGTAACTTGCAACTTTGAATGAGAATCTGCTTGCTTACAGCAACGTGCTATATGTTCTGAATGCCCGAATTGGCAATCTGTGTCAAAACTTTGTTAGGAATTATGTGATCCTTACTAGCTGGAAGTAAGGGAGATGGGGCATGAAGTTATTTCTAGGAGTTGGACACATACCAAGTTTAGCTCAGTTCTGGGCATCTTTGAAATACCTATACAAACTTGTTCCTACCTAGTAACTTGCATCTTTGAATGAGAATCTGCTTGCTTGCAGCAACGTGCTATATGTTCTGAATGCCCGAATAGGGAATCTGTGTCAAAACTTTGTTAGGAATTATGTGATCCTTACTATCTTGAAGTAAGGGAGATGGAGCATGAAGTTATTTCTAGGAGTTGGACACATACCAAGTTTAGCTCAGTTCTGGGCATCTTTGAAATACCTATACAAACTTGTTCCTACATAGTAACTTGCATCTATGAATGAGAATCTGCTTGCTTACAGCAACGTGCTATATGTTCTGAATGCCCGAATTGGGAATCTGTGTCAAAACTTTGTTAGGAATTATGTGATCCTTACTAGCTGGAAGTAAGGGAGATGGGGCATGAAGTTATTTCTAGGAGTTGGACACATACCAAGTTTAGCTCAGTTCTGGGCATCTTTGAAATACCTATACAAACTTGTTCCTACATAGTAACTTGCATCTTTGAATGAGAATCTGCTTGCTTGCAGCAACGTGCTATATGTTCTGAATGCCCGAATAGGGAATCTGTGTCAAAACTTTGTTAGGAATTATGTGATCCTTACTAGCTGGAAGTAAGGGAGATGGGGCATGAAGTTATTTCTAGGAGTTGGACACATACCAAGTTTAGCTCAGTTCTGGGCATCTTTGAAATACCTATACAAACTTGTTCCTACATAGTAACTTGCATCTTTGAATGAGAATGTGCTTGCTTGCAGCAACGTGCTATATGTTCTGAATGCCCGAATAGGGAATCTGTGTCAAAACTTTGTTAGGAATTATGTGATCCTTACTAGCTGGAAGTAAGGGAGATGGGGCATGAAGTTATTTCTAGGAGTTGGACACATACCAAGTTTAGCTCAGTTCTGGGCAGCTTTGAAATACCTATACAAACTTGTTCCTACATAGTAACTTGCAACTTTGAATGAGAATGTGCTTGCTTGCAGCAACGTGCTATATGATCTGAATGCCCGAATACGGAATCTGTGTCAAAACTTTGTTAGGAATTATGTGATCCTTACTAGCTGGAAGTAAGGGAGATGGGGCATGAAGTTATTTCTAGGAGTTAGACACATACCAAGTTTAGCTCAGTTCTGGGCATCTTTGAAATACCTATACAAACTTGTTCCTACATAGTAACTTGCAACTTTGAATGAGAATGTGCTTGCTTACAGCAACGTGCTATATGTTCTGAATGCCCGAATTGGGAATCTGTGTCAAAACTTTGTTAGGAATTATGTGATCCTTCCTGCTGGAAGTAAGGGAGATGGGGCATGAAGTTATTTCTAGGAGTTGGAGACATACCCAGTTTAGCTCAGTTCTGGGCATCTTTGAAATACCTATACAAACTTGTTCCTACATAGTAACTTGCATCTTTGAATGAGAATGTGCTTGCTTACAGCAACGTGCTATATGTTCTGAATGCCCGAATTGGGAATCTGTGTCAAAACTTTGTTAGGAATTATGTGATCCTTACTAGCTGGAAGTAAGGGAGATGGTTCATTAAGTTATTTCTAGGAGTTGGACACATACCAAGTTTAGCTCAGTTCTGGGCATCTTTGAAATACCTATACAAACTTGTTCCTACATAGTAACTTGCAACTTTGAATGAGAATGTGCTTGCTTACAGAAACGTGCTATATGTTCTGAATGCCCGAATTGGGAATCTGTGTCAAAACTTTGTTAGGAATTATGTGATCCTTACTAGCTGGAAGTAAGGGAGATGGGGCATGAAGTTATTTCTAGGAGTTGGACACATACCAAGTTTAGCTCAGTTCTGGGCATCTTTGAAATACCTATACAAACTTGTTCCTACATAGTAACTTGCAACTTTGAATGAGAATGTGCTTGCTTGCAGGAACGTGCTATATGTTCTGAATGCCCGAATTGGGAATCTGTGTCTAAACTGTGTTAGGAATTATGTGATCCTTACTAGCTGGAAGTAAGGGAGATGGGGCATGAAGTTATTTCTAGGAGTTGGACACATACAAAGTTTAGCTCAGTTCTGGGCATCTTTGAAATACCTATACAAACTTGTTCCGACATAGTAACTTGCAACTTTGAATGAGAATCTGCTTGCTTACAGCAACGTGCTATATGTTCTGAATGCCCGAATTGGCAATCTGTGTCAAAACTTTGTTAGGAATTATGTGATCCTTACTAGCTGGAAGTAAGGGAGATGGGGCATGAAGTTATTTCTAGGAGTTGGACACATACCAAGTTTAGCTCAGTTCTGGGCATCTTTGAAATACCTATACAAACTTGTTCCTACCTAGTAACTTGCATCTTTGAATGAGAATCTGCTTGCTTGCAGCAACGTGCTATATGTTCTGAATGCCCGAATAGGGAATCTGTGTCAAAACTTTGTTAGGAATTATGTGATCCTTACTATCTTGAAGTAAGGGAGATGGAGCATGAAGTTATTTCTAGGAGTTGGACACATACCAAGTTTAGCTCAGTTCTGGGCATCTTTGAAATACCTATACAAACTTGTTCCTACATAGTAACTTGCAACTTTGAATGAGAATGTGCTTGCTTGCAGGAACGTGCTATATGTTCTGAATGCCCGAATTGGGAATCTGTGTCTAAACTGTGTTAGGAATTATGTGATCCTTACTAGCTGGAAGTAAGGGAGATGGGGCATGAAGTTATTTCTAGGAGTTGGACACATACAAAGTTTAGCTCAGTTCTGGGCATCTTTGAAATACCTATACAAACTTGTTCCGACATAGTAACTTGCAACTTTGAATGAGAATCTGCTTGCTTACAGCAACGTGCTATATGTTCTGAATGCCCGAATTGGCAATCTGTGTCAAAACTTTGTTAGGAATTATGTGATCCTTACTAGCTGGAAGTAAGGGAGATGGGGCATGAAGTTATTTCTAGGAGTTGGACACATACCAAGTTTAGCTCAGTTCTGGGCATCTTTGAAATACCTATACAAGCTTGTTCCTACCTAGTAACTTGCATCTTTGAATGAGAATCTGCTTGCTTGCAGCAACGTGCTATATGTTCTGAATGCCCGAATAGGGAATCTGTGTCAAAACTTTGTTAGGAATTATGTGATCCTTACTATCTTGAAGTAAGGGAGATGGAGCATGAAGTTATTTCTAGGAGTTGGACACATACCAAGTTTAGCTCAGTTCTGGGCATCTTTGAAATACCTATACAAACTTGTTCCTACATAGTAACTTGCATCTTTGAATGAGAATCTGCTTGCTTGCAGCAACGTGCTATATGTTCTGAATGCCCGAATTGGGAATCTGTGTCAAAACTTTGTTAGGAATTATGTGATCCTTACTAGCTGGAAGTAAGGGAGATGGGGCATGAAGTTATTTCTAGGAGTTGGACACATACCAAGTTTAGCTCAGTTCTGGGCATCTTTGAAATACCTATACAAACTTGTTCCTACATAGTAACTTGCATCTTTGAATGAGAATCTGCTTGCTTGCAGCAACGTGCTATATGTTCTGAATGCCCGAATAGGGAATCTGTGTCAAAACTTTGTTAGGAATTATGTGATCCTTACTAGCTGGAAGTAAGGGAGATGGGGCATGAAGTTATTTCTAGGAGTTGGACACATACCAAGTTTAGCTCAGTTCTGGGCATCTTTGAAATACCTATACAAACTTGTTCCTACATAGTAACTTGCATCTTTGAATGAGAATGTGCTTGCTTGCAGCAACGTGCTATATGTTCTGAATGCCCGAATAGGGAATCTGTGTCAAAACTTTGTTAGGAATTATGTGATCCTTACTAGCTGGAAGTAAGGGAGATGGGGCATGAAGTTATTTCTAGGAGTTGGACACATACCAAGTTTAGCTCAGTTCTGGGCATCTTTGAAATACCTATACAAACTTGTTCCTACATAGTAACTTGCAACTTTGAATGAGAATGTGCTTGCTTGCAGCAACGTGCTATATGATCTGAATGCCCGAATACGGAATCTGTGTCAAAACTTTGTTAGGAATTATGTGATCCTTACTAGCTGGAAGTAAGGGAGATGGGGCATGAAGTTATTTCTAGGAGTTGGACACATACCAAGTTTAGCTCAGTTCTGGGCATCTTTGAAATACCTATACAAACTTGTTCCTACATAGTAACTTGCAACTTTGAATGAGAATGTGCTTGCTTACAGCAACGTGCTATATGTTCTGAATGCCCGAATTGGGAATCTGTGTCAAAACTTTGTTAGGAATTATGTGATCCTTACTAGCTGGAAGTAAGGGAGATGGGGCATGAAGTTATTTCTAGGAGTTGGACACATACCAAGTTTAGCTCAGTTCTGGGCATCTTTGAAATACCTATACAAACTTGTTCCTACATAGTAACTTGCATCTTTGAATGAGAATCTGCTTGCTTACAGCAACGTGCTATATGTTCTGAATGCCCGAATTGGCAATCTGTGTCAAAACTTTGTTAGGAATTATGTCATCCTTACTAGCTGGAAGTAAGGGAGATGGGGCATGAAGTTATTTCTAGGAGTTGGACACATACCAAGTTTAGCTCAGTTCTGGGCATCTTTGAAATACCTATACAAACTTGTTCCTACATAGTAACTTGCAACTTTGAATGAAAATGTGCTTGCTTACAGCAACGTGCTATATGTTCTGAATGCCCGAATTGGCAATCTGTGTCAAAACTTTGTTAGGAATTATGTGATCCTTACTAGCTGGAAGTAAGGGAGATGGGGCATGAAGTTATTTCTAGGAGTTGGACAGATACCAAGTTTAGCTCAGTTCTGGGCATCTTTGAAATACCTATACAAACTTGTTCCTACATAGTAACTTGCATCTTTGAATGAGAATCTGCTTGCTTACAGCAACGTGCTATATGTTCTGAATGCCCGAATTGGGAATCTGTGTCAAAACTTTGTTAGGAATTATGTGATCCTTACTAGCTGGAAGTAAGGGAGATGGGGCATGAAGTTATTTCTAGGAGTTGGACACATACCAAGTTTAGCTCAGTTCTGGGCATCTTTGAAATACCTGTACAAACTTGATCCTACATAGTAACTTGCATCTTTGAATGAGAATGTGCTTGCTTACAGCAACGTGCTATATGTTCTGAATGCCCGAATTGGGAATCTGTGTCAAAACTTTGTTAGGAATTATGTGATCCTTACTAGCTGGAAGTAAGGGAGATGGGGCATGAAGTTATTTCTAGGAGTTGGACACATACCAAGTTTAGCTCAGTTCTGGGCATCTTTGAAATACCTATACAAACTTGTTCCTGCAGAGTAACTTGCATCTTTGAATGAGAATGTGCTTGCTTACAGCAACGTGCTATATGTTCTGAATGCCCGAATTGGGAATCTGTGTCAAAACTTTGTTAGGAATTATGTGATCCTTACTAGCTGGAAGTAAGGGAGATGGTTCATGAAGTTATTTCTAGGAGTTGGACACATACCAAGTTTAGCTCAGTTCTGGGCATCTTTGAAATACCTATACAAACTTGTTCCTACATAGTAACTTGCAACTTTGAATGAGAACGTGCTTGCTTGCAGCAACGTGCTATATGTTCTGAATGCCCGAATTGGGAATCTGTGTCAAAACTTTGTTAGGAATTATGTGATCCTTACTAGCTGGAAGTAAGGGAGATGGGGCATGAAGTTATTTCTAGGAGTTGGACACATACCAAGTTTAGCTCAGTTCTGGGCATCTTTGAAATACCTATACAAACTTGTTCCTACCTAGTAACTTGCATCTTTGAATGAGAATCTGCTTGCTTACAGGAACGTGCTATATGTTCTGAATGCCCGAATTGGGAATCTGTGTCAAAACTGTGTTAGGAATTATGTGATCCTTACTAGCTGGAAGTAAGGGAGATGGGGCATGAAGTTATTTCTAGGAGTTGGACACATACAAAGTTTAGCTCAGTTCTGGGCATCTTTGAAATACCTATACAAACTTGTTCCTACATAGTAACTTGCAACTTTGAATGAGAATCTGCTTGCTTACAGCAACGTCCTATATGTTCTGAATGCCCGAATTGGCAATCTGTGTCAAAACTTTGTTAGGAATTATGTGATCCTTACTAGCTGGAAGTAAGGGAGATGGGGCATGAAGTTATTTCTAGGAGTTGGACACATACCAAGTTTAGCTCAGTTCTGGGCATCTTTGAAATACCTATACAAACTTGTTCCTACCTAGTAACTTGCATCTTTGAATGAGAATCTGCTTGCTTACAGCAACGTGCTATATGTTCTGAATGCCCGAATTGGGAATCTGTGTCAAAACTTTGTTAGGAATTATGTGATCCTTACTAGCTGGAAGTAAGGGAGATGGTTCATGAAGTTATTTCTAGGAGTTGGACACATACCAAGTTTAGCTCAGTTCTGGGCATCTTTGAAATACCTATACAAACTTGTTCCTACATAGTAACTTGCATCTTTGAATGAGAATGTGCTTGCTTACAGCAACGTGCTATATGTTCTGAATGCCCGAATTGGGAATCTGTGTCAAAACTTTGTTAGGAATCATGTGATCCTTACTAGCTGGAAGTAAGGGAGATGGGGCATGAAGTTATTTCTAGGAGTTGGACACATACCAAGTTTAGCTCAGTTCTGGGCATCTTTGAAATACCTATACAAACTTGTTCCTACATAGTAACTTGCATCTTTGAATGAGAATGTGCTTGCTTACAGCAACGTGCTATATGTTCTGAATGCCCGAATTGGCAATCTGTGTCAAAACTTTGTTAGGAATTATGTGATCCTTACTAGCTGGAAGTAAGGGAGATGGGGCATGAAGTTATTTCTAGGAGTTGGATACATACCAAGTTTAGCTCAGTTCTGGGCATCTTTGAAATACCTATACAAACTTGTTCCTACATAGTAACTTGCAACTTTGAATGAGAATGTGCTTGCTTGCAGCAACGTGCTATATGTTCTGAATGCCCGAATAGGGAATCTGTGTCAAAACTTTGTTAGGAATTATGTGATCCTTACTAGCTGGAAGTAAGGGAGATGGGGCATGAAGTTATTTCTAGGAGTTGGACACATACCAAGTTTAGCTCAGTTCTGGGCATCTTTGAAATACCTATACAAACTTGTTCCTACATAGTAACTTGCAACTTTGAATGAGAATGTGCTTGCTTGCAGCAACGTGCTATATGTTCTGAATGCCCGAATAGGGAATCTGTGTCAAAACTTTGTTAGGAATTATGTGATCCTTACTAGCTGGAAGTAAGGGAGATGGGGCATGAAGTTATTTCTAGGAGTTGGACACATACCAAGTTTAGCTCAGTTCTGGGCATCTTTGAAATACCTATACAAACTTGTTCCTACCTAGTAACTTGCATCTTTGAATGAGAATCTGCTTGCTTACAGGAACGCGCTATATGTTCTGAATGCCCGAATTGGGAATCTGTGTCAAAACTGTGTTAGGAATTATGTGATCCTTACTAGCTGGAAGTAAGGGAGATGGGGCATGAAGTTATTTCTAGGAGTTGGACATATACCAAGTTTAGCTCAGTTCTGGGCATCTTTGAAATACCTATACAAACTTGTTCCTACATAGTAACTTGCATCTTTGAATGAGAATCTGCTTGCTTGCAGCAACGTGCTATATGTTCTGAATGCCCGAATTGGCAATCTGTGTCAAAACTTTGTTAGGAATTATGTGATCCTTACTAGCTGGAAGTAAGGGAGATGGGGCATGAAGTTATTTCTAGGAGTTGGACACATACCAAGTTTAGCTCAGTTCTGGGCATCTTTGAAATACCTATACAAACTTGTTCCTACCTAGTAACTTGCATCTTTGAATGAGAATCTGCTTGCTTACAGCAACGTGCTATATGTTCTGAATGCCCGAATTGGGAATCTGTGTCAAAACTTTGTTAGGAATTATGTGATCCTTACTAGCTGGAAGTAAGGGAGATGGTTCATGAAGTTATTTCTAGGAGTTGGACACATACCAAGTTTAGCTCAGTTCTGGGCATCTTTGAAATACCTATACAAACTTGTTCCTACATAGTAACTTGCATCTTTGAATGAGAATGTGCTTGCTTACAGCAACGTGCTATATGTTCTGAATGCCCGAATTGGGAATCTGTGTCAAAACTGTGTTAGGAATCATGTGATCCTTACTAGCTGGAAGTAAGGGAGATGGGGCATGAAGTTATTTCTAGGAGTTGGACACATACCAAGTTTAGCTCAGTTCTGGGCATCTTTGAAATACCTATACAAACTTGTTCCTACATAGTAACTTGCAACTTTGAATGAGAATGTGCTTGCTTACAGCAACGTGCTATATGTTCTGAATGCCCGAATTGGCAATCTGTGTCAAAACTTTGTTAGGAAATATGTGATCCTTACTAGCTGGAAGTAAGGGAGATGGGGCATGAAGTTATTTCTAGGAGTTGGATACATACCAAGTTTAGCTCAGTTCTGGGCATCTTTGAAATACCTATACAAACTTGTTCCTACATAGTAACTTGCAACTTTGAATGAGAATGTGCTTGCTTGCAGCAACGTGCTATATGTTCTGAATGCCCGAATAGGGAATCTGTGTCAAAACTTTGTTAGGAATTATGTGATCCTTACTAGCTGGAAGTAAGGGAGATGGGGCATGAAGTTATTTCTAGGAGTTGGACACATACCAAGTTTAGCTCAGTTCTGGCCATCTTTGAAATACCTATACAAACTTGTTCCTACATAGTAACTTGCAACTTTGAATGAGAATGTGCTTGCTTGCAGCAACGTGCTATATGTTCTGAATGCCCGAATAGGGAATCTGTGTCAAAACTTTGTTAGGAATTATGTGATCCTTACTAGCTGGAAGTAAGGGAGATGGGGCATGAAGTTATTTCTAGGAGTTGGACACATACCAAGTTTAGCTCAGTTCTGGGCATCTTTGAAATACCTATACAAACTTGTTCCTACCTAGTAACTTGCATCTTTGAATGAGAATCTGCTTGCTTACAGGAACGCGCTATATGTTCTGAATGCCCGAATTGGGAATCTGTGTCAAAACTGTGTTAGGAATTATGTGATCCTTACTAGCTGGAAGTAAGGGAGATGGGGCATGAAGTTATTTCTAGGAGTTGGACATATACCAAGTTTAGCTCAGTTCTGGGCATCTTTGAAATACCTATACAAACTTGTTCCTACATAGTAACTTGCATCTTTGAATGAGAATCTGCTTGCTTACAGCAACGTGCTATATGTTCTGAATGCCCGAATTGGCAATCTGTGTCAAAACTTTGTTAGGAATTATGTGATCCTTACTAGCTGGAAGTAAGGGAGATGGGGCATGAAGTTATTTCTAGGAGTTGGACACATACCAAGTTTAGCTCAGTTCTGGGCATCTTTGAAATACCTATACAAACTTGTTCCTACATAGTAACTTGCATCTTTGAATGAGAATGTGCTTGCTTACAGCAACGTGCTATATGTTCTGAATGCCCGAATAGGGAATCTGTGTCAAAACCTTGTTAGGAATTATGTGATCCTTACTAGCTGGAAGTAAGGGAGATGGGGCATGAAGTTATTTCTAGGAGTTGGACACATACCAAGTTTAGCTCAGTTCTGGGCATCTTTGAAATACCTATACAAACTTGTTCCTACATAGTAACTTGCAACTTTGAATGAAAATGTGCTTGCTTGCAGCAACGTGCTATATGTTCTGAATGCCCGAATAGGGAATCTGTGTCAAAACTTTGTTAGGAATTATGTGATCCTTCCTGCTGGAAGTAAGGGAGATGGGGCATGAAGTTATTTCTAGGAGTTGGAGACATACCCAGTTTAGCTCAGTTCTGGGCATCTTTGAAATACCTATACAAACTTGTTCCTACATAGTAACTTGCATCTTTGAATGAGAATGTGCTTGCTTACAGCAACGTGCTATATGTTCTAAATGCCCGAATTGGGAATCTGTGTCAAAACTTTGTTAGGAATTATGTGATCCTTACTAGCTGGAAGTAAGGGAGATGGTTCATTAAGTTATTTCTAGGAGTTGGACACATACCAAGTTTAGCTCAGTTCTGGGCATCTTTGAAATACCTATACAAACTTGTTCCTACATAGTAACTTGCATCTTTGAATGAGAATGTGCTTGCTTACAGCAACGTGCTATATGTTCTGAATGCCCGAATTGGGAATCTGTGTCAAAACTTTGTTAGGAATTATGTGATCCTTACTAGCTGGAAGTAAGGGAGATGGGGCATGAAGTTATTTCTAGGAGTTGGACACATACCAAGTTTAGCTCAGTTCTGGGCATCTTTGAAATACCTATACAAACTTGTTCCTACCTAGTAACTTGCATCTTTGAATGAGAATCTGCTTGCTTACAGCAACGTGCTATATGTTCTGAATGCCCGAATTGGGAATCTGTGTCAAAACTTTGTTAGGAATTATGTGATCCTTACTAGCTGGAAGTAAGGGAGATGGTTCATGAAGTTATTTCTAGGAGTTGGACACATACCAAGTTTACCTCAGTTCTGGGCATCTTTGAAATACCTATACAAACTTGTTCCTACATAGTAACTGGCATCTTTGAATGAGCATGTGCTTGCTTACAGCAACGTGCTATATGTTCTGAATGCCCGAATTGGGAATCTGTGTCAAAACTTTGTTAGGAATTATGAGATCCTTACTAGCTGGAAGTAAGGGAGATGGGGCATGAAGTTATTTCTAGGAGTTGGACACATACCAAGTTTAGCTCAGTTCTGGGCATCTTTGAAATACCTATACAAACTTGATCCTACCTAGTAACTTGCATCTTTGAATGAGAATCTGCTTGCTTACAGCAACGTGCTATATGTTCTGAATGCCCTAATTGGGAATCTGTGTCAAAACTTTGTTAGGAATTATGTGATCCTTACTAGCTGGAAGTAAGGGAGATGGGGCATGATGTTCTTTCTAGGAGTTGGACACATACCAAGTTTAGCTCAGTTCTGGGCATCTTTGAAATACCTATACAAACTTGTTCCTACATAGTAACTTGCAACTTTGAATGAAAATGTGCTTGCTTACAGCAACGTGCTATATGTTCTGAATGCCCGAATTGGGTCTGTGTCAAAACTTTGTTAGGAATTATGTGATCCTTACTAGCTGGAAGTAAGGGAGATGGGGCATGAAGTTATTTCTAGGAGTTGGACACATACCAAGTTTAGCTCAGTTCTGGGCATCTTTGAAATACCTATACAAACTTGTTCCTACATAGTAACTTGCATCTTTGAATGAGAATCTGCTTGCTTACAGCAACGTGCTATATGTTCTGAATGCCCGAATTGGGAATCTGTGTCAAAACTTTGTTAGGAATTATGTGATCCTTACTAGCTGGAAGTAAGGGAGATGGGGCATGAAGTTATTTCTAGGAGTTGGACACATACCAAGTTTAGCTCAGTTCTGGGCATCTTTGAAATACCTGTACAAACTTGATCCTACATAGTAACTTGCATCTTTGAATGAGAATGTGCTTGCTTACAGCAACGTGCTATATGTTCTGAATGCCCGAATTGGGAATCTGTGTCAAAACTTTGTTAGGAATTATGTGATCCTTACTAGCTGGAAGTAAGGGAGATGGGGCATGAAGTTATTTCTAGGAGTTGGACACATACCAAGTTTAGCTCAGTTCTGGGCATCTTTGAAATACCTATACAAACTTGTTCCTGCAGAGTAACTTGCATCTTTGAATGAGAATGTGCTTGCTTACAGCAACGTGCTATATGTTCTGAATGCCCGAATTGGGAATCTGTGTCAAAACTTTGTTAGGAATTATGTGATCCTTACTAGCTGGAAGTAAGGGAGATGGTTCATGAAGTTATTTCTAGGAGTTGGACACATACCAAGTTTAGCTCAGTTCTGGGCATCTTTGAAATACCTATACAAACTTGTTCCTACATAGTAACTTGCAACTTTGAATGAGAATGTGCTTGCTTGCAGCAACGTGCTATATGTTCTGAATGCCCGAATTGGGAATCTGTGTCAAAACTTTGTTAGGAATTATGTGATCCTTACTAGCTGGAAGTTAGGGAGATGGGGCATGAAGTTATTTCTAGGAGTTGGACACATACCAAGTTTAGCTCAGTTCTGGGCATCTTTGAAATACCTATACAAACTTGTTCCTACCTAGTAACTTGCATCTTTGAATGAGAATCTGCTTGCTTACAGGAACGTGCTATATGTTCTGAATGCCCGAATTGGGAATCTGTGTCAAAACTGTGTTAGGAATTATGTGATCCTTACTAGCTGGAAGTAAGGGAGATGGGGCATGAAGTTATTTCTAGGAGTTGGACACATACAAAGTTTAGCTCAGTTCTGGGCATCTTTGAAATACCTATACAAACTTGTTCCTACATAGTAACTTGCAACTTTGAATGAGAATGTGCTTGCTTACAGCAACGTGCTATATGTTCTGAATGCCCGAATAGGGAATCTGTGTCAAAACTTTGTTAGGAATTATGTGATCCTTACTAGCTGGAAGTAAGGGAGATGGGGCATGAAGTTATTTCTAGGAGTTGGACACATACCAAGTTTAGCTCAGTTCTGGGCATCTTTGAAATACCTATACAAACTTGTTCCTACAGAGTAACTTGCAACTTTGAATGAGAATGTGCTTGCTTACAGCAACGTGCTATATGTTCTGAATGCCCGAATTGGGAATCTGTGTCTAAACTTTGTTAGGAATTATGTGATCCTTACTAGCTGGAAGTAAGGGAGATGGGGCATGAAGTTATTTCTAGGAGTTGGACACATACCAAGTTTAGCTCAGTTCTGGGCATCTTTGAAATACCTATACAAACTTGTTCCTACATAGTAACTTGCAACTTTGAATGAGAATGTGCTTGCTTGCAGCAACGTGCTATATGTTCTGAATGCCCGAATTGGGAATCTGTGTCAAAACTTTGTTAGGAATTATGTGATCCTTACTAGCTGGAAGTAAGGGAGATGGGGCATGAAGTTATTTCTAGGAGTTGGACACATACCAAGTTTAGCTCAGTTCTGGGCATCTTTGAAATACCTATACAAACTTGTTCCTACCTAGTAACTTGCATCTTTGAATGAGAATCTGCTTGCTTTCAGGAACGTGCTATATGTTCTGAATGCCCGAATTGGGAATCTGTGTCAAAACTGTGTTAGGAATTATGTGATCCTTACTAGCTGGAAGTAAGGGAGATGGGGCATGAAGTTATTTCTAGGAGTTGGACACATACAAAGTTTAGCTCAGTTCTGGGCATCTTTGAAATACCTATAGAAACTTGTTCCTACATAGTAACTTGCAACTTTGAATGAGAATCTGCTTGCTTGCAGCAACGTGCTATATGTTCTGAATGCCCGAATTGGCAATCTGTGTCAAAACTTTGTTAGGAATTATGTGATCCTTACTAGCTGGAAGTAAGGGAGATGGGGCATGAAGTTATTTCTAGGAGTTGGACACATACCAAGTTTAGCTCAGTTCTGGGCATCTTTGAAATACCTATACAAACTTGTTCCTACCTAGTAACTTGCATCTTTGAATGAGAATCTGCTTGCTTACAGCAACGTGCTATATGTTCTGAATGCCCGAATTGGGAATCTGTGTCAAAACTTTGTTAGGAATTATGTGATCCTTACTAGCTGGAAGTAAGTGAGATGGTTCATGAAGTTATTTCTAGGAGTTGGACACATACCAAGTTTAGCTCAGTTCTGGGCATCTTTGAAATACCTATACAAACTTGTTCCTACATAGTAACTTGCATCTTTGAATGAGAATGTGCTTGCTTACAGCAACGTGCTATATGTTCTGAATGCCCGAATTGGGAATCTGTGTCAAAACTGTGTTAGGAATCATGTGATCCTTACTAGCTGGAAGTAAGGGAGATGGGGCATGAATTTATTTCTAGGAGTTGGACACATACCAAGTTTAGCTCAGTTCTGGGCATCTTTGAAATACCTATACAAACTTGTTCCTACATAGTAACTTGCAACTTTGAATGAGAATGTGCTTGCTTACAGCAACGTGCTATATGTTCTGAATGCCCGAATTGGCAATCTGTGTCAAAACTTTGTTAGGAAATATGTGATCCTTACTAGCTGGAAGTAAGGGAGATGGGGCATGAAGTTATTTCTAGGAGTTGGATACATACCAAGTTTAGCTCAGTTCTGGGCATCTTTGAAATACCTATACAAACTTGTTCCTACATAGTAACTTGCAACTTTGAATGAGAATGTGCTTGCTTGCAGCAACGTGCTATATGTTCTGAATGCCCGAATAGGGAATCTGTGTCAAAACTTTGTTAGGAATTATGTGATCCTTACTAGCTGGAAGTAAGGGAGATGGGGCATGAAGTTATTTCTAGGAGTTGGACACATACCAAGTTTAGCTCAGTTCTGGCCATCTTTGAAATACCTATACAAACTTGTTCCTACATAGTAACTTGCAACTTTGAATGAGAATGTGCTTGCTTGCAGCAACGTGCTATATGTTCTGAATGCCCGAATAGGGAATCTGTGTCAAAACTTTGTTAGGAATTATGTGATCCTTACTAGCTGGAAGTAAGGGAGATGGGGCATGAAGTTATTTCTAGGAGTTGGACACATACCAAGTTTAGCTCAGTTCTGGGCATCTTTGAAATACCTATACAAACTTGTTCCTACCTAGTAACTTGCATCTTTGAATGAGAATCTGCTTGCTTACAGGAACGCGCTATATGTTCTGAATGCCCGAATTGGGAATCTGTGTCAAAACTGTGTTAGGAATTATGTGATCCTTACTAGCTGGAAGTAAGGGAGATGGGGCATGAAGTTATTTCTAGGAGTTGGACATATACCAAGTTTAGCTCAGTTCTGGGCATCTTTGAAATACCTATACAAACTTGTTCCTACATAGTAACTTGCATCTTTGAATGAGAATCTGCTTGCTTACAGCAACGTGCTATATGTTCTGAATGCCCGAATTGGCAATCTGTGTCAAAACTTTGTTAGGAATTATGTGATCCTTACTAGCTGGAAGTAAGGGAGATGGGGCATGAAGTTATTTCTAGGAGTTGGACACATACCAAGTTTAGCTCAGTTCTGGGCATCTTTGAAATACCTATACAAACTTGTTCCTACATAGTAACTTGCATCTTTGAATGAGAATGTGCTTGCTTACAGCAACGTGCTATATGTTCTGAATGCCCGAATAGGGAATCTGTGTCAAAACCTTGTTAGGAATTATGTGATCCTTACTAGCTGGAAGTAAGGGAGATGGGGCATGAAGTTATTTCTAGGAGTTGGACACATACCAAGTTTAGCTCAGTTCTGGGCATCTTTGAAATACCTATACAAACTTGTTCCTACATAGTAACTTGCAACTTTGAATGAAAATGTGCTTGCTTGCAGCAACGTGCTATATGTTCTGAATGCCCGAATAGGGAATCTGTGTCAAAACTTTGTTAGGAATTATGTGATCCTTCCTGCTGGAAGTAAGGGAGATGGGGCATGAAGTTATTTCTAGGAGTTGGAGACATACCCAGTTTAGCTCAGTTCTGGGCATCTTTGAAATACCTATACAAACTTGTTCCTACATAGTAACTTGCATCTTTGAATGAGAATGTGCTTGCTTACAGCAACGTGCTATATGTTCTAAATGCCCGAATTGGGAATCTGTGTCAAAACTTTGTTAGGAATTATGTGATCCTTACTAGCTGGAAGTAAGGGAGATGGTTCATTAAGTTATTTCTAGGAGTTGGACACATACCAAGTTTAGCTCAGTTCTGGGCATCTTTGAAATACCTATACAAACTTGTTCCTACATAGTAACTTGCATCTTTGAATGAGAATGTGCTTGCTTACAGCAACGTGCTATATGTTCTGAATGCCCGAATTGGGAATCTGTGTCAAAACTTTGTTAGGAATTATGTGATCCTTACTAGCTGGAAGTAAGGGAGATGGGGCATGAAGTTATTTCTAGGAGTTGGACACATACCAAGTTTAGCTCAGTTCTGGGCATCTTTGAAATACCTATACAAACTTGTTCCTACATAGTAACTTGCAACTTTGAATGAGAATGTGCTTGCTTGCAGCAACGTGCTATATGTTCTGAATGCCCGAATTGGGAATCTGTGTCAAAACTTTGTTAGGAATTATGTGATCCTTACTAGCTGTAAGTAAGGGAGATGGGGCATGAAGTTATTTCTAGGAGTTGGACACATACCAAGTTTAGCTCAGTTCTGGGCATCTTTGAAATACCTATACAAACTTGTTCCTACATAGTAACTTGCAACTTTGAATGAGAATGTGCTTGCTTGCAGCAACGTGCTATATGTTCTGAATGCCCGAATAGGGAATCTGTGTCAAAACTTTGTTAGGAATTATGTGATCCTTACTAGCTGGAAGTAAGGGAGATGGGGCATGAAGTTATTTCTAGGAGTTGGACACATACCAAGTTTAGCTCAGTTCTGGGCATCTTTGAAATACCTATACAAACTTGTTCCTACCTAGTAACTTGCATCTTTGAATGAGAATCTGCTTGCTTACAGGAACGTGCTATATGTTCTGAATGCCCGAATTGGGAATCTGTGTCTAAACTGTGTTAGGAATTATGTGATCCTTACTAGCTGGAAGTAAGGGAGATGGGGCATGAAGTTATTTCTAGGAGTTGGACACATACAAAGTTTAGCTCAGTTCTGGGCATCTTTGAAATACCTATACAAACTTGTTCCGACATAGTAACTTGCAACTTTGAATGAGAATCTGCTTGCTTACAGCAACGTGCTATATGTTCTGAATGCCCGAATTGGCAATCTGTGTCAAAACTTTGTTAGGAATTATGTGATCCTTACTAGCTGGAAGTAAGGGAGATGGGGCATGAAGTTATTTCTAGGAGTTGGACACATACCAAGTTTAGCTCAGTTCTGGGCATCTTTGAAATACCTATACAAACTTGTTCCTACCTAGTAACTTGCATCTTTGAATGAGAATCTGCTTGCTTACAGCAACGTGCTATATGTTCTGAATGCCCGAATTGGGAATCTGTGTCAAAACTTTGTTAGGAATTATGTGATCCTTACTAGCTGGAAGTAAGGGAGATGGTTCATGAAGTTATTTCTAGGAGTTGGACACATACCAAGTTTAGCTCAGTTCTGGGCATCTTTGAAATACCTATACAAACTTGTTCCTACATAGTAACTTGCATCTTTGAATGAGCATGTGCTTGCTTACAGCAACGTGCTATATGTTCTGCATGCCCGAATTGGGAATCTGTGTCAAAACTTTGTTAGGAATTATGTGATCCTTACTAGCTGGAAGTAAGGGAGATGGGGCATGAAGTTATTTCTAGGAGTTGGACACATACCAAGTTTAGCTCAGTTCTGGGCATCTTTGAAATACCTATACAAACTTGATCCTACCTAGTAACTTGCATCTTTGAATGAGAATCTGCTTGCTTACAGCAACGTGCTATATGTTCTGAATGCCCGAATTGGGAATCTGTGTCAAAACTTTGTTAGGAATTATGTGATCCTTACTAGCTGGAAGTAAGGGAGATGGGGCATGATGTTCTTTCTAGGAGTTGGACACATACCAAGTTTAGCTCAGTTCTGGGCATCTTTGAAATACCTATACAAACTTGTTCCTACATAGTAACTTGCAACTTTGAATGAAAATGTGCTTGCTTACAGCAACGTGCTATATGTTCTGAATGCCCGAATTGGGTCTGTGTCAAAACTTTGTTAGGAATTATGTGATCCTTACTAGCTGGAAGTAAGGGAGATGGGGCATGAAGTTATTTCTAGGAGTTGGACACATACCAAGTTTAGCTCAGTTCTGGGCATCTTTGAAATACCTATACAAACTTGTTCCTACATAGTAACTTGCATCTTTGAATGAGAATCTGCTTGCTTACAGCAACGTGCTATATGTTCTGAATGCCCGAATTGGGAATCTGTGTCAAAACTTTGTTAGGAATTATGTGATCCTTACTAGCTGGAAGTAAGGGAGATGGAGCATGAAGTTATTTCTAGGAGTTGGACACATACCAAGTTTAGCTCAGTTCTGGGCATCTTTGAAATACCTATACAAACTTGTTCCTACATAGTAACTTGCAACTTTGAATGAGAATGTGCTTGCTTACAGCAACGTGCTATATGTTCTGAATGCCCGAATTGGCAATCTGTGTCAAATCTTTGTTAGGAATTATGTGATCCTTACTAGCTGGAAGTAAGGGAGATGGGGCATGAAGTTATTTCTAGGAGTTGGACACATACCAAGTTTAGCTCAGTTCTGGGCATCTTTGAAATACCTATACAAACTTGTTCCTACATAGTAACTTGCATCTTTGAATGAGAATGTGCTTGCTTACAGCAACGTGCTATATGTTCTGAATGCCCGAATAGGGAATCTGTGTCAAAACTTTGTTAGGAATTATGTGATCCTTACTAGCTGGAAGTAAGGGAGATGGGGCATGAAGTTATTTCTAGGAGTTGGACACATACCAAGTTTAGCTCAGTTCTGGGCATCTTTGAAATACCTATACAAACTTGTTCCTACATAGTAACTTGCAACTTTGAATGAGAATGTGCTTGCTTGCAGCAACGTGCTATATGTTCTGAATGCCCGAATAGGGAATCTGTGTCAAAACTTTGTTAGGAATTATGTGATCCTTACTAGCTGGAAGTAAGGGAGATGGGGCATGAAGTTATTTCTAGGAGTTGGACACATACCAAGTTTAGCTCAGTTCTGGGCATCTTTGAAATACCTATACAAACTTGTTCCTACATAGTAACTTGCATCTTTGAATGAGAATGTGCTTGCTTACAGCAACGTGCTATATGTTCTGAATGCCCGAATAGGGAATCTGTGTCAAAACTTTGTTAGGAATTATGTGATCCTTACTAGCTGGAAGTAAGGGAGAAGGGGCATGAAGTTATTTCTAGGAGTTGGACACATACCAAGTTTAGCTCAGTTCTGGGCATCTTTGAAATACCTATACAAACTTGTTCCTACATAGTAACTTGCAACTTTGAATGAGAATGTGCTTGCTTACAGCAACGTGCTATATGTTCTGAATGCCCGAATAGGGAATCTGTGTCAAAACTTTGTTAGGAATTATGTGATCCTTACTAGCTGGAAGTAAGGGAGATGGGGCATGAAGTTATTTCTAGGAGTTGGACACATACCAAGTTTAGCTCAGTTCTGGGCATCTTTGAAATACCTATACAAACTTGTTCCTACATAGTAACTTGCATCTTTGAATGAGAATCTGCTTGCTTACAGCAACGTGCTACATGTTCTGAATGCCCGAATAGGGAATCTGTGTCAAAACTTTGTTAGGAATTATGTGATCCTTACTAGCTGGAAGTAAGGGAGATGGGGCATGAAGTTATTTCTAGGAGTTGGACACATACCAAGTTTAGCTCAGTTCTGGGCATCTTTGAAATACCTATACAAACTTGTTCCTACATAGTAACTTGCAACTTTGAATGAGAATGTGCTTGCTTACAGCAACGTGCTATATGTTCTGAATGCCCGAATAGGGAATCTGTGTCAAAACTTTGTTAGGAATTATGTGATCCTTACTAGCTGGAAGTAAGGGAGATGGGGCATGATGTTCTTTCTAGGAGTTGGACACATACCAAGTTTAGCTCAGTTCTGGGCATCTTTCAAATACCTATACAAACTTGTTCCTACAGAGTAACTTGCAACTTTGAATGAGAATGTGCTTGCTTACAGCAACGTGCTATATGTTCTGAATGCCCGAATTGGGAATCTGTGTCTAAACTTTGTTAGGAATTATGTGATCCTTACTAGCTGGAAGTAAGGGAGATGGGGCATGAAGTTATTTCTAGGAGTTGGACACATACCAAGTTTAGCTCAGTTCTGGGCATCTTTGAAATACCTATACAAACTTGTTCCTACAGAGTAACTTGCAACTTTGAATGAGAATGTGCTTGCTTACAGCAACGTGCTATATGTTCTGAATGCCCGAATTGGGAATCTGTGTCTAAACTTTGTTAGGAATTATGTGATCCTTACTAGCTGGAAGTAAGGGAGATGGGGCATGAAGTTATTTCTAGGAGTTGGACACATACCAAGTTTAGCTCAGTTCTGGGCATCTTTGAAATACCTATACAAACTTGTTCCTACATAGTAACTTGCAACTTTGAATGAGAATGTGCTTGCTTACAGCAACGTGCTATATGTTCTGAATGCCCGAATTGGGAATCTGTGTCAAAACTTTCTTAGGAATTATGTGATCCTTACTAGCTGGAAGTAAGGGAGATGGGGCATGAAGTTATTTCTAGGAGTTGGACACATACCAAGTTTAGCTCAGTTCTGGGCATCTTTGAAATACCTATACAAACTTGTTCCTACATAGTAACTTGCAACTTTGAATGAGAATGTGCTTGCTTGCAGCAACGTGCTATATGTTCTGAATGCCCGAATAGGGAATCTGTGTCAAAACTTTGTTAGGAATTATGTGATCCTTACTAGCTGGAAGTAAGGGAGATGGGGCATGAAGTTATTTCTAGGAGTTGGACACATACCAAGTTTAGCTCAGTTCTGGGCATCTTTGAAATATCTATACAAACTTGTTCCTACAGAGTAACTTGCAACTTTGAATGAGAATGTGCTTGCTTACAGCAACGTGCTATATGTTCTGAATGCCCGAATTGGGAATCTGTGTCTAAACTTTGTTAGGAATTATGTGATCCTTACTAGCTGGAAGTAAGGGAGATGGGGCATGAAGTTATTTCTAGGAGTTGGACACATACCAAGTTTAGCTCAGTTCTGGGCATCTTTGAAATACCTATACAAACTTGTTCCTACATAGTAACTTGCAACTTTGAATGAGAATGTGCTTGCTTACAGCAACGTGCTATATGTTCTGAATGCCCGAATTGGGAATCTGTGTCAAAACTTTCTTAGGAATTATGTGATCCTTACTAGCTGGAAGTAAGGGAGATGGGGCATGAAGTTATTTCTAGGAGTTGGACACATACCAAGTTTAGCTCAGTTCTGGGCATCTTTGAAATACCTATACAAACTTGTTCCTACATAGTAACTTGCAACTTTGAATGAGAATGTGCTTGCTTGCAGCAACGTGCTATATGTTCTGAATGCCCGAATAGGGAATCTGTGTCAAAACTTTGTTAGGAATTATGTGATCCTTACTAGCTGGAAGTAAGGGAGATGGGGCATGAAGTTATTTCTAGGAGTTGGACACATACCAAGTTTAGCTCAGTTCTGGGCATCTTTGAAATACCTATACAAACTTGTTCCTACACAGTAACTTGCATCTTTGAATGAGAATGTGCTTGCTTACAGCAACGTGCTATATGTTCTGAATGCCCGAATTGGGAATCTGTGTCAAAACTTTGTTAGGAATTATGTGATCCTTACTAGCTGGAAGTAAGGGAGAAGGGGCATGAAGTTATTTCTAGGAGTTGGACACATACCAAGTTTAGCTCAGTTCTGGGCATCTTTGAAATACCTATACAAACTTGTTCCTACATAGTAACTTGCAACTTTGAATGAGAATGTGCTTGCTTACAGCAACGTGCTATATGTTCTGAATGCCCGAATTGGGAATCTGTGTCAAAACTTTGTTAGGAATTATGTGATCCTTACTAGCTGGAAGTAAGGGAGATGGGGCATGAAGTTATTTCTAGGAGTTGGACACATACCAAGTTTAGCTCAGTTCTGGGCATCTTTGAAATACCTATACAAACTTGTTCCTACATAGTAACTTGCAACTTTGAATGAGAATGTGCTTGCTTGCAGCAACGTGCTATATGTTCTGAATGCCCGAATAGGGAATCTGTGTCAAAACTTTGTTAGGAATTATGTGATCCTTACTAGCTGGAAGTAAGGGAGATGGGGCATGAAGTTATTTCTAGGAGTTGGACACATACCAAGTTTAGCTCAGTTCTGGGCATCTTTGAAATACCTATACAAACTTGTTCCTACATAGTAACTTGCATCTTTGAATGAGCATGTGCTTGCTTACAGCAACGTGCTATATGTTCTGAATGCCCGAATAGGGAATCTGTGTCAAAACTTTGTTAGGAATTATGTGATCCTTACTAGCTGGAAGTAAGGGAGATGGGGCATGAAGTTATTTCTAGGAGTTGGACACATACCAAGTTTAGCTCAGTTCTGGGCATCTTTGAAATACCTATACAAACTTGATCCTACCTAGTAACTTGCATCTTTGAATGAGAATCTGCTTGCTTACAGCAACGTGCTATATGTTCTGAATGCCCGAATTGGGAATCTGTGTCAAAACTTTGTTAGGAATTATGTGATCCTTACTAGCTGGAAGTAAGGGAGATGGGGCATGATGTTCTTTCTAGGAGTTGGACACATACCAAGTTTAGCTCAGTTCTGGGCATCATTGAAATACCTATACAAACTTGTTCCTACATAGTAACTTGCAACTTTGAATGAAAATGTGCTTGCTTACAGCAACGTGCTATATGTTCTGAATGCCCGAATTGGGTCTGTGTCAAAACTTTGTTAGGAATTATGTGATCCTTACTAGCTGGAAGTAAGGGAGATGGGGCATGAAGTTATTTCTAGGAGTTGGACACATACCAAGTTTAGCTCAGTTCTGGGCATCTTTGAAATACCTATACAAACTTGTTCCTACATAGTAACTTGCATCTTTGAATGAGAATCTGCTTGCTTACAGCAACGTGCTATATGTTCTGAATGCCCGAATTGGGAATCTGTGTCAAAACTTTGTTAGGAATTATGTCATCCTTACTAGCTGGAAGTAAGGGAGATGGAGCATGAAGTTATTTCTAGGAGTTGGACACATACCAAGTTTAGCTCAGTTCTGGGCATCTTTGAAATACCTATACAAACTTGTTCCTACATAGTAACTTGCAACTTTGAATGAGAATGTGCTTGCTTACAGCAACGTGCTATATGTTCTGAATGCCCGAATTGGCAATCTGTGTCAAATCTTTGTTAGGAATTATGTGATCCTTACTAGCTGGAAGTAAGGGAGATGGGGCATGAAGTTATTTCTAGGAGTTGGACACATACCAAGTTTAGCTCAGTTCTGGGCATCTTTGAAATACCTATACAAACTTGTTCCTACATAGTAACTTGCATCTTTGAATGAGAATGTGCTTGCTTACAGCAACGTGCTATATGTTCTGAATGCCCGAATAGGGAATCTGTGTCAAAACTTTGTTAGGAATTATGTGATCCTTACTAGCTGGAAGTAAGGGAGATGGGGCATGAAGTTATTTCTAGGAGTTGGACACATCCCAAGTTTAGCTCAGTTCTGGGCATCTTTGAAATACCTATACAAACTTGTTCCTACATAGTAACTTGCAACTTTGAATGAGAATGTGCTTGCTTGCAGCAACGTGCTATATGTTCTGAATGCCCGAATAGGGAATCTGTGTCAAAACTTTGTTAGGAATTATGTGATCCTTACTAGCTGGAAGTAAGGGAGATGGGGCATGAAGTTATTTCTAGGAGTTGGACACATACCAAGTTTAGCTCAGTTCTGGGCATCTTTGAAATACCTATACAAACTTGTTCCTACATAGTAACTTGCATCTTTGAATGAGAATGTGCTTGCTTACAGCAACGTGCTATATGTTCTGAATGCCCGAATTGGGAATCTGTGTCAATACTTTGTTAGGAATTATGTGATCCTTACTAGCTGGAAGTAAGGGAGAAGGGGCATGAAGTTATTTCTAGGAGTTGGACACATACCAAGTTTAGCTCAGTTCTGGGCATCTTTGAAATACCTATACAAACTTGTTCCTACATAGTAACTTGCAACTTTGAATGAGAATGTGCTTGCTTACAGCAACGTGCTATATGTTCTGAATGCCCGAATAGGGAATCTGTGTCAAAACTTTGTTAGGAATTATGTGATCCTTACTAGCTGGAAGTAAGGGAGATGGGGCATGAAGTTATTTCTAGGAGTTGGACACATACCAAGTTTAGCTCAGTTCTGGGCATCTTTGAAATACCTATACAAACTTGTTCCTACATAGTAACTTGCATCTTTGAATGAGAATCTGCTTGCTTACAGCAACGTGCTACATGTTCTGAATGCCCGAATAGGGAATCTGTGTCAAAACTTTGTTAGGAATTATGTGATCCTTACTAGCTGGAAGTAAGGGAGATGGGGCATGAAGTTATTTCTAGGAGTTGGACACATACCAAGTTTAGCTCAGTTCTGGGCATCTTTGAAATACCTATACAAACTTGTTCCTACATAGTAACTTGCAACTTTGAATGAGAATGTGCTTGCTTACAGCAACGTGCTATATGTTCTGAATGCCCGAATAGGGAATCTGTGTCAAAACTTTGTTAGGAATTATGTGATCCTTACTAGCTGGAAGTAAGGGAGATGGGGCATGAAGTTATTTCTAGGAGTTGGACACATACCTAGTTTAGCTCAGTTCTGGGCATCTTTGAAATACCTATACAAACTTGTTCCTACATAGTAACTTGCAACTTTGAATGAAAATGTGCTTGCTTACAGCAACGTGCTATATGTTCTGAATGCCCGAATTGGGAATCTGTGTCAAATCTTTGTTAGGAATTATGTGATCCTTACTAGCTGGAAGTAAGGGAGATGGGGCATGAAGTTATTACTAGGAGTTGGACACATACCAAGTTTAGCTCAGTTCTGGGCATCTTTGAAATACCTATACAAACTTGTTCCTACATAGTAACTTGCATCTTTGAATGAGAATGTGCTTGCTTACAGCAACGTGCTATATGTTCTGAATGCCCGAATTGGGAATCTGTGTCAAAACTTTGTTAGGAATTATGTGATCCTTACTAGCTGGAAGTAAGGGAGATGGGGCATGAAGTTATTTCTAGGAGTTGGACACATACCAAGTTTAGCTCAGTTCTGGGCATCTTTGAAATACCTATACAAACTTGTTCCTACATAGTAACTTGCATCTTTGAATGAGAATCTGCTTGCTTACAGCAACGTGCTATATGTTCTGAATGCCCGAATTGGGAGTCTGTGTCAAAACTTTGTTAGGAATTATGTGATCCTTACTAGCTGGAAGTAAGGGAGATGGTGCATGAAGTTATTTCTTGGAGTTGGACACATACCAAGTTTAGCTCAGTTCTGGGCATCTTTGAAATACCTATACAAACTTGTTCCTACATAGTAACTTGCAACTTTGAATGAGAATGTGCTTGCTTGCAGCAACGTGCTATATGTTCTGAATGCCCGAATTGGCAGTCTGTGTCAAAACTTTGTTAGGAATTATGTGATCCTTACTAGCTGGAAGTAAGGGAGATGGGGCATGAAGTTATTTCTAGGAGTTGGACACATACCAAGTTTAGCTCAGTTCTGGGCATCTTTGAAATACCTATACAAACTTGTTCCTACATAGTAACTTGCAACTTTGAATGAGAATGTGCTTGCTTACAGCAACGTGCTATATGTTCTGAATGCCCGAATTGGGAATCTGTGTCAAAATTTTCTTAGGAATTATGTGATCCTTACTAGCTGGAAGTAAGGGAGATGGGGCATGAAGTTATTTCTAGGAGTTGGACACATACCAAGTTTAGCTCAGTTCTGGGCATCTTTGAAATACCTATACAAACTTGTTCCTACATAGTAACTTGCAACTTTGAATGAGAATGTGCTTGCTTGCAGCAACGTGCTATATGTTCTGAATGCCTGAATTGGGAATCTGTGTCAAAACTTTGTTAGGAATTATGTGATCCTTACTAGCTGGAAGTAAGGGAGATGGGGCATGAAGTTATTTCTAGGAGTTGGACACATACCAAGTTTAGCTCAGTTCTGGGCATCTTTGAAATACCTATACAAACTTGTTCCTACATAGTAACTTGCATCTTTGAATGAGAATGTGCTTGCTTGCAGCAACGTGCTATATGTTCTGAATGCCCGAATAGGGAATCTGTGTCAAAACTTTGTTAGGAATTATGTGATCCTTACTAGCTGGAAGTAAGGGAGATGGGGCATGAAGTTATTTCTAGGAGTTGGACACATACCAAGTTTAGCTCAGTTCTGGGCATCTTTGAAATACCTATACAAACTTGTTCCTGCAGAGTAACTTGCATCTTTGAATGAGAATGTGCTTGCTTACAGCAACGTGCTATATGTTCTGAATGCCCGAATTGGGAATCTGTGTCAAAACTTTGTTAGGAATTATGTGATCCTTACTAGCTGGAAGTAAGGGAGATGGTTCATGAAGTTATTTCTAGGAGTTGGACACATACCAAGTTTAGCTCAGTTCTGGGCATCTTTGAAATACCTATACAAACTTGTTCCTACATAGTAACTTGCAACTTTGAATGAGAATGTGCTTGCTTGCAGCAACGTGCTATATGTTCTGAATGCCCGAATTGGGAATCTGTGTCAAAACTTTGTTAGGAATTATGTGATCCTTACTAGCTGGAAGTAAGGGAGATGGGGCATGAAGTTATTTCTAGGAGTTGGACACATACCAAGTTTAGCTCAGTTCTGGGCATCTTTGAAATACCTATACAAACTTGTTCCTACATAGTAACTTGCATCTTTGAATGAGAATGTGCTTGCTTGCAGCAACGTGCTATATGTTCTGAATGCCCGAATAGGGAATCTGTGTCAAAAATTTGTTAGGAATTATGTGATCCTTACTAGCTGGAAGTAAGGGAGATGGGGCTTGAAGTTATTTCTAGGAGTTGGACACATACCAAGTTTAGCTCAGTTCTGGGCATCTTTGAAATACCTATACAAACTTGTTCCTACATAGTAACTTGCAACTTTGAATGAAAATGTGCTTGCTTACAGCAACGTGCTATATGTTCTGAATGCCCGAATTGGGAATCTGTGTCAAAACTTTGTTAGGAATTATGTGATCCTTACTAGCTGGAAGTAAGGGAGATGGGGCATGAAGTTATTTCTAGGAGTTGGACACATACCAAGTTTAGCTCAGTTCTGGGCATCTTTGAAATACCTATACAAACTTGTTCCTGCAGAGTAACTTGCATCTTTGAATGAGAATGTGCTTGCTTACAGCAACGTGCTATATGTTCTGAATGCCCGAATTGGGAATCTGTGTCAAAACTTTGTTAGGAATTATGTGATCCTTACTAGCTGGAAGTAAGGGAGATGGTTCATGAAGTTATTTCTAGGAGTTGGACACATACCAAGTTTAGCTCAGTTCTGGGCATCTTTGAAATACCTATACAAACTTGTTCCTACATAGTAACTTGCAACTTTGAATGAGAATGTGCTTGCTTGCAGCAACGTGCTATATGTTCTGAATGCCCGAATTGGGAATCTGTGTCAAAACTTTGTTAGGAATTATGTGATCCTTACTAGCTGGAAGTAAGGGAGATGGGGCATGAAGTTATTTCTAGGAGTTGGACACATACCAAGTTTAGCTCAGTTCTGGGCATCTTTGAAATACCTATACAAACTTGTTCCTACATAGTAACTTGCAACTTTGAATGAGAATGTGCTTGCTTGCAGCAACGTGCTATATGTTCTGAATGCCCGAATAGGGAATCTGTGTCAAAACTTTGTTAGGAATTATGTGATCCTTACTAGCTGGAAGTAAGGGAGATGGGGCATGAAGTTATTTCTAGGAGTTGGACACATACCAAGTTTAGCTCAGTTCTGGGCATCTTTGAAATACCTATACAAACTTGTTCCTACCTAGTAACTTGCATCTTTGAATGAGAATCTGCTTGCTTACAGGAACGTGCTATATGTTCTGAATGCCCGAATTGGGAATCTGTGTCAAAACTGTGTTAGGAATTATGTGATCCTTACTAGCTGGAAGTAAGGGAGATGGGGCATGAAGTTATTTCTAGGAGTTGGACACATACAAAGTTTAGCTCAGTTCTGGGCATCTTTGAAATACCTATACAAACTTGTTCCTACATAGTAACTTGCAACTTTGAATGAGAATCTGCTTGCTTACAGCAACGTGCTATATGTTCTGAATGCCCGAATTGGCAATCTGTGTCAAAACTTTGTTAGGAATTATGTGATCCTTACTAGCTGGAAGTAAGGGAGATGGGGCATGAAGTTATTTCTAGGAGTTGGACACATACCAAGTTTAGCTCAGTTCTGGGCATCTTTGAAATACCTATACAAACTTGTTCCTACCTAGTAACTTGCATCTTTGAATGAGAATCTGCTTGCTTACAGCAACGTGCTATATTTTCTGAATGCCCGAATTGGGAATCTGTGTCAAAACTTTGTTAGGAATTATGTGATCCTTACTAGCTGGAAGTAAGGGAGATGGTTCATGAAGTTATTTCTAGGAGTTGGACACATACCAAGTTTAGCTCAGTTCTGGGCATCTTTGAAATACCTATACAAACTTGTTCCTACATAGTAACTTGCATCTTTGAATGAGAATGTGCTTGCTTACAGCAACGTGCTATATGTTCTGAATGCCCGAATTGGGAATCTGTGTCAAAACTTTGTTAGGAATTATGTGATCCTTACTAGCTGGAAGTAAGGGAGATGGGGCATGAAGTTATTTCTAGGAGTTGGACACATACCAAGTTTAGCTCAGTTCTGGGCATCTTTGAAATACCTATACAAACTTGTTCCTACATAGTAACTTGCATCTTTGAATGAGAATGTGCTTGCTTACAGCAACGTGCTATATGTTCTGAATGCCCGAATTGGCAATCTGTGTCAAAACTTTGTTAGGAATTATGTGATCCTTACTAGCTGGAAGTAAGGGAGATGGGGCATGAAGTTATTTCTAGGAGTTGGACACATACCAAGTTTAGCTCAGTTCTGGGCATCTTTGAAATACCTATACAAACTTGTTCCTACATAGTAACTTGCAACTTTGAATGAGAATGTGCTTGCTTGCAGCAACGTGCTATATGTTCTGAATGCCCGAATAGGGAATCTGTGTCAAAACTTTGTTAGGAATTATGTGATCCTTACTAGCTGGAAGTAAGGGAGATGGGGCATGAAGTTATTTCTAGGAGTTGGACACATACCAAGTTTAGCTCAGTTCTGGGCATCTTTGAAATACCTATACAAACTTGTTCCTACATAGTAACTTGCAACTTTGAATGAGAATGTGCTTGCTTGCAGCAACGTGCTATATGTTCTGAATGCCCGAATAGGGAATCTGTGTCAAAACTTTGTTAGGAATTATGTGATCCTTACTAGCTGGAAGTAAGGGAGATGTGGCATGAAGTTATTTCTAGGAGTTGGACACATACCAAGTTTAGCTCAGTTCTGGGCATCTTTGAAATACCTATACAAACTTGTTCCTACCTAGTAACTTGCATCTTTGAATGAGAATCTGCTTGCTTACAGGAACGCGCTATATGTTCTGAATGCCCGAATTGGGAATCTGTGTCAAAACTTTGTTAGGAATTATGTGATCCTTACTAGCTGGAAGTAAGGGAGATGGGGCATGAAGTTATTTCTAGGAGTTGGACACATACCAAGTTTAGCTCAGTTCTGGGCATCTTTGAAATACCTATACAAACTTGTTCCTACATAGTAACTTGCAACTTTGAATGAGAATGTGCTTGCTTACAGCAACGTGCTATATGTTCTGAATGCCCGAATAGGGAATCTGTGTCAAAACTTTGTTAGGAATTATGTGATCCTTACTAGCTGGAAGTAAGGGAGATGGGGCATGAAGTTATTTCTAGGAGTTGGACACATACCTAGTTTAGCTCAGTTCTGGGCATCTTTGAAATACCTATACAAACTTGTTCCTACATAGTAACTTGCAACTTTGAATGAAAATGTGCTTGCTTACAGCAACGTGCTATATGTTCTGAATGCCCGAATTGGGAATCTGTGTCAAATCTTTGTTAGGAATTATGTGATCCTTACTAGCTGGAAGTAAGGGAGATGGGGCATGAAGTTATTACTAGGAGTTGGACACATACCAAGTTTAGCTCAGTTCTGGGCATCTTTGAAATACCTATACAAACTTGTTCCTACATAGTAACTTGCATCTTTGAATGAGAATGTGCTTGCTTACAGCAACGTGCTATATGTTCTGAATGCCCGAATTGGGAATCTGTGTCAAAACTTTGTTAGGAATTATGTGATCCTTACTAGCTGGAAGTAAGGGAGATGGGGCATGAAGTTATTTCTAGGAGTTGGACACATACCAAGTTTAGCTCAGTTCTGGGCATCTTTGAAATACCTATACAAACTTGTTCCTACATAGTAACTTGCATCTTTGAATGAGAATGTGCTCGTTACAGCAACGTGCTATATGTTCTGAATGCCCGAATTGGGAATCTGTGTCAAAACTTTGTTAGGAATTATGTGATCCTTACTAGCTGGAAGTAAGGGAGATGGTGCATGAAGTTATTTCTTGGAGTTGGACACATACCAAGTTTAGCTCACTTCTGGGCATCTTTGAAATACCTATACAAACTTGTTCCTACATAGTAACTTGCAACTTTGAATGAGAATGTGCTTGCTTGCAGCAACGTGCTATATGTTCTGAATGCCCAAATAGGGAATCTGTGTCAAAACTTTGTTAGGAATTATGTGATCCTTACTAGCTGGAAGTAAGGTAGATGGGGCATGAAGTTATTTCTAGGAGTTGGACACATACCAAGTTTAGCTCAGTTCTGGGCATCTTTGAAATACCTATACAAACTTGTTCCTACCTAGTAACTTGCATCTTTGAATGAGAATGTGCTTGCTTACAGCAACGTGCTATATGTTCTGAATGCCCGAATAGGGAGTCTGTGTCAAAACTTTGTTAGGAATTATGTGATCCTTACTAGCTGGAAGTAAGGGAGATGGGGCATGAAGTTATTTCTAGGAGTTGGACACATACCAAGTTTAGCTCAGTTCTGGGCATCTTTGAAATACCTATACAAACTTGTTCCTACATAGTAACTTGCATCTTTGAATGAGAATCTGCTTGCTTACAGCAACGTGCTATATGTTCTGAATGCCCGAATTGGGAGTCTGTGTCAAAACTTTGTTAGGAATTATGTGATCCTTACTAGCTGGAAGTAAGGGAGATGGGGCATGAAGTTATTTCTAGGAGTTGGACACATACCAAGTTTAGCTCAGTTCTGGGCATCTTTGAAATACCTATACAAACTTGTTCCTACATAGTAACTTGCAACTTTGAATGAGAATGTGCTTGCTTACAGCAACGTGCTATATGTTCTGAATGCCCGAATTGGCAGTCTGTGTCAAAACTTTGTTAGGAATTATGTGATCCTTACTAGCTGGAAGTAAGGGAGATGGGGCATGAAGTTATTTCTAGGAGTTGGACACATACCAAGTTTAGCTCAGTTCTGGGCATCTTTGAAATACCTATACAAACTTGTTCCTACATAGTAACTTGCAACTTTGAATGAGAATGTGCTTGCTTACAGCAACGTGCTATATGTTCTGAATGCCCGAATTGGGAATCTGTGTCAAAATTTTCTTAGGAATTATGTGATCCTTACTAGCTGGAAGTAAGGGAGATGGGGCATGAAGTTATTTCTAGGAGTTGGACACATACCAAGTTTAGCTCAGTTCTGGGCATCTTTGAAATACCTATACAAACTTGTTCCTACATAGTAACTTGCAACTTTGAATGAGAATGTGCTTGCTTGCAGCAACGTGCTATATGTTCTGAATGCCCGAATTGGGAATCTGTGTCAAAACTTTGTTAGGAATTATGTGATCCTTACTAGCTGGAAGTAAGGGAGATGGGGCATGAAGTTATTTCTAGGAGTTGGACACATACCAAGTTTAGCTCAGTTCTGGGCATCTTTGAAATACCTATACAAACTTGTTCCTACATAGTAACTTGCATCTTTGAATGAGAATGTGCTTGCTTGCAGCAACGTGCTATATGTTCTGAATGCCCGAATAGGGAATCTGTGTCAAAACTTTGTTAGGAATTATGTGATCCTTACTAGCTGGAAGTAAGGGAGATGGGGCATGAAGTTATTTCTAGGAGTTGGACACATACCAAGTTTAGCTCAGTTCTGGGCATCTTTGAAATACCTATACAAACTTGTTCCTGCAGAGTAACTTGCATCTTTGAATGAGAATGTGCTTGCTTACAGCAACGTGCTATATGTTCTGAATGCCCGAATTGGGAATCTGTGTCAAAACTTTGTTAGGAATTATGTGATCCTTACTAGCTGGAAGTAAGGGAGATGGTTCATGAAGTTATTTCTAGGAGTTGGACACATACCAAGTTTAGCTCAGTTCTGGGCATCTTTGAAATACCTATACAAACTTGTTCCTACATAGTAACTTGCAACTTTGAATGAGAATGTGCTTGCTTGCAGCAACGTGCTATATGTTCTGAATGCCCGAATTGGGAATCTGTGTCAAAACTTTGTTAGGAATTATGTGATCCTTACTAGCTGGAAGTAAGGGAGATGGGGCATGAAGTTATTTCTAGGAGTTGGACACATACCAAGTTTAGCTCAGTTCTGGGCATCTTTGAAATACCTATACAAACTTGTTCCTACATAGTAACTTGCATCTTTGAATGAGAATGTGCTTGCTTGCAGCAACGTGCTATATGTTCTGAATGCCCGAATAGGGAATCTGTGTCAAAAATTTGTTAGGAATTATGTGATCCTTACTAGCTGGAAGTAAGGGAGATGGGGCTTGAAGTTATTTCTAGGAGTTGGACACATACCAAGTTTAGCTCAGTTCTGGGCATCTTTGAAATACCTATACAAACTTGTTCCTACATAGTAACTTGCAACTTTGAATGAAAATGTGCTTGCTTACAGCAACGTGCTATATGTTCTGAATGCCCGAATTGGGAATCTGTGTCAAAACTTTGTTAGGAATTATGTGATCCTTACTAGCTGGAAGTAAGGGAGATGGGGCATGAAGTTATTTCTAGGAGTTGGACACATACCAAGTTTAGCTCAGTTCTGGGCATCTTTGAAATACCTATACAAACTTGTTCCTGCAGAGTAACTTGCATCTTTGAATGAGAATGTGCTTGCTTACAGCAACGTGCTATATGTTCTGAATGCCCGAATTGGGAATCTGTGTCAAAACTTTGTTAGGAATTATGTGATCCTTACTAGCTGGAAGTAAGGGAGATGGTTCATGAAGTTATTTCTAGGAGTTGGACACATACCAAGTTTAGCTCAGTTCTGGGCATCTTTGAAATACCTATACAAACTTGTTCCTACATAGTAACTTGCAACTTTGAATGAGAATGTGCTTGCTTGCAGCAACGTGCTATATGTTCTGAATGCCCGAATTGGGAATCTGTGTCAAAACTTTGTTAGGAATTATGTGATCCTTACTAGCTGGAAGTAAGGGAGATGGGGCATGAAGTTATTTCTAGGAGTTGGACACATACCAAGTTTAGCTCAGTTCTGGGCATCTTTGAAATACCTATACAAACTTGTTCCTACATAGTAACTTGCAACTTTGAATGAGAATGTGCTTGCTTGCAGCAACGTGCTATATGTTCTGAATGCCCGAATAGGGAATCTGTGTCAAAACTTTGTTAGGAATTATGTGATCCTTACTAGCTGGAAGTAAGGGAGATGGGGCATGAAGTTATTTCTAGGAGTTGGACACATACCAAGTTTAGCTCAGTTCTGGGCATCTTTGAAATACCTATACAAACTTGTTCCTACCTAGTAACTTGCATCTTTGAATGAGAATCTGCTTGCTTACAGGAACGTGCTATATGTTCTGAATGCCCGAATTGGGAATCTGTGTCAAAACTGTGTTAGGAATTATGTGATCCTTACTAGCTGGAAGTAAGGGAGATGGGGCATGAAGTTATTTCTAGGAGTTGGACACATACAAAGTTTAGCTCAGTTCTGGGCATCTTTGAAATACCTATACAAACTTGTTCCTACATAGTAACTTGCAACTTTGAATGAGAATCTGCTTGCTTACAGCAACGTGCTATATGTTCTGAATGCCCGAATTGGCAATCTGTGTCAAAACTTTGTTAGGAATTATGTGATCCTTACTAGCTGGAAGTAAGGGAGATGGGGCATGAAGTTATTTCTAGGAGTTGGACACATACCAAGTTTAGCTCAGTTCTGGGCATCTTTGAAATACCTATACAAACTTGTTCCTACCTAGTAACTTGCATCTTTGAATGAGAATCTGCTTGCTTACAGCAACGTGCTATATTTTCTGAATGCCCGAATTGGGAATCTGTGTCAAAACTTTGTTAGGAATTATGTGATCCTTACTAGCTGGAAGTAAGGGAGATGGTTCATGAAGTTATTTCTAGGAGTTGGACACATACCAAGTTTAGCTCAGTTCTGGGCATCTTTGAAATACCTATACAAACTTGTTCCTACATAGTAACTTGCATCTTTGAATGAGAATGTGCTTGCTTACAGCAACGTGCTATATGTTCTGAATGCCCGAATTGGGAATCTGTGTCAAAACTTTGTTAGGAATTATGTGATCCTTACTAGCTGGAAGTAAGGGAGATGGGGCATGAAGTTATTTCTAGGAGTTGGACACATACCAAGTTTAGCTCAGTTCTGGGCATCTTTGAAATACCTATACAAACTTGTTCCTACATAGTAACTTGCATCTTTGAATGAGAATGTGCTTGCTTACAGCAACGTGCTATATGTTCTGAATGCCCGAATTGGCAATCTGTGTCAAAACTTTGTTAGGAATTATGTGATCCTTACTAGCTGGAAGTAAGGGAGATGGGGCATGAAGTTATTTCTAGGAGTTGGACACATACCAAGTTTAGCTCAGTTCTGGGCATCTTTGAAATACCTATACAAACTTGTTCCTACATAGTAACTTGCAACTTTGAATGAGAATGTGCTTGCTTGCAGCAACGTGCTATATGTTCTGAATGCCCGAATAGGGAATCTGTGTCAAAACTTTGTTAGGAATTATGTGATCCTTACTAGCTGGAAGTAAGGGAGATGGGGCATGAAGTTATTTCTAGGAGTTGGACACATACCAAGTTTAGCTCAGTTCTGGGCATCTTTGAAATACCTATACAAACTTGTTCCTACATAGTAACTTGCAACTTTGAATGAGAATGTGCTTGCTTGCAGCAACGTGCTATATGTTCTGAATGCCCGAATAGGGAATCTGTGTCAAAACTTTGTTAGGAATTATGTGATCCTTACTAGCTGGAAGTAAGGGAGATGGGGCATGAAGTTATTTCTAGGAGTTGGACACATACCAAGTTTAGCTCAGTTCTGGGCATCTTTGAAATACCTATACAAACTTGTTCCTACCTAGTAACTTGCATCTTTGAATGAGAATCTGCTTGCTTACAGGAACGCGCTATATGTTCTGAATGCCCGAATTGGGAATCTGTGTCAAAACTGTGTTAGGAATTACGTGATCCTTACTAGCTAGAAGTAAGGGAGATGGGGCATGAAGTTATTTCTAGGAGTTGGACACATACGAAGTTTAGCTCAGTTCTGGGCATCTTTGAAATACCTATACAAACTTGTTCCTACATAGTAACTTGCAACTTTGAATGAGAATGTGCTTGCTTACAGCAACGTGCTATATGTTCTGAATGCCCGAATTGGGAATCTGTGTCAAAACTTTGTTAGGAATTATGTGATCCTTACTAGCTGGAAGTAAGGGAGATGGGGCATGAAGTTATTTCTAGGAGTTGGACACATACCAAGTTTAGCTCAGTTCTGGGCATCTTTGAAATACCTATACAAACTTGATCCTACCTAGTAACTTGCATCTTTGAATGAGAATCTGCTTGCTTACAGCAACGTGCTATATGTTCTGAATGCCCGAATTGGGAATCTGTGTCAAAACTTTGTTAGGAATTAGGTGATCCTTACTAGCTGGAAGTAAGGGAGATGGGTCATGATGTTCTTTCTAGGAGTTGGACACATACCAAGTTTAGCTCAGTTCTGGGCATCTTTGAAATACCTATACAAACTTGTTCCTACATAGTAACTTGCAACTTTGAATGAAAATGTGCTTGCTTACAGCAACGTGCTATATGTTCTGAATGCCCGAATAGGGAATCTGTGTCAAAACTTTGTTAGGAATTATGTGATCCTTACTAGCTGGAAGTAAGGGAGATGGGGCATGAAGTTATTTCTAGGAGTTGGACACATACCAAGTTTAGCTCAGTTCTGGGCATCTTTGAAATACCTATACAAACTTGTTCCTACATAGTAACTTGCATCTTTGAATGAGAATCTGCTTGCTTACAGCAACGTGCTATATGTTCTGAATGCCCGAATTGGGAATCTGTGTCAAAACTTTGTTAGGAATTATGTCATCCTTACTAGCTGGAAGTAAGGGAGATGGAGCATGAAGTTATTTCTAGGAGTTGGACACATACCAAGTTTAGCTCAGTTCTGGGCATCTTTGAAATACCTATACAAACTTGTTCCTACATAGTAACTTGCAACTTTGAATGAGAATGTGCTTGCTTACAGCAACGTGCTATATGTTCTGAATGCCCGAATTGGCAATCTGTGTCAAATCTTTGTTAGGAATTATGTGATCCTTACTAGCTGGAAGTAAGGGAGATGGGGCATGAAGTTATTTCTAGGAGTTGGACACATACCAAGTTTAGCTCAGTTCTGGGCATCTTTGAAATACCTATACAAACTTGTTCCTACATAGTAACTTGCATCTTTGAATGAGAATGTGCTTGCTTACAGCAACGTGCTATATGTTCTGAATGCCCGAATTGGGAATCTGTGTCAAAACTTTGTTAGGAATTATGTGATCCTTACTAGCTGGAAGTAAGGGAGATGGGGCATGAAGTTATTTCTTGGAGTTGGACACATACCAAGTTTAGCTCAGTTCTGGGCATCTTTGAAATACCTATACAAACTTGTTCCTACATAGTAACTTGCAACTTTGAATGAGAATGTGCTTGCTTGCAGCAACGTGCTATATGTTCTGCATGCCCGAATTGGGAATCTGTGTCAAAACTTTGTTAGGAATTATGTGATCCTTACTAGCTGGAAGTAAGGGAGATGGGGCATGAAGTTATTTCTAGGAGTTGGACACATACCAAGTTTAGCTCAGTTCTGGGCATCTTTGAAATACCTATACAAACTTGTTCCTACCTAGTAACTTGCATCTTTGAATGAGAATGTGCTTGCTTACAGCAACGTGCTATATGTTCTGAATGCCCGAATAGGGAATCTGTGTCAAAACTTTGTTAGGAATTATGTGATCCTTACTAGCTGGAAGTAAGGGAGATGGGGCATGAAGTTATTTCTAGGAGTTGGACACATACCAAGTTTAGCTCAGTTCTGGGCATCTTTGAAATACCTATACAAACTTGTTCTTACATAGTAACTTGCAACTTTGAATGAGAATGTGCTTGCTTACAGCAACGTGCTATATGTTCTGAATGCCCGAATAGGGAATCTGTGTCAAAACTTTGTTAGGAATTATGTGATCCTTACTAGCTGGAAGTAAGGGAGATGGGGCATGAAGTTATTTCTAGGAGTTGGACACATACCTAGTTTAGCTCAGTTCTGGGCATCTTTGAAATACCTATACAAACTTGTTCCTACATAGTAACTTTCAACTTTGAATGAGAATGTGCTTGCTTACAGCAACGTGCTATATGTTCTGAATGCCCGAATTGGGAATCTGTGTCAAATCTTTGTTAGGAATTATGTGATCCTTACTAGCTGGAAGTAAGGGAGATGGGGCATGAAGTTATTTCTAGGAGTTGGACACATACCAAGTTTAGCTCAGTTCTGGGCATCTTTGAAATACCTATACAAACTTGTTCCTACATAGTAACTTGCATCTTTGAATGAGAATGTGCTTGCTTACAGCAACGTGCTATATGATCTGAATGCCCGAATTGGGAATCTGTGTCAAAACTTTGTTAGGAATTATGTGATCCTTACTAGCTGGAAGTAAGGGAGATGGGGCATGAAGTTATTTCTAGGAGTTGGACACATACCAAGTTTAGCTCAGTTCTGGGCATCTTTGAAATACCTATACAAACTTGTTCCTACATAGTAACTTGCATCTTTGAATGAGAATGTGCTTGCTTACAGCAACGTGCTATATGTTCTGAATGCCCGAATTGGGAATCTGTGTCAAAACTTTGTTAGGAATTATGTGATCCTTACTAGCTGGAAGTAAGGGAGATGGTGCATGAAGTTATTTCTTGGAGTTGGACACATACCAAGTTTAGCTCAGTTCTGGGCATCTTTGAAATACCTATACAAACTTGTTCCTACATAGTAACTTGCAAATTTGAATGAGAATGTGCTTGCTTGCAGCAACGTGCTATATGTTCTGAATGCCCAAATAGGGAATCTGTGTCAAAACTTTGTTAGGAATTATGTGATCCTTACTAGCTGGAAGTAAGGGAGATGGTTCATGAAGTTATTTCTAGGAGTTGGACACATACCAAGTTTAGCTCAGTTCTGGGCATCTTTGAAATACCTATACAAACTTGTTCCTACCTAGTAACTTGCATCTTTGAATGAGAATGTGCTTGCTTACAGCAACGTGCTATATGTTCTGAATGCCCGAATAGGGAGTCTGTGTCAAAACTTTTTTAGGAATTATGTGATCCTTACTAGCTGGAAGTAAGGGAGATGGGGCATGAAGTTATTTCTAGGAGTTGGACACATACCAAGTTTAGCTCAGTTCTGGGCATCTTTGAAATACCTATACAAACTTGTTCCTACATAGTAACTTGCATCTTTGAATGAGAATCTGCTTGCTTACAGCAACGTGCTATATGTTCTGAATGCCCGAATTGGGAGTCTGTGTCAAAACTTTGTTAGGAATTATGTGATCCTTACTAGCTGGAAGTAAGGGAGATGGGGCATGAAGTTATTTCTAGGAGTTGGACACATACCAAGTTTAGCTCAGTTCTGGGCATCTTTGAAATACCTATACAAACTTGTTCCTACATAGTAACTTGCAACTTTGAATGAGAATCTGCTTGCTTACAGCAACGTGCTATATGTTCTGAATGCCCGAATTGGGAATCTGTGTCAAAACTTTCTTAGGAATTATGTGATCCTTACTAGCTGGAAGTAAGGGAGATGGGGCATGAAGTTATTTCTAGGAGTTGGACACATACCAAGTTTAGCTCAGTTCTGGGCATCTTTGAAATACCTATACAAACTTGTTCCTACATAGTAACTTGCAACTTTGAATGAGAATGTGCTTGCTTACAGCAACGTGCTATATGTTCTGAATGCCCGAATTGGGAATCTGTGTCAAAACTTTCTTAGGAATTATGTGATCCTTACTAGCTGGAAGTAAGGGAGATGGGGCATGAAGTTATTTCTAGGAGTTGGACACATACCAAGTTTAGCTCAGTTCTGGGCATCTTTGAAATACCTATACAAACTTGTTCCTACATAGTAACTTGCACCTTTGAATGAGAATGTGCTTGCTTGCAGCAACGTGCTATATGTTCTGAATGCCCGAATTGGGAATCTGTGTCAAAACTTTGTTAGGAATTATGTGATCCTTACTAGCTGGAAGTAAGGGAGATGGGGCATGAAGTTATTTCTAGGAGTTGGACACATACCAAGTTTAGCTCAGTTCTGGGCATCTTTGAAATACCTATACAAACTTGTTCCTACATAGTAACTTGCATCTTTGAATGAGAATGTGCTTGCTTGCAGCAACGTGCTATATGTTCTGAATGCCCGAATAGGGAATCTGTGTCAAAAATTTGTTAGAAATTATGTGATCCTTACTAGCTGGAAGTAAGGGAGATGGGGCATGAAGTTATTTCTAGGAGTTGGACACATACCAAGTTTAGCTCAGTTCTGGGCATCTTTGAAATACCTATACAAACTTGTTCCTACATAGTAACTTGCAACTTTGAATGAAAATGTGCTTGCTTACAGCAACGTGCTATATGTTCTGAATGCCCGAATTGGGAATCTGTGTCAAAACTTTGTTAGGAATTATGTGATCCTTACTAGCTGGAAGTAAGGGAGATGGGGCATGAAGTTATTTCTAGGAGTTGGACACATACCAAGTTTAGCTCAGTTCTGGGCATCTTTGAAATACCTATACAAACTTGTTCCTACATAGTAACTTGCATCTTTGAATGAGAATGTGCTTGCTTACAGCAACGTGCTATATGTTCTGAATGCCCGAATTGGGAATCTGTGTCAAAACTTTGTTAGGAATTATGTGATCCTTACTAGCTGGAAGTAAGGGAGATGGGGCATGAAGTTATTTCTAGGAGTTGGACACATACCAAGTTTAGCTCAGTTCTGGGCATCTTTGAAATACCTATACAAACATGTTCCTACATAGTAACTTGCATCTTTGAATGAGAATGTGCTTGCTTACAGCAACGTGCTATATGTTCTGAATGCCCGAATTGGGAATCTGTGTCAAAACTTTGTTAGGAATTATGTGATCCTTACTAGCTGGAAGTAAGGGAGATGGGGCATGAAGTTATTTCTTGGAGTTGGACACATACCAAGTTTAGCTCAGTTCTGGGCATCTTTGAAATACCTATACAAACTTGTTCCTACATAGTAACTTGCAACTTTGAATGAGAATGTGCTTGCTTGCAGCAACGTGCTATATGTTCTGAATGCCCGAATAGGGAATCTGTGTCAAAACTTTGTTAGGAATTATGTGATCCTTACTAGCTGGAAGTAAGGGAGATGGGGCATGAAGTTCTTTCTAGGAGTTGTACACATACCAAGTTTAGCTCAGTTCTGGGCATCTTTGAAATACCTATACAAACTTGTTCCTACCTAGTAACTTGCATCTTTGAATGAGAATGTGCTTGCTTACAGCAACGTGCTATATGTTCTGAATGCCCGAATAGGGAATCTGTGTCAAAACTTTGTTAGGAATTATGTGATCCTTACTAGCTGGAAGTAAGGGAGATGGGGCATGAAGTTATTTCTAGGAGTTGGACACATACCAAGTTTAGCTCAGTTCTGGGCATCTTTGAAATACCTATACAAACTTGTTCCTACATAGTAACTTGCATCTTTGAATGAGAATGTGCTTGCTTACAGCAACGTGCTATATGTTCTGAATGCCCGAATTGGGAATCTGTGTCAAAACTTTGTTAGGAATTATGTGATCCTTACTAGCTGGAAGTAAGGGAGATGGGGCATGAAGTTATTTCTAGGAGTTGGACACATACCAAGTTTAGCTCAGTTCTGGGCATCTTTGAAATACCTATACAAACTTGTTCCTACATAGTAACTTGCAACTTTGAATGAGAATGTGCTTGCTTACAGCAACGTGCTATATGTTCTGAATGCCCGAATTGGGAATCTGTGTCAAAACTTTCTTAGGAATTATGTGATCCTTACTAGCTGGAAGTAAGGGAGATGGGGCATGAAGTTATTTCTAGGAGTTGGACACATACCAAGTGTAGCTCAGTTCTGGGCATCTTTGAAATACCTATACAAACTTGTTCCTACATAGTAACTTGCAACTTTGAATGAGAATGTGCTTGCTTACAGCAACGTGCTATATGTTCTGAATGCCCGAATAGGGAATCTGTGTCAAAACTTTCTTAGGAATTATGTGATCCTTACTAGCTGGAAGTAAGGGAGATGGGGCATGAAGTTATTTCTAGGAGTTGGACACATACCAAGTGTAGCTCAGTTCTGGGCATCTTTGAAATACCTATACAAACTTGTTCCTACATAGTAACTTGCAACTTTGAATGAGAATGTGCTTGCTTACAGCAACGTGCTATATGTTCTGAATGCCCGAATAGGGAATCTGTGTCAAAACTTTGTTAGGAATTATGTGATCCTTACTAGCTGGAAGTAAGGGAGATGGGGCATGAAGTTATTTCTAGGAGTTGGACACATACCAAGTTTAGCTCAGTTCTGGGCATCTTTGAAATACCTATACAAACTTGTTCCTACATAGTAACTTGCATCTTTGAATGAGAATGTGCTTGCTTGCAGCAACGTGCTATATGTTCTGAATGCCCGAATTGGGAATCTGTGTCAAAACTTTGTTAGGAATTATGTGATCCTTACTAGCTGGAAGTAAGGGAGATGGGGCATGAAGTTATTTCTAGGAGTTGGACACATACCAAGTTTAGCTCAGTTCTGGGCATCTTTGAAATACCTATACAAACTTGTTCCTACATAGTAACTTGCATCTTTGAATGAGAATCTGCTTGCTTGCAGCAACGTGCTATATGTTCTGAATGCCCGAATTGGGAATCTGTGTCAAACCTTTGTTAGGAATTATGTGATCCTTACTAGCTGGAAGTAAGGGAGATGGGGCATGAAGTTATTTCTAGGAGTTGGACACATACCAAGTTTAGCTCAGTTCTGGGCATCTTTGAAATACCTATACAAACATGTTCCTACATAGTAACTTGCATCTTTGAATGAGAATGTGCTTGCTTGCAGCAACGTGCTATATGTTCTGAATGCCCGAATTGGGAATCTGTGTCAAAACTTTGTTAGGAATTATGTGATCCTTACTAGCTGGAAGTAAGGGAGATGGGGCATAAAGTTATTTCTAGGAGTTGGACACATACCAAGTTTAGCTCAGTTCTGGGCATCTTTGAAATACCTATACAAACTTGTTTCTACATAGTAACTTGCAACTTTGAATGAGAATGTGCTTGCTTGCAGCAACGTGCTATATGTTCTGAATGCCCGAATAGGGAATCTGTGTCAAAACTTTGTTAGGAATTATGTGATCCTTACTAGCTGGAAGTAAGGGAGATGGGGCAAGAAGTTATTTCTAGGAGTTGGACACATACCAAGTTTAGCTCAGTTCTGGGCATCTTTGAAATACCTATACAAACTTGTTCCTACATAGTAACTTGCAACTTTGAATGAGAATGTGCTTGCTTACAGCAACGTGCTATATGTTCTGAATGCCCGAATTGGGAATCTGTGTCAAAACTTTGTTAGGAATTATGTGATCCTTACTAGCTGGAAGTAAGGGAGATGGGGCATGAAGTTATTTCTAGGAGTTGGACACATACCAAGTTTAGCTCAGTTCTGGGCATCTTTGAAATACCTATACAAACTTGTTCCTACATAGTAACTTGCAACTTTGAATGAGAATGTGCTTGCTTGCAGCAACGTGCTATATGTTCTGAATGCCCGAATAGGGAATCTGTGTCAAAACTTTGTTAGGAATTATGTGATCCTTACTAGCTGGAAGTAAGGGAGATGGGGCAAGAAGTTATTTCTAGGAGTTGGACACATACCAAGTTTAGCTCAGTTCTGGGCATCTTTGAAATACCTATACAAACTTGTTCCTACATAGTAACTTGCAACTTTGAATGAGAATGTGCTTGCTTACAGCAACGTGCTATATGTTCTGAATGCCCGAATTGGGAATCTGTGTCAAAACTTTCTTAGGAATTATGTGATCCTTACTAGCTGGAAGTAAGGGAGATGGGGCATGAAGTTATTTCTAGGAGTTGGACACATACCAAGTTTAGCTCAGTTCTGGGCATCTTTGAAATACCTATACAAACTTGTTCCTACATAGTAACTTGCAACTTTGAATGAGAATGTGCTTGCTTGCAGCAACGTGCTATATGTTCTGAATGCCCGAATAGGGAATCTGTGTCAAAACTTTGTTAGGAATTATGTGATCCTTACTAGCTGGAAGTAAGGGAGATGGGGCATGAAGTTATTTCTAGGAGTTGGACACATACCAAGTTTAGCTCAGTTCTGGGCATCTTTGAAATACCTATACAAACTTGTTCCTACATAGTAACTTGCATCTTTGAATGAGAATGTGCTTGCTTGCAGCAACGTGCTATATGTTCTGAATGCCCGAATAGGGAATCTGTGTCAAAACTTTGTTAGGAATTATGTGATCCTTACTAGCTGGAAGTAAGGGAGATGGGGCATGAAGTTATTTCTAGGAGTTGGACACATACCAAGTTTAGCTCAGTTCTGGGCATCTTTGAAATACCTAGACAAACTTGTTCCTACATAGTAACTTGCATCTTTGAATGAGAATGTGCTTGCTTGCAGCAACGTGCTATATGTTCTGAATGCCCGAATAGGGAATCTGTGTCAAAACTTTGTTAGGAATTATGTGATCCTTACTAGCTGGAAGTAAGGGAGATGGGGCATGAAGTTATTTCTAGGAGTTGGACACATACCAAGTTTAGCTCAGTTCTGGGCATCTTTGAAATACCTATACAAACTTGTTCCTACATAGTAACTTGCATCTTTGAATGAGAATGTGCTTGCTTGCAGCAACGTGCTATATGTTCTGAATGCCCGAATTGGGAATCTGTGTCAAAACTTTGTTAGGAATTATGTGATCCTTACTAGCTGGAAGTAAGGGAGATGGGGCATGAAGTTATTTCTAGGAGTTGGACACATACCAAGTTTAGCTCAGTTCTGGGCATCTTTGAAATACCTATACAAACTTGTTCCTACATAGTAACTTGCATCTTTGAATGAGAATGTGCTTGCTTGCAGCAACGTGCTATATGTTCTGAATGCCCGAATTGGGAATCTGTGTCAAAACTTTGTTAGGAATTATGTGATCCTTACTAGCTGGAAGTAAGGGAGATGGGGCATGAAGTTATTTCTAGGAGTTGGACACATACCAAGTTTAGCTCAGTTCTGGGCATCTTTGAAATACCTATACAAACTTGTTCCTACATAGTAACTTGCATCTTTGAATGAGAATCTGCTTGCTTGCAGCAACGTGCTATATGTTCTGAATGCCCGAATTGGGAATCTGTGTCAAAACTTTGTTAGGAATTATGTGATCCTTACTAGCTGGAAGTAAGGGAGATGGGGCATGAAGTTATTTCTAGGAGTTGGACACATACCAAGTTTAGCTCAGTTCTGGGCATCTTTGAAATACCTATACAAACATGTTCCTACATAGTAACTTGCATCTTTGAATGAGAATGTGCTTGCTTGCAGCAACGTGCTATATGTTCTGAATGCCCGAATTGGGAATCTGTGTCAAAACTTTGTTAGGAATTATGTGATCCTTACTAGCTGGAAGTAAGGGAGATGGGGCATGAAGTTATTTCTAGGAGTTGGACACATACCAAGTTTAGCTCAGTTCTGGGCATCTTTGAAATACCTATACAAACTTGTTCCTACATAGTAACTTGCAACTTTGAATGAGAATGTGCTTGCTTGCAGCAACGTGCTATATGTTCTGAATGCCCGAATAGGGAATCTGTGTCAAAACTTTGTTAGGAATTATGTGATCCTTACTAGCTGGAAGTAAGGGAGATGGGGCAAGAAGTTATTTCTAGGAGTTGGACACATACCAAGTTTAGCTCAGTTCTGGGCATCTTTGAAATACCTATACAAACTTGTTCCTACATAGTAACTTGCAACTTTGAATGAAAATGTGCTTGCATGCAGCAACGTGCTATATGTTCTGAATGCCCGAATAGGGAATCTGTGTCAAAACTTTGTTAGGAATTATGAGATCCTTACTAGCTGGAAGTAAGGGAGACGGGGCATGAAGTTATTTCTAGGAGTTGGACACATACCAAGTTTAGCTCAGTTCTGGGCATCTCTGAAATACCTATACAAACTTGTTCCTACATAGTAACTTGCATCTTTGAATGAGAATGTGCTTGCTTACAGCAACGTGCTATATGTTCTGAATGCCCGAATTGGGAATCTGTGTCAAAACTTTGTTAGGAATTATGTGATCCTTACTAGCTGGAAGTAAGGGAGATGGGGCATGAAGTTATTTCTAGGAGTTGGACACATACCAAGTTTAGCTCAGTTCTGGGCATCTTTGAAATACCTATACAAACTTGTTCCTACATAGTAACTTGCATCTTTGAATGAGAATCTGCTTGCTTACAGCAACGTGCTATATGTTCTGAATGCCCGAATTGGGAATCTGTGTCAAAACTTTGTTAGGAATTATGTGATCCTTACTAGCTGGAAGTAAGGGAGATGGGGTATGAAGTTATTTCTTGGAGTTGGACACATACCAAGTTTAGCTCAGTTCTGGGCATCTTTGAAATACCTATACAAACTTGTTCCTACATATAACTTGCAACTTTGAATGAGAATGTGCTTGCTTGCAGCAACGTGCTATATGTTCTGAATGCCCGAATAGGGAATCTGTGTCAAAACTTTGTTAGGAATTATGTGATCCTTACTAGCTGGAAGTAAGGGAGATGAGGCATGAAGTTCTTTCTAGGAGTTGGACACATACCAAGTTTAGCTCAGTTCTGGGCATCTTTGAAATACCTATACAAACTTGTTCCTACCTAGTAACTTGCATCTTTGAATGAGAATGTGCTTGCTTACAGCAACGTGCTATATGTTCTGAATGCCCGAATAGGGATTCTGTGTCAAAACTTTGTTAGGAATTATGTGATCCTTACTAGCTGGAAGTAAAGGAGATGGGGCATGAAGTTATTTCTAGGAGTTGGACACATACCAAGTTTAGCTCAGTTCTGGGCATCTTTGAAATACCTATACAAACTTGTTCCTACATAGTAACTTGCATCTTTGAATGAGAATCTGCTTGCTTACAGCAACGTGCTATATGTTCTGAATGCCCGAATTGGGAATCTGTGTCAAAACTTTGTTAGGAATTATGTGATCCTTACTAGCTGGAAGTAAGGGAGATGGGGCATGAAGTTATTTCTAGGAGTTGGACACATACCAAGTTTAGCTCAGTTCTGGGCATCTTTGAAATACCTATACAAACTTGTTCCTACATAGTAACTTGCAACTTTGAATGAGAATGTGCTTGCTTACAGCAACGTGCTATATGTTCTGAATGCCCGAATTGGCAATCTGTGTCAAAACTTTGTTAGGAATTATGTGATCCTTACTAGCTGGAAGTAAGGGAGATGGGGCATGAAGTTATTTCTAGGAGTTGGACACATACCAAGTTTAGCTCAGTTCTGGGCATCTTTGAAATACCTAGACAAACTTGTTCCTACATAGTAACTTGCATCTTTGAATGAGAATGTGCTTGCTTGCAGCAACGTGCTATATGTTCTGAATGCCCGAATAGGGAATCTGTGTCAAAACTTTGTTAGGAATTATGTGATCCTTACTAGCTGGAAGTAAGGGAGATGGGGCATGAAGTTATTTCTAGGAGTTGGACACATACCAAGTTTAGCTCAGTTCTGGGCATCTTTGAAATACCTATACAAACTTGTTCCTACATAGTAACTTGCATCTTTGAATGAGAATGTGCTTGCTTGCAGCAACGTGCTATATGTTCTGAATGCCCGAATTGGGAATCTGTGTCAAAACTTTGTTAGGAATTATGTGATCCTTACTAGCTGGAAGTAAGGGAGATGGGGCATGAAGTTATTTCTAGGAGTTGGACACATACCAAGTTTAGCTCAGTTCTGGGCATCTTTGAAATACCTATACAAACTTGTTCCTACATAGTAACTTGCATCTTTGAATGAGAATGTGCTTGCTTGCAGCAACGTGCTATATGTTCTGAATGCCCGAATTGGGAATCTGTGTCAAAACTTTGTTAGGAATTATGTGATCCTTACTAGCTGGAAGTAAGGGAGATGGGGCATGAAGTTATTTCTAGGAGTTTGACACATACCAAGTTTAGCTCAGTTCTGGGCATCTTTGAAATACCTATACAAACTTGTTCCTACATAGTAACTTGCATCTTTGAATGAGAATCTGCTTGCTTGCAGCAACGTGCTATATGTTCTGAATGCCCGAATTGGGAATCTGTGTCAAAACTTTGTTAGGAATTATGTGATCCTTACTAGCTGGAAGTAAGGGAGATGGGGCATGAAGTTATTTCTAGGAGTTGGACACATACCAAGTTTAGCTCAGTTCTGGGCATCTTTGAAATACCTATACAAACATGTTCCTACATAGTAACTTGCATCTTTGAATGAGAATGTGCTTGCTTGCAGCAACGTGCTATATGTTCTGAATGCCCGAATTGGGAATCTGTGTCAAAACTTTGTTAGGAATTATGTGATCCTTACTAGCTGGAAGTAAGGGAGATGGGGCATGAAGTTATTTCTAGGAGTTGGACACATACCAAGTTTAGCTCAGTTCTGGGCATCTTTGAAATACCTATACAAACTTGTTCCTACATAGTAACTTGCAACTTTGAATGAGAATGTGCTTGCTTGCAGCAACGTGCTATATGTTCTGAATGCCCGAATAGGGAATCTGTGTCAAAACTTTGTTAGGAATTATGTGATCCTTACTAGCTGGAAGTAAGGGAGATGGGGCAAGAAGTTATTTCTAGGAGTTGGACACATACCAAGTTTAGCTCAGTTCTGGGCATCTTTGAAATACCTATACAAACTTGTTCCTACATAGTAACTTGCAACTTTGAATGAGAATGTGCTTGCTTACAGCAACGTGCTATATGTTCTGAATGCCCGAATTGGGAATCTGTGTCAAAACTTTGTTAGGAATTATGTGATCCTTACTAGCTGGAAGTAAGGGAGATGGGGCATGAAGTTATTTCTAGGAGTTGGACACATACCAAGTTTAGCTCAGTTCTGGGCATCTTTGAAATACCTATACAAACTTGTTCCTACATAGTAACTTGCATCTTTGAATGAGAATGTGCTTGCTTGCAGCAACGTGCTATATGTTCTGAATGCCCGAATAGGGAATCTGTGTCAAAACTTTGTTAGGAATTATGTGATCCTTACTAGCTGGAAGTAAGGGAGACGGGGCATGAAGTTATTTCTAGGAGTTGGACACATACCAAGTTTAGCTCAGTTCTGGGCATCTTTGAAATACCTATACAAACTTGTTCCTACATAGTAACTTGCAACTTTGAATGAAAATGTGCTTGCATGCAGCAACGTGCTATATGTTCTGAATGCCCGAATAGGGAATCTGTGTCAAAACTTTGTTAGGAATTATGAGATCCTTACTAGCTGGAAGTAAGGGAGACGGGGCATGAAGTTATTTCTAGGAGTTGGACACATACCAAGTTTAGCTCAGATCTGGGCATCTCTGAAATACCTATACAAACTTGTTCCTACATAGTAACTTGCATCTTTGAATGAGAATGTGCTTGCTTACAGCAACGTGCTATATGTTCTGAATGCCCGAATTGGGAATCTGTGTCAAAACTTTGTTAGGAATTATGTGATCCTTACTAGCTGGAAGTAAGGGAGATGGGGCATGAAGTTATTTCTAGGAGTTGGACACATACCAAGTTTAGCTCAGTTCTGGGCATCTTTGAAATACCTATACAAACTTGTTCCTACATAGTAACTTGCATCTTTGAATGAGAATCTGCTTGCTTACAGCAACGTGCTATATGTTCTGAATGCCCGAATTGGGAATCTGTGTCAAAACTTTGTTAGGAATTATGTGATCCTTACTAGCTGGAAGTAAGGGAGATGGGGTATGAAGTTATTTCTTGGAGTTGGACACATACCAAGTTTAGCTCAGTTCTGGGCATCTTTGAAATACCTATACAAACTTGTTCCTACATATAACTTGCAACTTTGAATGAGAATGTGCTTGCTTGCAGCAACGTGCTATATGTTCTGAATGCCCGAATAGGGAATCTGTGTCAAAACTTTGTTAGGAATTATGTGATCCTTACTAGCTGGAAGTAAGGGAGATGAGGCATGAAGTTCTTTCTAGGAGTTGGACACATACCAAGTTTAGCTCAGTTCTGGGCATCTTTGAAATACCTATACAAACTTGTTCCTACCTAGTAACTTGCATCTTTGAATGAGAATGTGCTTGCTTACAGCAACGTGCTATATGTTCTGAATGCCCGAATAGGGATTCTGTGTCAAAACTTTGTTAGGAATTATGTGATCCTTACTAGCTGGAAGTAAAGGAGATGGGGCATGAAGTTATTTCTAGGAGTTGGACACATACCAAGTTTAGCTCGGTTCTGGGCATCTTTGAAATACCTATACAAACTTGTTCCTACATAGTAACTTGCATCTTTGAATGAGAATCTGCTTGCTTACAGCAACGTGCTATATGTTCTGAATGCCCGAATTGGGAATCTGTGTCAAAACTTTGTTAGGAATTATGTGATCCTTACTAGCTGGAAGTAAGGGAGATGGGGCATGAAGTTATTTCTAGGAGTTGGACACATACCAAGTTTAGCTCAGTTCTGGGCATCTTTGAAATACCTATACAAACTTGTTCCTACATAGTAACTTGCAACTTTGAATGAGAATGTGCTTGCTTACAGCAACGTGCTATATGTTCTGAATGCCCGAATTGGCAATCTGTGTCAAAACTTTGTTAGGAATTATGTGATCCTTACTAGCTGGAAGTAAGGGAGATGGGGCATGAAGTTATTTCTAGGAGTTGGACACATACCAAGTTTAGCTCAGTTCTGGGCATCTTTGAAATACCTATACAAACTTGTTCCTACATAGTAACTTGCATCTTTGAATGAGAATGTGCTTGCTTGCAGCAACGTGCTATATGTTCTGAATGCCCGAATAGGGAATCTGTGTCAAAACTTTGTTAGGAATTATGTGATCCTTACTAGCTGGAAGTAAGGGAGATGGGGCATGAAGTTATTTCTAGGAGTTGGACACATACCAAGTTTAGCTCAGTTCTGGGCATCTTTGAAATACCTATACAAACTTGTTCCTACATAGTAACTTGCATCTTTGAATGAGAATGTGCTTGCTTGCAGCAACGTGCTATATGTTCTGAATGCCCGAATAGGGAATCTGTGTCAAAACTTTGTTAGGAATTATGTGATCCTTACTAGCTGGAAGTAAGGGAGATGGGGCAAGAAGTTATTTCTAGGAGTTGGACACATACCAAGTTTAGCTCAGTTCTGGGCATCTTTGAAATACCTATACAAACTTGTTCCTACATAGTAACTTGCATCTTTGAATGAGAATCTGCTTGCTTACAGCAACGTGCTATATGTTCTGAATGCCCGAATTGGGAATCTGTGTCAAAACTTTGTTAGGAATTATGTGATCCTTACTAGCTGGAAGTAAGGGAGATGGGGCATGAAGTTATTTCTAGGAGTTGGACACATACCAAGTTTAGCTCAGTTCTGGGCATCTTTGAAATACCTATACAAACTTGTTCCTACATAGTAACTTGCAACTTTGAATGAAAATGTGCTTGCTTACAGCAACGTGCTATATGTTCTGAATGCCCGAATTGGGAATCTGTGTCAAAACTTTGTTTGGAATTATGTTATCCTTACTAGCTGGAAGTAAGGGAGATGGGGCATGATGTTATTTCTAGGAGTTGGACACATACCAAGTTTAGCTCAGTTCTGGGCATCTTTGAAATACCTATACAAACTTGTTCCTACATAGTAACTTGCAACTTTGAATGAGAATGTGCTTGCTTACAGCAACGTGCTATATGTTCTGAATGCCCGAATAGGGAATCTGTGTCAAAACTTTGTTAGGAATTATGTGATCCTTACTAGCTGGAAGTAAGGGAGATGGGGCATGAAGTTATTTCTAGGAGTTGGACACATACCAAGTTTAGCTCAGTTCTGGGCATCTTTGAAATACCTATACAAACTTGTTCCTACATAGTAACTTGCAACTTTGAATGAGAATGTGCTTGCTTGCAGCAACGTGCTATATGTTCTGAATGCCCGAATAGGGAATCTGTGTCAAAACTTTGTTAGGAATTATGTGATCCTTACTAGCTGGAAGTAAGGGAGATGGGGCATGAAGTTCTTTCTAGGAGTTGGACACATACCAAGTTTAGCTCAGTTCTGGGCATCTTTGAAATACCTATACAAACTTGTTCCTACCTAGTAACTTGCAACTTTGAATGAGAATGTGCTTGCTTACAGCAACGTGCTATATGTTCTGAATGCCCGAATTGGGAATCTGTGTCAAAACTTTGTTAGGAATTATGTGATCCTTACTAGCTGGAAGTAAGGGAGATGGGGCATGAAGTTATTTCTAGGAGTTGGACACATACCAAGTTTAGCTCAGTTCTGGGCATCTTTGAAATACCTGTACAAACTTGTTCCTACATAGTAACGTGCAACTTTGAATGAAAATGTGCTTGCTTACAGCAACGTGCTATATGTTCTGAATGCCCGAATTGGGAATCTGTGTCAAAACTTTGTTAGGAATTATGTGATCCTTACTAGCTGGAAGTAAGGGAGATGGGGCATGAAGTTATTTCTAGGAGTTGGACACATACCAAGTTTAGCTCAGTTCTGGGCATCTTTGAAATACCTATACAAACTTGTTCCTACATAGTAACTTGCAACTTTGAATGAGAATGTGCTTGCTTACAGCAACGTGCTATATGTTCTGAATGCCCGAATTGGGAATCTGTGTCAAAACTTTGTTAGGAATTATGTGATCCTTACTAGCTGGAAGTAAGGGAGATGGGGCATGAAGTTATTTCTAGGAGTTGGACACATACCAAGTTTAGCTCAGTTCTGGGCATCTTTGAAATACCTATACAAACTTGTTCCTACATAGTAACTTGCAACTTTGAATGAGAATGTGCTTGCTTACAGCAACGTGCTATATGTTCTGAATGCCCGAATAGGGAATCTGTGTCAAAACTTTGTTAGGAATTATGTGATCCTTACTAGCTGGAAGTAAGGGAGATGGGGCATGAAGTTATTTCTAGGAGTTGGACACATACCAAGTTTAGCTCAGTTCTGGGCATCTTTGAAATACCTAGACAAACTTGTTCCTACATAGTAACTTGCATCTTTGAATGAGAATGTGCTTGCTTGCAGGAACGTGCTATATGTTCTGAATGCCCGAATAGGGAATCTGTGTCAAAACTTTGTTAGGAATTATGTGATCCTTACTAGCTGGAAGTAAGGGAGATGGGGCAAGAAGTTATTTCTAGGAGTTGGACACATACCAAGTTTAGCTTGGTTCTGGGCATCTTTGAAATACCTATACAAACTTGTTCCTACATAGTAACTTGCATCTTTGAATGAGAATCTGCTTGCTTACAGCAACGTGCTATATGTTCTGAATGCCCGAATTGGGAATCTGTGTCAAACCTTTGTTAGGAATTATGTGATCCTTACTAGCTGGAAGTAAGGGAGATGGGGCATGAAGTTATTTCTAGGAGTTGGACACATACCAAGTTTAGCTCGGTTCTGGGCATCTTTGAAATACCTATACAAACTTGTTCCTACATAGTAACTTGCAACTTTGAATGAAAAAGTGCTTGCTTACAGCAACGTGCTATATGTTCTGAATGCCCGAATTGGGAATCTGTGTCAAAACTTTGTTAGGAATTATGTGATCCTTACTAGCTGGAAGTAAGGGAGATGGGGCATGAAGTTATTTCTAGGAGTTGGACACATACCAAGTTTAGCTCAGTTCTGGGCATCTTTGAAATACCTATACAAACTTGTTCCTACATAGTAACTTGCAACTTTGAATGAGAATGTGCTTGCTTGCAGCAACGTGCTATATGTTCTGAATGCCCGAATAGGGAATCTGTGTCAAAACTTTGTTAGGAATTATGTGATCCTTACTAGCTGGAAGTAAGGGAGATGGGGCATGAAGTTCTTTCTAGGAGTTGGACACATACCAAGTTTAGCTCAGTTCTGGGCATCTTTGAAATACCTATACAAACTTGTTCCTACCTAGTAACTTGCATCTTTGAATGAGAATGTGCTTGCTTACAGCAACGTGCTATATGTTCTGAATGCCCGAATAGGGAATCTGTGTCAAAACTTTGTTAGGAATTATGTGATCCTTACTAGCTGGAAGTAAAGGAGATGGGGCATGAAGTTATTTCTAGGAGTTGGACACATACCAAGTTTAGCTCAGTTCTGGGCATCTTTGAAATACCTATACAAACTTGTTCCTACATAGTAACTTGCATCTTTGAATGAGAATCTGCTTGCTTACAGCAACGTGCTATATGTTCTGAATGCCCGAATAGGGAATCTGTGTCAAAACTTTGTTAGGAATTATGTGATCCTTACTAGCTGGAAGTAAGGGAGATGGGGCATGAAGTAATTTCTAGGAGTTGGACACATACAAAGTTTAGCTCAGTTCTGGGCATCTTTGAAATACCTATACAAACTTGTTCCTACATAGTAACTTGCAACTTTGAATGAGAATGTGCTTGCTTACAGCAACGTGCTATATGTTCTGAATGCCCGAATTGGGAATCTGTGTCAAAACTTTGTTAGGAATTATGTGATCCTTACTAGCTGGAAGTAAGTGAGATGGGGCATGAAGTTATTTCTAGGAGTTGGACACATACCAAGTTTAGCTCAGTTCTGGGCATCTTTGAAATACCTATACAAACTTGTTCCTACATAGTAACTTGCAACTTTGTATGAAAAAGTGCTTGCTTACAGCAACGTGCTATATGTTCTGAATGCCCGAATTGGGAATCTGTGTCAAAACTTTGTTAGGAATTATGTGATCCTTACTAGCTGGAAGTAAGGGAGATGGGGCATGAAGTTATTTCTAGGAGTTGGACACATACCAAGTTTAGCTCAGTTCTGGGCATCTTTGAAATACCTATACAAACTTGTTCCTACATAGTAACTTGCATCTTTGAATGAGAATGTGCTTGCTTGCAGCAACGTGCTATATGTTCTGAATGCCCGAATAGGGAATCTGTGTCAAAACTTTGTTAGGAATTATGTGATCCTTACTAGCTGGAAGTAAGGGAGATGGGGCATGAAGTTCTTTCCAGGAGTTGGACACATACCAAGTTTAGCTCAGTTCTGGGCATCTTTGAAATACCTATACAAACTTGTTCCTACCTAGTAACTTGCATCTTTGAATGAGAATGTGCTTGCTTACAGCAACGTGCTATATGTTCTGAATGCCCGAATAGGGAATCTGTGTCAAAACTTTGTTAGGAATTATGTGATCCTTACTAGCTGGAAGTAAAGGAGATGGGGCATGAAGTTATTTCTAGGAGTTGGACACATACCAAGTTTAGCTCAGTTCTGGGCATCTTTGAAATACCTATACAAACTTGTTCCTACATAGTAACTTGCATCTTTGAATGAGAATCTGCTTGCTTACAGCAACGTGCTATATGTTCTGAATGCCCGAATTGGGAATCTGTGTCAAAACTTTGTTAGGAATTATGTGATCCTTACTAGCTGGAAGTAAGGGAGATGGGGCATGAAGTTATTTCTAGGAGTTGGACACATACCAAGTTTAGCTCAGTTCTGGGCATCTTTGAAATACCTATACAAACTTGTTCCTACATAGTAACTTGCAACTTTGAATGAGAATGTGCTTGCTTACAGCAACGTGCTATATGTTCTGAATGCCCGAATTGGGAATCTGTGTCAAAACTTTGTTAGGAATTATGTGATCCTTACTAGCTGGAAGTAAGGGAGATGGGGCATGAAGTTATTTCTAGGAGTTGGACACATACCAAGTTTAGCTGAGTTCTGGGCATCTTTGAAATACCTATACAAACTTGTTCCTACATAGTAACTTGCATCTTTGAATGAGAATCTGCTTGCTTACAGCAACGTGCTATATGTTCTGAATGCCCGAATTGGGAATCTGTGTCAAAACTTTGTTAGGAATTATGTGATCCTTACTAGCTGGAAGTAAGGGAGATGGGGCATGAAGTTATTTCTAGGAGTTGGACACATACCAAGTTTAGCTCAGTTCTGGGCATCTTTGAAATACCTATACAAACTTGTTCCTACATAGTAACTTGCAACTTTGAATGAGAATGTGCTTGCTTACAGCAACGTGCTATATGTTCTGAATGCACGAATTGGGAATCTCTGTCAAAACTTTGTTAGGAATTATGTGATCCTTACTAGCTGGAAGTAAGGGAGATGGGGCATGAAGTTATTTCTAGGAGTTGGACACATACCAAGTTTAGCTCAGTTCTGGGCATCTTTGAAATACCTATACAAACTTGTTCCTACATAGTAACTTGCATCTTTGAATGAGAATCTGCTTGCTTACAGCAACGTGCTATATGTTCTGAATGCCCGAATTGGGAATCTGTGTCAAAACTTTGTTAGGAATTATGTGATCCTTACTAGCTGGAAGTAAGGGAGATGGGGCATGAAGTTATTTCTAGGAGTTGGACACATACCAAGTTTAGCTCAGTTCTGGGCATCTTTGAAATACCTATACAAACTTGTTCCTACATAGTAACTTGCAACTTTGAATGAAAATGTGCTTGCTTGCAGCAACGTGCTATATGTTCTGAATGCCCGAATTGGGAATCTGTGTCAAAACTTTGTTAGGAATTATGTTATCCTTACTAGCTGGAAGTAAGGGAGATGGGGCATGATGTTATTTCTAGGAGTTGGACACATACCAAGTTTAGCTCAGTTCTGGTCATCTTTGAAATACCTATACAAACTTGTTCCTACATAGTAACTTGCATCTTTGAATGAGAATGTGCTTGCTTACAGCAACGTGCTATATGTTCTGAATGCCCGAATTGGGAATCTGTGTCAAAACTTTGTTAGGAATTATGTGATCCTTACTAGCTGGAAGTAAGGGAGATGGGGCATGAAGTTATTTCTAGGAGTTGGACACAAACCAAGTTTAGCTCAGTTCTGGGCATCTTTGAAATACCTATACAAACTTGTTCCTACAGAGTAACTTGCAACTTTGAATGAAAATGTGCTTGCTTACAGCAACGTGCTATATGTTCTGAATGCCCGAATTGGGAATCTGTGTCAAAACTTTGTTAGGAATTATGTGATCCTTACTAGCTGGAAGTAAGGGAGATGGGGCATGAAGTTATTTCTAGGAGTTGGACACATACCAAGTTTAGCTCAGTTCTGGGCATCTTTGAAATACCTATACAAACTTGTTCCTACATAGTAACTTGCAACTTTGAATGAGAATGTGCTTGCTTACAGCAACGTGCTATATGTTCTGAATGCCCGAATAGGGAATCTGTGTCACAACTTTGTTAGGAATTATGTGATCCTTACTAGCTGGAAGTAAGGGAGATGGGGCATGAAGTTATTTCTAGGAGTTGGACACATACCAAGTTTAGCTCAGTTCTGGGCATCTTTGAAATACCTATACAAACTTGTTCCTACATAGTAACTTGCAACTTTGAATGAGAATGTGCTTGCTTGCAGCAACGTGCTATATGTTCTGAATGCCCGAATAGGGAATCTGTGTCAAAACTTTGTTAGGAATTATGTGATCCTTACTAGCTGGAAGTAAGGGAGATGGGGCATGAAGTTCTTTCTAGGAGTTGGACACATACCAAGTTTAGCTCAGTTCTGGGCATCTTTGAAATACCTATACAAACTTGTTCCTACCTAGTAACTTGCAACTTTGAATGAGAATGTGCTTGCTTACAGCAACGTGCTATATGTTCTGAATGCCCGAATTGGGAATCTGTGTCAAAACTTTGTTAGGAATTATGTGATCCTTACTAGCTGGAAGTAAGGGAGATGGGGCATGAAGTTATTTCTAGGAGTTGGACACATACCAAGTTTAGCTCAGTTCTGGGCATCTTTGAAATACCTATACAAACTTGTTCCTACATAGTAACTTGCAACTTTGAATGAAAATGTGCTTGCTTACAGCAACGTGCTATATGTTCTGAATGCCCGAATTGGGAATCTGTGTCAAAACTTTGTTAGGAATTATGTGATCCTTACTAGCTGGAAGTAAGGGAGATGGGGCATGAAGTTATTTCTAGGAGTTGGACACATACCAAGTTTAGCTCAGTTCTGGGCATCTTTGAAATACCTATACAAACTTGTTCCTACATAGTAACTTGCAACTTTGAATGAGAATGTGCTTGCTTACAGCAACGTGCTATATGTTCTGAATGCCCGAATTGGGAATCTGTGTCAAAACTTTGTTAGGAATTATGTTATCCTTACTAGCTGGTAGTAAGGGAGATGGGGCATGATGTTATTTCTAGGAGTTGGACACATACCAAGTTTAGCTCAGTTCTGGTCATCTTTGAAATACCTATACAAACTTGTTCCTACATAGTAACTTGCATCTTTGAATGAGAATGTGCTTGCTTACAGCAACGTGCTATATGTTCTGAATGCCCGAATTGGGAATCTGTGTCAAAACTTTGTTAGGAATTATGTGATCCTTACTAGCTGGAAGTAAGGGAGATGGGGCATGAAGTTATTTCTAGGAGTTGGACACAAACCAAGTTTAGCTCAGTTCTGGGCATCTTTGAAATACCTATACAAACTTGTTCCTACAGAGTAACTTGCAACTTTGAATGAAAATGTGCTTGCTTACAGCAACGTGCTATATGTTCTGAATGCCCGAATTGGGAATCTGTGTCAAAACTTTGTTAGGAATTATGTGATCCTTACTAGCTGGAAGTAAGGGAGATGGGGCATGAAGTTATTTCTAGGAGTTGGACACATACCAAGTTTAGCTCAGTTCTGGGCATCTTTGAAATACCTATACAAACTTGTTCCTACATAGTAACTTGCAACTTTGAATGAGAATGTGCTTGCTTACAGCAACGTGCTATATGTTCTGAATGCCCGAATTGGGAATCTGTGTCAAAACTTTGTTAGGAATTATGTGATCCTTACTAGCTGGAAGTAAGGGAGATGGGGCATGAAGTTATTTCTAGGAGTTGGACACATACCAAGTTTAGCTCAGTTCTGGGCATCTTTGAAATACCTATACAAACTTGTTCCTACATAGTAACTTGCAACTTTGAATGAGAATGTGCTTGCTTGCAGCAACGTGCTATATGTTCTGAATGCCCGAATAGGGAATCTGTGTCAAAACTTTGTTAGGAATTATGTGATCCTTACTAGCTGGAAGTAAGGGAGATGGGGCATGAAGTTCTTTCTAGGAGTTGGACACATACCAAGTTTAGCTCAGTTCTGGGCATCTTTGAAATACCTATACAAACTTGTTCCTACCTAGTAACTTGCAACTTTGAATGAGAATGTGCTTGCTTACAGCAACGTGCTATATGTTCTGAATGCCCGAATTGGGAATCTGTGTCAAAACTTTGTTAGGAATTATGTGATCCTTACTAGCTGGAAGTAAGGGAGATGGGGCATGAAGTTATTTCTAGGAGTTGGACACATACCAAGTTTAGCTCAGTTCTGGGCATCTTTGAAATACCTATACAAACTTGTTCCTACATAGTAACTTGCAACTTTGAATGAAAATGTGCTTGCTTACAGCAACGTGCTATATGTTCTGAATGCCCGAATTGGGAATCTGTGTCAAAACTTTGTTAGGAATTATGTGATCCTTACTAGCTGGAAGTAAGGGAGATGGGGCATGAAGTTATTTCTAGGAGTTGGACACATACCAAGTTTAGCTCAGTTCTGGGCATCTTTGAAATACCTATACAAACTTGTTCCTACATAGTAACTTGCAACTTTGAATGAGAATGTGCTTGCTTACAGCAACGTGCTATATGTTCTGAATGCCCGAATTGGGAATCTGTGTCAAAACTTTGTTAGGAATTATGTGATCCTTACTAGCTGGAAGTAAGGGAGATGGGGCATGAAGTTATTTCTAGGAGTTGGACACATACCAAGTTTAGCTCAGTTCTGGGCATCTTTGAAATACCTATACAAACTTGTTCCTACATAGTAACTTGCAACTTTGAATGAGAATGTGCTTGCTTACAGCAACGTGCTATATGTTCTGAATGCCCGAATAGGGAATCTGTGTCAAAACTTTGTTAGGAATTATGTGATCCTTACTAGCTGGAAGTAAGGGAGATGGGGCATGAAGTTATTTCTAGGAGTTGGACACATACCAAGTTTAGCTCAGTTCTGGGCATCTTTGAAATACCTATACAAACTTGTTCCTACATAGTAACTTGCATCTTTGAATGAGAATGTGCTTGCTTGCAGCAACGTGCTATATGTTCTGAATGCCCGAATAGGGAATCTGTGTCAAAACTTTGTTAGGAATTATGTGATCCTTACTAGCTGGAAGTAAGGGAGATGGGGCAAGAAGTTATTTCTAGGAGTTGGACACATACCAAGTTTAGCTCGGTTCTGGGCATCTTTGAAATACCTATACAAACTTGTTCCTACATAGTAACTTGCATCTTTGAATGAGAATCTGCTTGCTTACAGCAACGTGCTATATGTTCTGAATGCCCGAATTGGGAATCTGTGTCAAACCTTTGTTAGGAATTATGTGATCCTTACTAGCTGGAAGTAAGGGAGATGGGGCATGAAGTTATTTCTAGGAGTTGGACACATACCAAGTTTAGCTTGGTTCTGGGCATCTTTGAAATACCTATACAAACTTGTTCCTACATAGTAACTTGCAACTTTGAATGAAAAAGTGCTTGCTTACAGCAACGTGCTATATGTTCTGAATGCCCGAATTGGGAATCTGTGTCAAAACTTTGTTAGGAATTATGTGATCCTTACTAGCTGGAAGTAAGGGAGATGGGGCATGAAGTTATTTCTAGGAGTTGGACACATACCAAGTTTAGCTCAGTTCTGGGCATCTTTGAAATACCTATACAAACTTGTTCCTACATAGTAACTTGCAACTTTGAATGAGAATGTGCTTGCTTGCAGCAACGTGCTATATGTTCTGAATGCCCGAATAGGGAATCTGTGTCAAAACTTTGTTAGGAATTATGTGATCCTTACTAGCTGGAAGTAAGGGAGATGGGGCATGAAGTTCTTTCTAGGAGTTGGACACATACCAAGTTTAGCTCAGTTCTGGGCATCTTTGAAATACCTATACAAACTTGTTCCTACCTAGTAACTTGCATCTTTGAATGAGAATGTGCTTGCTTACAGCAACGTGCTATATGTTCTGAATGCCCGAATAGGGAATCTGTGTCAAAACTTTGTTAGGAATTATGTGATCCTTACTAGCTGGAAGTAAAGGAGATGGGGCATGAAGTTATTTCTAGGAGTTGGACACATACCAAGTTTAGCTCAGTTCTGGGCATCTTTGAAATACCTATACAAACTTGTTCCTACATAGTAACTTGCATCTTTGAATGAGAATCTGCTTGCTTACAGCAACGTGCTATATGTTCTGAATGCCCGAATAGGGAATCTGTGTCAAAACTTTGTTAGGAATTATGTGATCCTTACTAGCTGGAAGTAAGGGAGATGGGGCATGAAGTTATTTCTAGGAGTTGGACACATACCAAGTTTAGCTCAGTTCTGGGCATCTTTGAAATACCTATACAAACTTGTTCCTACATAGTAACTTGCAACTTTGAATGAGAATGTGCTTGCTTACAGCAACGTGCTATATGTTCTGAATGCCCGAATTGGGAATCTGTGTCAAAACTTTGTTAGGAATTATGTGATCCTTACTAGCTGGAAGTAAGGGAGATGGGGCATGAAGTTATTTCTAGGAGTTGGACACATACCAAGTTTAGCTCAGTTCTGGGCATCTTTGAAATACCTATACAAACTTGTTCCTACATAGTAACTTGCAACTTTGTATGAAAAAGTGCTTGCTTACAGCAACGTGCTATATGTTCTGAATGCCCGAATTGGGAATCTGTGTCAAAACTTTGTTAGGAATTATGTGATCCTTACTAGCTGGAAGTAAGGGAGATGGGGCATGAAGTTATTTCTAGGAGTTGGACACATACCAAGTTTAGCTCAGTTCTGGGCATCTTTGAAATACCTATACAAACTTGTTCCTACATAGTAACTTGCAACTTTGAATGAGAATGTGCTTGCTTACAGCAACGTGCTATATGTTCTGAATGCCCGAATTGGGAATCTGTGTCAAAACTTTGTTAGGAATTATGTGATCCTTACTAGCTGGAAGTAAGGGAGATGGGGCATGAAGTTATTTCTAGGAGTTGGACACATACCATGTTTAGCTCAGTTCTGGGCATCTTTGAAATACCTATACAAACTTGTTCCTACATAGTAACTTGCAACTTTGTATGAAAAAGTGCTTGCTTACAGCAACGTGCTATATGTTCTGAATGCCCGAATTGGGAATCTGTGTCAAAACTTTGTTAGGAATTATGTGATCCTTACTAGCTGGAAGTAAGGGAGATGGGGCATGAAGTTATTTCTAGGAGTTGGACACATACCAAGTTTAGCTCAGTTCTGGGCATCTTTGAAATACCTATACAAACTTGTTCCTACATAGTAACTTGCAACTTTGAATGAGAATGTGCTTGCTTGCAGCAACGTGCTATATGTTCTGAATGCCCGAATAGGGAATCTGTGTCAAAACTTTGTTAGGAATTATGTGATCCTTACTAGCTGGAAGTAAGGGAGATGGGGCATGAAGTTCTTTCCAGGAGTTGGACACATACCAAGTTTAGCTCAGTTCTGGGCATCTTTGAAATACCTATACAAACTTGTTCCTACCTAGTAACTTGCATCTTTGAATGAGAATGTGCTTGCTTACAGCAACGTGCTATATGTTCTGAATGCCCGAATAGGGAATCTGTGTCAAAACTTTGTTAGGAATTATGTGATCCTTACTAGCTGGAAGTAAAGGAGATGGGGCATGAAGTTATTTCTAGGAGTTGGACACATACCAAGTTTAGCTCAGTTCTGGGCATCTTTGAAATACCTATACAAACTTGTTCCTACATAGTAACTTGCATCTTTGAATGAGAATCTGCTTGCTTACAGCAACGTGCTATATGTTCTGAATGCCCGAATTGGGAATCTGTGTCAAAACTTTGTTAGGAATTATGTGATCCTTACTAGCTGGAAGTAAGGGAGATGGGGCATGAAGTTATTTCTAGGAGTTGGACACATACCAAGTTTAGCTCAGTTCTGGGCATCTTTGAAATACCTATACAAACTTGTTCCTACATAGTAACTTGCAACTTTGAATGAGAATGTGCTTGCTTACAGCAACGTGCTATATGTTCTGAATGCCCGAATTGGCAATCTGTGTCAAAACTTTGTTAGGAATTATGTGATCCTTACTAGCTGGAAGTAAGGGAGATGGGGCATGAAGTTATTTCTAGGAGTTGGACACATACCAAGTTTAGCTGAGTTCTGGGCATCTTTGAAATACCTATACAAACTTGTTCCTACATAGTAACTTGCAACTTTGAATGAGAATGTGCTTGCTTACAGCAACGTGCTATATGTTCTGAATGCCCGAATTGGGAATCTGTGTCAAAACTTTGTTAGGAATTATGTGATCCTTACTAGCTGGAAGTAAGGGAGATGGGGCATGAAGTTATTTCTAGGAGTTGGACACATACCAAGTTTAGCTCAGTTCTGGGCATCTTTGAAATACCTATACAAACTTGTTCCTACATAGTAACTTGCAACTTTGAATGAGAATGTGCTTGCTTACAGCAACGTGCTATATGTTCTGAATGCACGAATTGGGAATCTCTGTCAAAACTTTGTTAGGAATTATGTGATCCTTACTAGCTGGAAGTAAGGGAGATGGGGCATGAAGTTATTTCTAGGAGTTGGACACATACCAAGTTTAGCTCAGTTCTGGGCATCTTTGAAATACCTATACAAACTTGTTCCTACATAGTAACTTGCATCTTTGAATGAGAATCTGCTTGCTTACAGCAACGTGCTATATGTTCTGAATGCCCGATTTGGGAATCTGTGTCAAAACTTTGTTAGGAATTATGTGATCCTTACTAGCTGGAAGTAAGGGAGATGGGGCATGAAGTTATTTCTAGGAGTTGGACACATACCAAGTTTAGCTCAGTTCTGGGCATCTTTGAAATACCTATACAAACTTGTTCCTACATAGTAACTTGCAACTTTGAATGAAAATGTGTTTGCTTACAGCAACGTGCTATATGTTCTGAATGCCCGAATTGGGAATCTGTGTCAAAACTTTGTTAGGAATTATGTGATCCTTACTAGCTGGAAGTAAGGGAGATGGGGCATGAAGTTATTTCTAGGTGTTGGACACATACCAAGTTTAGCTCAGTTCTGGGCATCTTTGAAATACCTATACAAACTTGTTCCTACATAGTAACTTGCAACTTTCAATGAAAATGTGCGTGCTTACAGCAACGTGCTATATGTTCTGAATGCCCGAATTGGGAATCTGTGTCAAAACTTTGTTAGGAATTATGTGATCCTTACTAGCTGGAAGTAAGGGAGATGGGGCATGAAGTTCTTTCTAGGAGTTGGACACATACCAAGTTTAGCTCAGTTCTGGGCATCTTTGAAATACCTATACAAACTTGTTCCTACATAGCAACTTGCAACTTTGAATGAGAATGTGCTTGCTTACAGCAACGTGCTATATGTTCTGAATGCCCGAATTGGGAATCTGTGTCAAAACTTTGTTAGGAATTATGTGATCCTTACTAGCTGGAAGTAAGGGAGATGGGGCATGAAGTTATTTCTAGGAGTTGGACACATACCAAGTTTAGCTCAGTTCTGGGCATCTTTGAAATACCTATACAAACTTGTTCCTACATAGTAACTTGCAACTTTGAATGAAAATGTGCTTGCTTACAGCAACGTGCTATATGTTCTGAATGCCCGAATTGGGAATCTGTGTCAAAACTTTGTTAGGAATTATGTGATCCTTACTAGCTGGAAGTAAGGGAGATGGGGCATGAAGTTATTTCTAGAAGTTGGACACATACCAAGTTTAGCTCAGTTCTGGGCATCTTTGAAATACGTATACAAACTTGTTCCTACATAGTAACTTGCAACTTTGAATGAAAATGTGCTTGCTTACAGCAACGTGCTATATGTTCTGAATGCCCGAATTGGGAATCTGTGTCAAAACTTTGTTAGGAATTATGTGATCCTTACTAGCTGGAAGTAAGGGAGATGGGGCATGAAGTTATTTCTAGGAGTTGGACACATACCAAGTTTCGCTCAGTTCTGGGCATCTTTGAAATACCTATACAAACTTGTTCCTACATAGTAACTTGCAACTTTGAATGAGAATGTGCTTGCTTACAGCAACGTGCTATATGTTCTGAATGCCCGAATTGGGAATCTGTGTCAAAACTTTGTTAGGAATTATGTGATCCTTACTAGCTGGAAGTAAGGGAGATGGAGCATGAAGTTATTTCTAGGAGTTGGACACATACCAACTTTAGCTCAGTTCTGGGCATCTTTGAAATACCTATACAAACTTGTTCCTACATAATAACTTGCATCTTTGAATGAGAATCTGCTTGCTTACAGCAACGTGCTATATGTTCTGAATGCCCGAATTGGGAATCTGTGTCATAACTTTGTTAGGAATTATGTGATCCTTACTAGCTGGAAGTAAGGGAGATGGGGCATGAAGTTATTTCTAGGAGTTGGACACATACCAAGTTTAGCTCAGTTCTGGGCATCTTTGAAATACCTATACAAACTTGTTCCTACATAGTAACTTGCATCTTTGAATGAGAATGTGCTTGCTTACAGCAACGTGCTATATGTTCTGAATGCCCGAATTGGGAATCTGTGTCAAAACTTTGTTAGGAATTATGTGATCTTTACTAGCTGGAAGTAAGGGAGATGGGGCATGAAGATATTTCTTGGAGTTGGACACATACCAAGTTTAGCTCAGTTCTGGGCATCTTTGAAATACCTATACAAACTTGTTCCTACATAGTAACTTGCAACTTTGAATGAGAATGTGCTTGCTTGCAGCAACGTGCTATAAGTTCTGAATGCCCGAATAGGGAATCTGTGTCAAAACTTTGTTAGGAATTATGTGATCCTTACTAGCTGGAAGTAAGGGAGATGGAGCATGAAGTTATTTCTAGGAGTTGGACACATACCAACTTTAGCTCAGTTCTGGGCATCTTTGAAATACCTATACAAACTTGTTCCTACATAATAACTTGCATCTTTGAATGAGAATCTGCTTGCTTACAGCAACGTGCTATATATTCTGAATGCCCGAATTGGCAATCTGTGTCAAAACTTTGTTAGGAATTATGTGATCCTTACTAGCTGGAAGTAAGGGAGATGGGGCATGAAGTTATTTCTAGGAGTTGGACACATACCAAGTTTAGCTCAGTTCTGGGCATCTTTGAAATACCTATACAAACTTGTTCCTACATAGTAACTTGCAACTTTGAATGAGAATGTGCTTGCTTACAGCAACGTGCTATATGTTCTGAATGCCCGAATTGGGAATCTGTGTCAAAACTTTGTTAGGAATTATGTGATCCTTACTAGCTGGAAGTAAGGGAGATGGGGCATGAAGTTATTTCTAGTAGTTGGACACATACCAAGTTTAGCTCAGTTCTGGGCATCTTTGAAATACCTATACAAACTTGTTCCTACATAGTAACTTGCATCTTTGAATGAGAATCTGCTTGCTTACAGCAACGTGCTATATGTTCTGAATGCCCGAATTGGGAATCTGTGTCAAAACTTTGTTAGGAATTATGTGATCCTTACTAGCTGGAAGTAAGGGAGATGGGGCATGAAGTTATTTCTAGGAGTTGGACACATACCAAGTTTAGCTCAGTTCTGGGCATCTTTGAAATACCTATACAAACTTGTTCCTACATAGTAACTTGCAACTTTGAATGAGAATGTGCTTGCTTACAGCAACTTGCTATATGTTCTGAATGCCCGAATTGGGAATCTGTGTCAAATCTTTGTTAGGAATTATGTGATCCTTACTGGCTGGAAGTAAGGGAGATGGGGCATGAAGTTATTTCTAGGAGTTGGACACATACCAAGTTTAGCTCAGTTCTGGGCATCTTTGAAATACCTATACAAACTTGTTCCTACATAGTAACTTGCAACTTTGAATGAAAATGTGCTTGCTTACAGCAACGTGCTATATGTTCTGAATGCCCGATTTGGGAATCTGTGTCAAAACTTTGTTAGGAATTATGTGATCCTTACTAGCTGGAAGTAAGGGAGATGGGGCATGAAGTTATTTCTTGGAGTTGGAGACATACCGAGTTTAGCTCAGTTCTGGGCATCTTTGAAATACCTATACAAACTTGTTCCTACATAGTAACTTGCATCTTTGAATGAGAATGTGCTTGCTTACAGCAACGTGCTATATGTTCTGAATGCCCGAATTGGGAATCTGTGTCAAAACTTTGTTAGGAATTATGTGATCCTTACTAGCTGAAAGTAAGGGAGATGGGGCATGAAGTTATTACTATGAGTTGGACACATACCAAGTTTAGCTCAGTTCTGGGCATCTTTGAAATACCTATACAAACTTGTTCCTACATAGTAACTTGCAACTTTGAATGAGAATGTGCTTGCTTACAGCAACGTGCTATATGTTCTGAATGCCCGAATTGGGAATCTGTGTCAAAACTTTGTTAGGAATTATGTGATCCTTACTAGCAGGAAGTAAGGGAGATGGGGCATGAAGTTATTTCTTGGAGTTGGAGACATACCAAGTTTAGCTCAGTTCTGGGCATCTTTGAAATACCTATACAAACTTGTTCCTACATAGTAACTTGCAACTTTGAATGAGAATGTGCTTGCTTACAGCAACGTGCTATATGTTCTGAATGCCCGAATTGGGAATCTGTGTCAAAACTTTGTTAGGAATTATGTGATCCTTACTAGCAGGAAGTAAGGGAGATGGAGCATGAAGTTATTTCTAGGAGTTGGACACATACCAAGTTTAGCTCAGTTCTGGGCATCTTTGAAATACCTATACAAACTTGTTCCTACATAGTAACTTGCATCTTTGAATGAGAATCTGCTTGCTTACAGCAACGTGCTATATGTTCTGAATGCCCGAATTGGCAATCTGTGTCAAAACTTTGTTAGGAATTATGTGATCCTTACTAGCTGGAAGTAAGGGAGATGGGGCATGAAGTTATTTCTTGGAGTTGGAGACATACCAAGTTTAGCTCAGTTCTGGGCATCTTTGAAATACCTATACAACTTGTTCCTACCTAGTAACTTGCAACTTTGAATGAGAATGTGCTTGCTTGCAGCAACGTGCTATATGTTCTGAATGCCCGATTTGGGAATCTGTGTCAAAACTTTGTTAGGAATTATGTGATCCTTACTAGCTGGAAGTAAGGGAGATGGGGCATGAAGTTATTTCTAGGAGTTGGACACATACCAAGTTTAGCTCAGTTCTGGGCATCTTTGAAATACCTATACAAACTTGTTCCTACATAGTAACTTGCATCTTTGAATGAGAATCTGCTTGCTTACAGCAACGTGCTATATGTTCTGAATGCCCGAATTGGGAATCTGTGTCAAAACTTTGTTAGGAATTATGTGATCCTTACTAGCTGGAAGTAAGGGAGATGGGGCATGAAGTTATTTCTAGGAGTTGGACACATACCAAGTTTAGCTCAGTTCTGGGCATCTTTGAAATACCTATACAAACTTGTTCCTACATAGTAACTTGCAACTTTGAATGAAAATGTGCCTGCTTACAGCAACGTGCTATATGTTCTGAATGCCCGAATTGGGAATCTGTGTCAAAACTTTGTTAGGAATTATGTGATCCTTACTAGCTGGAAGTAAGGGAGATGGGGCATGAAGTTATTTCTAGGAGTTGGACACATACCAAGTTTAGCTCAGTTCTGGGCATCTTTGAAATACCTATACAAACTTGTTCCTACATAGTAACTTGCAACTTTGAATGAAAATGTGCCTGCTTACAGCAACGTGCTGTATGTTCTGAATGCCCGAATTGGGAATCTGTGTCAAAACTTTGTTAGGAATTATGTGATCCTTACTAGCTGGAAGTAAGGGAGATGGGGCATGAAGTTATTTTTAGGAGTTCGACACATACCAAGTTTAGCTCAGTTCTGGGCATCTTTGAAATACCTATACAAACTTGTTCCTGCATAGTAACTTGCAACTTTGAATGAAAATGTGCTTGCTTACAGCAACGTGCTATATGTTCTGAATGCCCGAATTGGGAATCTGTGTCAAAACTTTGTTAGGAATTATGTGATCCTTACTAGCTGGAAGTAAGGGAGATGGGGCATGAAGTTATTTCTAGGAGTTGGACACATACCAAGTTTAGCTCAGTTCTGGGCATCTTTGAAATACCTATACAAACTTGTTCCTACATAGTAACTTGCAACTTTGAATGAGAATGTGCTTGCTTACAGCAACGTGCTATATGTTCTGAATGAACGAATTGGGAATCTGTGTTAAAACTTTGTTAGGAATTATGTGATCCTTACTAGCTGGAAGTAAGGGAGATGGGGCATGAAGTTATTTCTTGGAGTTGGAGACATACCAAGTTTAGCTCAGTTCTGGGCATCTTTGAAATACCTATACAAACTTGTTCCTACATAGTAACTTGCAACTTTGAATGAGAATGTGCTTGCTTGCAGCAACGTGCTATATGTTCTGAATGCCCGAATTGGGAATCTGTGTCAAAACTTTGTTAGGAATTATGTGATCCTTACTAGCTGGAAGTAAGGGAGATGGAGCATGAAGTTATTTCTTGGAGTTGGACACATACCAAGTTTAGCTCAGTTCTGGGCATCTTTGAAATACCTATACAAACTTGTTCCTACCTAGTAACTTGCATCTTTGAATGAGAATGTGCTTGCTTGCAGCAACGTGCTATATGTTCTGAATGCCCGAATTGGCAATCTGTGTCAAAACTTTGTTAGGAATTATGTGATCCTTACTAGCTGGAAGTAAGGGAGATGGGGCATGAAGTTATTTCTAGTAGTTGGACACATACCAAGTTTAGCTCAGTTCTGGGCATCTTTGAAATACCTATACAAACTTGTTCCTACATAGTAACTTGCATCTTTGAATGAGAATCTGCTTGCTTACAGCAACGTGCTATATGTTCTGAATGCCCGAATTGGGAATCTGTGTCAAAACTTTGTTAGGAATTATGTGATCCTTACTAGCTGGAAGTAAGGGAGATGGGGCATGAAGTTATTTCTAGGAGTTGGACACATACCAAGTTTAGCTCAGTTCTGGGCATCTTTGAAATACCTATACAAACTTGTTCCTACATAGTAACTTGCAACTTTGAATGAGAATGTGCTTGCTTACAGCAACGTGCTATATGTTCTGAATGCCCGAATTGGGAATCTGTGTCAAATCTTTGTTAGGAATTATGTGATCCTTACTGGCTGGAAGTAAGGGAGATGGGGCATGAAGTTATTTCTAGGAGTTGGACACATACCAAGTTTAGCTCAGTTCTGGGCATCTTTGAAATACCTATACAAACTTGTTCCTACATAGTAACTTGCAACTTTGAATGAGAATGTGCTTGCTTACAGCAACGTGCTATATGTTCTGAATGCCCGAATTGGGAATCTGTGTCAAAACTTTGTTAGGAATTATGTGATCCTTACTAGCTGGAAGTAAGGGAGATGGGGCATGAAGTTATTTCTAGGAGTTGGAGACATACCGAGTTTAGCTCAGTTCTGGGCATCTTTGAAATACCTATACAAACTTGTTCCTACATAGTAACTTGCAACTTTGAATGAGAATGTGCTTGCTTACAGCAACGTGCTATATGTTCTGAATGCCCGAATTGGGAATCTGTGTCAAAACTTTGTTAGGAATTATGTGATCCTTACTAGCTGGAAGTAAGGGAGATGGGGCATGAAGTTATTTCTTGGAGTTGGAGACATACCGAGTTTAGCTCAGTTCTGGGCATCTTTGAAATACCTATACAAACTTGTTCCTACATAGTAACTTGCATCTTTGAATGAGAATGTGCTTGCTTACAGTAACGTGCTATATGTTCTGAATGCCCGAATTGGCAATCTGTGTCAAAACTTTGTTAGGAATTATGTGATCCTTACTAGCTGAAAGTAAGGGAGATGGAGCATGAAGTTATTTCTAGGAGTTGGACACATCCCAAGTTTAGCTCAGTTCTGGGCATCTTTGAAATACCTATACAAACTTGTTCCTACATAGTAACTTGCATCTTTGAATGAGAATCTGCTTGCTTACAGCAACGTGCTATATGTTCTGAATGCCCGAATTGGGAATCTGTGTCAAAACTTTGTTAGGAATTATGTGATCCTTACTAGCTGGAAGTAAGGGAGATGGGGCATGAAGTTATTTCTAGGAGTTGGACACATACCAAGTTTAGCTCAGTTCTGGGCATCTTTGAAATACCTATACAAACTTGTTCCTACATAGTAACTTGCAACTTTGAATGAAAATGTGCTTGCTTACAGCAACGTGCTATATGTTCTGAATGCCCGAATTGGGAATCTGTGTCAAAACTTTGTTAGGAATTATGTGATCCTTACAAGCTGGAGGTAAGGGAGATGGGGCATGAAGTTATTTCTAGGAGTTGGACACATACCAAGTTTAGCTCAGTTCTGGGCATCTTTGAAATACCTATACAAACTTGTTCCTACATAGTAACTTGCATCTTTGAATGAAAATGTGCTTGCTTACAGCAACGTGCTATATGTTCTGAATGCCCGAATTGGGAATCTGTGTCAAAACTTTGTTAGGAATTATGTGATCCTTACTAGCTGGAAGTAAGGGAGATGGGGCATGAAGTTATTTCTAGGAGTTGGACACATACCAAGTTTAGCTCAGTTCTGGGCATCTTTGAAATACCTATACAAACTTGTTCCTACATAGTAACTTGCATCTTTGAATGAGAATGTGCTTGCTTACAGCAACGTGCTATATGTTCTGAATGCCCGAATTGGGAATCTGTGTCAAATCTTTGTTAGGAATTATGTGATCCTTACTAGCAGGAAGTAAGGGAGATGGGGCATGAAGTTATTTCTAGGAGTTGGACACATACCAAGTTTAGCTCAGTTCTGGGCATCTTTGAAACACCTATACAAACTTGTTCCTACATAGTAACTTGCATCTTTGAATGAGAATGTGCTTGCTTACAGCAACGTGCTATATGTTCTGAATGCCCAAATTGGGAATCTGTGTCAAAACTTTGTTAGGAATTATGTGATCCTTACTAGCTGGAAGTAAGGGAGATGGGGCATGAAGTTATTTCTAGGAGTTGGACACATACCAAGTTTAGCTCAGTTCTGGGCATCTTTGAAATACCTATACAAACTTGTTCCTACATAGTAACTTGCAACTTTGAATGAGAATGTGCTTGCTTGCAGTAACGTGCTATATGTTCTGAATGCCCGAATTGGCAATCTGTGTCAAAACTTTGTTAGGAATTATGTGATTCTTACTAGCTGGAAGTAAGGGAGATGGGGCATGAAGTTATTTCTAGGAGTTGGACACATACCAAGTTTAGCTCAGTTCTGGGCATCTTTGAAATACCTATACAAACTTGTTCCTACCTAGTAACTTGCATCTTTGAATGAGAATCTGCTTGCTTACAGCAACGTGCTATATGTTCTGAATGCCCGAATTGGGAATCTGTGTCATAACTTTGTTAGGAATTATGTGATCCTTACTAGCTGGAAGTAAGGGAGATGGGGCATGAAGTTATTTCTAGGAGTTGGACACATACCAAGTTTAGCTCAGTTCTGGGCATCTTTGAAATACCTATACAAACTTGTTCCTACATAGTAACTTGCATCTTTGAATGAGAATGTGCTTGCTTACAGCAACGTGCTATATGTTCTGAATGCCCGAATTGGGAATCTGTGTCAAAACTTTGTTAGGAATTATGTGATCCTTACTAGCTGGAAGTAAGGGAGATGGGGCATGAAGATATTTCTTGGAGTTGGACACATACCAAGTTTAGCTCAGTTCTGGGCATCTTTGAAATACCTATACAAACTTGTTCCTACATAGTAACTTGCAACTTTGAATGAGAATGTGCTTGCTTGCAGCAACGTGCTATATGTTCTGAATGCCCGAATTGGGAATCTGTGTCAAAACTTTGTTAGGAATTATGTGATCCTTACTAGCTGGAAGTAAGGGAGATGGAGCATGAAGTTATTTCTAGGAGTTGGACACATACCAACTTTAGCTCAGTTCTGGGCATCTTTGAAATACCTATACAAACTTGTTCCTACCTAGTAACTTGCATCTTTGAATGAGAATCTGCTTGCTTACAGCAACGTGCTATATGTTCTGAATGCCCGAATTGGCAATCTGTGTCAAAACTTTGTTAGGAATTATGTGATCCTTACTAGCTGGAAGTAAGGGAGATGGGGCATGAAGTTATTTCTAGGAGTTGGACACATACCAAGTTTAGCTCAGTTCTGGGCATCTTTGAAATACCTATACAAACTTGTTCCTACATAGTAACTTGCATCTTTGAATGAGAATGTGCTTGCTTACAGCAACGTGCTATATGTTCTGAATGCCCGAATTGGGAATCTGTGTCAAAACTTTGTTAGGAATTATGTGATCCGTACTAGCTGGAAGTAAGGGAGATGGGGCATGAAGTTATTTCTAGGAGTTGGACACATACCAAGTTTAGCTCAGTTCTGGGCATCTTTGAAATACCTATACAAACTTGTTCCTACATAGTAACTTGCAACTTTGAATGAGAATGTGCTTGCTTGCAGCAACGTGCTATATGTTCTGAATGCCCGAATAGGGAATCTGTGTCAAAACTTTGTTAGGAATTATGTGATCCTTACTGGCTGGAAGTAAGGGAGATGGGGCATGAAGTTATTTCTAGGAGTTGGACACATACCAAGTTTAGCTCAGTTCTGGGCATCTTTGAAATACCTATACAAACTTGTTCCTACATAGTAACTTGCAACTTTGAATGAGAATGTGCTTGCTTACAGCAACGTGCTATATGTTCTGAATGCCCGAATAGGGAATCTGTGTCAAAACTTTGTTAGGAATTATGTGATCCTTACTGGCTGGAAGTAAGGGAGATGGGGCATGAAGTTATTTCTAGGAGTTGGACACATACCAAGTTTAGCTCAGTTCTGGGCATCTTTGAAATACCTATACAAACTTGTTCCTACATAGTAACTTGCATCTTTGAATGAGAATGTGCTTGCTTACAGCAACGTGCTATATGTTCTGAATGCCCGAATTGGGAATCTGTGTCAAATCTTTGTTAGGAATTATGTGATCCTTACTAGCAGGAAGTAAGGGAGATGGGGCATGAAGTTATTTCTAGGAGTTGGACACATACCAAGTTTAGCTCAGTTCTGGGCATCTTTGAAACACCTATACAAACTTGTTCCTACATAGTAACTTGCATCTTTGAATGAGAATGTGCTTGCTTACAGCAACGTGCTATATGTTCTGAATGCCCGAATTGGGAATCTGTGTCAAAACTTTGTTAGGAATTATGTGATCCTTACTAGCTGGAAGTAAGGGAGATGGGGCATGAAGTTATTTCTAGGAGTTGGACACATACCAAGTTTAGCTCAGTTCTGGGCATCTTTGAAATACCTATACAAACTTGTTCCTACATAGTAACTTGCAACTTTGAATGAGAATGTGCTTGCTTGCAGCAACGTGCTATATGTTCTGAATGCCCGAATTGGCAATCTGTGTCAAAACTTTGTTAGGAATTATGTGATCCTTACTAGCTGGAAGTAAGGGAGATGGGGCATGAAGTTATTTCTAGGAGTTGGACACATACCAAGTTTAGCTCAGTTCTGGGCATCTTTGAAATACCTATACAAACTTGTTCCTACCTAGTAACTTGCATCTTTGAATGAGAATCTGCTTGCTTACAGCAAGGTGCTATATGTTCTGAATGCCCGAATTGGGAATCTGTGTCATAACTTTGTTAGGAATTATGTGATCCTTACTAGCTGGAAGTAAGGGAGATGGGGCATGAAGTTATTTCTAGGAGTTGGACACATACCAAGTTTAGCTCAGTTCTGGGCATCTTTGAAAGACCTATACAAACTTGTTCCTACCTAGTAACTTGCATCTTTGAATGAGAATGTGCTTGCTTACAGCAACGTGCTATATGTTCTGAATGCCCGAATTGGGAATCTGTGTCAAAACTTTGTTAGGAATTATGTGATCCTTACTAGCTGGAAGTAAGGGAGATGGGGCATGAAGTTATTTCTAGGAGTTGGACACATACCAAGTTTAGCTCAGTTCTGGGCATCTTTGAAATACCTATACAAACTTGTTCCTACCTAGTAACTTGCATCTTTGAATGAGAATCTGCTTGCTTGCAGCAACGTGCTATATGTTCTGAATGCCCGAATAGGGAATCTGTGTCAAAACTTTGTTAGGAATTATGTGATCCTTACTAGCTGGAAGTAAGGGAGATGGGGCATGAAGTTATTTCTAGGAGTTGGACACATACCAAATTTAGCTCAGTTCTGGGCATCTTTGAAAGACCTATACAAACTTGTTCCTACCTAGTAACTTGCATCTTTGAATGAGAATGTGCTTGCTTACAGCAACGTGCTATATGTTCTGAATGCCCGAATTGGGAATCTGTGTCAAAACTTTGTTAGGAATTATGTGATCCTTACTAGCTGGAAGTAAGGGAGATGGGGCATGAAGTTATTTCTTGGAGTTGGACACATACCAAGTTTAGCTCAGTTCTGGGCATCTTTGAAATACCTATACAAACTTGTTCCTACATAGTAACTTGCAACTTTGAATGAGAATCTGCTTGCTTGCAGCAACGTGCTATATGTTCTGAATGCCCCAATTGGGAATCTGTGTCAAAACTTTGTTAGGAATTATGTGATCCTTACTAGCTGGAAGTAAGGGAGATGGGGCATGAAGTTATTTCTAGGAGTTGGACACATACCAAGTTTAGCTCAGTTCTGGGCATCTTTGAAATACCTATACAAACTTGTTCCTACATAGTAACTTGCATCTTTGAATGAGAATCTGCTTGCTTACAGCAACGTGCTATATGTTCTGAATGCCCGAATTGGGAATCTGTGTCATAACTTTGTTAGGAATTATGTGATCCTTACTAGCTGGAAGTAAGGGAGATGGGGCATGAAGTTATTTCTAGGAGTTGGACACATACCAAGTTTAGCTCAGTTCTGGGCATCTTTGAAATACCTATACAAACTTGTTCCTACATAGTAACTTGCATCTTTGAATGAGAATGTGCTTGCTTACAGCAACGTGCTATATGTTCTGAATGCCCGAATTGGGAATCTGTGTCAAAACTTTGTTAGGAATTATGTGATCCTTACTAGCTGGAAGTAAGGGAGATGGGGCATGAAGATATTTCTTGGAGTTGGACACATACCAAGTTTAGCTCAGTTCTGGGCATCTTTGAAATACCTATACAAACTTGTTCCTACATAGTAACTTGCAACTTTGAATGAGAATGTGCTTGCTTGCAGCAACGTGCTATATGTTCTGAATGCCCGAATTGGGAATCTGTGTCAAAACTTTGTTAGGAATTATGTGATCCTTACTAGCTGGAAGTAAGGGAGATGGAGCATGAAGTTATTTCTAGGAGTTGGACACATACCAACTTTAGCTCAGTTCTGGGCATCTTTGAAATACCTATACAAACTTGTTCCTACCTAGTAACTTGCATCTTTGAATGAGAATCTGCTTGCTTACAGCAACGTGCTATATGTTCTGAATGCCCGAATTGGCAATCTGTGTCAAAACTTTGTTAGGAATTATGTGATCCTTACTAGCTGGAAGTAAGGGAGATGGGGCATGAAGTTATTTCTAGGAGTTGGACACATACCAAGTTTAGCTCAGTTCTGGGCATCTTTGAAATACCTATACAAACTTGTTCCTACATAGTAACTTGCATCTTTGAATGAGAATGTGCTTGCTTACAGCAACGTGCTATATGTTCTGAATGCCCGAATTGGGAATCTGTGTCAAAACTTTGTTAGGAATTATGTGATCCTTACTAGCTGGAAGTAAGGGAGATGGGGCATGAAGTTATTTATGGAGTTGGACACATACCAAGTGTAGCTCAGTTCTGGGCATCTTGGAAATACCTATACAAACTTGTTCCTACATAGTAACTTGCATCTTTGAATGAGAATGTGCTTGCTTACAGCAACGTGCTATATATTCTGAATGCCCGAATAGGGAATCTGTGTCAAAACTTTGTTAGGAATTATGTGATCCTTACTAGCTGGAAGTAAGGGAGATGGGGCATGAAGTTATTTCTAGGAGTTGGACACATACAAAGTTTAGCTCAGTTCTGGGCATCTTTGAAATACCTATACAAACTTGTTCCTACATAGTAACTTGCAACTTTGAATGAGAATGTGCTTGCTTGCAGCAACGTGCTATATGTTCTGAATGCCCGAATAGGGAATCTGTGTCAAAACTTTGTTAGGAATTATGTGATCCTTACTAGCAGGAAGTAAGGGAGATGGGGCATGAAGTTATTTCTAGGAGTTGGACACATACCAAGTTTAGCTCAGTTCTGGGCATCTTTGAAACACCTATACAAACTTGTTCCTACATAGTAACTTGCATCTTTGAATGAGAATGTGCTTGCTTACAGCAACGTGCTATATGTTCTGAATGCCCGAATTGGGAATCTGTGTCAAAACTTTGTTAGGAATTATGTGATCCTTACTAGCTGGAAGTAAGGGAGATGGGGCATGAAGTTATTTCTAGGAGTTGGACACATACCAAGTTTAGCTCAGTTCTGGGCATCTTTGAAATACCTATACAAACTTGTTCCTACATAGTAACTTGCAACTTTGAATGAGAATGTGCTTGCTTGCAGCAACGTGCTATATGTTCTGAATGCCCGAATTGGCAATCTGTGTCAAAACTTTGTTAGGAATTATGTGATCCTTACTAGCTGGAAGTAAGGGAGATGGGGCATGAAGTTATTTCTAGGAGTTGGACACATACCAAGTTTAGCTCAGTTCTGGGCATCTTTGAAATACCTATACAAACTTGTTCCTACCTAGTAACTTGCATCTTTGAATGAGAATCTGCTTGCTTACAGCAAGGTGCTATATGTTCTGAATGCCCGAATTGGGAATCTGTGTCATAACTTTGTTAGGAATTATGTGATCCTTACTAGCTGGAAGTAAGGGAGATGGGGCATGAAGTTATTTCTAGGAGTTGGACACATACCAAGTTTAGCTCAGTTCTGGGCATCTTTGAAATACCTATACAAACTTGTTCCTACCTAGTAACTTGCATCTTTGAATGAGAATGTGCTTGCTTACAGCAACGTGCTATATGTTCTGAATGCCCGAATTGGGAATCTGTGTCAAAACTTTGTTAGGAATTATGTGATCCTTACTAGCTGGAAGTAAGGGAGATGGGGCATGAAGTTATTTCTTGGAGTTGGACACATACCAAGTTTAGCTCAGTTCTGGGCATCTTTGAAATACCTATACAAACTTGTTCCTACATAGTAACTTGCAACTTTGAATGAGAATCTGCTTGCTTGCAGCAACGTGCTATATGTTCTGAATGCCCGAATTGGGAATCTGTGTCAAAACTTTGTTAGGAATTATGTGATCCTTACTAGCTGGAAGTAAGGGAGATGGGGCATGAAGTTATTTCTAGGAGTTGGACACATACCAAGTTTAGCTCAGTTCTGGGCATCTTTGAAATACCTATACAAACTTGTTCCTACATAGTAACTTGCATCTTTGAATGAGAATCTGCTTGCTTACAGCAACGTGCTATATGTTCTGAATGCCCGAATTGGGAATCTGTGTCATAACTTTGTTAGGAATTATGTGATCCTTACTAGCTTGAAGTAAGGGAGATGGGGCATGAAGTTATTTCTAGGAGTTGGACACATACCAAGTTTAGCTCAGTTCTGGGCATCTTTGAAATACCTATACAAACTTGTTCCTACATAGTAACTTGCATCTTTGAATGAGAATGTGCTTGCTTACAGCAACGTGCTATATGTTCTGAATGCCCGAATTGGGAATCTGTGTCAAAACTTTGTTAGGAATTATGTGATCCTTACTAGCTGGAAGTAAGGGAGATGGAGCATGAAGTTATTTCTAGGAGTTGGACACATACCAAGTTTAGCTCAGTTCTGGGCATCTTTGAAATACCTATACAAACTTGTTCCTACATAGTAACTTGCATCTTTGAATGAGAATCTGGTTGCTTACAGCAACGTGCTATATGTTCTGAATGCCCGAATTGGGAATCTGTGTCAAAACTTTGTTAGGAATTATGTGATCCTTACTAGCTGGAAGTAAGGGAGATGGGGCATGAAGTTATTTCTAGGAGTTTGACACATACCAAGTTTAGCTCAGTTCTGGGCATCATTGAAATACCTATACAAACTTGTTCCTACATAGTAACTTGCAACTTTGAATGAAAATGTGCTTGCTTACAGCAACGTGCTATATGTTCTGAATGCCCGAATTGGGAATCTGTGTCAAAACTTTGTTAGGAATTATATGATCCTTACTAGCTGGAAGTAAGGGAGATGGGGCATGAAGTTATTTCTTGGAGTTGGAGACATACCAAGTTTAGCTCAGTTCTGGGCATCTTTGAAATACTTAAACAAACTTGTTCCTACATAGTAACTTGCAACTTTGAATGAAAATGTGCTTGCTTACAGCAACGTGCTATATGTTCTGAATGCCCGAATTGGGAATCTGTGTCAAAACTTTGTTAGGAATTATGTGATCCTTACTAGCTGGAAGTAAGGGAGATGGGGCATGAAGTTATTTCTAGGAGTTGGACACATACCAAGTTTAGCTCAGTTCTGGGCATCTTTGAATTACCTATACAAACTTGTTCCTACATAGTAAATTGCATCTTTGAATGAGAATGTGCTTGCTTACAGCAACGTGCTATATGTTCTGAATGCCCAAATTGGCAATCTGTGTCAAAACTTTGTTAGGAATTATGTGATCCTTACTAGCTGGAAGTAAGGGAGATGGGGCATGAAGTTATTTCTAGGAGTTGGACACATACCAAGTTTAGCTCAGTTCTGGGCATCTTTGAAATACCTATACAAACTTGTTCCTACCTAGTAACTTGCATCTTTGAATGAGAATGTGCTTGCTTACAGCAACGTGCTATATGTTCTGAATGCCCGAATTGGGAATCTGTGTCAAATCTTTGTTAGTAATTATGTGATCCTTACTAGCTGGAAGTAAGCGAGATGGGGCATGAAGTTATTTCTAGGAGTTGGACACATACCAAGTTTAGCTCAGTTCTGGTCATCTTTGAAATACCTATACAAACTTGTTCCTACATAGTAACTTGCATCTTTGAATGAGAATGTGCTTGCTTACAGCAACGTGCTATATGTTCTGAATGCCCGAATTGGGAATCTGTGTCAAAACTTTGTTAGGAATTATGTGATCCTTACTAGCTGGAAGTAAGGGAGATGGGGCATGAAGTTATTTCTAGGAGTTGGACACATACCAAGTTTAGCTCAGTTCTGGTCATCTTTGAAATACCTATACAAACTTGTTCCTACATAGTAACTTGCATCTTTGAATGAGAATGTGCTTGCTTACAGCAACGTGCTATATATTCTGAATGCCCGAATAGGGAATCTGTGTCAAAACTTTGTTAGGAATTATGTGATCCTTACTAGCTGGAAGTAAGGGAGATGGGGCATGAAGTTATTTCTAGGAGTTGGACACATACCAAGTTTAGCTCAGTTCTGGGCATCTTTGAAATACCTATACAAACTTGTTCCTACATAGTAACTTGCATCTTTGAATGAGAATGTGCTTGCTTACAGCAACGTGCTATATGTTCTGAATGCCCGAATAGGGAATCTGTGTCAAAACTTTGTTAGGAATTATGTGATCCTTACTAGCTGGAAGTAAGGGAGAAGGGGCATGAAGTTATTTCTAGGAGTTGGACACATACCAAGTTTAGCTCAGTTCTGGGCATCTTTGAAATACCTATACAAACTTGTTCCTACATAGTAACTTGCAACTTTGAATGAGAATGTGCTTGCTTACAGCAACGTGCTATATGTTCTGAATGCCCGAATAGGGAATCTGTGTCAAAACTTTGTTAGGAATTATGTGATCCTTACTAGCTGGAAGTAAGGGAGATGGGGCATGAAGTTATTTCTAGGAGTTGGACACATACCAAGTTTAGCTCAGTTCTGGGCATCTTTGAAATACCTATACAAACTTGTTCCTACATAGTAACTTGCATCTTTGAATGAGAATCTGCTTGCTTACAGCAACGTGCTACATGTTCTGAATGCCCGAATAGGGAATCTGTGTCAAAACTTTGTTAGGAATTATGTGATCCTTACTAGCTGGAAGAAAGGGAGATGGGGCATGAAGTTATTTCTAGGAGTTGGACACATACCAAGTTTAGCTCAGTTCTGGGCATCTTTGAAATACCTATACAAACTTGTTCCTACATAGTAACTTGCAACTTTGAATGAGAATGTGCTTGCTTACAGCAACGTGCTATATGTTCTGAATGCCCGAATAGGGAATCTGTGTCAAAACTTTGTTAGGAATTATGTGATCCTTACTAGCTGGAAGTAAGGGAGATGGGGCATGAAGTTATTTCTAGGAGTTGGACACATACCAAGTTTAGCTCAGTTCTGGGCATCTTTGAAATACCTATACAAACTTGTTCCTACATAGTAACTTGCAACTTTGAATGAGAATGTGCTTGCTTACAGCAACGTGCTATATGTTCTGAATGCCCGAATAGGGAATCTGTGTCAAAACTTTGTTAGGAATTATGTGATCCTTACTAGCTGGAAGTAAGGGAGATGGGGCATGAAGTTATTTCTAGGAGTTGGACACATACCAAGTTTAGCTCAGTTCTGGGCATCTTTGAAATACCTATACAAACTTGTTCCTACAGAGTAACTTGCAACTTTGAATGAGAATGTGCTTGCTTACAGCAACGTGCTATATGTTCTGAATGCCCGAATTGGGAATCAGTGTCAAAACTTTGTTAGGAATTATGTGATCCTTACTAGCTGGAAGTAAGGGAGATGGGGCATGAAGTTATTTCTAGGAGTTGGACACATACCAAGTTTAGCTCAGTTCTGGGCATCTTTGAAATACCTATACAAACTTGTTCCTACAGAGTAACTTGCAACTTTGAATGAGAATGTGCTTGCTTACAGCAACGTGCTATATGTTCTGAATGCCCGAATTGGGAATCTGTGTCAAAACTTTCTTAGGAATTATGTGATCCTTACTAGCTGGAAGTAAGGGAGATGGGGCATGAAGTTATTTCTAGGAGTTGGACACATACCAAGTTTAGCTCAGTTCTGGGCATCTTTGAAATACCTATACAAACTTGTTCCTACATAGTAACTTGCAACTTTGAATGAGAATGTGCTTGCTTGCAGCAACGTGCTATATGTTCTGAATGCCCGAATAGGGAATCTGTGTCAAAACTTTGTTAGGAATTATGTGATCCTTACTAGCTGGAAGTAAGGGAGATGGGGCATGAAGTTATTTCTAGGAGTTGGACACATACCAAGTTTAGCTCAGTCCTGGCATCTTTGAAATACCTATACAAACTTGTTCCTACATAGTAACTTGCAACTTTGAATGAGAATGTGCTTGCTTGCAGCAACGTGCTATATGTTCTGAATGCCCGAATAGGGAATCTGTGTCAAAACTTTGTTAGGAATTATGTGATCCTTACTAGCTGGAAGTAAGGGAGATGGGGGATGAAGTTATTTCTAGGAGTTGGACACATACCAAGTTTAGCTCAGTTCTGGGCATCTTTGAAATACCTATACAAACTTGTTCCTACATAGTAACTTGCAACTTTGAATGAGAATGTGCTTGCTTGCAGCAACGTGCTATATGTTCTGAATGCCCGAATAGGGAATCTGTGTCAAAACTTTGTTAGGAATTATGTGATCCTTACTAGCTGGAAGTAAGGGAGATGGGGCATGAAGTTATTTCTAGGAGTTGGACACATACCAAGTTTAGCTCAGTTCTGGGCATCTTTGAAATACCTATACAAACTTGTTCCTACATAGTAACTTGCATCTTTGAATGAGAATGTGCTTGCTTACAGCAACGTGCTATATGTTCTGAATGCCCGAATTGGGAATCTGTGTCAAAACTTTGTTAGGAATTATGTGATCCTTACTAGCTGGAAGTAAGGGAGATGGGGCATGAAGTTATTTCTAGGAGTTGGACACATACCAAGTTTAGCTCAGTTCTGGGCATCTTTGAAATACCTATACAAACTTGTTCCTACATAGTAACTTGCAACTTTGAATGAGAATGTGCTTGCTTACAGCAACGTGCTATATGTTCTGAATGCCCGAATTGGGAATCTGTGTCAAAACTTTGTTAAGAATTATGTGATCCTTACTGGCTGGAAGTAAGGGAGATGGGGCATGAAGTTATTTCTAGGAGTTGGACACATACCAAGTTTAGCTCAGTTCTGGGCATCTTTGAAATACCTATACAAACTTGTTCCTACATAGTAACTTGCAACTTTGAATGAAAATGTGCTTGCTTACAGCAACGTGCTATATGTTCTGAATGCCCGAATTGGGAATCTGTGTCAAAACTTTGTTAGGAATTATGTGATCCTTACTAGCTGGAAGTAAGGGAGATGGGGCATGAAGTTATTTCTAGGAGTTGGAGACATACCGAGTTTAGCTCAGTTCTGGGCATCTTTGAAATACCTATACAAACTTGTTCCTACATAGTAACTTGCAACTTTGAATGAGAATGTGCTTGCTTACAGCAACGTGCTATATGTTCTGAATGCCCGAATTGGGAATCTGTGTCAAAACTTTGTTAGGAATTATGTGATCCTTACTAGCTGGAAGTAAGGGAGATGGGGCATGAAGTTATTTCTTGGAGTTGGAGACATACCGAGTTTAGCTCAGTTCTGGGCATCTTTGAAATACCTATACAAACTTGTTCCTACATAGTAACTTGCATCTTTGAATGAGAATGTGCTTGCTTACAGTAACGTGCTATATGTTCTGAATGCCCGAATTGGCAATCTGTGTCAAAACTTTGTTAGGAATTATGTGATCCTTACTAGCTGGAAGTAAGGGAGATGGGGCATGAAGTTATTTCTAGGAGTTGGACACATACCGAGTTTAGCTCAGTTCTGGGCATCTTTGAAATACCTATACAAACTTGTTCCTACATCGTAACTTGCATCTTTGAATGAGAATCTGCTTGCTTACAGCAACGTGCTATATGTTCTGAATGCCCGAATTGGGAATCTGTGTCAAAACTTTGTTAGGAATTATGTGATCCTTACTAGCTGGAAGTAAGGGAGATGGGGCATGAAGTTATTTCTAGGAGTTGGACACATACCAAGTTTAGCTCAGTTCTGGGCATCTTTGAAATACCTATACAAACTTGTTCCTACATAGTAACTTGCATCTTTGAATGAGAATGTGCTTGCTTACAGCAACGTGCTATATGTTCTGAATGCCCGAATTGGCAATCTGTGTCAAAACTTTGTTAGGAATTATGTGATCCTTACTAGCTGGAAGTAAGGGAGAAGGGGCATGAAGTTATTTCTAGGAGTTGGACACATACCAAGTTTAGCTCAGTTCTGGGCATCTTTGAAATACCTATACAAACTTGTTCCTACATAGTAACTTGCATCTTTGAATGAGAATGTGCTTGCTTACAGCAACGTGCTATATGTTCTGAATGCCCGAATTGGCAATCTGTGTCAAAACTTTGTTAGGAATTATGTGATCCTTACTAGCTGGAAGAAAGGGAGATGGGGCATGAAGTTATTTCTAGGAGTTGGACACATACCAAGTTTAGCTCAGTTCTGGGCATCTTTGAAATACCTATAAAACTTGTTCCTACATAGTAACTTGCATCTTTGAATGAGAATGTGCTTGCTTACAGCAACGTGCTATATTCTGAATGCCCGAATTGGGAATCTGTGTCAAATCTTTGTTAGGAATTATGTGATCCTTACTAGCTGGAAGTAAGGGAGATGGGGCATGAAGATATTTCTTGGAGTTGGACACATACCAAGTTTAGCTCAGTTCTGGGCATCTTTGAAATACCTATACAAACTTGTTCCTACATAGTAACTTGCAACTTTAAATGAGAATGTGCTTGCTTGCAGCAACGTGCTATATGTTCTGAATGCCCGAATTGGGAATCTGTGTCAAAACTTTGTTAGGAATTATGTGATCCTTACTAGCTGGAAGTAAGGGAGATGGGGCATGAAGTTATTTCTAGGAGTTGGACACATACCAAGTTTTGCTCAGTTCTGGGCATCTTTGAAATACCTATACAAACTTGTTCCTACATAGTAACTTGCAACTTTGAATGAGAATGTGCTTGCTTACAGCAACGTGCTATATGTTCTGAATGCCCGAATTGGGAATCTGTGTCAAAACTTTGTTAGGAATTATGTGATCCTTACTAGCTGGAAGTAAGGGAGATGGGGCATGAAGTTATTTCTAGGAGTTGGACACATACCAAGTTTTGCTCAGTTCTGGGCATCTTTGAAATACCTATACAAACTTGTTCCTACATAGTAACTTGCAACTTTGAATGAGAATGTGCTTGCTTACAGCAACGTGCTATATGTTCTGAATGCCCGAATTGGGAATCTGTGTCAAAACTTTGTTAGGAATTATGTGATCCTTACTAGCTGGAAGTAAGGGAGATGGGGCATGAAGTTATTTCTAGGAGCTGGACACATACCAAGTTTAGCGCAGTTCTGGGCATCTTTGAAATACCTATACAAACTTGTTCCTACATAGTAACTTGCATCTTTGAATGAGAATCTGCTTGCTTACAGCAACGTGCTATATGTTCTGAATGCCCGAATTGGGAATCTGTGTCAAAACTTTGTTAGGAATTATGTGATCCTTACTAGCTGGAAGTAAGGGAGATGGGGCATGAAGTTATTTCTAGGAGTTGGACACATACCAAGTTTAGCTCAGTTCTGGGCATCTTTGAAATACCTATACAAACTTGTTCCTACATAGTAACTTGCATCTTTGAATGAGAATGTGCTTGCTTACAGCAACGCGCTATATGTTCTGAATGCCCGAATTGGGAATCTGTGTCAAAACTTTCTTAGGAATTATGTGATCCTTACTAGCTGGAAGTAAGGGAGATGGGGCATGAAGTTATTTCTAGGAGTTGGACACATACCAAGTTTAGCTCAGTTCTGGGCATCTTTGAAATACCTATACAAACTTGTTCCTACATAGTAACTTGCAACTTTGAATGAGAATGTGCTTGCTTACAGCAACGTGCTATATGTTCTGAATGCCCGAATTGGGAATCTGTGTCAAAACTTTGTTAGGAATTATGTGATCCTTACTAGCTTGAAGTAAGGGAGATGGGGCATGAAGTTTTTTCTAGGAGTTGGACACATACCAAGTTTAGCTCAGTTCTGGGCATCTTTGAAATACTTATACAAACTTGTTCCTACATAGTAACTTGCCACTTTGAATGAGAATGTGCTTGCTTACAGCAACGTGCTATATGTTCTGAATGCCCGAATTGGGAATCTGTGTCAAAACTTTGTTAGGAATTATGTGATCCTTACTAGCTGGAAGTAAGGGAGATGGGGCATGAAGTTATTTCTTGGAGTTGGAGACATACCAAGTTTAGCTCAGTTCTCGCCATCTTTGAAATACCTAATCAAACTTGTTCCTACATAGTAACTTGCAACTTTGAATGAGAATGTGCTTGCTTGCAGCAACGTGCTATATGTTCTGAAAGCCCGAATTCGGAATCTGTGTCAAAACTTTGTTAGGAATTATGTGATCCTTACTAGCTGGAAGTAAGGGAGATGGAGCATGAAGTTATTTCTAGGAGTTGGACACATACCAACTTTAGCTCAGTTCTGGGCATCTTTGAAATACCTATACAAACTTGTTCCTACCTAGTAACTTGCATCTTTGAATGAGAATGTGCTTGCTTACAGCAACGTGCTATATGTTCTGAATGCCCGAATTGGGAATCTGTGTCAAAACTTTGTTAGGATTTATGTGATCCTTACTAGCTGGAAGTAAGGGAGATGGGGCATGAAGTTATTTCTAGGAGTTGGACACATACCAAGTTTAGCTCAGTTCTGGGCATCTTTGAAATACATATACAAACTTGTTCCTACATAGTAACTTGCATCTTTGAATGAGAATCTGCTTGCTTACAGTAACGTGCTATATGTTCTGAATGCCCGAATTGGGAATCTGTGTCAAAACTTTGTTAGGATTTATGTGATCCTTACTAGCTGGAAGTAAGGGAGATGGGGCATGAAGTTATTTCTAGGAGTTGGACACATACCAAGTTTAGCTCAGTTCTGGGCATCTTTGAAATACCTATACAAACTTGTTCCTACATAGTAACTTGCAACTTTGAATGAAAATGTGCTTGCTTACAGCAACGTGCTATATGTTCTGAATGCCCGAATTGGGAATCTGTGTCAAAACTTTGTTAGGAATTATGTGATCCTTACTAGCTGGAAGTAAGGGAGATGGGGCATGAAGTTATTTCTAGGAGTTGGACACATACCAAGTTTAGCTCAGTTCTGGGCATCTTTGAAATACCTATACAAACTTGTTCCTACATAGTAACTTGCAACTTTGAATGAGAATGTGCTTGCTTACAGCAACGTGCTATATGTTCTGAATGCCCGAATTGGGAATCTGTGTCAAAACTTTGTTAGGAATTATGTGATCCTTACTAGCTGGAAGTAAGGGAGATGGGGCATGAAGTTATTTCTAGGAGTTGGACACATACCAAGTTTAGCTCAGTTCTGGGCATCTTTGAAATACCTATACAAACTTGTTCCTACATAGTAACTTGCAACTTTGAATGAGAATGTGCTTGCTTACAGCAACGTGCTATATGTTCTGAATGCCCGAATTGGCAATCTGTGTCAAAACTTTGTTAGGAATTATGTGATCCTTACTAGCTGGAAGTAAGGGAGATGGGGCATGAAGTTATTTCTAGGAGTTGGACACATACCAAGTTTAGCTCAGTTCTGGGCATCTTTGAAATACCTATACAAACTTGTTCCTACATAGTAACTTGCAACTTTGAATGAGAATCTGCTTGCTTACAGCAACGTGCTATATGTTCTGAATGCCCGAATTGGGAATCTGTGTCAAAACTTTGTTAGGAATTATGTGATCCTTACTAGCTGGAAGTAAGGGAGATGGGGCATGAAGTTATTTCTAGGAGTTGGACACATACAAAGTTTAGCTCAGTTCTGGGCATCTTTGAAATACCTATACAAACTTGTTCCTACATAGTAACTTGCAACTTTGAATGAGAATCTGCTTGCTTACAGCAACGTGCTATATGTTCTGAATGCCCGAATTGGGAATCTGTGTCAAAACTTTGTTAGGAATTATGTGATCCTTACTAGCTGGAAGTAAGGGAGATGGGGCATGAAGTTATTTCTAGGAGTTGGACACATACCAAGTTTAGCTCAGTTCTGGGCATCTTTGAAATACCTATACAAACTTGTTCCTACATAGTAACTTGCAACGTTGAATGAGAATGTGCTTGCTTGCAGCAACGTGCTATATGTTCTGAATGCCCGAATTGGCAATCTGTGTCAAAACTTTGTTAGGAATTATGTGATCCTTACTAGCTGGAAGTAAGGGAGATGGGGCATGAAGTTATTTCTAGGAGTTGGACACATACCAAGTTTAGCTCAGTTCTGAGCATCTTTGAAATACCTATACAAACTTGTTCCTACCTAGTAACTTGCATCTTTGAATGAGAATCTGCTTGCTTACAGCAACGTGCTATATGTTCTGAATGCCCGAATTGGGAATCTGTGTCATAACTTTGTTAGGAATTATGTGATCCTTACTAGCTGGAAGTAAGGGAGATGGGGCATGAAGTTATTTCTAGGAGTTGGACACATACCAAGTTTAGCTCAGTTCTGGGCATCTTTGAAATACCTATACAAACTTGTTCCTACCTAGTAACTTGCATCTTTGAATGAGAATGTGCTTGCTTACAGCAACGTGCTATATGTTCTGAATGCCCGAATTGGGAATCTGTGTCAAAACTTTGTTAGGAATTATGTGTTCCTTACTAGCTGGAAGTAAGGGAGATGGGGCATGAAGTTATTTCTTGGAGTTGGACACATACCAAGTTTAGCTCAGTTCTGGGCATCTTTGAAATACCTATACAAACTTGTTCCTACATAGTAACTTGCAACTTTGAATGAGAATCTGCTTGCTTGCAGCAACGTGCTATATGTTCTGAATGCCCGAATTGGGAATCTGTGTCAAAACATTGTTAGGAATTATGTGATCCTTACTAGCTGGAAGTAAGGGAGATGGGGCATGAAGTTATTTCTAGGAGTTGGACACATACCAAGTTTAGCTCAGTTCTGGGCATCTTTGAAATACCTATACAAACTTGTTCCTACATAGTAACTTGCATCTTTGAATGAGAATCTGCTTGCTTACAGCAACGTGCTATATGTTCTGAATGCCCGAATTGGGAATCTGTGTCATAACTTTGTTAGGAATTATGTGATCCTTACTAGCTGGAAGTAAGGGAGATGGGGCATGAAGTTATTTCTAGGAGTTGGACACATACCAAGTTTAGCTCAGTTCTGGGCATCTTTGAAATACCTATACAAACTTGTTCCTACATAGTAACTTGCATCTTTGAATGAGAATGTGCTTGCTTACAGCAACGTGCTATATGTTCTGAATGCCCGAATTGGGAATCTGTGTCAAAACTTTGTTAGGAATTTTGTGATCCTTACTAGCTGGAAGTAAGGGAGATGGGGCATGAAGATATTTCTTGGAGTTGGACACATACCAAGTTTAGCTCAGTTCTGGGCATCTTTGAAATACCTATACAAACTTGTTCCAACATAGTAACTTGCAACTTTGAATGAGATTGTGCTTGCTTGCAGCAATGTGCTATATGTTCTGAATGCCCGAATTGGGAATCTGTGTCAAAACTTTGTTAGGAATTATGTGATCCTTACTAGCTGGAAGTAAGGGAGATGGAGCATGAAGTTATTTCTAGGAGTTGGACACATACCAAGTTTAGCTCAGTTCTGGGCATCTTTGAAATACCTATACAAACTTGTTCCTACATAGTAACTTGCAACTTTGAATGAGAATGTGCTTGCTTACAGCAACGTGCTATATGTTCTGAATGCCCGAATTGGGAATCTGTGTCAAAACTTTGTTAGGAATTATGTGATCCTTACTAGCTGGAAGTAAGGGAGATGGGGCATGAAGTTATTTCTAGGAGTTGGACACATACCAAGTTTAGCTCAGTTCTGGGCATCTTTGAAATACCTATACAAACTTGTTCCTACATAGTAACTTGCATCTTTGAATGAGAATCTGCTTGCTTACAGCAGCGTTCTATATGTTCTGAATGCCCGAATTGGGAATCTGTGTCAAAACTTTGTTAGGAATTATGTGATCCTTACTAGCTGGAAGTAAGGGAGATGGGGCATGAAGTTATTTCTAGGAGTTGGACACATACCAAGTTTAGCTCAGTTCTGGGCATCTTTGAAATACCTATACAAACTTGTTCCTACATAGTAACTTGCATCTTTGAATGAGAATCTGCTTGCTTACAGCAACGCGCTATATGTTCTGAATGCCTGAATTGGGAATCTGTGTCAAAACTTTGTTAGGAATTATGTGATCCTTACTAGCTGGAAGTAAGGGAGATGGGGCATGAAGTTATTTCTAGGAGTTGGACACATACCAAGTTTAGCTCAGTTCTGGGCATCTTTGAAATACCTATACAAACTTGTTCCTACATAGTAACTTGCATCTTTGAATGAGAATGTGCTTGCTTACAGCAACGCGCTATATGTTCTGAATGCCCGAATTGGGAATCTGTGTCAAAACTTTGTTAGGAATTATGTGATCCTTACTAGCTGGAAGTAAGGGAGATGGGGCATGAAGTTATTTCTAGGAGTTGGACACATACCAAGTTTAGCTCAGTTCTGGGCATCTTTGAAATACCTATACAAATTTGTTCCTACATAGTAACTTGCAACTTTGAATGAGAATGTGCTTGCTTACAGCAACGTGCTATATGTTCTGAATGCCCGAATTGGGAATCTGTGTCAAAACTTTGTTAGGAATTATGTGATCCTTACTAGCTGGAAGTAAGGTGGATGGGGCATGAAGTTATTTCTTGGAGTTGGAGACATACCAAGTTTAGCTCAGTTCTGGGCATCTTTGAAATACCTATACAAACTTGTTCCTACATAGTAACTTGCAACTTTGAATGAGAATGTGCTTGCTTGCAGCAACGTTCTATATGTTCTGAATGCCCGATTTGGGAATCTGTGTCAAAACTTTGTTAGGAACTATGTGATCCTTACTAGCTGGAAGTAAGGGAGATGGAGCATGAAGTTATTTCTAGGAGTTTTACACATACCAAGTTTAGCTCAGTTCTGGGCATCTTTGAAAGACCTATACAAACTTGTTCCTACATAGTAACTTGCATCTTTGAATGAGAATCTGCTTGCTTACAGCAACGTGCTATATGTTCTGAATGCCCGAATTGGCAATCTGTGTCAAAACTTTGTTAGGAATTATGTGATCCTTACTAGCTGGAAGTAAGGGAGATGGGGCATGAAGTTATTTCTAGGAGTTGGACACATACCAAGTTTAGCTCAGTTCTGGGCATCTTTGAAATACCTATACAAACTTGTTCCTACATAGTAACTTGCCACTTTGAATGAGAATGTGCTTGCTTACAGCAACGTGCTATATGTTCTGAATACCCGAATTGGGAATCTGTGACAAAACTTTGTTAGGAATTATGTGATCCTTACTAGCTGGAAGTAAGGGAGATGGGGCATGAAGTTATTTCTAGGAGTTGGACACATACCAAGTTTAGCTCAGTTCTGGGCATCTTTGAAATACCTATACAAACTTGTTCCTACATAGTAACTTGCAACTTTGAATGAGAATGTGCTTGCTTACAGCAACGTGCTATATGTTCTGAATGCCCGAATTGGGAATCTGTGTCAAAACTTTGTTAGGAATTATGTGATCCTTACTAGCTGGAAGTAAGGGAGATGGGGCATGAAGTTATTTCTAGGAGTTGGACACATACCAAGTTTAGCTCAGTTCTGGGCATCTTTGAAATACCTATACAAACTTGTTCCTACATAGTAACTTGCATCTTTGAATGAGAATGTGCTTGCTTACAGCAACGTGCTATATGTTCTGAATGCCCGAATTGGGAATCTGTGTCAAAACTTTGTTAGGAATTATGTGATCCTTACTAGCTGGAAGTAAGGGAGATGGGGCATGAAGTTATTTCTAGGAGTTGGACACATACCAAGTTTAGCTCAGGTTTGGGCATCTTTGAAATACCTATACAAACTTGTTCCTACATAGTAACTTGCAACTTTGAATGAGAATGTGCTTGCTTACAGCAATGTGCTATATGTTCTGAATGCCCGAATTGGGAATCTGTGTCAAAACTTTGTTAGGAATTATGTGATCCTTACTAGCTGGAAGTAAGGGAGATGGGGCATGAAGTTATTTCTTGGAGTTGGACACATACCAAGTTTAGCTCAGTTCTGGGCATCTTTGAAATACCTATACAAACTTGTTCCTACATAGTAACTTGCAACTTTGAATGAGAATGTGCTTGCTTGCAGCAACGTGCTATATGTTCTGAATGCCCGAATTGGGAATCTGTGTCAAAACTTTGTTAGGAATTATGTGATCCTTACTAGCTGGAAGTAAGGGAGATGGAGCATGAAGTTATTTCTAGGAGTTGGACACATACCAACTTTAGCTCAGTTCTGGGCATCTTTGAAATACCTATACAAACTTGTTCCTACATAGTAACTTGCATCTTTGAATGAGAATCTGCTTGCTTACAGCAACGTGCTATATGTTCTGAATGCCCGAATTGGCAACCTGTGTCAAAACTTTGTTAGGAATTATGTGATCCTTACTAGCTGGAAGTAAGGCAGATGGGGCATGAAGTTATTTCTAGGAGTTGGACACATACCAAGTTTAGCTCAGTTCTGGGCATCTTTGAAATACCTATACAAACTTGTTCCTACATAATAACTTGCATCTTTGAATGAGAATCTGCTTGCTTACAGCAACGTGCTATATGTTCTGAATGCCCGAATTGGGAATCTGTGTCAAAACTTTGTTAGGAATTATGTGATCCTTACTAGCTGGAAGTAAGGGAGATGGGGCATGAAGTTATTTCTAGGAGTTGGACACATACCAAGTTTAGCTCAGTTCTGGGCATCTTTGAAATACCTATACAAACTTGTTCCTACATAGTAACTTGCCACTTTGAATGAAAATGTGCTTGCTTACAGCAACGTGCTATATGTTCTGAATGCCCGAATTGGGAATCTGTGTCAAAACTTTGTTAGGAATTATGTGATCCTTACTAGCTGGAAGTAAGGGAGATGGGGCATGAAGTTATTTCTAGGAGTTGGACACATACCAAGTTTAGCTCAGTTCTGGGCATCTTTGAAATACCTATACAAACTTGTTCCTACATAGTAACTTGCAACTTTGAATGAGAATGTGCTTGCTTACAGCAACGTGATATATGTTCTGAATGCCCGAATTGGGAATCTGTGTCAAAACTTTGTTAGGAATTATGTGATCCTTACTAGCTGGAAGTAAGGGAGATGGGGCATGAAGTTATTTCTAGGAGTTGGACACATACCAAGTTTAGCTCAGTTCTGGGCATCTTTGAAATACCTATACAAACTTGTTCCTACATAGTAACTTGCAACTTTGAATGAGAATGTGCTTGCTTACAGCAACGTGCTATATGTTCTGAATGCCCGAATTGGGAATCTGTGTCAAAACTTTGTTAGGAATTATGTGATCCTTACTAGCTGGAAGTAAGGGAGAAGGGGCATGAAGTTATTTCTAGGAGTTGGACACATACCAAGTTTAGCTCAGTTCTGGGCATCTTTGAAATACCTATACAAACTTGTTCCTACATAGTAACTTGCATCTTTGAATGAGAATGTGCTTGCTTACAGCAACGTGCTATATGTTCTGAATGCCCGAATTGGCAATCTGTGTCAAAACTTTGTTAGGAATTATGTGATCCTTACTAGCTGGAAGTAAGGGAGATGGGGCATGAAGTTATTTCTAGGAGTTGGACACATACCAAGTTTAGCTCAGTTCTGGGCATCTTTGAAATACCTATACAAACTTGTTCCTACATAGTAACTTGCAACTTTGAATGAGAATGTGCTTGCTTACAGCAACGTGCTATATGTTCTGAATGCCCGAATTGGGAATCTGTGTCAAAACTTTGTTAGGAATTATGTGATCCTTACTAGCTGGAAGTAAGGGAGAAGGGGCATGAAGTTATTTCTAGGAGTTGGACACATACCAAGTTTAGCTCAGTTCTGGGCATCTTTGAAATACCTATACAAACTTGTTCCTACATAGTAACTTGCATCTTTGAATGAGAATGTGCTTGCTTACAGCAACGTGCTATATGTTCTGAATGCCCGAATTGGCAATCTGTGTCAAAACTTTGTTAGGAATTATGTGATCCTTACTAGCTGGAAGTAAGGGAGATGGGGCATGAAGTTATTTCTAGGAGTTGGACACATACCAAGTTTAGCTCAGTTCTGGGCATCTTTGAAATACCTATACAAACTTGTTCCTACATAGTAACTTGCATCTTTGAATGAGAATGTGCTTGCTTACAGCAACGTGCTATATGTTCTGAATGCCCGAATTGGGAATCTGTGTCAAAACTTTGTTAGGAATTATGTGATCCTTACTAGCTGGAAGTAAGGGAGATGGGGCATGAAGATATTTCTTGGAGTTGGACACATACCAAGTTTAGCTCAGTTCTGGGCATCTTTGAAATACCTATACAAACTTGTTCCTACATAGTAACTTGCAACTTTGAATGAGAATGTGCTTGCTTGCAGCAACGTGCTATATGTTCTGAATGCCCGAATTGGGAATCTGTGTCAAAACTTTGTTAGGAATTATGTGATCCTTACTAGCTGGAAGTAAGGGAGATGGGGCATGAAGTTATTTCTAGGAGTTGGACACATACCAAGTTTAGCTCAGTTCTGGGCATCTTTGAAATACCTATACAAACTTGTTCCTACATAGTAACTTGCAACTTTGAATGAGAATGTGCTTGCTTACAGCAACGTGCTATATGTTCTTAATGCCCGAATTGGGAATCTGTGTCAAAACTTTGTTAGGAATTATGTGATCCTTACTAGCTGGAAGTAAGGGAGATGGGGCATGAAGTTATTTCTAGGAGTTGGACACATACCAAGTTTAGCTCAGTTCTGGGCATCTTTGAAATACCTATACAAACTTGTTCCTACATAGTAACTTGCAACTTTGAATGAGAATGTGCTTGCTTACAGCAACGTGCTATATGTTCTGAATGCCCGAATTGGGAATCTGTGTCAAAACTTTGTTAGGAATTATGTGATCCTTACTAGCTGGAAGTAAGGGAGATGGGGCAAGAAGTTATTTCTAGGAGTTGGACACATACCAAGTTTAGCTCAGTTCTGGGCATCTTTGAAATACCTATACAAACTTGTTCCTACATAGTAACTTGCCTCTTTGAATGAGAATCTGCTTGCTTACAGCAACGTGCTATATGTTCTGAATGCCCGAATTGGGAATCTGTGTCAAAACTTTGTTAGGAATTATGTGATCCTTACTAGCTGGAAGTAAGGGAGATGGGGCATGAAGTTATTTCTAGGAGTTGGACACATACCAAGTTTAGCTCAGTTCTGGGCATCTTTGAAATACCTATACAAACTTGTTCCTACATAGTAACTTGCATCTTTGAATGAGAATGTGCTTGCTTACAGCAACGCGCTATATGTTCTGAATGCCCGAATTGGGAATCTGTGTCAAAACTTTCTTAGGAATTATGTGATCCTTACTAGCTGGAAGTAAGGGAGATGGGGCATGAAGTTATTTCTAGGAGTTGGACACATACCAAGTTTAGCTCAGTTCTGGGCATCTTTGAAATACCTATACAAACTTGTTCCTACATAGTAACTTGCAACTTTGAATGAGAATGTGCTTGCTTACAGCAACGTGCTATATGTTCTGAATGCCCGAATTGGGAATCTGTGTCAAAACTTTGTTAGGAATTATGTGATCCTTACTAGCTGGAAGTAAGGGAGATGGGGCATGAAGTTATTTCTAGGAGTTGGACACATACCAAGTTTAGCTCAGTTCTGGGCATCTTTGAAATACCTATACAAACTTGTTCCTACATAGTAACTTGCCTCTTTGAATGAGAATGTGCTTGCTTACAGCAACGTGCTATATGTTCTGAATGCCCGAATTGGGAATCTGTGTCAAAACTTTGTTAGGAATTATGTGATCCGTACTAGCTGGAAGTAAGGGAGATGGGGCATGAAGTTATTTCTAGGAGTTGGACACATACCAAGTTTAGCTCAGTTCTGGGCATCTTTGAAATACCTATACAAACTTGTTCCTACATAGTAACTTGCAACTTTGAATGAGAATGTGCTTGCTTACAGCAACGTGCTATATGTTCTGAATGCCCGAATTGGGAATCTGTGTCAAAACTTTGTTAGGAATTATGTGATCCTTACTAGCTGGAAGTAAGGGAGATGGGGCATGAAGTTTTTTCTAGGAGTTGGACACATACCAAGTTTAGCTCAGTTCTGGGCATCTTTGAAATACCTATACAAACTTGTTCCTACATAGTAACTTGCCACTTTGAATGAGAATGTGCTTGCTTACAGCAACGTGCTATATGTTCTGAATGCCCGAATTGGGAATCTGTGTCAAAACTTTGTTAGGAATTATGTGATCCTTACTAGCTGGAAGTAAGGGAGATGGGGCATGAAGTTATTTCTTGGAGTTGGAGACATACCAAGTTTAGCTCAGTTCTCGCCATCTTTGAAATACCTAATCAAACATGTTCCTACATAGTAACTTGCAACTTTGAATGAGAATGTGCTTGCTTGCAGCAACGTGCTATATGTTCTGAAAGCCCGAATTGGGAATCTGTGTCAAAACTTTGTTAGGAATTATGTGATCCTTACTAGCTGGAAGTAAGGGAGATGGAGCATGAAGTTATTTCTAGGAGTTGGACACATACCAACTTTAGCTCAGTTCTGGGCATCTTTGAAATACCTATACAAACTTGTTCCTACATAGTAACTTGCATCTTTGAATGAGAATCTGCTTGCTTACAGCAACGTGCTATATGTTCTGAATGCCCGAATTGGCAATCTGTGTCAAAACTTTGTTAGGAATTATGTGATCCTTACTAGCTGGAAGTAAGGCAGATGGGGCATGAAGTTATTTCTAGGAGTTGGACACATACCAAGTTTAGCTCAGTTCTGGGCATCTTTGAAATACCTATACAAACTTGTTCCTACATAGTAACTTGCAACTTTGAATGAAAATGTGCTTGCTTACAGCAACGTGCTATATGTTCTGAATGCCCGAATTGGGAATCTGTGTCAAAACTTTGTTAGGAATTATATGATCCTTACTAGCTGGAAGTAAGGGAGATGGGGCATGAAGTTATTTCTAGGAGTTGGACACATACCAAGTTTAGCTCAGTTCTGGGCATCTTTGAAATACTTAAACAAACTTGTTCCTACATAGTAACTTGCAACTTTGAATGAAAATGTGCTTGCTTACAGCAACGTGCTATAGGTTCTGAATGCCCGAATTGGGAATCTGTGTCAAAACTTTGTTAGGAATTATGTGATCCTTACTAGCTGGAAGTAAGGGAGATGGGGCATGAAGTTATTTCTAGGAGTTGGACACATACCAAGTTTAGCTCAGTTCTGTGCATCTTTGAAATACCTATACAAACTTGTTCCTACATAGTAACTTGCATCTTTGAATGAGAATGTGCTTGCTTACAGCAACGTGCTATATGTTCTGAATTCCCGAATTGGCAATCTGTGTCAAAACTTTGTTAGGAATTATGTGATCCTTACTAGCTGGAAGTAAGGGAGATGGGGCATGAAGTTATTTCTAGGAGTTGGACACATACCCAGTTTAGCTCAGTCTGGGCATCTTTGAAATACCTATACAAACTTGTTCCTACATAATAACTTGCATCTTTGAATGAGAATCTGCTTGCTTACAGCAACGTGCTATATGTTCTGAATGCCCGAATTGGGAATCTGTGTCAAAACTTTGTTAGGAATTATGTGATCCTTACTAGCTGGAAGTAAGGGAGATGGGGCATGAAGTTATTTCTAGGAGTTGGACACATACCAAGTTTAGCTCAGTTCTGGGCATCTTTGAAATACCTATACAAACTTGTTCCTACATAGTAACTTGCAACTTTGAATGAGAATGTGCTTGCTTACAGCAACGTGCTATATGTTCTGAATGCCCGAATTGGGAATCTGTGTCAAAACTTTGTTAGGAATTATGTGATCCTTACTAGCTGGAAGTAAGGGAGATGGGGCATGAAGTTATTTCTAGGAGTTGGACACATACCAAGTTTAGCTCAGTTCTGGGCATCTTTGAAATACCTATACAAACTTGTTCCTACATAGTAACTTGCAACTTTGAATGAGAATGTGCTTGCTTACAGCAACGTGCTATATGTTCTGAATGCCCGAATTGGGAATCTGTGTCAAAACTTTGTTAGGAATTATGTGATCCTTACTAGCTGGAAGTAAGGGAGATGGGGCATGAAGTTATTTCTAGGAGTTGGACACATACCAAGTTTAGCTCAGTTCTGGGCATCTTTGAAATACCTATACAAACTTGTTCCTACATAGTAACTTGCAACTTTGAATGAGAATGTGCTTGCTTACAGCAACGTGCTATATGTTCTGAATGCCCGAATTGGGAATCTGTGTCAAAACTTTGTTAGGAATTATGTGATCCTTACTAGCTGGAAGTAAGGGAGATGGGGCATGAAGTTATTTCTAGGAGTTGGACACATACCAAGTTTAGCTCAGTTCTGGGCATCTTTGAAATACCTATACAAACTTGTTCCTACATAGTAACTTGCAACTTTGAATGAGAATGTGCTTGCTTACAGCAACGTGCTATATGTTCTGAATGCCCGAATTGGCAATCTGTGTCAAAACTTTGTTAGGAATTATGTGATCCTTACTAGCTGGAAGTAAGGGAGATGGGGCATGAAGTTATTTCTAGGAGTTGGACACATACCAAGTTTAGCTCAGTTCTGGGCATCTTTGAAATACCTATACAAACTTGTTCCTACATAGTAACTTGCCACTTTGAATGAGAATGTGCTTGCTTACAGCAACGTGCTATATGATCTGAATACCCGAATTGGGAATCTGTGTCAAAACTTTGTTAGGAATTATGTGATCCTTACTAGCTGGAAGTAAGGGAGATGGGGCATGAAGTTATTTCTAGGAGTTGGACACATACCAAGTTTAGCTCAGTTCTGGGCATCTTTGAAATACCTATACAAACTTGTTCCTACATAGTAACTTGCATCTTTGAATGAGAATGTGCTTGCTTACAGCAACGTGCTATATGTTCTGAATGCCCGAATTGGGAATCTGTGTCAAAACTTTGTTAGGAATTATGTGATCCTTACTAGCCGAAGTAAGGGAGATGGGGCATGAAGTTATTTCTAGGAGTTGGACACATACCAAGTTTAGCTCAGTTCTGGGCATCTTTGAAATACCTATACAAACTTGTTCCTACATAGTAACTTGCATCTTTGAATGAGAATGTGCTTGCTTACAGCAACGTGCTATATGTTCTGAATGCCCGAATTGGGAATCTGTGTCAAAACTTTGTTAGGAATTATGTGATCCTTACTAGCTGGAAGTAAGGGAGATGGGGCATGAAGTTATTTCTTGGAGTTGGACACATACCAAGTTTAGCTCAGTTCTGGGCATCTTTGAAATACCTATACAAACTTGTTCCTACATAGTAACTTGCAACTTTGAATGAGAATGTGCTTGCTTGCAGCAACGTGCTATATGTTCTGAATGCCCGAATTGGGAATCTGTGTCAAAACTTTGTTAGGAATTATGTGATCCTACTAGCTGGAAGTAAGGGAGATGGAGCATGAAGTTATTTCTAGGAGTTGGACACATACCAACTTTAGCTCAGTTCTGGGCATCTTTGAAATACCTATACAAACTTGTTCCTACATAGTAACTTGCATCTTTGAATGAGAATCTGCTTGCTTACAGCAACGTGCTATATGTTCTGAATGTCCGAATTGGCAATCTGTGTCAAAACTTTGTTAGGAATTATGTGATCCTTACTAGCTGGAAGTAAGGCAGATGGGGCATGAAGTTATTTCTAGGAGTTGGACACATACCAAGTTTAGCTCAGTTCTGGGCATCTTTGAAATACCTATACAAACTTGTTCCTACATAATAACTTGCATCTTTAAATGAGAATCTGCTTGCTTACAGCAACGTGCTATATGTTCTGAATGCCCGAATTGGGAATCTGTGTCAAAACTTTGTTAGGAATTATGTGATCCTTACTAGCTGGAAGTAAGGGAGATGGGGCATGAAGTTATTTCTAGGAGTTGGACACATACCAAGTTTAGCTCAGTTCTGGGCATCTTTGAAATACCTATACAAACTTGTTCCTACATAGTAACTTGCCACTTTAAATGAGAATGTGCTTGCTTACAGCAACGTGCTATATGTTCTGAATGCCCGAATTGGGAATCTGTGTCAAAACTTTGTTAGGAATTATGTGATCCTTACTAGCTGGAAGTAAGGGAGATGGGGCATGAAGTTATTTCTTGGAGTTGGACACATACCAAGTTTAGCTCAGTTCTGGGCATCTTTGAAATACCTATACAAACTTGTTCCTACATAGTAACTTGCAACTTTGAATGAGAATGTGCTTGCTTACAGCAACGTGCTATATGTTCTGAATGCCCGAATTGGGAATCTGTGTCAAAACTTTGTTAGGAATTATGTGATCCTTACTAGCTGGAAGTAAGGGAGATGGGGCATGAAGTTATTTCTAGGAGTTGGACACATACCAAGTTTAGCTCAGTTCTGGGCATCTTTGAAATACCTATACAAACTTGTTCCTACATAGTAACTTGCATCTTTGAATGAGAATGTGCTTGCTTACAGCAACGTGCTATATGTTCTGAATGCCCGAATTGGCAATCTGTGTCAAAACTTTGTTAGGAATTATGTGATCCTTACTAGCTGGAAGTAAGGGAGAAGGGGCATGAAGTTATTTCTAGGAGTTGGACACATACCAAGTTTAGCTCAGTTCTGGGCATCTTTGAAATACCTATACAAACTTGTTCCTACATAGTAACTTGCATCTTTGAATGAGAATGTGCTTGCTTACAGCAACGTGGTATATGTTCTGAATGCCCGAATTGGCAATCTGTGTCAAAACTTTGTTAGGAATTATGTGATCCTTACTAGCTGGAAGAAAGGGAGATGGGGCATGAAGTTATTTCTAGGAGTTGGACACATACCAAGTTTAGCTCAGTTCTGGGCATCTTTGAAATACCTATAAAACTTGTTCCTACATAGTAACTTGCATCTTTGAATGAGAATGTGCTTGCTTACAGCAACGTGCTATATTCTGAATGCCCGAATTGGGAATCTGTGTCAAATCTTTGTTAGGAATTATGTGATCCTGACTAGCTGGAAGTAAGGGAGATGGGGCATGAAGATATTTCTTGGAGTTGGACACATACCAAGTTTAGCTCAGTTCTGGGCATCTTTGAAATACCTATACAAACTTGTTCCTACATAGTAACTTGCAACTTTAAATGAGAATGTGCTTGCTTGCAGCAACGTGCTATATGTTCTGAATGCCCGAATTGGGAATCTGTGTCAAAACTTTGTTAGGAATTATGTGATCCTTACTAGCTGGAAGTAAGGGAGATGGGGCATGAAGTTATTTCTAGGAGTTGGACACATACCAAGTTTTGCTCAGTTCTGGGCATCTTTGAAATACCTATACAAACTTGTTCCTACATAGTAACTTGCAACTTTGAATGAGAATGTGCTTGCTTACAGCAACGTGCTATATGTTCTGAATGCCCGAATTGGGAATCTGTGTCAAAACTTTGTTAGGAATTATGTGATCCTTACTAGCTGGAAGTAAGGGAGATGGGGCATGAAGTTATTTCTAGGAGTTGGACACATACCAAGTTTTGCTCAGTTCTGGGCATCTTTGAAATACCTATACAAACTTGTTCCTACATAGTAACTTGCAACTTTGAATGAGAATGTGCTTGCTTACAGCAACGTGCTATATGTTCTGAATGCCCGAATTGGGAATCTGTGTCAAAACTTTGTTAGGAATTATGTGATCCTTACTAGCTGGAAGTAAGGGAGATGGGGCATGAAGTTATTTCTAGGAGCTGGACACATACCAAGTTTAGCGCAGTTCTGGGCATCTTTGAAATACCTATACAAACTTGTTCCTACATAGTAACTTGCATCTTTGAATGAGAATCTGCTTGCTTACAGCAACGTGCTATATGTTCTGAATGCCCGAATTGGGAATCTGTGTCAAAACTTTGTTAGGAATTATGTGATCCTTACTAGCTGGAAGTAAGGGAGATGGGGCATGAAGTTATTTCTAGGAGTTGGACACATACCAAGTTTAGCTCAGTTCTGGGCATCTTTGAAATACCTATACAAACTTGTTCCTACATAGTAACTTGCATCTTTGAATGAGAATGTGCTTGCTTACAGCAACGCGCTATATGTTCTGAATGCCCGAATTGGGAATCTGTGTCAAAACTTTCTTAGGAATTATGTGATCCTTACTAGCTGGAAGTAAGGGAGATGGGGCATGAAGTTATTTCTAGGAGTTGGACACATACCAAGTTTAGCTCAGTTCTGGGCATCTTTGAAATACCTATACAAACTTGTTCCTACATAGTAACTTGCAACTTTGAATGAGAATGTGCTTGCTTACAGCAACGTGCTATATGTTCTGAATGCCCGAATTGGGAATCTGTGTCATAACTTTGTTAGGAATTATGTGATCCGTACTAGCTGGAAGTAAGGGAGATGGGGCATGAAGTTATTTCTAGGAGTTGGACACATACCAAGTTTAGCTCAGTTCTGGGCATCTTTGAAATACCTATACAAACTTGTTCCTACATAGTAACTTGCAACTTTGAATGAGAATGTGCTTGCTTACAGCAACGTGCTATATGTTCTGAATGCCCGAATTGGGAATCTGTGTCAAAACTTTGTTAGGAATTATGTGATCCTTACTAGCTTGAAGTAAGGGAGATGGGGCATGAAGTTTTTTCTAGGAGTTGGACACATACCAAGTTTAGCTCAGTTCTGGGCATCTTTGAAATACCTATACAAACTTGTTCCTACATAGTAACTTGCCACTTTGAATGAGAATGTGCTTGCTTACAGCAACGTGCTATATGTTCTGAATGCCCGAATTGGGAATCTGTGTCAAAACTTTGTTAGGAATTATGTGATCCTTACTAGCTGGAAGTAAGGGAGATGGGGCATGAAGTTATTTCTTGGAGTTGGAGACATACCAAGTTCAGCTCAGTTCTCGCCATCTTTGAAATACCTAATCAAACTTGTTCCTACATAGTAACTTGCAACTTTGAATGAGAATGTGCTTGCTTGCAGCAACGTGCTATATGTTCTGAAAGCCCGAATTGGGAATCTGTGTCAAAACTTTGTTAGGAATTATGTGATCCTTACTAGCTGGAAGTAAGGGAGATGGAGCATGAAGTTATTTCTAGGAGTTGGACACATACCAACTTTAGCTCAGTTCTGGGCATCTTTGAAATACCTATACAAACTTGTTCCTACCTAGTAACTTGCATCTTTGAATGAGAATGTGCTTGCTTACAGCAACGTGCTATATGTTCTGAATGCCCGAATTGGGATTCTGTGTCAAAACTTTGTTAGGATTTATGTGATCCTTACTAGCTGGAAGTAAGGGAGATGGGGCATGAAGTTATTTCTAGGAGTTGGACACATACCAAGTTTAGCTCAGTTCTGGGCATCTTTGAAATACCTATACAAACTTGTTCCTACATAGTAACTTGCATCTTTGAATGAGAATGTGCTTGCTTACAGCAACGTGCTATATGTTCTGAATGCCCGAATTGGCAATCTGTGTCAAAACTTTGTTAGGAATTATGTGATCCTTACTAGCTGGAAGTAAGGGAGAAGGGGCATGAAGTTATTTCTAGGAGTTGGACACATACCAAGTTTAGCTCAGTTCTGGGCATCTTTGAAATACCTATACAAACTTGTTCCTACATAGTAACTTGCATCTTTGAATGAGAATGTGCTTGCTTACAGCAACGTGCTATATGTTCTGAATGCCCGAATTGGCAATCTGTGTCAAAACTTTGTTAGGAATTATGTGATCCTTACTAGCTGGAAGAAAGGGAGATGGGGCATGAAGTTATTTCTAGGAGTTGGACACATACCAAGTTTAGCTCAGTTCTGGGCATCTTTGAAATACCTATAAAACTTGTTCCTACATAGTAACTTGCATCTTTGAATGAGAATGTGCTTGCTTACAGCAACGTGCTATATTCTGAATGCCCGAATTGGGAATCTGTGTCAAATCTTTGTTAGGAATTATGTGATCCTTACTAGCTGGAAGTAAGGGAGATGGGGCATGAAGATATTTCTTGGAGTTGGACACATACCAAGTTTAGCTCAGTTCTGGGCATCTTTGAAATACCTATACAAACTTGTTCCTACATAGTAACTTGCAACTTTAAATGAGAATGTGCTTGCTTGCAGCAACGTGCTATATGTTCTGAATGCCCGAATTGGGAATCTGTGTCAAAACTTTGTTAGGAATTATGTGATCCTTACTAGCTGGAAGTAAGGGAGATGGGGCATGAAGTTATTTCTAGGAGTTGGACACATACCAAGTTTTGCTCAGTTCTGGGCATCTTTGAAATACCTATACAAACTTGTTCCTACATAGTAACTTGCAACTTTGAATGAGAATGTGCTTGCTTACAGCAACGTGCTATATGTTCTGAATGCCCGAATTGGGAATCTGTGTCAAAACTTTGTTAGGAATTATGTGATCCTTACTAGCTGGAAGTAAGGGAGATGGGGCATGAAGTTATTTCTAGGAGTTGGACACATACCAAGTTTTGCTCAGTTCTGGGCATCTTTGAAATACCTATACAAACTTGTTCCTACATAGTAACTTGCAACTTTGAATGAGAATGTGCTTGCTTACAGCAACGTGCTATATGTTCTGAATGCCCGAATTGGGAATCTGTGTCAAAACTTTGTTAGGAATTATGTGATCCTTACTAGCTGGAAGTAAGGGAGATGGGGCATGAAGTTATTTCTAGGAGCTGGACACATACCAAGTTTAGCGCAGTTCTGGGCATCTTTGAAATACCTATACAAACTTGTTCCTACATAGTAACTTGCATCTTTGAATGAGAATCTGCTTGCTTACAGCAACGCGCTATATGTTCTGAATGCCCGAATTGGGAATCTGTGTCAAAACTTTGTTAGGAATTATGTGATCCTTACTAGCTGGAAGTAAGGGAGATGGGGCATGAAGTTATTTCTAGGAGTTGGACACATACCAAGTTTAGCTCAGTTCTGGGCATCTTTGAAATACCTATACAAACTTGTTCCTACATAGTAACTTGCATCTTTGAATGAGAATGTGCTTGCTTACAGCAACGCGCTATATGTTCTGAATGCCCGAATTGGGAATCTGTGTCAAAACTTTGTTAGGAATTATGTGATCCTTACTAGCTGGAAGTAAGGGAGATGGGGCATGAAGTTATTTCTAGGAGCTGGACACATACCAAGTTTAGCGCAGTTCTGGGCATCTTTGAAATACCTATACAAACTTGTTCCTACATAGTAACTTGCATCTTTGAATGAGAATCTGCTTGCTTACAGCAACGTGCTATATGTTCTGAATGCCCGAATTGGGAATCTGTGTCAAAACTTTGTTAGGAATTATGTGATCCTTACTAGCTGGAAGTAAGGGAGATGGGGCATGAAGTTATTTCTAGGAGTTGGACACATACCAAGTTTAGCTCAGTTCTGGGCATCTTTGAAATACCTATACAAACTTGTTCCTACATAGTAACTTGCATCTTTGAATGAGAATGTGCTTGCTTACAGCAACGCGCTATATGTTCTGAATGCCCGAATTGGGAATCTGTGTCAAAACTTTCTTAGGAATTATGTGATCCTTACTAGCTGGAAGTAAGGGAGATGGGGCATGAAGTTATTTCTAGGAGTTGGACACATACCAAGTTTAGCTCAGTTCTGGGCATCTTTGAAATACCTATACAAACTTGTTCCTACATAGTAACTTGCAACTTTGAATGAGAATCTGCTTGCTTGCAGCAACGTGCTATATGTTCTGAATGCCCGAATTGGGAATCTGTGTCAAAACATTGTTAGGAATTATGTGATCCTTACTAGCTGGAAGTAAGGGAGATGGGGCATGAAGTTATTTCTAGGAGTTGGACACATACCAAGTTTAGCTCAGTTCTGGGCATCTTTGAAATACCTATACAAACTTGTTCCTACATAGTAACTTGCATCTTTGAATGAGAATCTGCTTGCTTACAGCAACGTGCTATATGTTCTGAATGCCCGAATTGGGAATCTGTGTCATAACTTTGTTAGGAATTATGTGATCCTTACTAGCTGGAAGTAAGGGAGATGGGGCATGAAGTTATTTCTAGGAGTTGGACACATACCAAGTTTAGCTCAGTTCTGGGCATCTTTGAAATACCTATACAAACTTGTTCCTACATAGTAACTTGCATCTTTGAATGAGAATGTGCTTGCTTACAGCAACGTGCTATATGTTCTGAATGCCCGAATTGGGAATCTGTGTCAAAACTTTGTTAGGAATTTTGTGATCCTTACTAGCTGGAAGTAAGGGAGATGGGGCATGAAGATATTTCTTGGAGTTGGACACATACCAAGTTTAGCTCAGTTCTGGGCATCTTTGAAATACCTATACAAACTTGTTCCAACATAGTAACTTGCAACTTTGAATGAGATTGTGCTTGCTTGCAGCAATGTGCTATATGTTCTGAATGCCCGAATTGGGAATCTGTGTCAAAACTTTGTTAGGAATTATGTGATCCTTACTAGCTGGAAGTAAGGGAGATGGAGCATGAAGTTATTTCTAGGAGTTGGACACATACCAAGTTTAGCTCAGTTCTGGGCATCTTTGAAATACCTATACAAACTTGTTCCTACATAGTAACTTGCAACTTTGAATGAGAATGTGCTTGCTTACAGCAACGTGCTATATGTTCTGAATGCCCGAATTGGGAATCTGTGTCAAAACTTTGTTAGGAATTATGTGATCCTTACTAGCTGGAAGTAAGGGAGATGGGGCATGAAGTTATTTCTAGGAGTTGGACACATACCAAGTTTAGCTCAGTTCTGGGCATCTTTGAAATACCTATACAAACTTGTTCCTACATAGTAACTTGCATCTTTGAATGAGAATCTGCTTGCTTACAGCAGCGTTCTATATGTTCTGAATGCCCGAATTGGGAATCTGTGTCAAAACTTTGTTAGGAATTATGTGATCCTTACTAGCTGGAAGTAAGGGAGATGGGGCATGAAGTTATTTCTAGGAGTTGGACACATACCAAGTTTAGCTCAGTTCTGGGCATCTTTGAAATACCTATACAAACTTGTTCCTACATAGTAACTTGCATCTTTGAATGAGAATCTGCTTGCTTACAGCAACGCGCTATATGTTCTGAATGCCCGAATTGGGAATCTGTGTCAAAACTTTGTTAGGAATTATGTGATCCTTACTAGCTGGAAGTAAGGGAGATGGGGCATGAAGTTATTTCTAGGAGTTGGACACATACCAAGTTTAGCTCAGTTCTGGGCATCTTTGAAATACCTATACAAACTTGTTCCTACATAGTAACTTGCATCTTTGAATGAGAATGTGCTTGCTTACAGCAACGCGCTATATGTTCTGAATGCCCGAATTGGGAATCTGTGTCAAAACTTTGTTAGGAATTATGTGATCCTTACTAGCTGGAAGTAAGGGAGATGGGGCATGAAGTTATTTCTAGGAGTTGGACACATACCAAGTTTAGCTCAGTTCTGGGCATCTTTGAAATACCTATACAAATTTGTTCCTACATAGTAACTTGCAACTTTGAATGAGAATGTGCTTGCTTACAGCAACGTGCTATATGTTCTGAATGCCCGAATTGGGAATCTGTGTCAAAACTTTGTTAGGAATTATGTGATCCTTACTAGCTGGAAGTAAGGTGGATGGGGCATGAAGTTATTTCTTGGAGTTGGAGACATACCAAGTTTAGCTCAGTTCTGGGCATCTTTGAAATACCTATACAAACTTGTTCCTACATAGTAACTTGCAACTTTGAATGAGAATGTGCTTGCTTGCAGCAACGTTCTATATGTTCTGAATGCCCGATTTGGGAATCTGTGTCAAAACTTTGTTAGGAACTATGTGATCCTTACTAGCTGGAAGTAAGGGAGATGGAGCATGAAGTTATTTCTAGGAGTTTTACACATACCAAGTTTAGCTCAGTTCTGGGCATCTTTGAAAGACCTATACAAACTTGTTCCTACATAGTAACTTGCATCTTTGAATGAGAATCTGCTTGCTTACAGCAACGTGCTATATGTTCTGAATGCCCGAATTGGCAATCTGTGTCAAAACTTTGTTAGGAATTATGTGATCCTTACTAGCTGGAAGTAAGGGAGATGGGGCATGAAGTTATTTCTAGGAGTTGGACACATACCAAGTTTAGCTCAGTTCTGGGCATCTTTGAAATACCTATACAAACTTGTTCCTACATAGTAACTTGCCACTTTGAATGAGAATGTGCTTGCTTACAGCAACGTGCTATATGTTCTGAATACCCGAATTGGGAATCTGTGACAAAACTTTGTTAGGAATTATGTGATCCTTACTAGCTGGAAGTAAGGGAGATGGGGCATGAAGTTATTTCTAGGAGTTGGACACATACCAAGTTTAGCTCAGTTCTGGGCATCTTTGAAATACCTATACAAACTTGTTCCTACATAGTAACTTGCAACTTTGAATGAGAATGTGCTTGCTTACAGCAACGTGCTATATGTTCTGAATGCCCGAATTGGGAATCTGTGTCAAAACTTTGTTAGGAATTATGTGATCCTTACTAGCTGGAAGTAAGGGAGATGGGGCATGAAGTTATTTCTAGGAGTTGGACACATACCAAGTTTAGCTCAGTTCTGGGCATCTTTGAAATACCTATACAAACTTGTTCCTACATAGTAACTTGCATCTTTGAATGAGAATGTGCTTGCTTACAGCAACGTGCTATATGTTCTGAATGCCCGAATTGGGAATCTGTGTCAAAACTTTGTTAGGAATTATGTGATCCTTACTAGCTGGAAGTAAGGGAGATGGGGCATGAAGTTATTTCTAGGAGTTGGACACATACCAAGTTTAGCTCAGGTTTGGGCATCTTTGAAATACCTATACAAACTTGTTCCTACATAGTAACTTGCAACTTTGAATGAGAATGTGCTTGCTTACAGCAATGTGCTATATGTTCTGAATGCCCGAATTGGGAATCTGTGTCAAAACTTTGTTAGGAATTATGTGATCCTTACTAGCTGGAAGTAAGGGAGATGGGGCATGAAGTTATTTCTTGGAGTTGGACACATACCAAGTTTAGCTCAGTTCTGGGCATCTTTGAAATACCTATACAAACTTGTTCCTACATAGTAACTTGCAACTTTGAATGAGAATGTGCTTGCTTGCAGCAACGTGCTATATGTTCTGAATGCCCGAATTGGGAATCTGTGTCAAAACTTTGTTAGGAATTATGTGATCCTTACTAGCTGGAAGTAAGGGAGATGGAGCATGAAGTTATTTCTAGGAGTTGGACACATACCAACTTTAGCTCAGTTCTGGGCATCTTTGAAATACCTATACAAACTTGTTCCTACATAGTAACTTGCATCTTTGAATGAGAATCTGCTTGCTTACAGCAACGTGCTATATGTTCTGAATGCCCGAATTGGCAATCTGTGTCAAAACTTTGTTAGGAATTATGTGATCCTTACTAGCTGGAAGTAAGGCAGATGGGGCATGAAGTTATTTCTAGGAGTTGGACACATACCAAGTTTAGCTCAGTTCTGGGCATCTTTGAAATACCTATACAAACTTGTTCCTACATAATAACTTGCATCTTTGAATGAGAATCTGCTTGCTTACAGCAACGTGCTATATGTTCTGAATGCCCGAATTGGGAATCTGTGTCAAAACTTTGTTAGGAATTATGTGATCCTTACTAGCTGGAAGTAAGGGAGATGGGGCATGAAGTTATTTCTAGGAGTTGGACACATACCAAGTTTAGCTCAGTTCTGGGCATCTTTGAAATACCTATACAAACTTGTTCCTACATAGTAACTTGCCACTTTGAATGAAAATGTGCTTGCTTACAGCAACGTGCTATATGTTCTGAATGCCCGAATTGGGAATCTGTGTCAAAACTTTGTTAGGAATTATGTGATCCTTACTAGCTGGAAGTAAGGGAGATGGGGCATGAAGTTATTTCTAGGAGTTGGACACATACCAAGTTTAGCTCAGTTCTGGGCATCTTTGAAATACCTATACAAACTTGTTCCTACATAGTAACTTGCAACTTTGAATGAGAATGTGCTTGCTTACAGCAACGTGATATATGTTCTGAATGCCCGAATTGGGAATCTGTGTCAAAACTTTGTTAGGAATTATGTGATCCTTACTAGCTGGAAGTAAGGGAGATGGGGCATGAAGTTATTTCTAGGAGTTGGACACATACTAAGTTTAGCTCAGTTCTGGGCATCTTTGAAATACCTATACAAACTTGTTCCTACATAGTAACTTGCAACTTTGAATGAGAATGTGCTTGCTTACAGCAACGTGCTATATGTTCTGAATGCCCGAATTGGGAATCTGTGTCAAAACTTTGTTAGGAATTATGTGATCCTTACTAGCTGGAAGTAAGGGAGAAGGGGCATGAAGTTATTTCTAGGAGTTGGACACATACCAAGTTTAGCTCAGTTCTGGGCATCTTTGAAATACCTATACAAACTTGTTCCTACATAGTAACTTGCATCTTTGAATGAGAATGTGCTTGCTTACAGCAACGTGCTATATGTTCTGAATGCCCGAATTGGCAATCTGTGTCAAAACTTTGTTAGGAATTATGTGATCCTTACTAGCTGGAAGTAAGGGAGATGGGGCATGAAGTTATTTCTAGGAGTTGGACACATACCAAGTTTAGCTCAGTTCTGGGCATCTTTGAAATACCTATACAAACTTGTTCCTACATAGTAACTTGCAACTTTGAATGAGAATGTGCTTGCTTACAGCAACGTGCTATATGTTCTGAATGCCCGAATTGGGAATCTGTGTCAAAACTTTGTTAGGAATTATGTGATCCTTACTAGCTGGAAGTAAGGGAGAAGGGGCATGAAGTTATTTCTAGGAGTTGGACACATACCAAGTTTAGCTCAGTTCTGGGCATCTTTGAAATACCTATACAAACTTGTTCCTACATAGTAACTTGCATCTTTGAATGAGAATGTGCTTGCTTACAGCAACGTGCTATATGTTCTGAATGCCCGAATTGGCAATCTGTGTCAAAACTTTGTTAGGAATTATGTGATCCTTACTAGCTGGAAGTAAGGGAGATGGGGCATGAAGTTATTTCTAGGAGTTGAACACATACCAAGTTTAGCTCAGTTCTGGGCATCTTTGAAATACCTATACAAACTTGTTCCTACATAGTAACTTGCATCTTTGAAGGAGAATGTGCTTGCTTACAGCAACGTGCTATATGTTCTGAATGCCCGAATTGGGAATCTGTGTCAAAACTTTGTTAGGAATTATGTGATCCTTACTAGCTGGAAGTAAGGGAGATGGGGCATGAAGATATTTCTTGGAGTTGGACACATACCAAGTTTAGCTCAGTTCTGGGCATCTTTGAAATACCTATACAAACTTGTTCCTACATAGTAACTTGCAACTTTGAATGAGAATGTGCTTGCTTGCAGCAACGTTCTATATGTTCTGAATGCCCGATTTGGGAATCTGTGTCAAAACTTTGTTAGGAATTATGTGATCCTTACTAGCTGGAAGTAAGGGAGATGGGGCATGAAGTTATTTCTAGGAGTTGGACACATACCAAGTTTAGCTCAGTTCTGGGCATCTTTGAAATACCTATACAAACTTGTTCCTACATAGTAACTTGCCACTTTGAATGAGAATGTGCTTGCTTACAGCAACGTGCTATATGTTCTGAATACCCGAATTGGGAATCTGTGACAAAACTTTGTTAGGAATTATGTGATCCTTACTAGCTGGAAGTAAGGGAGATGGGGCATGAAGTTATTTCTAGGAGTTGGACACATACCAAGTTTAGCTCAGTTCTGGGCATCTTTGAAATACCTATACAAACTTGTTCCTACATAGTAACTTGCAACTTTGAATGAGAATGTGCTTGCTTACAGCAACGTGCTATATGTTCTGAATGCCCGAATTGGGAATCTGTGTCAAAACTTTGTTAGGAATTATGTGATCCTTACTAGCTGGAAGTAAGGGAGATGGGGCATGAAGTTATTTCTAGGAGTTGGACACATACCAAGTTTAGCTCAGTTCTGGGCATCTTTGAAATACCTATACAAACTTGTTCCTACATAGTAACTTGCATCTTTGAATGAGAATGTGCTTGCTTACAGCAACGTGCTATATGTTCTGAATGCCCGAATTGGGAATCTGTGTCAAAACTTTGTTAGGAATTATGTGATCCTTACTACAAACTTGTTCCTACATAGTAACTTGCAACTTTGAATGAGAATGTGCTTGCTTACAGCAACGTGCTATATGTTCTGAATGCCCGAATTGGGAATCTGTGTCAAAACTTTGTTAGGAATTATGTGATCCTTACTAGCTGGAAGTAAGGGAGATGGGGCATGAAGTTATTTCTAGGAGTTGGACACATACCAAGTTTAGCTCAGTTCTGGGCATCTTTGAAATACCTATACAAACTTGTTCCTACATAGTAACTTGCATCTTTGAATGAGAATGTGCTTGCTTACAGCAACGTGCTATATGTTCTGAATGCCCGAATTGGGAATCTGTGTCAAAACTTTGTTAGGAATTATGTGATCCTTACTAGCTGGAAGTAAGGGAGATGGAGCATGAAGTTATTTCTAGGAGTTGGACACATACCAACTTTAGCTCAGTTCTGGGCATCTTTGAAATACCTATACAAACTTGTTCCTACATAGTAACTTGCATCTTTGAATGAGAATCTGCTTGCTTACAGCAACGTGCTATATGTTCTCAATGCCCGAATTGGCAATCTGTGTCAAAACTTTGTTAGGAATTATGTGATCCTTACTAGCTGGAAGTAAGGCAGATGGGGCATGAAGTTATTTCTAGGAGTTGGACACATACCAAGTTTAGCTCAGTTCTGGGCATCTTTGAAATACCTATACAAACTTGTTCCTACATAATAACTTGCATCTTTGAATGAGAATCTGCTTGCTTACAGCAACGTGCTATATGTTCTGAATGCCCGAATTGGGAATCTGTGTCAAAACTTTGTTAGGAATTATGTGATCCTTACTAGCTGGAAGTAAGGGAGATGGGGCATGAAGTTATTTCTAGGAGTTGGACACATACCAAGTTTAGCTCAGTTCTGGGCATCTTTGAAATACCTATACAAACTTGTTCCTACATAGTAACTTGCCACTTTGAATGAAAATGTGCTTGCTTACAGCAACGTGCTATATGTTCTGAATGCCCGAATTGGGAATCTGTGTCAAAACTTTGTTAGGAATTATGTGATCCTTACTAGCTGGAAGTAAGGGAGATGGGGCATGAAGTTATTTCTAGGAGTTGGACACATACCAAGTTTAGCTCAGTTCTGGGCATCTTTGAAATACCTATACAAACTTGTTCCTACATAGTAACTTGCAACTTTGAATGAGAATGTGCTTGCTTACAGCAACGTGATATATGTTCTGAATGCCCGAATTGGGAATCTGTGTCAAAACTTTGTTAGGAATTATGTGATCCTTACTAGCTGGAAGTAAGGGAGATGGGGCATGAAGTTATTTCTAGGAGTTGGACACATACCAAGTTTAGCTCAGTTCTGGGCATCTTTGAAATACCTATACAAACTTGTTCCTACATAGTAACTTGCAACTTTGAATGAGAATGTGCTTGCTTACAGCAACGTGCTATATGTTCTGAATGCCCGAATTGGGAATCTGTGTCAAAACTTTGTTAGGAATTATGTGATCCTTACTAGCTGGAAGTAAGGGAGAAGGGGCATGAAGTTATTTCTAGGAGTTGGACACATACCAAGTTTAGCTCAGTTCTGGGCATCTTTGAAATACCTATACAAACTTGTTCCTACATAGTAACTTGCATCTTTGAATGAGAATGTGCTTGCTTACAGCAACGTGCTATATGTTCTGAATGCCCGAATTGGCAATCTGTGTCAAAACTTTGTTAGGAATTATGTGATCCTTACTAGCTGGAAGTAAGGGAGATGGGGCATGAAGTTATTTCTAGGAGTTGGACACATACCAAGTTTAGCTCAGTTCTGGGCATCTTTGAAATACCTATACAAACTTGTTCCTACATAGTAACTTGCAACTTTGAATGAGAATGTGCTTGCTTACAGCAACGTGCTATATGTTCTGAATGCCCGAATTGGGAATCTGTGTCAAAACTTTGTTAGGAATTATGTGATCCTTACTAGCTGGAAGTAAGGGAGAAGGGGCATGAAGTTATTTCTAGGAGTTGGACACATACCAAGTTTAGCTCAGTTCTGGGCATCTTTGAAATACCTATACAAACTTGTTCCTACATAGTAACTTGCATCTTTGAATGAGAATGTGCTTGCTTACAGCAACGTGCTATATGTTCTGAATGCCCGAATTGGCAATCTGTGTCAAAACTTTGTTAGGAATTATGTGATCCTTACTAGCTGGAAGTAAGGGAGATGGGGCATGAAGTTATTTCTAGGAGTTGGACACATACCAAGTTTAGCTCAGTTCTGGGCATCTTTGAAATACCTATACAAACTTGTTCCTACATAGTAACTTGCATCTTTGAATGAGAATGTGCTTGCTTACAGCAACGTGCTATATGTTCTGAATGCCCGAATTGGGAATCTGTGTCAAAACTTTGTTAGGAATTATGTGATCCTTACTAGCTGGAAGTAAGGGAGATGGGGCATGAAGATATTTCTTGGAGTTGGACACATACCAAGTTTAGCTCAGTTCTGGGCATCTTTGAAATACCTATACAAACTTGTTCCTACATAGTAACTTGCAACTTTGAATGAGAATGTGCTTGCTTGCAGCAACGTGCTATATGTTCTGAATGCCCGAATTGGGAATCTGTGTCAAAACTTTGTTAGGAATTATGTGATCCTTACTAGCTGGAAGTAAGGGAGATGGGGCATGAAGTTATTTCTAGGAGTTGGACACATACCAAGTTTAGCTCAGTTCTGGGCATCTTTGAAATACCTATACAAACTTGTTCCTACATAGTAACTTGCAACTTTGAATGAGAATGTGCTTGCTTACAGCAACGTGCTATATGTTCTTAATGCCCGAATTGGGAATCTGTGTCAAAACTTTGTTAGGAATTATGTGATCCTTACTAGCTGGAAGTAAGGGAGATGGGGCATGAAGTTATTTCTAGGAGTTGGACACATACCAAGTTTAGCTCAGTTCTGGGCATCTTTGAAATACCTATACAAACTTGTTCCTACATAGTAACTTGCAACTTTGAATGAGAATGTGCTTGCTTACAGCAACGTGCTATATGTTCTGAATGCCCGAATTGGGAATCTGTGTCAAAACTTTGTTAGGAATTATGTGATCCTTACTAGCTGGAAGTAAGGGAGATGGGGCATGAAGTTATTTCTAGGAGTTGGACACATACCAAGTTTAGCTCAGTTCTGGGCATCTTTGAAATACCTATACAAACTTGTTCCTACATAGTAACTTGCCTCTTTGAATGAGAATCTGCTTGCTTACAGCAACGTGCTATATGTTCTGAATGCCCGAATTGGGAATCTGTGTCAAAACTTTGTTAGGAATTATGTGATCCTTACTAGCTGGAAGTAAGGGAGATGGGGCATGAAGTTATTTCTAGGAGTTGGACACATACCAAGTTTAGCTCAGTTCTGGGCATCTTTGAAATACCTATACAAACTTGTTCCTACATAGTAACTTGCATCTTTGAATGAGAATGTGCTTGCTTACAGCAACGCGCTATATGTTCTGAATGCCCGAATTGGGAATCTGTGTCAAAACTTTCTTAGGAATTATGTGATCCTTACTAGCTGGAAGTAAGGGAGATGGGGCATGAAGTTATTTCTAGGAGTTGGACACATACCAAGTTTAGCTCAGTTCTGGGCATCTTTGAAATACCTATACAAACTTGTTCCTACATAGTAACTTGCAACTTTGAATGAGAATGTGCTTGCTTACAGCAACGTGCTATATGTTCTGAATGCCCGAATTGGGAATCTGTGTCAAAACTTTGTTAGGAATTATGTGATCCTTACTAGCTGGAAGTAAGGGAGATGGGGCATGAAGTTATTTCTAGGAGTTGGACACATACCAAGTTTAGCTCAGTTCTGGGCATCTTTGAAATACCTATACAAACTTGTTCCTACATAGTAACTTGCCTCTTTGAATGAGAATGTGCTTGCTTACAGCAACGTGCTATATGTTCTGAATGCCCGAATTGGGAATCTGTGTCAAAACTTTGTTAGGAATTATGTGATCCGTACTAGCTGGAAGTAAGGGAGATGGGGCATGAAGTTATTTCTAGGAGTTGGACACATACCAAGTTTAGCTCAGTTCTGGGCATCTTTGAAATACCTATACAAACTTGTTCCTACATAGTAACTTGCAACTTTGAATGAGAATGTGCTTGCTTACAGCAACGTGCTATATGTTCTGAATGCCCGAATTGGGAATCTGTGTCAAAACTTTGTTAGGAATTATGTGATCCTTACTAGCTGGAAGTAAGGGAGATGGGGCATGAAGTTTTTTCTAGGAGTTGGACACATACCAAGTTTAGCTCAGTTCTGGGCATCTTTGAAATACCTATACAAACTTGTTCCTACATAGTAACTTGCCACTTTGAATGAGAATGTGCTTGCTTACAGCAACGTGCTATATGTTCTGAATGCCCGAATTGGGAATCTGTGTCAAAACTTTGTTAGGAATTATGTGATCCTTACTAGCTGGAAGTAAGGGAGATGGGGCATGAAGTTATTTCTTGGAGTTGGAGACATACCAAGTTTAGCTCAGTTCTCGCCATCTTTGAAATACCTAATCAAACATGTTCCTACATAGTAACTTGCAACTTTGAATGAGAATGTGCTTGCTTGCAGCAACGTGCTATATGTTCTGAAAGCCCGAATTGGGAATCTGTGTCAAAACTTTGTTAGGAATTATGTGATCCTTACTAGCTGGAAGTAAGGGAGATGGAGCATGAAGTTATTTCTAGGAGTTGGACACATACCAACTTTAGCTCAGTTCTGGGCATCTTTGAAATACCTATACAAACTTGTTCCTACATAGTAACTTGCATCTTTGAATGAGAATCTGCTTGCTTACAGCAACGTGCTATATGTTCTGAATGCCCGAATTGGCAATCTGTGTCAAAACTTTGTTAGGAATTATGTGATCCTTACTAGCTGGAAGTAAGGCAGATGGGGCATGAAGTTATTTCTAGGAGTTGGACACATACCAAGTTTAGCTCAGTTCTGGGCATCTTTGAAATACCTATACAAACTTGTTCCTACATAGTAACTTGCAACTTTGAATGAAAATGTGCTTGCTTACAGCAACGTGCTATATGTTCTGAATGCCCGAATTGGGAATCTGTGTCAAAACTTTGTTAGGAATTATATGATCCTTACTAGCTGGAAGTAAGGGAGATGGGGCATGAAGTTATTTCTAGGAGTTGGACACATACCAAGTTTAGCTCAGTTCTGGGCATCTTTGAAATACTTAAACAAACTTGTTCCTACATAGTAACTTGCAACTTTGAATGAAAATGTGCTTGCTTACAGCAACGTGCTATAGGTTCTGAATGCCCGAATTGGGAATCTGTGTCAAAACTTTGTTAGGAATTATGTGATCCTTACTAGCTGGAAGTAAGGGAGATGGGGCATGAAGTTATTTCTAGGAGTTGGACACATACCAAGTTTAGCTCAGTTCTGTGCATCTTTGAAATACCTATACAAACTTGTTCCTACATAGTAACTTGCATCTTTGAATGAGAATGTGCTTGCTTACAGCAACGTGCTATATGTTCTGAATGCCCAAATTGGCAATCTGTGTCAAAACTTTGTTAGGAATTATGTGATCCTTACTAGCTGGAAGTAAGGGAGATGGGGCATGAAGTTATTTCTAGGAGTTGGACACATACCCAGTTTAGCTCAGTCTGGGCATCTTTGAAATACCTATACAAACTTGTTCCTACATAATAACTTGCATCTTTGAATGAGAATCTGCTTGCTTACAGCAACGTGCTATATGTTCTGAATGCCCGAATTGGGAATCTGTGTCAAAACTTTGTTAGGAATTATGTGATCCTTACTAGCTGGAAGTAAGGGAGATGGGGCATGAAGTTATTTCTAGGAGTTGGACACATACCAAGTTTAGCTCAGTTCTGGGCATCTTTGAAATACCTATACAAACTTGTTCCTACATAGTAACTTGCAACTTTGAATGAGAATGTGCTTGCTTACAGCAACGTGCTATATGTTCTGAATGCCCGAATTGGGAATCTGTGTCAAAACTTTGTTAGGAATTATGTGATCCTTACTAGCTGGAAGTAAGGGAGATGGGGCATGAAGTTATTTCTAGGAGTTCGACACATACCAAGTTTAGCTCAGTTCTGGGCATCTTTGAAATACCTATACAAACTTGTTCCTACATAGTAACTTGCAACTTTGAATGAGAATGTGCTTGCTTACAGCAACGTGCTATATGTTCTGAATGCCCGAATTGGGAATCTGTGTCAAAACTTTGTTAGGAATTATGTGATCCTTACTAGCTGGAAGTAAGGGAGATGGGGCATGAAGTTATTTCTAGGAGTTGGACACATACCAAGTTTAGCTCAGTTCTGGGCATCTTTGAAATACCTATACAAACTTGTTCCTACATAGTAACTTGCAACTTTGAATGAGAATGTGCTTGCTTACAGCAACGTGCTATATGTTCTGAATGCCCGAATTGGGAATCTGTGTCAAAACTTTGTTAGGAATTATGTGATCCTTACTAGCTGGAAGTAAGGGAGATGGGGCATGAAGTTATTTCTAGGAGTTGGACACATACCAAGTTTAGCTCAGTTCTGGGCATCTTTGAAATACCTATACAAACTTGTTCCTACATAGTAACTTGCAACTTTGAATGAGAATGTGCTTGCTTACAGCAACGTGCTATATGTTCTGAATGCCCGAATTGGGAATCTGTGTCAAAACTTTGTTAGGAATTATGTGATCCTTACTAGCTGGAAGTAAGGGAGATGGGGCATGAAGTTATTTCTAGGAGTTGGACACATACCAAGTTTAGCTCAGTTCTGGGCATCTTTGAAATACCTATACAAACTTGTTCCTACATAGTAACTTGCATCTTTGAATGAGAATGTGCTTGCTTACAGCAACGTGCTATATGTTCTGAATGCCCGAATTGGGAATCTGTGTCAAAACTTTGTTAGGAATTATGTGATCCTTACTCGCTGGAAGTAAGGGAGATGGAGCATGAAGTTATTTCTAGGAGTTGGACACATACCAAGTTTAGCTCAGTTCTGGGCATCTTTGAAATACCTATACAAACTTGTTCCTACATAGTAACTTGCATCTTTGAATGAGAATGTGCTTGCTTACAGCAACGTGCTATATGTTCTGAATGCCCGAATTGAGAATCTGTGTCAAAACTTTGTTAGGAATTATGTGATCCTTACTAGCTGGAAGTAAGGGAGATGGGGCATGAAGTTATTTCTAGGAGTTGGACACATACCAAGTTTAGCTCAGTTCTGGGCATCTTTGAAATACCTATACAAACTTGTTCTTACATAGTAACTTGCATCTTTAATGAGAATCTGCTTGCTTACAGCAACGTGCTATATGTTCTGAATGCCCGAATTGGGAATCTGTGTCAAAACTTTGTTAGGAATTATGTGATCCTTACTAGCTGGAAGTAAGGGAGATGGGGCATGAAGTTATTTCTAGGAGTTGGACACATACCAAGTTTAGCTCAGTTCTGGGCATCTTTGAAATACCTATACAAACTTGTTCTTACATAGTAACTTGCATCTTTAATGAGAATCTGCTTGCTTACAGCAACGTGCTATATGTTCTGAATGCCCGAATTGGGAATCTGTGTCAAAACTTTGTTAGGAATTATGTGATCCTTACTAGCTGGAAGTAAGGGAGATGGGGCATGAAGTTATTTCTAGGAGTTGGACACATACCAAGTTTAGCTCAGTTCTGGGCATCTTTGAAATACCTATACAAACTTGTTCCTACATAGTAACTTGCAACTTTGAATGAGAATGTGCTTGCTTACAGCAACGTGCTATATGTTCTGAATGCCCGAATTGGGAATCTGTGTCAAAACTTTGTTAGGAATTGTGATCCTTACTAGCTGGAAGTAAGGGAGATGGGGCATGAAGTTATTTCTAGGAGTTGGACACATACCAAGTTTAGCTCAGTTCTGGGCATCTTTGAAATACCTATACAAACTTGTTCCTACCTAGTAACTTGCATCTTTGAATGAGAATGTGCTTGCTTACAGCAACGTGCTATATGTTCTGAATGCCCGAATTGGCAATCTGTGTCAAAACATTGTTAGGAATTATGTGATCCTTACTAGCTGGAAGTAAGGGAGATGGGGCATGAAGTTATTTCTAGGAGTTGGACACATACCAAGTTTAGCTCAGTTCTGGGCATCTTTGAAATACCCATACAAACTTGTTCCTACATAGTAACTTGCATCTTTGAATGAGAATGTGCTTGCTTACATCAACGTGCTATATGTTCTGAATGCCCGAATTGGGATTCTGTGTCAAAACTTTGTTAGGAATTATGTGATCCTTACTAGCTGGAAGTAAGGGAGATGGGGCATGAAGTTATTTCTAGGAGTTGGACACATACCAAGTTTAGCTCAGTTCTGGGCATCTTTGAAATACCTATACAAACTTGTTGCTACATAGTAACTTGCATCATTAATGAGAATGTGCTTGCTTACAGCAACGTGCTATATGTTCTGAATGCCCGAATTGGGAATCTGTGTCAAAACTTTGTTAGGAATTATGTGATCCTTACTAGCTGGAAGTAAGGGAGATGGGGCATGAAGTTATTTCTAGGAGTTGGACACATACCAAGTTTAGCTCAGTTCTGGGCATCTTTGAAATACCTATACAAACTTGTTCCTACATAGTAACTTGCATCTTTGAATGAGAATCTACTGGCTTACAGCAACGTGCTATATGTTCTGAATGCCCGAATTGGGAATCTGTGTCAAAACTTTGTTAGGAATTATGTGATCCTTACTAGCTGGAAGTAAGGGAGATGGGGCATGAAGTTATTTCTAGGAGTTGGACACATACCAAGTTTAGCTCAGTTCTGGGCATCTTTGAAATACCTATACAAACTTGTTCCTACATAGTAACTTGAATCTTTGAATGAGAATCTGCTTGCTTACAGCAACGTGCTATATGTTCTGAATGCCCGAATTGGGAATCTGTGTCAAAACTTTGTTAGGAATTATGTGATCCTTACTAGCTGGAAGTAAGGGAGATGGAGCATGAAGTTATTTCTAGGAGTTGGACACAGACCAAGTTTAGCTCAGTTCTGGGCATCTTTGAAATACCTATACAAACTTGTTCCTACATAGTAACTTGCATCTTTGAATGAGAATGTGCTTGCTTACAGCAACTTGCTATATGTTCTGATTGCCCGAATTGGCAATCTGTGTCAAAACTTTGTTAGGAATTATGTGATCCTTACTAGCTGGAAGTAAGGGAGATGGGGCATGAAGTTATTTCTAGGAGTTGGACACATACCAAGTTTAGCTCAGTTCTGGGCATCTTTGAAATACCTATACAAACTTGTTCTTACATAGTAACTTGCATCTTTAATGAGAATCTGCTTGCTTACAGCAACGTGCTATATGTTCTGAATGCCCGAATTGGGAATCTGTGTCAAAACTTTGTTAGGAATTATGTGATCCTTACTAGCTGGAAGTAAGGGAGATGGGGCATGAAGTTATTTCTAGGAGTTGGACACATACCAAGTTTAGCTCAGTTCTGGGCATCTTTGAAATACCTATACAAACTTGTTCCTACATAGTAACTTGCAACTTTGAATGAAAATGTGCTTGCTTACAGCAACGTGCTATATGTTCTGAATGCCCGAATTGGGAATCTGTGTCAAAACTTTGTTAGGAATTATGTGATCCTTACTAGCTGGAAGTAAGGGAGATGGGGCATGAAGTTATTTCTAGGAGTTGGACACATACCAAGTTTAGCTCAGTTCTGGGCATCTTTGAAATACCTATACAAACTTGTTCCTACATAGTAACTTGCATCTTTGAATGAGAATCTGCTTGCTTACAGCAACGTGCTATATGTTCTCAATGCCCGAATTGGGAATCTGTGTCAAAACTTTGTTAGGAATTATGTGATCCTTACTAGCTGGAAGTAAGGGAGATGGGGCATGAAGTTATTTCTAGGAGTTGGACACATACCAAGTTTAGCTCAGTTCTGGGCATCTTTGAAATACCTATACAAACTTGTTCCTACATAGTAACTTGCAACTTTGAATGAAAATGTGCTTGCTTACAGCAACGTGCTATATGTTCTGAATGCCCGAATTGGGAATCTGTGTCAAAACTTTGTTAGGAATTATGTGATCCTTACTAGCTGGAAGTAAGGGAGATGGGGCATGAAGTTATTTCTAGGAGTTGGACACATACCAAGTTTAGCTCAGTTCTGGGCATCTTTGAAATACCTATACAAACTTGTTCCTACCTAGTAACTTGCATCTTTGAATGAGAATGTGCTTGCTTACAGCAACGTGCTATATGTTCTGAATGCCCGAATTGGGAATCTGTGTCAAAACTTTGTTAGGAATTATGTGATCCTTACTAGCTGGAAGTAAGGGAGATGGGGCATGAAGTTATTTCTAGGAGTTGGACACATACCAAGTTTAGCTCAGTTCTGGGCATCTTTGAAATACCTATACAAACTTGTTCCTACCTAGTAACTTGCATCTTTGAATGAGAATGTGCTTGCTTACAGCAACGTGCTATATGTTCTGAATGCCCGAATTGGGAATCTGTGTCAAAACTTTGTTAGGAATTATGTGATCCTTACTAGCTGGAAGTAAGGGAGATGGGGCATGAAGTTATTTCTAGGAGTTGGACACATACCAAGTTTAGCTCAGTTCTGGGCATCTTTGAAATACCTATACAAACTTGTTCCTACCTAGTAACTTGCATCTTTGAATGAGAATGTGCTTGCTTACAGCAACGTGCTATATGTTCTGAATGCCCGAATTGGGAATCTGTGTCAAAACTTTGTTAGGAATTATGTGATCCTTACTAGCTGGAAGTAAGGGAGATGGGGCATGAAGTTATTTCTAGGAGTTGGACACATACCAAGTTTAGCTCAGTTCTGGGCATCTTTGAAATACCTATACAAACTTGTTCCTACATAGTAACTTGCAACTTTGAATGAAAATGTGCTTGCTTACAGCAACGTGCTATATGTTCTGAATGCCCGAATTGGCAATCTGTGTCAAAACTTTGTTAGGAATTATGTGATCCTTACTAGCTGGAAGTAAGGGAGATGGGGCATGAAGTTATTTCTAGGAGTTGGACACATACCAAGTTTAGCTCAGTTCTGGGCATCTTTGAAATACCTATACAAACTTGTTCCTACATAGTAACTTGCATCTTTGAATGAGAATCTGCTTGCTTACAGCAACGTGCTATATGTTCTGAATGCCCGAATTGGGAATCTGTGTCAAAATTTGTTAGGAATTATGTGATCCTTACTAGCTGGAAGTAAGGGAGATGGGGCATGAAGTTATTTCTAGGAGTTGGACACATACCAAGTTTAGCTCAGTTCTGGGCATCTTTGAAATACCTATACAAACTTGTTCCTACCTAGTAACTTGCAACTTTGAATGAGAATCTGCTTGCTTACATCAACGTGCTATATGTTCTGAATGCCCGAATTGGCAATCTGTGTCAAAACTTTGTTAGGAATTATGTGATCCTTACTAGCTGGAAGTAAGGGAGATGGGGCATGAAGTTATTTCTAGGAGTTGGACACATACCAAGTTTAGCTCAGTTCTGGGCATCTTTGAAATACCTATACAAACTTGTTCCTACATAGTAACTTGCAACTTTGAATGAAAATGTGCTTGCTTACAGCAACGTGCTATATGTTCTGAATGCCCGAATTGGCAATCTGTGTCAAAACTTTGTTAGGAATTATGTGATCCTTACTAGCTGGAAGTAAGGGAGATGGGGCATGAAGTTATTTCTAGGAGTTGGACACATACCAAGTTTAGCTCAGTTCTGGGCATCTTTGAAATACCTATACAAACTTGTTCCTACATAGTAACTTGCAACTTTGAATGAGAATCTGCTTGCTTACAGCAACGTGCTATATGTTCTGAATGCCCGAATTGGGAATCTGTGTCAAAACTTTGTTAGGAATTATGTGATCCTTACTAGCTGGAAGTAAGGGAGATGGGGCATGAAGTTATTTCTAGGAGTTGGACACATACCAAGTTTAGCTCAGTTCTGGGCATCTTTGAAATACCTATACAAACTTGTTCCTACATAGTAACTTGCATCTTTGAATGAGAATCTGCTTGCTTACAGCAACGTGCTATATGTTCTGAATGCCCGAATTGGGAATCTGTGTCAAAACTTTGTTAGGAATTATGTGATCCTTACTAGCTGGAAGTAAGGGAGATGGGGCATGAAGTTATTTCTAGGAGTTGGACACATACCAAGTTTAGCTCAGTTCTGGGCATCTTTGAAATACCTATACAAACTTGTTCCTACCTAGTAACTTGCATCTTTGAATGAGAATGTGCTTGCTTACAGCAACGTGCTATATGTTCTGAATGCCCGAATTGGGAATCTGTGTCAAAACTTTGTTAGGAATTATGTGATCCTTACTAGCTGGAAGTAAGGGAGATGGGGCATGAAGTTATTTCTAGGAGTTGGACACATACCAAGTTTAGCTCAGTTCTGGGCATCTTTGAAATACCTATACAAACTTGTTCCTACCTAGTAACTTGCATCTTTGAATGAGAATGTGCTTGCTTACAGCAACGTGCTATATGTTCTGAATGCCCGAATTGGGAATCTGTGTCAAAACTTTGTTAGGAATTATGTGATCCTTACTAGCTGGAAGTAAGGGAGAAGGGGCATGAAGTTATTTCTAGGAGTTGGACACATACCAAGTTTAGCTCAGTTCTGGGCATCTTTGAAATACCTATACAAACTTGTTCCTACCTAGTAACTTGCATCTTTGAATGAAAATGTGCTTGCTTACAGCAACGTGCTATATGTTCTGAATGCCCGAATTGGGAATCTGTGTCAAAACTTTGTTAGGAATTATGTGATCCTTACTAGCTGGAAGTAAGGGAGATGGGGCATGAAGTTATTTCTAGGAGTTGGACACATACCAAGTTTAGCTCAGTTCTGGGCATCTTTGAAATACCTATACAAACTTGTTCCTACATAGTAACTTGCATCTTTGAATGAGAATCTACTTGCTTACAGCAACGTGCTATACGTTCTAAATGCCCGAATTGGCAATCTGTGTCAAAACTTTGTTAGGAATTATGTGATCCTTACTAGCTGGAAGTAAGGGAGATGGGGCATGAAGTTATTTCTAGGAGTTGGACACATACCAAGTTTAGCTCAGTTCTGGGCATCTTTGAAATACCTATACAAACTTGTTCCTACATAGTAACTCGCATCTTTGAATGAGAATGTGCTTGCTTACAGCAACGTGCTATACGTTCTGAATGCCCGAATTGGGAATCTGTGTCAAAACTTTGTTAGGAATTATGTGATCCTTACTAGCTGGAAGTAAGGGAGATGGGGCATGAAGTTATTTCTAGGAGTTGGACACATACCAAGTTTAGCTCAGTTCTGGGCATCTTTGAAATACCTATACAAACTTGTTCCTACATAGTAACTTGCATCTTTGAATGAGAATGTGCTTGCTTACAGCAACGTGCTATATGTTCTGAATGCCCGAATTGGGAATCTGTGTCAAAACTTTGTTAGGAATTATGTGATCCTTACTAGCTGGAAGTAAGGGAGATGGGGCATGAAGTTATTTCTAGGAGTTGGACACATACCAAGTTTAGCTCAGTTCTGGGCATCTTTGAAATACCTATACAAACTTGTTCCTACATAGTAACTTGCATCTTTGAATGAGAATGTGCTTGCTTACAGCAACGTGCTATATGTTCTGAATGCCCGAATTGGCAATCTGTGTCAAAACTTTGTTAGGAATTATGTGATCCTTACTAGCTGGAAGTAAGGGAGATGGGGCATGAAGTTATTTCTAGGAGTTGGACACATACCAAGTTTAGCTCAGTTCTGGGCATCTTTGAAATACCTATACAAACTTGTTCCTACATAGTAACTTGCAACTTTGAATGAGAATCTGCTTGCTTACAGCAACGTGCTATATGTTCTGAATGCCCGAATTGGGAATCTGTGTCAAAACTTTGTTAGGAATTATGTGATCCTTACTAGCTGGAAGTAAGGGAGATGGGGCATGAAGTTATTTCTAGGAGTTGGACACATACCAAGTTTAGCTCAGTTCTGGGCATCTTTGAAATACCTATACAAACTTGTTCCTACATAGTAACTTGCATCTTTGAATGAGAATCTGCTTGCTTACAGCAACGTGCTATATGTTCTGAATGCCCGAATTGGGAATCTGTGTCAAAACTTTGTTAGGAATTATGTGATCCTTACTAGCTGGAAGTAAGGGAGATGGGGCATGAAGTTATTTCTAGGAGTTGGACACATACCAAGTTTAGCTCAGTTCTGGGCATCTTTGAAATACCTATACAAACTTGTTCCTACCTAGTAACTTGCATCTTTGAATGAGAATGTGCTTGCTTACAGCAACGTGCTATATGTTCTGAATGCCCGAATTGGGAATCTGTGTCAAAACTTTGTTAGGAATTATGTGATCCTTACTAGCTGGAAGTAAGGGAGATGGGGCATGAAGTTATTTCTAGGAGTTGGACACATACCAAGTTTAGCTCAGTTCTGGGCATCTTTGAAATACCTATACAAACTTGTTCCTACCTAGTAACTTGCATCTTTGAATGAGAATGTGCTTGCTTACAGCAACGTGCTATATGTTCTGAATGCCCGAATTGGGAATCTGTGTCAAAACTTTGTTAGGAATTATGTGATCCTTACTAGCTGGAAGTAAGGGAGAAGGGGCATGAAGTTATTTCTAGGAGTTGGACACATACCAAGTTTAGCTCAGTTCTGGGCATCTTTGAAATACCTATACAAACTTGTTCCTACCTAGTAACTTGCATCTTTGAATGAAAATGTGCTTGCTTACAGCAACGTGCTATATGTTCTGAATGCCCGAATTGGGAATCTGTGTCAAAACTTTGTTAGGAATTATGTGATCCTTACTAGCTGGAAGTAAGGGAGATGGGGCATGAAGTTATTTCTAGGAGTTGGACACATACCAAGTTTAGCTCAGTTCTGGGCATCTTTGAAATACCTATACAAACTTGTTCCTACATAGTAACTTGCATCTTTGAATGAGAATCTACTTGCTTACAGCAACGTGCTATACGTTCTAAATGCCCGAATTGGCAATCTGTGTCAAAACTTTGTTAGGAATTATGTGATCCTTACTAGCTGGAAGTAAGGGAGATGGGGCATGAAGTTATTTCTAGGAGTTGGACACATACCAAGTTTAGCTCAGTTCTGGTCATCTTTGAAATACCTATACAAACTTGTTCCTACATAGTAACTTGCATCTTTGAATGAGAATCTGCTTGCTTACAGCAACGTGCTATATGTTCTGAATGCCCGAATTGGGAATCTGTGTCAAAACTTTGTTAGGAATTATGTGATCCTTACTAGCTGGAAGTAAGGGAGATGGGGCATGAAGTTATTTCTAGGAGTTGGACACATACCAAGTTTAGCTCAGTTCTGGGCATCTTTGAAATACCTATACAAACTTGTTCCTACAGAGTAACTTGCAACTTTGAATGAAAATGTGCTTCCTTACAGCAACGTGCTATATGTTCTGAATGCCCGAATTGGGAATCTGTGTCAAAACTTTGTTAGGAATTATGTGATACTACTAGCTGGAAGTAAGGGAGATGGGGCATGAAGTTATTTCTAGGAGTTGGACACATACCAAGTTTAGCTCAGTTCTGGTCATCTTTGAAATACCTATACAAACTTGTTCCTACATAGTAACTTGCAACTTTGAATGAAAATGTGCTTGCTTACAGCAACGTGCTATATGTTCTGAATGCCCGAATTGGGAATCTGTGTCAAAACTTTGTTAGGAATTATGTGATCCTTACTAGCTGGAAGTAAGGGAGATGGGGCATGAAGTTATTTCTAGGAGTTGGACACATACCAAGTTTAGCTCAGTTCTGGGCATCTTTGAAATACCTATACAAACTTGGTCCTACATAGTAACTTGCATCTTTGAATGAGAATGTGCTAGCTTACAGCAACGTGCTATATGTTCTGAATGCCCGAATAGGGAATCTGTGTCAAAACTTTGTTAGGAATTATGTGATCCTTACTAGCTGGAAGTAAGGGAGATGGGGCATGAAGTTATTTCTAGGAGTTGGACACATACCTAGTTTAGCTCAGTTCTGGGCATCTTTGAAATACCTATACAAACTTGTTCCTACATAGTAACTTGCAACTTTTAATGAGAATGTGCTTGCTTACAGCTACGTGCTATATGTTCTAAATGCCCGAATTGGGAATCTGTGTCAAAACTTTGTTAGGAATTATGTGATCCTTACTAGCTGGAAGTAAGGGAGATGGGGCATGAAGTTATTTCTAGGAGTTGGACACATACCTAGTTTAGCTCAGTTCTGGGCATCTTTGAAATACCTATACAAACTTGTTCCTACATAGTAACTTGCAACTTTGAATGAGAATGTGATTGCTTGCAGCAACGTGCTATATGTTCTGAATGCCCGAATAGGGAATCTGTGTCAAAACTTTGTTAGGAATTATGTGATCCTTACTAGCTGGAAGTAAGGGAGATGGGGCATGATGTTATTTCTAGGAGTTGGACACATACCTAGTTTAGCTCAGTTCTGGGCATCTTTGAAATACCTATACAAACTTGTTCCTACCTAGTAACTTGCATCTTTGAATGAAAATGTGCTTGCTTACAGCAACGTGCTATATGTTCTGAATGCCCGAATTGGGAATCTGTGTCAAAACTTTGTTAGGAATTATGTGATCCTTACTAGCTGGAAGTAAGGGAGATGGGGCATGAAGTTATTTCTAGGAGTTGGACACATACCAAGTTTAGCTCAGTTCTGGGCATCTTTGAAATACCTATACAAACTTGTTCCTACATAGTAACTTGCATCTTTGAATGAGAATCTACTTGCTTACAGCAACGTGCTATACGTTCTAAATGCCCGAATTGGCAATCTGTGTCAAAACTTTGTTAGGAATTATGTGATCCTTACTAGCTGGAAGTAAGGGAGATGGGGCATGAAGTTATTTCTAGGAGTTGGACACATACCAAGTTTAGCTCAGTTCTGGGCATCTTTGAAATACCTATACAAACTTGTTCCTACATAGTAACTCGCATCTTTGAATGAGAATGTGCTTGCTTACAGCAACGTGCTATACGTTCTGAATGCCCGAATTGGGAATCTGTGTCAAAACTTTGTTAGGAATTATGTGATCCTTACTAGCTGGAAGTAAGGGAGATGGGGCATGAAGTTATTTCTAGGAGTTGGACACATACCAAGTTTAGCTCAGTTCTGGGCATCTTTGAAATACCTATACAAACTTGTTCCTACATAGTAACTTGCATCTTTGAATGAGAATGTGCTTGCTTACAGCAACGTGCTATATGTTCTGAATGCCCGAATTGGGAATCTGTGTCAAAACTTTGTTAGGAATTATGTGATCCTTACTAGCTGGAAGTAAGGGAGATGGGGCATGAAGTTATTTCTAGGAGTTGGACACATACCAAGTTTAGCTCAGTTCTGGGCATCTTTGAAATACCTATACAAACTTGTTCCTACATAGTAACTTGCATCTTTGAATGAGAATGTGCTTGCTTACAGCAACGTGCTATATGTTCTGAATGCCCGAATTGGCAATCTGTGTCAAAACTTTGTTAGGAATTATGTGATCCTTACTAGCTGGAAGTAAGGGAGATGGGGCATGAAGTTATTTCTAGGAGTTGGACACATACCCAGTTTAGCTCAGTTCTGGGCATCTTTGAAATACCTATACAAACTTGTTCCTACATAGTAACTTGCATATTTGAATGAGAATGTGCTTGCTTACAGCAACGTGCTATATGTTCTGAATGCCAGAATTGGGAATCTGTGTCAAAACTTTGTTAGGAATTATGTGATCCTTACTAGCTGGAAGTAAGGGAGATGGGGCATGAAGTTATTTCTAGGAGTTGGACACATACCCAGTTTAGCTCAGTTCTGGGCATCTTTGAAATACCTATACAAACTTGTTCCTACATAGTAACTTGCAACTTTGAATGAGAATGTGCTTGCTTACAGCAACGTGCTATATGTTCTGAATGCCAGAATTGGGAATCTGTGTCAAAACTTTGTTAGGAATTATGTGATCCTTACTAGCTGGAAGTAAGGGAGATGGGGCATGAAGTTATTTCTAGGAGTTGGACACATACCCAGTTTAGCTCAGTTCTGGGCATCTTTGAAATACCTATACAAACTTGTTCCCACATAGTAACTTGCAACTTTGAATGAGAATGTGCTTGCTTACAGCAACGTGCTATATGTTCTGAATGCCCGAATTGGGAATCTGTGTCAAAACTTTGTTAGGAATTATGTGATCCTTACTAGCTGGAAGTAAGGGAGATGGGGCATGAAGTTATTTCTAGGAGTTGGACACATACCAAGTTTAGCTCAGTTCTGGGCATCTTTGAAATACCTATACAAACTTGTTCCCACATAGTAACTTGCATCTTTGAATGAGAATGTGCTTGCTTGCAGCAACGTGCTATATGTTCTGAATGCCCGAATAGGGAATCTGTGTCAAAACTTTGTTAGGAATTATGTGATCCTTACTAGCTGGAAGTAAGGGAGATGGGGCATGAAGTTATTTCTAGGAGTTGGAGACATACCAAGTTTAGCTCAGTTCTGGGCATCTTTGAAATACCTATACAAACTTGTTGCTACATAGTAACTTGCATCTTTGAATGAGAATGTGCTTGCTTACAGCAACGTGCTATATGTTCTGAATGCCCGAATTGGGAATCTGTGTCAAAACTTTGTTAGGAATTATGTGATCCTTACTAGCTGGAAGTAAGGGAGATGGGGCATGAAGTTATTTCTAGGAGTTGGACACATACCAAGTTTAGCTCAGTTCTGGGCATCTTTGAAATACCTATACAAACTTGTTCCTACATAGTAACTTGCAACTTTGAATGAAAATGTGCTTGCTTACAGCAACGTGCTATATGTTCTGAATGCCCGAATTGGGAATCTGTGTCAAAACTTTGTTAGGAATTATGTGATCCTTACTAGCTGGAAGTAAGGGAGATGGGGCATGATGTTATTTCTAGGAGTTGGACACATACCAAGTTTAGCTCAGTTCTGGTCATCTTTGAAATACCTATACAAACTTGTTCCTACATAGTAACTTGCATCTTTGAATGAGAATCTGCTTGCTTACAGCAACGTGCTATATGTTCTGAATGCCCGAATTGGGAATCTGTGTCAAAACTTTGTTAGGAATTATGTGATCCTTACTAGCTGGAAGTAAGGGAGATGGGGCATGAAGTTATTTCTAGGAGTTGGACACATACCAAGTTTAGCTCAGTTCTGGGCATCTTTGAAATACCTATACAAACTTGTTCCTATAGAGTAACTTGCAACTTTGAATGAGAATCTGCTTGCTTACAGCAACGTGCTATATGTTCTGAATGCCCGAATTGGGAATCTGTGTCAAAACTTTGTTAGGAATTATGTGATCCTTACTAGCTGGAAGTAAGGGAGATGGGGCATGAAGTTATTTCTAGGAGTTGGACACATACCAAGTTTAGCTCAGTTCTGGGCATCTTTGAAATACCTATACAAACTTGTTCCTACATAGTAACTTGCATCTTTGAATGAGAATCTGCTTGCTTACAGCAACGTGCTATATGTTCTGAATGCCCGAATTGGGAATCTGTGTCAAAACTTTGTTAGGAATTATGTGATCCTTACTAGCTGGAAGTAAGGGAGATGGGGCATGAAGTTATTTCTAGGAGTTGGACACATACCAAGTTTAGCTCAGTTCTGGGCATCTTTGAAATACCTATACAAACTTGTTCCTACCTAGTAACTTGCATCTTTGAATGAGAATGTGCTTGCTTACAGCAACGTGCTATATGTTCTGAATGCCCGAATTGGGAATCTGTGTCAAAACTTTGTTAGGAATTATGTGATCCTTACTAGCTGGAAGTAAGGGAGATGGGGCATGAAGTTATTTCTAGGAGTTGGACACATACCAAGTTTAGCTCAGTTCTGGGCATCTTTGAAATACCTATACAAACTTGTTCCTACCTAGTAACTTGCATCTTTGAATGAGAATGTGCTTGCTTACAGCAACGTGCTATATGTTCTGAATGCCCGAATTGGGAATCTGTGTCAAAACTTTGTTAGGAATTATGTGATCCTTACTAGCTGGAAGTAAGGGAGATGGGGCATGAAGTTATTTCTAGGAGTTGGACACATACCAAGTTTAGCTCAGTTCTGGGCATCTTTGAAATACCTATACAAACTTGTTCCTACCTAGTAACTTGCATCTTTGAATGAAAATGTGCTTGCTTACAGCAACGTGCTATATGTTCTGAATGCCCGAATTGGGAATCTGTGTCAAAACTTTGTTAGGAATTATGTGATCCTTACTAGCTGGAAGTAAGGGAGATGGGGCATGAAGTTATTTCTAGGAGTTGGACACATACCAAGTTTAGCTCAGTTCTGGGCATCTTTGAAATACCTATACAAACTTGTTCCTACATAGTAACTCGCATCTTTGAATGAGAATCTACTTGCTTACAGCAACGTGCTATACGTTCTAAATGCCCGAATTGGCAATCTGTGTCAAAACTTTGTTAGGAATTATGTGATCCTTACTAGCTGGAAGTAAGGGAGATGGGGCATGAAGTTATTTCTAGGAGTTGGACACATACCAAGTTTAGCTCAGTTCTGGGCATCTTTGAAATACCTATACAAACTTGTTCCTACATAGTAACTCGCATCTTTGAATGAGAATGTGCTTGCTTACAGCAACGTGCTATACGTTCTGAATGCCCGAATTGGGAATCTGTGTCAAAACTTTGTTAGGAATTATGTGATCCTTACTAGCTGGAAGTAAGGGAGATGGGGCATGAAGTTATTTCTAGGAGTTGGACACATACCAAGTTTAGCTCAGTTCTGGGCATCTTTGAAATACCTATACAAACTTGTTCCTACATAGTAACTTGCATCTTTGAATGAGAATGTGCTTGCTTACAGCAACGTGCTATATGTTCTGAATGCCCGAATTGGGAATCTGTGTCAAAACTTTGTTAGGAATTATGTGATCCTTACTAGCTGGAAGTAAGGGAGATGGGGCATGAAGTTATTTCTAGGAGTTGGACACATACCAAGTTTAGCTCAGTTCTGGGCATCTTTGAAATACCTATACAAACTTGTTCCTACATAGTAACTTGCATCTTTGAATGAGAATGTGCTTGCTTACAGCAACGTGCTATATGTTCTGAATGCCCGAATTGGCAATCTGTGTCAAAACTTTGTTAGGAATTATGTGATCCTTACTAGCTGGAAGTAAGGGAGATGGGGCATGAAGTTATTTCTAGGAGTTGGACACATACCCAGTTTAGCTCAGTTCTGGGCATCTTTGAAATACCTATACAAACTTGTTCCTACATAGTAACTTGCATATTTGAATGAGAATGTGCTTGCTTACAGCAACGTGCTATATGTTCTGAATGCCAGAATTGGGAATCTGTGTCAAAACTTTGTTAGGAATTATGTGATCCTTACTAGCTGGAAGTAAGGGAGATGGGGCATGAATTTATTTCTAGGAGTTGGACACATACCCAGTTTAGCTCAGTTCTGGGCATCTTTGAAATACCTATACAAACTTGTTCCTACATAGTAACTTGCAACTTTGAATGAGAATGTGCTTGCTTACAGCAACGTGCTATATGTTCTGAATGCCAGAATTGGGAATCTGTGTCAAAACTTTGTTAGGAATTATGTGATCCTTACTAGCTGGAAGTAAGGGAGATGGGGCATGAAGTTATTTCTAGGAGTTGGACACATACCCAGTTTAGCTCAGTTCTGGGCATCTTTGAAATACCTATACAAACTTGTTCCCACATAGTAACTTGCAACTTTGAATGAGAATGTGCTTGCTTACAGCAACGTGCTATATGTTCTGAATGCCCGAATTGGGAATCTGTGTCAAAACTTTGTTAGGAATTATGTGATCCTTACTAGCTGGAAGTAAGGGAGATGGGGCATGAAGTTATTTCTAGGAGTTGGACACATACCAAGTTTAGCTCAGTTCTGGGCATCTTTGAAATACCTATACAAACTTGTTCCCACATAGTAACTTGCATCTTTGAATGAGAATGTGCTTGCTTACAGCAACGTGCTATATGTTCTGAATGCCCGAATTGGCAATCTGTGTCAAAACTTTGTTAGGAATTATGTGATCCTTACTAGCTGGAAGTAAGGGAGATGGGGCATGAAGTTATTTCTAGGAGTTGGACACATACCAAGTTTAGCTCAGTTCTGGGCATCTTTGAAATACCTATACAAACTTGTTGCTACATAGTAACTTGCATCTTTGAATGAGAATGTGCTTGCTTACAGCAACGTGCTATATGTTCTGAATGCCCGAATTGGGAATCTGTGTCAAAACTTTGTTAGGAATTATGTGATCCTTACTAGCTGGAAGTAAGGGAGATGGGGCATGAAGTTATTTCTAGGAGTTGGACACATACCAAGTTTAGCTCAGTTCTGGGCATCTTTGAAATACCTATACAAACTTGTTCCTACATAGTAACTTGCAACTTTGAATGAAAATGTGCTTGCTTACAGCAACGTGCTATATGTTCTGAATGCCCGAATTGGGAATCTGTGTCAAAACTTTGTTAGGAATTATGTGATCCTTACTAGCTGGAAGTAAGGGAGATGGGGCATGATGTTATTTCTAGGAGTTGGACACATACCAAGTTTAGCTCAGTTCTGGTCATCTTTGAAATACCTATACAAACTTGTTCCTACATAGTAACTTGCATCTTTGAATGAGAATCTGCTTGCTTACAGCAACGTGCTATATGTTCTGAATGCCCGAATTGGGAATCTGTGTCAAAACTTTGTTAGGAATTATGTGATCCTTACTAGCTGGAAGTAAGGGAGATGGGGCATGAAGTTATTTCTAGGAGTTGGACACATACCAAGTTTAGCTCAGTTCTGGGCATCTTTGAAATACCTATACAAACTTGTTCCTACAGAGTAACTTGCAACTTTGAATGAAAATGTGCTTGCTTACAGCAACGTGCTATATGTTCTGAATGCCCGAATAGGGAATCTGTGTCAAAACTTTGTTAGGAATTATGTGATCCTTACTAGCTGGAAGTAAGGGAGATGGGGCATGAAGTTATTTCTAGGAGTTGGACACATACCAAGTTTAGCTCAGTTCTGGGCATCTTTGAAATACCTATACAAACTTGTTCCTACATAGTAACTTGCAACTTTGAATGAGAATGTGCTTCCTTACAGCAACGTGCTATATGTTCTGAATGCCCGAATTGGGAATCTGTGTCAAAACTTTGTTAGGAATTATGTGATACTACTAGCTGGAAGTAAGGGAGATGGGGCATGAAGTTATTTCTAGGAGTTGGACACATACCAAGTTTAGCTCAGTTCTGGTCATCTTTGAAATACCTATACAAACTTGTTCCTACATAGTAACTTGCAACTTTGAATGAAAATGTGCTTGCTTACAGCAACGTGCTATATGTTCTGAATGCCAGAATTGGGAATCTGTGTCAAAACTTTGTTAGGAATTATGTGATCCTTACTAGCTGGAAGTAAGGGAGATGGGGCATGAAGTTATTTCTAGGAATTGGACACATACCAAGTTTAGCTCAGTTCTGGGCATCTTTGAAATACCTATACAAACTTGGTCCTACATAGTAACTTGCATCTTTGAATGAGAATCTGCTTGCTTACAGCAACGTGCTATATGTTCTGAATGCCCGAATTGGGAATCTGTGTCAAAACTTTGTTAGGAATTATGTGATCCTTACTAGCTGGAAGTAAGGGAGATGGGGCATGAAGTTATTTCTAGGAGTTGGACACATACCAAGTTTAGCTCAGTTCTGGGCATCTTTGAAATACCTATACAAACTTGTTCCTACATAGTAACTTGCATCTTTGAATGAGAATGTGCTAGCTTACAGCAACGTGCTATATGTTCTGAATGCCCGAATTGGGAATCTGTGTCAAAACTTTGTTAGGAATTATGTGATCCTTACTAGCTGGAAGTAAGGGAGATGGGGCATGAAGTTATTTCTAGGAGTTGGACACATACCAAGTTTAGCTCATTTCTGGGCATCTTTGAAATACCTATACAAACTTGTTCCTACATAGTAACTTGCAACTTTGAATGAAAATGTGCTTGCTTACAGCAACGTGCTATATGTTCTGAATGCCCGAATTGGGAATCTGTGTCAAAACTTTGTTAGGAATTATGTGATCCTTACTAGCTGGAAGTAAGGGAGATGGGGCATGAAGTTATTTCTAGGAGTTGGACACATACCAAGTTTAGCTCAGTTCTGGGCATCTTTGAAATACCTATACAAACTTGTTCCTACATAGTAACTTGCATCTTTGAATGAGAATCTGCTTGCTTACAGCAACGTGCTATATGTTCTGAATGCCCGAATTGGGAATCTGTGTCAAAACTTTGTTAGGAATTATGTAATCCTTACTAGCTGGAAGTAAGTGAGATGGGGCATGAAGTTATTTCTAGGAGTTGGACACATACCAAGTTTAGCTCAGTTCTGGGCATCTTTGAAATACCTATACAAACTTGTTCCTACATAGTAACTTGCAACTTTGAATGAAAATGTGCTTGCTTACAGCAACGTGCTATATGTTCTGAATGCCCGAATTGGGAATCTGTGTCAAAACTTTGTTAGGAATTATGTGATCCTTACTAGCTGGAAGTAAGGGAGATGGGGCATGAAGTTATTTCTAGGAGTTGGACACATACCAAGTTTAGCTCAGTTCTGGGCATCTTTGAAATACCTATACAAACTTGTTCCTACATAGTAACTTGCATCTTTGAATGAGAATGTGCTTGCTTACAGCAACGTGCTATATGTTCTGAATGCCCGAATTGGCAATCTGTGTCAAAACTTTGTTAGGAATTATGTGATCCTTACTAGCTGGAAGTAAGGGAGATGGGGCATGAAGTTATTTCTAGGAGTTGGACACATACCCAGTTTAGCTCAGTTCTGGGCATCTTTGAAATACCTATACAAACTTGTTCCTACATAGTAACTTGCATATTTGAATGAGAATGTGCTTGCTTACAGCAACGTGCTATATGTTCTGAATGCCAGAATTGGGAATCTGTGTCAAAACTTTGTTAGGAATTATGTGATCCTTACTAGCTGGAAGTAAGGGAGATGGGGCATGAAGTTATTTCTAGGAGTTGGACACATACCCAGTTTAGCTCAGTTCTGGGCATCTTTGAAATACCTATACAAACTTGTTCCTACATAGTAACTTGCAACTTTGAATGAGAATGTGCTTGCTTACAGCAACGTGCTATATGTTCTGAATGCCAGAATTGGGAATCTGTGTCAAAACTTTGTTAGGAATTATGTGATCCTTACTAGCTGGAAGTAAGGGAGATGGGGCATGAAGTTATTTCTAGGAGTTGGACACATACCCAGTTTAGCTCAGTTCTGGGCATCTTTGAAATACCTATACAAACTTGTTCCCACATAGTAACTTGCAACTTTGAATGAGAATGTGCTTGCTTACAGCAACGTGCTATATGTTCTGAATGCCCGAATTGGGAATCTGTGTCAAAACTTTGTTAGGAATTATGTGATCCTTACTAGCTGGAAGTAAGGGAGATGGGGCATGAAGTTATTTCTAGGAGTTGGACACATACCAAGTTTAGCTCAGTTCTGGGCATCTTTGAAATACCTATACAAACTTGTTCCCACATAGTAACTTGCATCTTTGAATGAGAATGTGCTTGCTTACAGCAACGTGCTATATGTTCTGAATGCCCGAATTGGCAATCTGTGTCAAAACTTTGTTAGGAATTATGTGATCCTTACTAGCTGGAAGTAAGGGAGATGGGGCATGAAGTTATTTCTAGGAGTTGGACACATACCAAGTTTAGCTCAGTTCTGGGCATCTTTGAAATACCTATACAAACTTGTTGCTACATAGTAACTTGCATCTTTGAATGAGAATGTGCTTGCTTACAGCAACGTGCTATATGTTCTGAATGCCCGAATTGGGAATCTGTGTCAAAACTTTGTTAGGAATTATGTGATCCTTACTAGCTGGAAGTAAGGGAGATGGGGCATGAAGTTATTTCTAGGAGTTGGACACATACCAAGTTTAGCTCATTTCTGGGCATCTTTGAAATACCTATACAAACTTGTTCCTACATAGTAACTTGCAACTTTGAATGAAAATGTGCTTGCTTACAGCAACGTGCTATATGTTCTGAATGCCCGAATTGGGAATCTGTGTCAAAACTTTGTTAGGAATTATGTGATCCTTACTAGCTGGAAGTAAGGGAGATGGGGCATGAAGTTATTTCTAGGAGTTGGACACATACCAAGTTTAGCTCAGTTCTGGGCATCTTTGAAATACCTATACAAACTTGTTCCTACATAGTAACTTGCATCTTTGAATGAGAATCTGCTTGCTTACAGCAACGTGCTATATGTTCTGAATGCCCGAATTGGGAATCTGTGTCAAAACTTTGTTAGGAATTATGTAATCCTTACTAGCTGGAAGTAAGTGAGATGGGGCATGAAGTTATTTCTAGGAGTTGGACACATACCAAGTTTAGCTCAGTTCTGGGCATCTTTGAAATACCTATACAAACTTGTTCCTACATAGTAACTTGCAACTTTGAATGAAAATGTGCTTGCTTACAGCAACGTGCTATATGTTCTGAATGCCCGAATTGGGAATCTGTGTCAAAACTTTGTTAGGAATTATGTGATCCTTACTAGCTGGAAGTAAGGGAGATGGGGCATGAAGTTATTTCTAGGAGTTGGACACATACCAAGTTTAGCTCAGTTCTGGGCATCTTTGAAATACCTATACAAACTTGTTCCTACATAGTAACTTGCATCTTTGAATGAGAATGTGCTAGCTTACAGCAACGTGCTATATGTTCTGAATGCCCGAATAGGGAATCTGTGTCAAAACTTTGTTAGGAATTATGTGATCCTTACTAGCTGGAAGTAAGGGAGATGGGGCATGAAGTTATTTCTAGGAGTTGGACACATACCTAGTTTAGCTCAGTTCTGGGCATCTTTGAAATACCTATACAAACTTGTTCCTACATAGTAACTTGCAACTTTTAATGAGAATGTGCTTGCTTACAGCTACGTGCTATATGTTCTAAATGCCCGAATTGGGAATCTGTGTCAAAACTTTGTTAGGAATTATGTGATCCTTACTAGCTGGAAGTAAGGGAGATGGGGCATGAAGTTATTTCTAGGAGTTGGACACATACCAAGTTTAGCTCAGTTCTGGGCATCTTTGAAATACCTATACAAACTTGTTCCCACATAGTAACTTGCAACTTTGAATGAGAATGTGCTTGCTTACAGCAACGTGCTATATGTTCTGAATGCCCGAATTGGGAAATTGTGTCAAAACTTTGTTAGGAATTATGTGATCCTTACTAGCTGGAAGTAAGGGAGATGGGGCATGAAGTTATTTCTAGGAGTTGGACACATACCAAGTTTAGCTCAGTTCTGGGCATCTTTGAAATACCTATACAAACTTGTTCCCACATAGTAACTTGCATCTTTGAATGAGAATGTGCTTGCTTGCAGCAACGTGCTATATGTTCTGAATGCCCGAATAGGGAATCTGTGTCAATCTTTGTTAGGAATTATGTGATCCTTACTAGCTGGAAGTAAGGGAGATGGGGCATGAAGTTATTTCTAGGAGTTGGAGACATACCAAGTTTAGCTCAGTTCTGGGCATCTTTGAAATACCTATACAAACTTGTTCCTACATAGTAACTTGCATCTTTGAATGAGAATGTGCTTGCTTACAGCAACGTGCTATATGTTCTGAATGCCCGAATTGGGAATCTGTGTCAAAACTTTGTTAGGAATTATGTGATCCTTACTAGCTGGAAGTAAGGGAGATGGGGCATGAAGGTATTTCTAGGAGTTGGACACATACCAAGTTTAGCTCAGTTCTGGGCATCTTTGAAATACCTATACAAACTTGTTCCTACATAGTAACTTGCAACTTTGAATGAAAATGTGCTTGCTTACAGCAACGTGCTATATGTTCTGAATGCCCGAATTGGGAATCTGTGTCAAAACTTTGTTAGGAATTATGTGATCCTTACTAGCTGGAAGTAAGGGAGATGGGGCATGATGTTATTTCTAGGAGTTGGACACATACCAAGTTTAGCTCAGTTCTGGTCATCTTTGAAATACCTATACAAACTTGTTCCTACATAGTAACTTGCATCTTTGAATGAGAATCTGCTTGCTTACAGCAACGTGCTATATGTTCTGAATGCCCGAATAGGGAATCTGTGTCAAAACTTTGTTAGGAATTATGTGATCCTTACTAGCTGGAAGTAAGGGAGATGGGGCATGAAGTTATTTCTAGGAGTTGGACACATACCAAGTTTAGCTCAGTTCTGGGCATCTTTGAAATACCTATACAAACTTGTTCCTACATAGTAACTTGCAACTTTGAATGAGAATGTGCTTGCTTACAGCAACGTGCTATATGTTCTGAATGCCCGAAATGGGAATCTGTGTCAAATCCTGTTAGGAATTATGTGATCCTTACTAGCTGGAAGTAAGGGAGATGGGGCATGAAGTTATTTCTAGGAGTTGGACACATACCAATTTAGCTCAGTTCTGTGCATCTTTGAAATACCTATGCAAACTTGTTCCTACATAGTAACTTGCAACTTTGAATGAGAATGTGATTGCTTGCAGCAACGTGCTATATGTTCTGAATGCCCGAATAGGGAATCTGTGTCAAAACTTTGTTAGGAATTATGTGATCCTTACTAGCTGGAAGTAAGGGAGATGGGGCATGATGTTATTTCTAGGAGTTGGACACATACCTAGTTTAGCTCAGTTCTGGGCATCTTTGAAATACCTATACAAACTTGTTCCTACCTAGTAACTTGCATCTTTGAATGAAAATGTGCTTGCTTACAGCAACGTGCTATATGTTCTGAATGCCCGAATTGGGAATCTGTGTCAAAACTTTGTTAGGAATTATGTGATCCTTACTAGCTGGAAGTAAGGGAGATGGGGCATGAAGTTATTTCTAGGAGTTGGACACATACCAAGTTTAGCTCAGTTCTGGGCATCTTTGAAATACCTATACAAACTTGTTCCTACATAGTAACTTGCATCTTTGAATGAGAATCTACTTGCTTACAGCAACGTGCTATACGTTCTAAATGCCCGAATTGGCAATCTGTGTCAAAACTTTGTTAGGAATTATGTGATCCTTACTAGCTGGAAGTAAGGGAGATGGGGCATGAAGTTATTTCTAGGAGTTGGACACATACCAAGTTTAGCTCAGTTCTGGGCATCTTTGAAATACCTATACAAACTTGTTCCTACATAGTAACTCGCATCTTTGAATGAGAATGTGCTTGCTTACAGCAACGTGCTATACGTTCTGAATGCCCGAATTGGGAATCTGTGTCAAAACTTTGTTAGGAATTATGTGATCCTTACTAGCTGGAAGTAAGGGAGATGGGGCATGAAGTTATTTCTAGGAGTTGGACACATACCAAGTTTAGCTCAGTTCTGGGCATCTTTGAAATACCTATACAAACTTGTTCCTACATAGTAACTTGCATCTTTGAATGAGAATGTGCTTGCTTACAGCAACGTGCTATATGTTCTGAATGCCCGAATTGGGAATCTGTGTCAAAACTTTGTTAGGAATTATGTGATCCTTACTAGCTGGAAGTAAGGGAGATGGGGCATGAAGTTATTTCTAGGAGTTGGACACATACCAAGTTTAGCTCAGTTCTGGGCATCTTTGAAATACCTATACAAACTTGTTCCTACATAGTAACTTGCATCTTTGAATGAGAATGTGCTTGCTTACAGCAACGTGCTATATGTTCTGAATGCCCGAATTGGCAATCTGTGTCAAAACTTTGTTAGGAATTATGTGATCCTTACTAGCTGGAAGTAAGGGAGATGGGGCATGAAGTTATTTCTAGGAGTTGGACACATACCCAGTTTAGCTCAGTTCTGGGCATCTTTGAAATACCTATACAAACTTGTTCCTACATAGTAACTTGCATATTTGAATGAGAATGTGCTTGCTTACAGCAACGTGCTATATGTTCTGAATGCCAGAATTGGGAATCTGTGTCAAAACTTTGTTAGGAATTATGTGATCCTTACTAGCTGGAAGTAAGGGAGATGGGGCATGAAGTTATTTCTAGGAGTTGGACACATACCCAGTTTAGCTCAGTTCTGGGCATCTTTGAAATACCTATACAAACTTGTTCCTACATAGTAACTTGCAACTTTGAATGAGAATGTGCTTGCTTACAGCAACGTGCTATATGTTCTGAATGCCAGAATTGGGAATCTGTGTCAAAACTTTGTTAGGAATTATGTGATCCTTACTAGCTGGAAGTAAGGGAGATGGGGCATGAAGTTATTTCTAGGAGTTGGACACATACCCAGTTTAGCTCAGTTCTGGGCATCTTTGAAATACCTATACAAACTTGTTCCCACATAGTAACTTGCATCTTTGAATGAGAATGTGCTAGCTTACAGCAACGTGCTATATGTTCTGAATGCCCGAATTGGGAATCTGTGTCAAAACTTTGTTAGGAATTATGTGATCCTTACTAGCTGGAAGTAAGGGAGATGGGGCATGAAGTTATTTCTAGGAGTTGGACACATACCAAGTTTAGCTCAGTTCTGGGCATCTTTGAAATACCTATACAAACTTGTTCCTACATAGTAACTTGCAACTTTGAATGAAAATGTGCTTGCTTACAGCAACGTGCTATATGTTCTGAATGCCCGAATTGGGAATCTGTGTCAAAACTTTGTTAGGAATTATGTGATCCTTACTAGCTGGAAGTAAGGGAGATGGGGCATGAAGTTATTTCTAGGAGTTGGACACATACCAAGTTTAGCTCAGTTCTGGGCATCTTTGAAATACCTATACAAACTTGTTCCTACATAGTAACTTGCATCTTTGAATGAGAATCTGCTTGCTTACAGCAACGTGCTATATGTTCTGAATGCCCGAATTGGGAATCTGTGTCAAAACTTTGTTAGGAATTATGTAATCCTTACTAGCTGGAAGTAAGTGAGATGGGGCATGAAGTTATTTCTAGGAGTTGGACACATACCAAGTTTAGCTCAGTTCTGGGCATCTTTGAAATACCTATACAAACTTGTTCCTACATAGTAACTTGCAACTTTGAATGAAAATGTGCTTGCTTACAGCAACGTGCTATATGTTCTGAATGCCCGAATTGGGAATCTGTGTCAAAACTTTGTTAGGAATTATGTGATCCTTACTAGCTGGAAGTAAGGGAGATGGGGCATGAAGTTATTTCTAGGAGTTGGACACATACCAAGTTTAGCTCAGTTCTGGGCATCTTTGAAATACCTATACAAACTTGTTCCTACATAGTAACTTGCATCTTTGAATGAGAATGTGCTAGCTTACAGCAACGTGCTATATGTTCTGAATGCCCGAATAGGGAATCTGTGTCAAAACTTTGTTAGGAATTATGTGATCCTTACTAGCTGGAAGTAAGGGAGATGGGGCATGAAGTTATTTCTAGGAGTTGGACACATACCTAGTTTAGCTCAGTTCTGGGCATCTTTGAAATACCTATACAAACTTGTTCCTACATAGTAACTTGCAACTTTTAATGAGAATGTGCTTGCTTACAGCTACGTGCTATATGTTCTAAATGCCCGAATTGGGAATCTGTGTCAAAACTTTGTTAGGAATTATGTGATCCTTACTAGCTGGAAGTAAGGGAGATGGGGCATGAAGTTATTTCTAGGAGTTGGACACATACCAAGTTTAGCTCAGTTCTGGGCATCTTTGAAATACCTATACAAACTTGTTCCCACATAGTAACTTGCAACTTTGAATGAGAATGTGCTTGCTTACAGCAACGTGCTATATGTTCTGAATGCCCGAATTGGGAATCTGTGTCAAAACTTTGTTAGGAATTATGTGATCCTTACTAGCTGGAAGTAAGGGAGATGGGGCATGAAGTTATTTCTAGGAGTTGGACACATACCAAGTTTAGCTCAGTTCTGGGCATCTTTGAAATACCTATACAAACTTGTTCCCACATAGTAACTTGCATCTTTGAATGAGAATGTGCTTGCTTGCAGCAACGTGCTATATGTTCTGAATGCCCGAATAGGGAATCTGTGTCAATCTTTGTTAGGAATTATGTGATCCTTACTAGCTGGAAGTAAGGGAGATGGGGCATGAAGTTATTTCTAGGAGTTGGACACATACCAAGTTTAGCTCAGTTCTGGGCATCTTTGAAATACCTATACAAACTTGTTCCTACATAGTAACTTGCATCTTTGAATGAGAATGTGCTTGCTTACAGCAACGTGCTATATGTTCTGAATGCCCGAATTGGGAATCTGTGTCAAAACTTTGTTAGGAATTATGTGATCCTTACTAGCTGGAAGTAAGGGAGATGGGGCATGAAGTTATTTCTAGGAGTTGGACACATACCAAGTTTAGCTCAGTTCTGGGCATCTTTGAAATACCTATACAAACTTGTTCCTACATAGTAACTTGCAACTTTGAATGAAAATGTGCTTGCTTACAGCAACGTGCTATATGTTCTGAATGCCCGAATTGGGAATCTGTGTCAAAACTTTGTTAGGAATTATGTGATCCTTACTAGCTGGAAGTAAGGGAGATGGGGCATGATGTTATTTCTAGGAGTTGGACACATACCAAGTTTAGCTCAGTTCTGGTCATCTTTGAAATACCTATACAAACTTGTTCCTACATAGTAACTTGCATCTTTGAATGAGAATCTGCTTGCTTACAGCAACGTGCTATATGTTCTGAATGCCCGAATAGGGAATCTGTGTCAAAACTTTGTTAGGAATTATGTGATCCTTACTAGCTGGAAGTAAGGGAGATGGGGCATGAAGTTATTTCTAGGAGTTGGACACATACCAAGTTTAGCTCAGTTCTGGGCATCTTTGAAATACCTATACAAACTTGTTCCTACATAGTAACTTGCAACTTTGAATGAGAATGTGCTTGCTTACAGCAACGTGCTATATGTTCTGAATGCCCGAAATGGGAATCTGTGTCAAATCCTGTTAGGAATTATGTGATCCTTACTAGCTGGAAGTAAGGGAGATGGGGCATGAAGTTATTTCTAGGAGTTGGACACATACCAATTTAGCTCAGTTCTGTGCATCTTTGAAATACCTATGCAAACTTGTTCCTACATAGTAACTTGCAACTTTGAATGAGAATGTGATTGCTTGCAGCAACGTGCTATATGTTCTGAATGCCCGAATAGGGAATCTGTGTCAAAACTTTGTTAGGAATTATGTGATCCTTACTAGCTGGAAGTAAGGGAGATGGGGCATGATGTTATTTCTAGGAGTTGGACACATACCTAGTTTAGCTCAGTTCTGGGCATCTTTGAAATACCTATACAAACTTGTTCCTACATAGTAACTTGCATCTTTGAATGAGAATGTGCTTGCTTGCAGCAACGTGCTATATGTTCTGAATGCCCGAATTGGGAATCTGTGTCAAAACTTTGTTAGGAATTATGTGATCCTTACTAGCTGGAAGTAAGGGAGATGGGGCATGAAGTTATTTCTAGGAGTTGGACACATACCAAGTTTAGCTCAGTTCTGGGCATCTTTGAAATACCTATACAAACTTGTTCCTACATAGTAACTTGCATCTTTGAATGAGAATCTGCTTGCTTACAGCAACGTGCTATATGTTCTGAATGCCCGAATTGGGAATCTGTGTCAAAACTTTGTTAGGAATTATGTGATCCTTACTAGCTGGAAGTAAGGGAGATGGGACATGAAGTTATTTTTAGGAGTTGGACACATACCAAGTTTAGCTCAGTTCTGGGCATCTTTGAAATACCTATACAAACTTGTTCCTACATAGTAACTTGCAACTTTGAATGAAAATGTGCTTGCTTACAGCAACGTGCCATATGTTCTGAATGCCAGAATTGGGAATCTGTGTCAAAACTTTGTTAGGAATTATGTGATCCTTACTAGCTGGAAGTAAGGGAGATGGGGCATGAAGTTATTTCTAGGAATTGGACACATACCAAGTTTAGCTCAGTTCTGGGCATCTTTGAAATACCTATACAAACTTGTTCCTACATAGTAACTTGCATCTTTGAATGAGAATCTGCTTGCTTACAGCAACGTGCTATATGTTCTGAATGCCCGAATTGGGAATCTGTGTCAAAACTTTGTTAGGAATTATGTGATCCTTACTAGCTGGAAGTAAGGGAGATGGGGCATGAAGTTATTTCTAGGAGTTGGACACATACCAAGTTTAGCTCAGTTCTGGGCATCTTTGAAATACCTATACAAACTTGTTCCTACATAGTAACTTGCCACTTTGAATGAGAATGTGCTTGCTTACAGCAACGTGCTATATGTTCTGAATGCCCGAATTGGGAATCTGTGTCAAAACTTTGTTAGGAATTATGTGATCCTTACTAGCTGGAAGTAAGGGAGATGGGGCATGAAGTTATTTCTAGGAGTTGGACACATACCTAGTTTAGCTCAGTTCTGGGCATCTTTGAAATACCTATACAAACTTGTTCCTACATAGTAACTTGCAACTTTGAATGAGAATGTGCTTGCTTACAGCAACGTGCTATATGTTCTGAATGCCCGAATTGGGAATCTGTGTCAAAACTTTGTTAGGAATTATGTGATCCTTACTAGCTGGAAGTAAGGGGGATGGGGAATGAAGTTATTTCTAGGAGTTGGACACATACCAAGTTTAGCTCATTTCTGGGCATCTTTGAAATACCTATACAAACTTGTTCCTAAATAGTAACTTGCAACTTTGAATGAGAATGTGCTTGCTTGCAGCAACGTGCTATATGTTCTGAATGCCCGAATAGGGAATCCTTGTCAAAACTTTGTTAGGAATTATGTGATCCTTACTAGCTGGAAGTAAGGGAGATGGGGCATGAAGTTATTTCTAGGAGTTGGACACATACCAAGTTTAGCTCAGTTCTGGGCATCTTTGAAATACCTATACAAACCTGTTCCTACATAATAACTTGCATCTTTGAATGAGAATCTGCTTGCTTACAGCAACGTGCTATATGTTCTGAATGCCCGAATTGGGAATCTGTGTCAAAACTTTGTTAGGAATTATGTGATCCTTACTAGCTGGAAGTAAGGGAGATGGGGCATGAAGTTATTTCTAGGAGTTGGACACATACCAAGTTTAGCTCAGTTCTGGGCATCTTTGAAATACCTATACAAACTTGTTCCTACATAGTAACTTGCATATTTGAATGAGAATGTGCTAGCTTACAGCAACGTGCTATATGTTCTGAATGCCCGAATTGGTAATCTGTGTCAAAACTTTGTTAGGAATTATGTGATCCGTACTAGCTGGAAGTAAGGGAGATGGGGCATGAAGTTATTTCTAGGAGTTGGACACATACGTAGTTTAGCTCAGTTCTGGGCATCTTTGAAATACCTATACAAACTTGTTCCTACATAGTAACTTGCAACTTTGAATGAGAATGTGCTTGCTTACAGCAACGTGCTATATGTTCTCAATGCCCGAATTGGGAATCTGTGTCAAAACTTTGTTAGGAATTATGTGATCCTTACTAGCTGGAAGTAAGGGAGATGGGGCATGAAGTTATTTCTAGGAGTTGGACACATACCAAGTTTAGCTCATTTCTGGGCATCTTTGAAATACCTATACAAACTTGTTCCTACATAGTAACTTGCAACTTTGAATGAGAATGTGCTTGCTTACAGCAACGTGCTATATGTTCTGAATGCCCGAATTGGGAATCTGTGTCAAAACTTTGTTAGGAATTATGTGATCCTTACTAGCTGGAAGTAAGGGAGATGGGGCATGAAGTTATTTCTAGGAGTTGGACACATACCAAGTTTAGCTCAGTTCTGGGCATCTTTGAAATACCTATACAAACTTGTTCCTACATAGTAACTTGCATCTTTGAATTAGAATCTGCTTGCTTACAGCAACGTGCTATATGTTCTGAATGCCCGAATTGGGAATCTGTGTCAAAACTTTGTTAGGAATTATGTGATCCTTACTAGCTGGAAGTAAGGGAGATGGGGCATGAAGTTATTTCTAGGAGTTGGACACATACCAAGTTTAGCTCAGTTCTGGGCATCTTTGAAATACCTATACAAACTTGTTCCTACAGAGTAACTTGCAACTTTGAATGAAAATGTGCTTGCTTACAGCAACGTGCTATATGTTCTGAATGCCCGAATAGGGAATCTGTGTCAAAACTTTGTTAGGAATTATGTGATCCTTACTAGCTGGAAGTAAGGGAGATGGGGCATGAAGTTATTTCTAGGAGTTGGACACATACCAAGTTTAGCTCAGTTCTGGGCATCTTTGAAATACCTATACAAACTTGTTCCTACATAGTAACTTGCAACTTTGAATGAGAATGTGCTTGCTTACAGCAACGTGCTATATGTTCTGAATGCCCGAAATGGGAATCTGTGTCAAATCTTTGTTAGGAATTATGTGATCCTTACTAGCTGGTAGTAAGGGAGATGGGGCATGAAGTTATTTCTAGGAGTTGGACACATACCAAGTTTAGCTCAGTTCTGTGCATCTTTGAAATACCTATGCAAACTTGTTCCTACATAGTAACTTGCAACTTTGAATGAGAATGTGCTTGCTTGCAGCAACGTGCTATATGTTCTGAATGCCCGAATTGGGAATCTGTGTCAAAACTTTGTTAGGAATTATGTGATCCTTACTAGCTGGAAGTAAGGGAGATGGGGCATGAAGTTATTTCTAGGAGTTGGACACATACCAAGTTTAGCTCAGTTCTGGGCATCTTTGAAATACCTATACAAACTTGTTCCTACATAGTAACTTGCATCTTTGAATGAGAATGTGCTTGCTTACAGCAACGTGCTATATGTTCTAAATGCCCGAATTGGTAATCTGTGTCAAAACTTTGTTAGGAATTATGTGATCCGTACTAGCTGGAAGTAAGGGAGATGGGGCATGAAGTTATTTCTAGGAGTTGGACACATACCAAGTTTAGCTCAGTTCTGGGCATCTTTGACATACCTATACAAACTTGTTCCTACATAGTAACTTGCATCTTTGAATGAGAATCTGCTTGCTTACAGCAACGTGCTATATGTTCTGAATGCCCGAATTGGGAATCTGTGTCAAAACTTTGTTAGGAATTATGTGATCCTTACTAGCTGGAAGTAAGGGAGATGGGACATGAAGTTATTTTTAGGAGTTGGACACATACCAAGTTTAGCTCAGTTCTGGGCATCTTTGAAATACCTATACAAACTTGTTCCTACATAGTAACTTGCAACTTTGAATGAAAATGTGCTTGCTTACAGCAACGTGCCATATGTTCTGAATGCCAGAATTGGGAATCTGTGTCAAAACTTTGTTAGGAATTATGTGATCCTTACTAGCTGGAAGTAAGGGAGATGGGGCATGAAGTTATTTCTAGGAGTTGGACACATACCAAGTTTAGCTCAGTTCTGGGCATCTTTGAAATACCTATACAAACTTGTTCCTACATAGTAACTTGCATCTTTGAATGAGAATCTGCTTGCTTACAGCAACGTGCTATATGTTCTGAATGCCCGAATTGGGAATCTGTGTCAAAACTTTGTTAGGAATTATGTGATCCTTACTAGCTGGAAGTAAGGGAGATGGGGCATGAAGTTATTTCTAGGAGTTGGACACATACCAAGTTTAGCTCAGTTCTGGGCATCTTTGAAATACCTATACAAACTTGTTCCTACATAGTAACTTGCCACTTTGAATGAGAATGTGCTTGCTTACAGCAACGTGCTATATGTTCTGAATGCCCGAATTGGGAATCTGTGTCAAAACTTTGTTAGGAATTATGTGATCCTTACTAGCTGGAAGTAAGGGAGATGGGGCATGAAGTTATTTCTAGGAGTTGGACACATACCTAGTTTAGCTCAGTTCTGGGCATCTTTGAAATACCTATACAAACTTGTTCCTACATAGTAACTTGCAACTTTGAATGAGAATGTGCTTGCTTACAGCAACGTGCTATATGTTCTGAATGCCCGAATTGGGAATCCGTGTCAAAACTTTGTTAGGAATTATGTGATCCTTACTAGCTGGAAGTAAGGGGGATGGGGAATGAAGTTATTTCTAGGAGTTGGACACATACCAAGTTTAGCTCATTTCTGGGCATCTTTGAAATACCTATACAAACTTGTTCCTAAATAGTAACTTGCAACTTTGAATGAGAATGTGCTTGCTTGCAGCAACGTGCTATATGTTCTGAATGCCCGAATAGGGAATCCTTGTCAAAACTTTGTTAGGAATTATGTGATCCTTACTAGCTGGAAGTAAGGGAGATGGGGCATGAAGTTATTTCTAGGAGTTGGACACATACCAAGTTTAGCTCAGTTCTGGGCATCTTTGAAATACCTATACAAACCTGTTCCTACATAATAACTTGCATCTTTGAATGAGAATCTGCTTGCTTACAGCAACGTGCTATATGTTCTGAATGCCCGAATTGGGAATCTGTGTCAAAACTTTGTTAGGAATTATGTGATCCTTACTAGCTGGAAGTAAGGGAGATGGGGCATGAAGTTATTTCTAGGAGTTGGACACATACCAAGTTTAGCTCAGTTCTGGGCATCTTTGAAATACCTATACAAACTTGTTCCTACATAGTAACTTGCATATTTGAATGAGAATGTGCTAGCTTACAGCAACGTGCTATATGTTCTGAATGCCCGAATTGGTAATCTGTGTCAAAACTTTGTTAGGAATTATGTGATCCGTACTAGCTGGAAGTAAGGGAGATGGGGCATGAAGTTATTTCTAGGAGTTGGACACATACGTAGTTTAGCTCAGTTCTGGGCATCTTTGAAATACCTATACAAACTTGTTCCTACATAGTAACTTGCAACTTTGAATGAGAATGTGCTTGCTTACAGCAACGTGCTATATGTTCTCAATGCCCGAATTGGGAATCTGTGTCAAAACTTTGTTAGGAATTATGTGATCCTTACTAGCTGGAAGTAAGGGAGATGGGGCATGAAGTTATTTCTAGGAGTTGGACACATACCAAGTTTAGCTCATTTCTGGGCATCTTTGAAATACCTATACAAACTTGTTCCTACATAGTAACTTGCAACTTTGAATGAGAATGTGCTTGCTTACAGCAACGTGCTATATGTTCTGAATGCCCGAATTGGGAATCTGTGTCAAAACTTTGTTAGGAATTATGTGATCCTTACTAGCTGGAAGTAAGGGAGATGGGGCATGAAGTTATTTCTAGGAGTTGGACACATACCAAGTTTAGCTCAGTTCTGGGCATCTTTGAAATACCTATACAAACTTGTTCCTACATAGTAACTTGCATCTTTGAATTAGAATCTGCTTGCTTACAGCAACGTGCTATATGTTCTGAATGCCCGAATTGGGAATCTGTGTCAAAACTTTGTTAGGAATTATGTGATCCGTACTAGCTGGAAGTAAGGGAGATGGGGCATGAAGTTATTTCTAGGAGTTGGACACATACCAAGTTTAGCTCAGTTCTGGGCATCTTTGACATACCTATACAAACTTGTTCCTACATAGTAACTTGCAACTTTGAATGAGAATGTGCTTGCTTACAGCAACGTGCTATATGTTCTGAATGCCCGAAATGGGAATCTGTGTCAAATCTTTGTTAGGAATTATGTGATCCTTACTAGCTGGAAGTAAGGGAGATGGGGCATGAAGTTATTTCTAGGAGTTGGACACATAACAAGTTTAGCTCAGTTCTGTGCATCATTGAAATACCTATGCAAACTTGTTCCTACATAGTAACTTGCAACTTTGAATGAGAATGTGCTTGCTTGCAGCAACGTGCTATATGTTCTGAATGCCCGAATAGGGAATCTGTGTCAAAACTTTGTTAGGAATTATGTGATCCTTACTAGCTGGAAGTAAGGGAGATGGGGTATGAAGTTATTTCTAGGAGTTGGACACATACCAAGTTTAGCTCAGTTCTGGGCATCTTTGAAATACCTATACAAACTTGTTCCTACATAGTAACTTGCATCTTTGAATGAGAATGTGCTTGCTTGCAGCAACGTGCTATATGTTCTGAATGCCCGAATTGGGAATCTGTGTCAAAACTTTGTTAGGAATTATGTGATCCTTACTAGCTGGAAGTAAGGAAGATGGGGCATGAGGTTATTTCTAGGAGTTGGACACATACCAAGTTTAGCTCAGTTCTGGGCATCTTTGAAATACCTATACAAACTTGTTCCTACATAGTAACTTGCATCTTTGAATGAGAATGTGCTTGCTTGCAGCAACGTGCTATATGTTCTGAATGCCCGAATAGGGAATCTGTGTCAAAACTTTGTTAGGAATTATGTGATCCTTACTAGCTGGAAGTAAGGGAGATGGGGCATGAAGTTATTTCTAGGAGTTGGACACATACCAAGTTTAGCTCAGTTCTGGGCATCTTTGAAATACCTATACAAACTTGTTCCTACATAGTAACTTGCATCTTTGAATGAGAATGTGCTTGCTTGCAGCAACGTGCTATATGTTCTGAATGCCCGAATAGGGAATCTGTGTCAAAACTTTGTTAGGAATTATGTGATCCTTACTAGCTGGAAGTAAGGGAGATGGGGCATGAAGTTATTTCTAGGAGTTGGACACATACCAAGTTTAGCTCAGTTCTGGGCATCTTTGAAATACCTATACAAACTTGTTCCTACATAGTAACTTGCATCTTTGAATGAGAATGTGCTTGCTTGCAGCAACTGGCTATATGTTCTGAATGCCCGAATAGGGAATCTGTGTCAAAACTTTGTTAGGAATTATGTGATCCTTACTAGCTGGAAGTAAGGGAGATGGGGCATGAAGTTATTTCTAGGAGTTGGACACATACCAAGTTTAGCTCAGTTCTGGGCATCTTTGAAATACCTATACAAACTTGTTCCTACATAGTAACTTGCATCTTTGAATGAGAATGTGCTTGCTTGCAGCAACGTGCTATATGTTCTGAATGCCCGAATAGGGAATCTGTGTCAAAACTTTGTAAGGAATTATGTGATCCTTACTAGCTGGAAGTAAGGGAGATGGGGCATGAAGTTATTTCTAGGAGTTGGACACATACCAAGTTTAGCTCAGTTCTGGGCATCTTTGAAATACCTAGACAAACTTGTTCCTACATAGTAACTTGCAACTTTGAATGAGAATGTGCTTGCATACAGCAACGTGCTATATGTTCTGAATGCCCGAATAGGGAATCTGTGTCAAAACTTTGTTAGGAATTATGTGATCCTTACTAGCTGGAAGTAAGGGAGATGGGGCATGAAGTTATTTCTAGGAGTTGGACACATACCAATTTTGCTCAGTTCTGGGCATCTTTGAAATACCTATACAAACTTGTTCCTACATAGTAACTTGCAACTTTGAATGAGAATGTGCTTGCTTACAGCAACGTGCTATATGTTCTGAATGCCCGAATTGGCAATCTGTGTCAAAACTTTGTTAGGAATTATGTGATCCTTACTAGCTGGAAGAAAGGGAGATGGGGCATGAAGTTATTTCTAGGAGTTGGACACATACCAAGTTGAGCTCAGTTCTGGGCATCTTTGAAATACCTATACAAACTTGTTCCTACATAGTAACTTGCAACTTTGAATGAGAATGTGCTTGCTTACAGCAACGTGCTATATGTTCTGAATTCCCGAATTGGGAATCTGTGTCAAATCTTTGTTAGGAATTATGTGATCCTTACTAGCTGGAAGTAAGGGAGATGGGGCATGAAGTTATTTCTAGGAGTTGGACACATACCAAGTTTAGCTCAGTTCTGGGCATCTTTGAAATACCTATACAAACTTGTTCCTACATAGTAACTTGCATCTTTGAATGAGAATGTGCTTGCTTGCAGCAACGTGCTATATGTTCTGAATGCCCGAATAGGGAATCTGTGTCAAAACTTTGTTAGGAATTATGTGATTCTTACTAGCTGGAAGTAAGGGAGATGGGGCATGAAGTTATTTCTAGGAGTTGGACACATACCAAGTTTAGCTCAGTTCTGGGCATCTTTGAAATACCTATACAAACTTGTTCCTACATAGTAACTTGCATCTTTGAATGAGAATGTGCTTGCTTACAGCAACGTGCTATATGTTCTGAATGCCCGAATTGGCAATCTGTGTCAAAACTTTGTTAGGAATTATGTGATCCTTACTAGCTGGAAGTAAGGGAGATGGGGCATGAAGTTATTTCTAGGAGTTGGAGACATACCAAGTTTAGCTCAGTTCTGGGCATCTTTGAAATACCTATACAAACTTGTTCCTACATAGTAACTTGCAACTTTGAATGAAAATGTGCTTGCTTACAGCAACGTGCTATATGTTCTGAATGCCCGATTTGGGAATCTGTGTCAAAACTTTGTTAGGAATTATGTGATCCTTACTAGCTGGAAGTAAGGGAGATGGGGCATGAAGTTATTTCTAGGAGTTGGACACATACCAAGTTTAGCTCAGTTCTGGGCATCTTTGAAATACCTATACAAACTTGTTCCTACATAGTAACTTGCAACTTTGAATGAAAATGTGCTTGCTTACAGCAACGTGCTATATGTTCTGAATGCCCGAATTGGGAATCTGTGTCAAAACTTTGTTAGGAATTATGTGATCCTTACTAGCTGGAAGTAAGGGAGATGGGGCATGATGTTATTTCTAGGAGTTGGACACATACCAAGTTTAGCTCAGTTCTGGTCATCTTTGAAATACCTATACAAACTTGTTCCTACATAGTAACTTGCATCTTTGAATGAGAATCTGCTTGCTTACAGCAACGTGCTATATGTTCTGAATGCCCGAATTGGGAATCTGTGTCAAAACTTTGTTAGGAATTATGTAATCCTTACTAGCTGGAAGTAAGGGAGATGGGGCATGAAGTTATTTCTAGGAGTTGGACACATACCAAGTTTAGCTCAGTTCTGGTCATCTTTGAAATACCTATACAAACTTGTTCCTACATAGTAACTTGCATCTTTGAATGAGAATCTGCTTGCTTACAGCAACGTGCTATATGTTCTGAATGCCCGAATTGGGAATCTGTGTCAAAACTTTGTTAGGAATTATGTGATCCTTACTAGCTGGAAGTAAGGGAGATGGGGCATGAAGTTATTTCTAGGAGTTGGACACATACCAAGTTTAGCTCAGTTCTGGGCATCTTTGAAATACCTATACAAACTTGTTCCTACATAGTAACTTGCAACTTTGAATGAAAATGTGCTTGCTTACAGCAACGTGCTATATGTTCTGAATGCCCGAATAGGGAATCTGTGTCAAAACTTTGTTAGGAATTATGTGATCCGTACTAGCTGGAAGTAAGGGAGATGGGGCATGAAGTTATTTCTAGGAGTTGGACACATACCAAGTTTAGCTCAGTTCTGGGCATCTTTGAAATACCTATACAAACTTGTTCCTACATAGTAACTTGCATCTTTGAATGAGAATGTGCTTGCTTACAGCACGTGCTATATGTTCTGAATGCCCGAATTGGCAATCTGTGTCAAAACTTTGTTAGGAATTATGTGATCCTTACTAGCTGGAAGTAAGGGAGATGGGGCATGAAGTTATTTCTAGGAGTTGGACACATACCAAGTTTAGCTCAGTTCTGGGCATCTTTGAAATACCTATACAAACTTGTTCCTACAGAGTAACTTGCAACTTTGAATGAAAATGTGCTTGCTTACAGCAACGTGCTATATGTTCTGAAAGCCCGAATTGGGAATCTGTGTCAAAACTTTGTTAGGAATTATGTGATCCTTACTAGCTGGAAGTAAGGGAGATGGGGCATGAAGTTATTTCTAGGAGTTGGACACATACCAAGTTTAGCTCAGTTCTGGGCATCTTTGAAATACCTATACAAACTTGTTCCTACATAGTAACTTGCAACTTTGAATGAGAATGTGCTTGCTTACAGCAACGTGCTATATGTTCTGAATGCCCGAATTGGGAATCTGTGTCAAAACTTTGTTAGGAATTATGTGATCCTTACTAGCTGGAAGTAAGGGAGATGGGGCATGAAGTTATTTCTAGGAGTTGGACACATACCAAGTTTAGCTCAGTTCTGGGCATCTTTGAAATACCTATACAAACTTGTTCCTACATAGTAACTTGCATCTTTGAATGAGAATGTGCTTGCTTGCAGCAACGTGCTATATGTTCTGAATGCCCGAATTGGGAATCTGTGTCAAAACTTTGTTAGGAATTATGTGATCCTTACTAGCTGGAAGTAAGGGAGATGGGGCATGAAGTTATTTCTAGGAGTTGGACACATACCAAGTGTAGCTCAGTTCTGGGCATCTTTGAAATACCTATACAAACTTGTTCCTACATAGTAACTTGCATCTTTGAATGAGAATCTGCTTGCTTACAGCAACGTGCTATATGTTCTGAATGCCCGAATTGGGAATCTGTGTCAAAACTTTGTTAGGAATTATGTGATCCTTACTAGCTGGAAGTAATGGAGATGATGCATGAAGTTATTTCTAGGAGTTGGACACATACCAAGTTTAGCTCAGTTCTGGGCATCTTTGAAATAACTATACAAACTTGTTCCTACATAGTAACTTGCAACTTTGAATGAAAATGTGCTTGCTTACAGCAACGTGCTATATGTTCTGAATGCCAGAATTGGGAATCTGTGTCAAAACTTTGTTAGGAATTATGTGATCCTTACTAGCTGGAAGTAAGTGAGATGGGGCATGAAGTTATTTCTAGGAGTTGGACCCATACCAAGTTTAGCTCAGTTCTGGGCATCTTTGAAATACCTATACAAACTTGTTCCTACATAGTAACTTGCATCTTTGAATGAGAATGTGCTTGCTTGCAGCAACGTGCTATATGATCTGAATGCCCGAATTGGCAATCTGTGTCAAAACTTTGTTAGGAATTATGTGATCCTTACTAGCTGGAAGTAAGGGAGATGGGGCATGAAGTTATTTCTAGGAGTTGGACACATACCAAGTTTAGCTCAGTTCTGGGCATCTTTGAAATACCTATACAAACTTGTTCCTACATAGTAACTTGCATATTTGAATGAGAATGTGCTAGCTTACAGCAACGTGCTATATGTTCTGAATGCCAGAGTTGGTAATCTGTGTCAAAACGTTGTTAGGAATTATGTGATCCTTACTAGCTGGAAGTAAGGGAGATGGGGCATGAAGTTATTTCTAGGAGTTGGACACATACCTAGTTTAGCTCAGTTCTGGGCATCTTTGAAATACCTATACAAACTTGTTCCTACATAGTAACTTGCAACTTTGAATGAAAATGTGCTTGCTTACAGCAACGTGCTATATGTTCTGAATGCCCGAATTGGGAATCTGTGTCAAAACTTTGTTAGGAATTATGTGATCCTTACTAGCTGGAAGTAAGTGAGATGGGGCATGAAGTTATTTCTAGGAGTTGGACACATACCAAGTTTAGCTCAGTTCTGGGCATCTTTGAAATACCTATACAAACTTGTTCCTACATAGTAACTTGCATCTTTGAATGAGAATGTGCTTGCTTACAGCAAGGTGCTATATATTCTGAATGCCAGAATTGGGAATCTGTGTCAAAACTTTGTTAGGAATTATGTGATCCTTACTAGCTGGAAGTAAGGGAGATGGGGCATGAAGTTATTTCTAGGAGTTGGACACATACCTAGTTTAGCTCAGTTCTGGGCATCTTTGAAATACCTATACAAACTTGTTCCTACATAGTAACTTGCAACTTTGAATGAGAATGTGCTTGCTTACAGCAACGTGCTATATGTTCTAAATGCCCGAATAGGGAATCTGTGTCAAAACTTTGTTAGGAATTATGTGATCCTTACTAGCTGGAAGTAAGGGAGATGGGGCATGAAGTTATTTCTAGGAGTTGGACACATACCAAGTTTAGCTCAGTTCTGGGCATCTTTGAAATACCTATACAAACTTGTTCCTACATAGTAACTTGCATCTTTGAATGAGAATCTGCTTGCTTACAGCAACGTGCTACATGTTCTGAATGCCCGAATTGGGAATCTGTGTCAAAACTTTGTTAGGAATTATGTGATCCTTACTAGCTGGATGTAAGTGAGATGGGGCATGAAGTTATTTCTAGGAGTTGGACACATACCAAGTTTAGCTCAGTTCTGGGCATCTTTGAAATACCTATACAAACTTGTTCCTACATAGTAACTTGCAACTTTGAATGAGAATGTGCTTGCTTACAGCAACGTGCTATATGTTCTGAATGCCCGAATAGGGAATCTGTGTCAAAACTTTGTTAGGAATTATGTGATCCTTACTAGCTGGAAGTAAGGGAGATGGGGCATGAAGTTATTTCTAGGAGTTGGACACATACCAAGTTTAGCTCAGTTCTTGGCATCTTTGAAATACCTATACAAACTTGTTCCTACATAGTAACTTGCATCTTTGAATGAGAATGTGCTTGCTGGCAGCAACGTGCTATATGTTCTGAATGCCCGAATAGGGAATCTGTGTCAAAACTTTGTTAGGAATTATGTGATCCTTACTAGCTGGAAGTAAGGGAGATGGGGCATGAAGTTATTTCTAGGAGTTGGACACATACCAAGTTTAGCTCAGTTCTGGGCATCTTTGAAATACCTATACAAACTTGTTCCTACATAGTAACTTGCATCTTTGTATGAGAATGTGCTTGCTTACAGCAACGTGCTATATGTTCTGAATGCCCGAATAGGGAATCTGTGTCAAAACTTTGTTAGGAATTATGTGATCCTTACTAGCTGGAAGTAAGGGAGATGGGGCATGAAGTTATTTCTAGGAGTTGGACACATACCAAGTTTAGCTCAGTTCTGGGCATCTTTGAAATACCTATACAAACTTGTTCCTACATAGTAACTTGCAACTTTGAATGAGAATGTGCTTGCTTGCAGCAACGTGCTATATGTTCTGAATGCCCGAATAGGGAATCTGTGTCAAAACTTTGTTAGGAATTATGTGATCCTTACTAGCTGGAAGTAAGGGAGATGGGGCATGAAGTTATTTCTAGGAGTTGGACACATACCAAGTTTAGCTCAGTTCTGGGCATCTTTGAAATACCTATACAAACTTGTTCCTACATAGTAACTTGCATCTTTGAATGAGAATGTGCTTGCTTGCAGCAACGTGCTACATGTTCTGAATGCCCGAATAGGGAATCTGTGTCAAAACTTTGTTAGGAATTATGTGATCCTTACTAGCTGGAAGTAAGGGAGAAGGGGCATGAAGTTATTTCTAGGAGTTGGACACATACCAAGTTTAGCTCAGTTCTGGGCATCTTTGAAATACCTATACAAACTTGTTCCTACATAGTAACTTGCAACTTTGAATGAGAATGTGCTTGCTTACAGCAACGTGCTATATGTTCTGAATGCCCGAATAGGGAATCTGTGTCAAAACTTTGTTAGGAATTATGTGATCCTTACTAGCTGGAAGTAAGGGAGATGGGGCATGAAGTTATTTCTAGGAGTTGGACACATACCAAGTTTAGCTCAGTTCTGGGCATCTTTGAAATACCTATACAAACTTGTTCCTACATAGTAACTTGCATCTTTGAATGAGAATCTGCTTGCTTACAGCAACGTGCTACATGTTCTGAATGCCCGAATAGGGAATCTGTGTCAAAACTTTGTTAGGAATTATGTGATCCTTACTAGCTGGAAGTAAGGGAGATGGGGCATGAAGTTATTTCTAGGAGTTGGACAAATACCAAGTTTAGCTCAGTTCTGGGCATCTTTGAAATACCTATACAAACTTGTTCCTACATAGTAACTTGCAACTTTGAATGAGAATGTGCTTGCTTACAGCAACGTGCTATATGTTCTGAATGCCCGAATTGGGAATCTGTGTCAAAACTTTGTTAGGAATTATGTGATCCTTACTAGCTGGAAGTAAGGGAGATGGGGCATGAAGTTATTTCTAGGAGTTGGACACATACCAAGTTTATCTCAGTTCTGGGCATCTTTGAAATACCTATACAAACTTGTTCCTACATAGTAACTTGCAACTTTGAATGAGAATGTGCTTGCTTACAGCAACGTGCTATATGTTCTGAATGCCCGAATTGGGAATCTGTGTCAAAACTTTGTTAGGAATTATGTGATCCTTACTAGCTGGAAGTAAGGGAGATGGGGCATGAAGTTATTTCTAGGAGTTGGACACATACCAAGTTTAGCTCAGTTCTGGGCATCTTTGAAATACCTATACAAACTTGTTCCTACATAGTAACTTGCAACTTTGAATGAGAATGTGCTTGCTTACAGCAACGTGCTATATGTTCTGAATGCCCGAATTTGGAATCTGTGTCAAAACTTTGTTAGGAATTATGTGATCCTTACTAGCTGGAAGTAAGGGAGATGGGGCATGAAGTTATTTCTAGGAGTTGGACACATACCAAGTTTAGCTCAGTTCTGGGCATCTTTGAAATACCTATACAAACTTGTTCCTACATAGTAACTTGCAACTTTGAATGAGAATGTGCTTGCTTGCAGCAACGTGCTATATGTTCTGAATGCCCGAATTGGGAATCTGTGTCAAAACTTTCTTAGGAATTATGTGATCCTTACTAGCTGGAAGTAAGGGAGATGGGGCATGAAGTTATTTCTAGGAGTTGGACACATACCAAGTTTAGCTCAGTTCTGGGCATCTTTGAAATACCTATGCAAACTCGTTCCTACATAGTAACTTGCATCTTTGAATGAGAATGTGCTTGCTTGCAGCAACGTGCTATATGTTCTGAATGCCCGAATAGGGAATCTGTGTCAAAACTTTGTTAGGAATTATGTGATCCTTACTAGCTGGAAGTAAGGGAGATGGGGCATGAAGTTATTTCTAGGAGTTGGACACATACCAAGTTTAGCTCAGTTCTGGGCATCTTTGAAATACCTATACAAACTCGTTTCTACATAGTAACTTGCATCTTTGAATGAGAATGTGCTTGCTTGCAGCAACGTGCTATATGATCTGAATGCCCGAATTGGCAATCTGTGTCAAAACTTTGTTAGGAATTATGTGATCCTTACTAGCTGGAAGTAAGGCAGATGGGGCATGAAGTTATTTCTAGGAGTTGGACACATACCAAGTTTAGCTCAGTTCTGGGCATCTTTGAAATACCTATACAAACTTGTTCCTACATAGTAACTTGCATATTTGAATGAAATGTGCTAGCTTACAGCAACGTGCTATATGTTCTGAATGCCAGAGTTGGTAATCTGTGTCAAAACGTTGTTAGGAATTATGTGATCCTTACTAGCTGGAAGTAAGGGAGATGGGGCATGAAGTTATTTCTAGGAGTTGGACACATACCTAGTTTAGCTCAGTTCTGGGCATCTTTGAAATACCTATACAAACTTGTTCCTACATAGTAACTTGCAACTTTGAATGAAAATGTGCTTGCTTACAGCAACGTGCTATATGTTCTGAATGCCCGAATTGGGAATCTGTGTCAAAACTTTGTTAGGAATTATGTGATCCTTACTAGCTGGAAGTAAGGGAGATGGGGCATGAAGTTATTTCTAGGAGTTGGACACATACCAAGTTTAGCTCAGTTCTGGGCATCTTTGAAATACCTATACAAACTTGTTCCTACATAGTAACTTGCATCTTTGAATGAGAATCTGCTTGCTTACAGCAACGTGCTACATGTTCTGAATGCCCGAATTGGGAATCTGTGTCAAAACTTTGTTAGGAATTATGTGATCCTTACTAGCTGGAAGTAAGTGAGATGGGGCATGAAGTTATTTCTAGGAGTTGGACACATACCAAGTTTAGCTCAGTTCTGGGCATCTTTGAAATACCTATACAAACTTGTTCCTACATAGTAACTTGCAACTTTGAATGAGAATGTGCTTGCTTGCAGCAACGTGCTATATGTTCTGAATGCCCGAATAGGGAATCTGTGTCAAAACTTTGTTAGGAATTATGTGATCCTTACTAGCTGGAAGTAAGGGAGATGGGGCATGAAGTTATTTCTAGGAGTTGGACACATACCAAGTTTAGCTCAGTTCTGGGCATCTTTGAAATACCTATACAAACTTGTTCCTACATAGTAACTTGCATCTTTGAATGAGAATGTGCTTGCTTGCAGCAACGTGCTATATGTTCTGAATGCCCGAATAGGGAATCTGTGTCAAAACTTTGTTAGGAATTATGTGATCCTTACTAGCTGGAAGTAAGGGAGATGGGGCATGAAGTTATTTCTAGGAGTTGGACACATACCAAGTTTAGCTCAGTTCTGGGCATCTTTGAAATACCTATACAAACTTGTTCCTACATAGTAACTTGCATCTTTTTATGAGAATGTGCTTGCTTACAGCAACGTGCTATATGTTCTGAATGCCCGAATAGGGAATCTGTGTCAAAACTTTGTTAGGAATTATGTGATCCTTACTAGCTGGAAGTAAGGGAGATGGGGCATGAAGTTATTTCTAGGAGTTGGACACATACCAAGTTTAGCTCAGTTCTGGGCATCTTTGAAATACCTATACAAACTTGTTCCTACATAGTAACTTGCATCTTTGAATGAGAATGTGCTTGCTTACAGCAACGTGCTATATGTTCTGATTGCCCGAATTGGCAATCTGTGTCAAAACTTTGTTAGGAATTATGTGATCCTTACTAGCTGGAAGTAAGGGAGATGGGGCATGAAGTTATTTCTAGGAGTTGGACACATACCAAGTTTAGCTCAGTTCTGGGCATCTGTGAAATACCTATACAAACTTGTTCCTACATAGTAACTTGCAACTTTGAATGAGAATGTGCTTGCTTACAGCAACGTGCTATATGTTCTGAATGCCCGAATAGGGAATCTGTGTCAAAACTTTGTTAGGAATTATGTGATCCTTACTAGCTGGAAGTAAGGGAGATGGGGCATGAAGTTATTTCTAGGAGTTGGACACATACCAAGTTTAGCTCAGTTCTGGGCATCTTTGAAATACCTATACAAACTTGTTCCCACATAGTAACTTGCATCTTTGAATGAGAATGTGCTTGCTTACAGCAACGTGCTATATGTTCTGAATGCCCGAATTGGCAATCTGTGTCAAAACATTGTTAGGAATTATGTGATCCTTACTAGCTGGAAGTAAGGGAGATGGGGCATGAAGTTATTTCTAGGAGTTGGACACATACCAAGTTTAGCTCAGTTCTGGGCATCTTTGAAATACCTATACAAACTTGTTCCCACATAGTAACTTGCATCTTTGAATGAGAATCTGCTTGCTTACAGCAACGTGCTATATGTTCTGAATGCCCGAATTGGGAATCTGTGTCAAAACTTTGTTAGGAATTATGTGATCCTTACTAGCTGGAAGTAAGGGAGATGGGGCATGAAGTTATTTCTAGGAGTTGGACACATACCAAGTTTAGCTCAGTTCTGGGCATCTTTGAAATACCTATACAAACTTGTTCCTACATAGTAACTTGCAACTTTGAATGAAAATGTGCTTGCTTACAGCAACGTGCTATATGTTCTGAATGCCCGAATTGGGAATCTGTGTCAAAACTTTGTTAGGAATTATGTGATCCTTACTAGCTGGAAGTAAGGGAGATGGGGCATGAAGTTATTTCTAGGAGTTGGACACATACCAAGTTTAGCTCAGTTCTGGGCATCTTTGAAATACCTATACAAACTTGTTCCTACATAGTATTTTGCAACTTTGAATGAGAATGTGCTTGCTTACAGCAACGTGCTATATGTTCTGAATGCCCGAATTGGGAATCTGTGTCAAAACTTTGTTAGGAATTATGTGATCCTTACTAGCTGGAAGTAAGGGAGATGGGGCATGAAGTTATTTCTAGGAGTTGGACACATACCAAGTTTAGCTCAGTTCTGGGCATCTTTGAAATACCTATACAAACTTGTTCCTACATAGTAACTTGCATCTTTGAATGAGAATGTGCTTGCTTGCAGCAACGTGCTATATGTTCTGAATGCCCGAATAGGGAATCTGTGTCAAAACTTTGTTTGGAATTATGTGATCCTTACTAGCTGGAAGTAAGGGAGATGGGGCATGAAGTTATTTCTAGGAGTTGGACACATACCAAGTTTAGCTCAGTTCTGGGCATCTTTGAAATACCTATACAAACTTGTGCCTACATAGTAACTTGCATCTTTGAATGAGAATGTGCTTGCTTACAGCAACGTGCTATATGTTCTGAATGCCCGAATTGGCAATCTGTGTCAAAACTTTGTTAGGAATTATGTGATCCTTACTAGCTGGAAGTAAGGGAGATGGGGCATGAAGTTATTTCTAGGAGTTGGACACATACCAAGTTTAGCTCAGTTCTGGGCATCTTTGAAATACCTATACAAACTTGTTCCTACATAGTAACTTGCAACTTTGAATGAGAATGTGCTTGCTTACAGCAACGTGCTATATGTTCTGAATGCCCGAATTGGGAATCTGTGTCAAAACTTTGTTAGGAATTATGTGATCCTTCCTAGCTGGAAGTAAGGGAGATGGGGCATGAAGTTATTTCTAGGAGTTGGACACATACCAAGTTTAGCTCAGTTCTGGTCATCTTTGAAATACCTATACAAACTTGTTCCTACATAGTAACTTGCATCTTTGAATGAGAATGTGCTTGCTTGCAGCAACGTGCTATATGTTCTGAATGCCCGAATAGGGAATCTGTGTCAAAACTTTGTTAGGAATTATGTGATCCTTACTAGCTGGAAGTAAGGGAGATGGGGCATGAAGTTATTTCTAGGAGTTGGACACATACCAAGTTTAGCTCAGTTCTGGGCATCTTTGAAATACCTATACAAACTTGTTCCTACAGAGTAACTTGCAACTTTGAATGAAAATGTGCTTGCTTACAGCAACGTGCTATATGTTCTGAATGCCCGTATTGGGAATCTGTGTCAAAACTTTGTTAGGAATTATGTGATCCTTACTAGCTGGAAGTAAGGGAGATGGGGCATGAAGTTATTTCTAGGAGTTGGACACATACCAAGTTTAGCTCAGTTCTGGGCATCTTTGAAATACCTATACAAACTTGTTCCTACATAGTAACTTGCATCTTTGAATGAGAATGTGCTTGCTTACAGCAACGTGCTATATGTTCTGAATGCCCGAATTGGGAATCTGTGTCAAAACTTTCTTAGGAATTATGTGATCCTTACTAGCTGGAAGTAAGGGAGATGGGGCATGAAGTTATTTCTAGGAGTTGGACACATACCAAGTTTAGCTCAGTTCTGGGCATCTTTGAAATACCTATACAAACTTGTTCCTACATAGTAACTTGCAACTTTGAATGAGAATGTGCTTGCTTACAGCAACGTGCTATATGTTCTGAATGCCCGAATTGGGAATCTGTGTCAAAACTTTCTTAGGAATTATGTGATCCTTACTAGCTGGAAGTAAGGGAGATGGGGCATGAAGTTATTTCTAGGAGTTGGACACATACCAAGTTTAGCTCAGTTCTGGGCATCTTTGAAATACCTATACAAACTTGTTCCTACATAGTAACTTGCAACTTTGAATGAGAATGTGCTTGCTTACAGCAACGTGCTATATGTTCTGAATGCCCGAATTGGGAATCTGTGTCAAAACTTTCTTAGGAATTATGTGATCCTTACTAGCTGGAAGTAAGGGAGATGGGGCATGAAGTTATTTCTAGGAGTTGGACACATACCAAGTTTAGCTCAGTTCTGGGCATCTTTGAAATACCTATACAAACTTGTTCCTACATAGTAACTTTCAACTTTGAATGAGAATGTGCTTGCTTGCAGCAACGTGCTATATGTTCTGAATGCCCGAATTGGGAATCTGTGTCAAAACTTTCTTAGGAATTATGTGATCCTTACTAGCTGGAAGTAAGGGAGATGGGGCATGAAGTTATTTCTAGGAGTTGGACACATACCAAGTTTAGCTCAGTTCTGGGCATCTTTGAAATACCTATACAAACTTGTTCCTACATAGTAACTTGCAACTTTGAATGAGAATGTGCTTGCTTACAGCAACGTGCTATATGTTCTGAATGCCCGAATTGGGAATCTGTGTCAAAACTTTCTTAGGAATTATGTGATCCTTACTAGCTGGAAGTAAGGGAGATGGGGCATGAAGTTATTTCTAGGAGTTGGACACATACCAAGTTTAGCTCAGTTCTGGGCATCTTTGAAATACCTATACAAACTTGTTCCTACATAGTAACTTGCAACTTTGAATGAGAATGTGCTTGCTTACAGCAACGTGCTATATGTTCTGAATGCCCGAATTGGGAATCTGTGTCAAAACTTTCTTAGGAATTATGTGATCCTTACTAGCTGGAAGTAAGGGAGATGGGGCATGAAGTTATTTCTAGGAGTTGGACACATACCAAGTTTAGCTCAGTTCTGGGCATCTTTGAAATACCTATACAAACTTGTTCCTACATAGTAACTTGCAACTTTGAATGAGAATGTGCTTGCTTGCAGCAACGTGCTATATGTTCTGAATGCCCGAATAGGGAATCTGTGTCAAAACTTTGTTAGGAATTATGTGATCCTTACTAGCTGGAAGTAAGGGAGATGGGGCATGAAGTTATTTCTAGGAGTTGGACACATACCAAGTTTAGCTCAGTTCTGGGCATCTTTGAAATACCTATACAAACTTGTTCCTACATAGTAACTTGCATCTTTGAATGAGAATCTGCTTGCTTACAGCAACGTGCTATATGTTCTGAATGCCCGAATAGGGAATCTGTGTCAAAACTTTGTTAGGAATTATGTGATCCTTACTAGCTGGAAGTAAGGGAGATGGGGCATGAAGTTATTTCTAGGAGTTGGACACATACCAAGTTTAGCTCAGTTCTGGGCATCTTTGAAATACCTATACAAACTTGTTCCTACATAGTAACTTGCATCTTTGAATGAGAATCTGCTTGCTTGCAGCAACGTGCTATATGTTCTGAATGCCCGAATAGGGAATCTGTGTCAAAACTTTGTTAGGAATTATGTGATCCTTACTAGCTGGAAGTAAGGGAGATGGGGCATGAAGTTATTTCTAGGAGTTGGACACATACCAAGTTTAGCTCAGTTCTGGGCATCTTTGAAATACCTATACAAACTTGTTCCTACATAGTAACTTGCATCTTTGAATGAGAATGTGCTTGCTTGCAGCAACGTGCTATATGTTCTGAATGCCCGAATAGGGAATCTGTGTCAAAACTTTGTTAGGAATTATGTGATCCTTACTAGCTGGAAGTAAGGGAGATGGGGCATGAAGTTATTTCTAGGAGTTGGACACATACCAAGTTTAGCTCAGTTCTGGGCATCTTTGAAATACCTATACAAACTTGTTCCTACATAGTAACTTGCATCTTTGAATGAGAATGTGCTTGCTTGCAGCAACGTGCTATATGTTCTGAATGCCCGAATAGGGAATCTGTGTCAAAACTTTGTTAGGAATTATGTGATCCTTACTAGCTGGAAGTAAGGGAGATGGGGCATGAAGTTATTTCTAGGAGTTGGACACATACCAAGTTTAGCTCAGTTCTGGGCATCTTTGAAATACCTATACAAACTTGTTCCTACATAGTAACTTGCAACTTTGAATGAGAATGTGCTTGCTTGCAGCAACGTGCTATATGTTCTGAATGCCCGAATAGGGAATCTGTGTCAAAACTTTGTTAGGAATTATGTGATCCTTACTAGCTGGAAGTAAGGGAGATGGGGCATGAAGTTATTTCTAGGAGTTGGACACATACCAAGTTTAGCTCAGTTCTGGGCATCTTTGAAATACCTATACAAACTTGTTCCTACATAGTAACTTGCATCTTTGAATGAGAATGTGCTTGCTTGCAGCAACGTGCTATATGTTCTGAATGCCCGAATAGGGAATCTGTGTCAAAACTTTGTTAGGAATTATGTGATCCTTACTAGCTGGAAGTAAGGGAGATGGGGCATGAAGTTATTTCTAGGAGTTGGACACATACCAAGTTTAGCTCAGTTCTGGGCATCTTTGAAATACCTATACAAACTTGTTCCTACATAGTAACTTGCATCTTTGAATGAGAATCTGCTTGCTTACAGCAACGTGCTATATGTTCTGAATGCCCGAATAGGGAATCTGTGTCAAAACTTTGTTAGGAATTATGTGATCCTTACTAGCTGGAAGTAAGGGAGATGGGGCATGAAGTTATTTCTAGGAGTTGGACACATACCAAGTTTAGCTCAGTTCTGGGCATCTTTGAAATACCTATACAAACTTGTTCCTACATAGTAACTTGCATCTTTGAATGAGAATGTGCTTGCTTGCAGCAACGTGCTATATGTTCTGAATGCCCGAATAGGGAATCTGTGTCAAAACTTTGTTAGGAATTATGTGATCCTTACTAGCTGGAAGTAAGGGAGATGGGGCATGAAGTTATTTCTAGGAGTTGGACACATACCAAGTTTAGCTCAGTTCTGGGCATCTTTGAAATACCTATACAAACTTGTTCCTACATAGTAACTTGCATCTTTGAATGAGAATGTGCTTGCTTGCAGCAACGTGCTATATGTTCTGAATGCCCGAATAGGGAATCTGTGTCAAAACTTTGTTAGGAATTATGTGATCCTTACTAGCTGGAAGTAAGGGAGATGGGGCATGAAGTTATTTCTAGGAGTTGGACACATACCAAGTTTAGCTCAGTTCTGGGCATCTTTGAAATACCTATACAAACTTGTTCCTACATAGTAACTTGCATCTTTGAATGAGAATGTGCTTGCTTGCAGCAACGTGCTATATGTTCTGAATGCCCGAATAGGGAATCTGTGTCAAAACTTTGTTAGGAATTATGTGATCCTTACTAGCTGGAAGTAAGGGAGATGGGGCATGAAGTTATTTCTAGGAGTTGGACACATACCAAGTTTAGCTCAGTTCTGGGCATCTTTGAAATACCTATACAAACTTGTTCCTACATAGTAACTTGCAACTTTGAATGAGAATGTGCTTGCTTACAGCAACGTGCTATACGTTCTGAATGCCCGAATTGGGAATCTGTGTCAAAACTTTCTTAGGAATTATGTGATCCTTACTAGCTGGAAGTAAGGGAGATGGGGCATGAAGTTATTTCTAGGAGTTGGACACATACCAAGTTTAGCTCAGTTCTGGGCATCTTTGAAATACCTATACAAACTTGTTCCTACATAGTAACTTGCAACTTTGAATGAGAATGTGCTTGCTTGCAGCAACGTGCTATACGTTCTGAATGCCCGATTAGGGAATCTGTGTCAAAACTTTGTTAGGAATTATGTGATCCTTACTAGCTGGAAGTAAGGGAGATGGGGCATGAAGTTATTTCTCGGAGTTGGAAACATACCAAGTTTAGCTCAGTTCTGGGCATCTTTGAAATACCTATACAAACTTGTTCCTACATAGTAACTTGCATCTTTGAATGAGAATGTGCTTGCTTGCAGCAACGTGCTATACGTTCTGAATGCCCGAATAGGGAATCTGTGTCAAAACTTTGTTAGGAATTATGTGATCCTTACTAGCTGGAAGTAATGGCGATGGGGCATGAAGTTATTTCTAGGAGTTGGACACATTCCAAGTTTAGCTCAGTTCTGGGCATCTTTAAAATACCTATACAAACTTGTTCCTACATAGTAACTTGCATCATTGAATGAGAATCTACTTGCTTACAGCAACGTGCTATACGTTCTAAATGCCCGAATTGGGAATCTGTGTCAAAACTTTGTTAGGAATTATGTGATCCTTACTAGCTGGAAGTAAGGGAGATGGGGCATGAAGTTATTTCTAGGAGTTGGACACATACCAAGTTTAGCTCAGTTCTGGGCATCTTTGAAATACCTATACAAACTTGTGCCTACATAGTAACTTGCATCTTTGAATGAGAATGTGCTTGCTTACAGCAACGTGCTATATGTTCTGATTGCCCGAATTGGGAATCTGTGTCAAAACTTTGTTAGGAATTATGTGATCCTTACTAGCTGGAAGTAAGGGAGATGGGGCATGAAGTTATTTCTAGGAGTTGGACACATACCAGGTTTAGCTCAGTTCTGGGCATCTTTGAAATACCTATACAAACTTGTTCCTACATAGTAACTTGCATCTTTGAATGAGAATGTGCTTGCTTACAGCAACGTGCTATATGTTCTGAATGCCCGAATTGGGAATCTGTGTCAAAACGTTGTTAGGAATTATGTGATCCTTACTAGCTGGAAGTAAGGGAGATGGGGCATGAAGTTATTTCTAGGAGTTGGACACATACCAAGTTTAGCTCAGTTCTGGGCATCTTTGAAATACCTATACAAACTTGTTCCCACATAGTAACTTGCAACTTTGAATGAGAATGTGCTTGCTTGCAGCAACGTGCTATATGTTCTGAATGCCCGAATAGGGAATCTGTGTCAAAACTTTGTTAGGAATTATGTGATCCGTACTAACTGGAAGTAAGGGAGATGGGGCATGAAGTTATTTCTAGGAGTTGGACACATACCAAGTTTAGCTCAGTTCTGGGCATCTTTGAAATACCTATACAAACTTGTTCCTACATAGTAACTTGCAACTTTGAATGAGAATGTGCTTGCTTGCAGCAACGTGCTATATGTTCTGAATGCCCGAATTGGGAATCTGTGTCAAAACTTTGTTAGGAATTATGTGATCCGTACTAGCTGGAAGTAAGGGAGATGGGGCATGAAGTTATTTCTAGGAGTTGGACACATACCAAGTTTAGCTCAGTTCTGGGCATCTTTGAAATACCTATACAAACTTGTTCCTACATAGTAAATTGCAACTTTGAATGAGAATGTGCTTGCTTGCAGCAACGTGCTATATGTTCTGAATGCCCGAATTGTGAATCTGTGTCAAAACTTTGTTAGGAATTATGTGATCCTTACTAGCTGGAAGTAAGGGAGATGGGGCATGAAGTTATTTCTAGGAGTTGGACACATACCAAGTTTAGCTCAGTTCTGGGCATCTTTGAAATACCTATACAAACTTGTTCCTACATAGTAACTTGCATCTTTGAATGAGAATGTGCTTGCTTGCAGCAACGTGCTATATGTTCTGAATGCCCGAATTGGGAATCTGTGTCAAAACTTTGTTAGGAATTATGTGATCCTTACTAGCTGGAAGTAAGAGAGATGGGGCATGAAGTTATTTCTAGGAGTTGGACACATACCAAGTTTAGCTCAGTTCTGGGCATCTTTGAAATACCTATACAAACTTGTGCCTACATAGTAACTTGCATCTTTGAATGAGAATGTGCTTGCTTACAGCAACGTGCTATATGTTCTGAATGCCCGAATTGGCAATCTGTGTCAAAACTTTGTTAGGAATTATGTGATCCTTACTAGCTGGAAGTAAGGGAGATGGGGCATGAAGTTATTTCTAGGAGTTGGACACATACCAAGTTTAGCTCAGTTCTGGGCATCTTTGAAATACCTATACAAACTTGTTCCTACATAGTAACTTGCAACTTTGAATGAAAATGTGCTTGCTTACAGCAACGTGCTATATGTTCTGAATGCCCGAATTGGGAATCTGTGTCAAAACTTTGTTAGGAATTATGTGATCCTTACTAGCTGGAAGTAAGGGAGATGGGGCATGAAGTTATTTCTAGGAGTTGGACACATACCAAGTTTAGCTCAGTTCTGGTCATCTTTGAAATACCTATACAAACTTGTTCCTACATAGTAACTTGCATCTTTGAATGAGAATGTGCTTGCTTGCAGCAACGTGCTATATGTTCTGAATGCCCGAATAGGGAATCTGTGTCAAAACTTTGTTAGGAATTATGTGATCCTTACTAGCTGGAAGTAAGGGAGATGGGGCATGAAGTTATTTCTAGGAGTTGGACACATACCAAGTTTAGCTCAGTTCTGGGCATCTTTGAAATACCTATACAAACTTGTTCCTACAGAGTAACTTGCAACTTTGAATGAAAATGTGCTTGCTTACAGCAACGTGCTATATGTTCTGAATGCCCGTATTGGGAATCTGTGTCAAAACTTTGTTAGGAATTATGTGATCCTTACTAGCTGGAAGTAAGGGAGATGGGGCATGAAGTTATTTCTAGGAGTTGGACACATACCAAGTTTAGCTCAGTTCTGGGCATCTTTGAAATACCTATACAAACTTGTTCCTACATAGTAACTTGCATCTTTGAATGAGAATGTGCTTGCTTACAGCAACGTGCTATATGTTCTGAATGCCCGAATTGGGAATCTGTGTCAAAACTTTCTTAGGAATTATGTGATCCTTACTAGCTGGAAGTAAGGGAGATGGGGCATGAAGTTATTTCTAGGAGTTGGACACATACCAAGTTTAGCTCAGTTCTGGGCATCTTTGAAATACCTATACAAACTTGTTCCTACATAGTAACTTGCAACTTTGAATGAGAATGTGCTTGCTTACAGCAACGTGCTATATGTTCTGAATGCCCGAATTGGGAATCTGTGTCAAAACTTTCTTAGGAATTATGTGATCCTTACTAGCTGGAAGTAAGGGAGATGGGGCATGAAGTTATTTCTAGGAGTTGGACACATACCAAGTTTAGCTCAGTTCTGGGCATCTTTGAAATACCTATACAAACTTGTTCCTACATAGTAACTTACAACTTTGAATGAGAATGTGCTTGCTTACAGCAACGTGCTATATGTTCTGAATGCCCGAATTGGGAATCTGTGTCAAACCTTTCTTAGGAATTATGTGATCCTTACTAGCTGGAAGTAAGGGAGATGGGGCATGAAGTTATTTCTAGGAGTTGGACACATACCAAGTTTAGCTCAGTTCTGGGCATCTTTGAAATACCTATACAAACTTGTTCCTACATAGTAACTTGCAACTTTGAATGAGAATGTGCTTGCTTGCAGCAACGTGCTATATGTTCTGAATGCCCGAATTGGGAATCTGTGTCAAAACTTTCTTAGGAATTATGTGATCCTTACTAGCTGGAAGTAAGGGAGATGGGGCATGAAGTTATTTCTAGGAGTTGGACACATACCAAGTTTAGCTCAGTTCTGGGCATCTTTGAAATACCTATACAAACTTGTTCCTACATAGTAACTTGCAACTTTGAATGAGAATGTGCTTGCTTACAGCAACGTGCTATATGTTCTGAATGCCCGAATTGGGAATCTGTGTCAAAACTTTCTTAGGAATTATGTGATCCTTACTAGCTGGAAGTAAGGGAGATGGGGCATGAAGTTATTTCTAGGAGTTGGACACCTACCAAGTTTAGCTCAGTTCTGGGCATCTTTGAAATACCTATACAAACTTGTTCCTACATAGTAACTTGCAACTTTGAATGAGAATGTGCTTGCTTACAGCAACGTGCTATATGTTCTGAATGCCCGAATTGGGAATCTGTGTCAAAACTTTCTTAGGAATTATGTGATCCTTACTAGCTGGAAGTAAGGGAGATGGGGCATGAAGTTATTTCTAGGAGTTGGACACATACCAAGTTTAGCTCAGTTCTGGGCATCTTTGAAATACCTATACAAACTTGTTCCTACATAGTAACTTGCAACTTTGAATGAGAATGTGCTTGCTTGCAGCAACGTGCTATATGTTCTGAATGCCCGAATAGGGAATCTGTGTCAAAACTTTGTTAGGAATTATGTGATCCTTACTAGCTGGAAGTAAGGGAGATGGGGCATGAAGTTATTTCTAGGAGTTGGACACATACCAAGTTTAGCTCAGTTCTGGGCATCTTTGAAATACCTATACAAACTTGTTCCTACATAGTAACTTGCATCTTTGAATGAGAATGTGCTTGCTTGCAGCAACGTGCTATATGTTCTGAATGCCCGAATAGGGAATCTGTGTCAAAACTTTGTTAGGAATTATGTGATCCTTACTAGCTGGAAGTAAGGGAGATGGGGCATGAAGTTATTTCTAGGAGTTGGACACATACCAAGTTTAGCTCAGTTCTGGGCATCTTTGAAATACCTATACAAACTTGTTCCTACATAGTAACTTGCATCTTTGAATGAGAATCTGCTTGCTTACAGCAACGTGCTATATGTTCTGAATGCCCGAATAGGGAATCTGTGTCAAAACTTTGTTAGGAATTATGTGATCCTTACTAGCTGGAAGTAAGGGAGATGGGGCATGAAGTTATTTCTAGGAGTTGGACACATACCAAGTTTAGCTCAGTTCTGGGCATCTTTGAAATACCTATACAAACTTGTTCCTACATAGTAACTTGCATCTTTGAATGAGAATGTGCTTGCTTGCAGCAACGTGCTATATGTTCTGAATGCCCGAATAGGGAATCTGTGTCAAAACTTTGTTAGGAATTATGTGATCCTTACTAGCTGGAAGTAAGGGAGATGGGGCTTGAAGTTATTTCTAGGAGTTGGACACATACCAAGTTTAGCTCAGTTCTGGGCATCTTTGAAATACCTATACAAACTTGTTCCTACATAGTAACTTGGATCTTTGAATGAGAATGTGCTTGCTTGCAGCAACGTGCTATATGTTCTGAATGCCCGAATAGGGAATCTGTGTCAAAACTTTGTTAGGAATTATGTGATCCTTACTAGCTGGAAGTAAGGGAGATGGGGCATGAAGTTATTTCTAGGAGTTGGACACATACCAAGTTTAGCTCAGTTCTGGGCATCTTTGAAATACCTATACAAACTTGTTCCTACATAGTAACTTGCATCTTTGAATGAGAATGTGCTTGCTTGCAGCAACGTGCTATATGTTCTGAATGCCCGAATAGGGAATCTGTGTCAAAACTTTGTTAGGATTTTGTGATCCTTACTAGCTGGAAGTAAGGGAGATGGGGCATGAAGTTATTTCTAGGAGTTGGACACATACCAAGTTTAGCTCAGTTCTGGGCATCTTTGAAATACCTATACAAACTTGTTCCTACATAGTAACTTGCAACTTTGAATGAGAATGTGCTTGCTTGCAGCAACGTGCTATATGTTCTGAATGCCCGAATAGGGAATCTGTGTCAAAACTTTGTTAGGAATTATGTGATCCTTACTAGCTGGAAGTAAGGGAGATGGGGCATGAAGTTATTTCTAGGAGTTGGACACATACCAAGTTTAGCTCAGTTCTGGGCATCTTTGAAATACCTATACAAACTTGTTCCTACATAGTAACTTGCAACTTTGAATGAGAATGTGCTTGCTTACAGCAACGTGCTATATGTTCTGAATGCCCGAATTGGGAATCTGTGTCAAAACTTTGTTAGGAATTATGTGATCCTTACTAGCTGGAAGTAAGGGAGATGGGGCATGAAGTTATTTCTAGGAGTTGGACACATACCAAGTTTAGCTCAGTTCTGGGCATCTTTGAAATACCTATACAAACTTGTTCCTACATAGTAACTTGCATCTTTGAATGAGAATGTGCTTGCTTGCAGCAACGTGCTATACGTTCTGAATGCCCGAATAGGGAATCTGTGTCAAAACTTTGTTAGGAATTATGTGATCCTTACTAGCTGGAAGTAATGGCGATGGGGCATGAAGTTATTTCTAGGAGTTGGACACATTCCAAGTTTAGCTCAGTTCTGGGCATCTTTAAAATACCTATACAAACTTGTTCCTACATAGTAACTTGCATCATTGAATGAGAATCTACTTGCTTACAGCAACGTGCTATACGTTCTAAATGCCCGAATTGGGAATCTGTGTCAAAACTTTGTTAGGAATTATGTGATCCTTACTAGCTGGAAGTAAGGGAGATGGGGCATGAAGTTATTTCTAGGAGTTGGACACATACCAAGTTTAGCTCAGTTCTGGGCATCTTTGAAATACCTATACAAACTTGTGCCTACATAGTAACTTGCATCTTTGAATGAGAATGTGCTTGCTTACAGCAACGTGCTATATGTTCTGATTGCCCGAATTGGGAATCTGTGTCAAAACTTTGTTAGGAATTATGTGATCCTTACTAGCTGGAAGTAAGGGAGATGGGGCATGAAGTTATTTCTAGGAGTTGGACACATACCAGGTTTAGCTCAGTTCTGGGCATCTTTGAAATACCTATACAAACTTGTTCCTACATAGTAACTTGCATCTTTGAATGAGAATGTGCTTGCTTACAGCAACGTGCTATATGTTCTGAATGCCCGAATTGGGAATCTGTGTCAAAACGTTGTTAGGAATTATGTGATCCTTACTAGCTGGAAGTAAGGGAGATGGGGCATGAAGTTATTTCTAGGAGTTGGACACATACCAAGTTTAGCTCAGTTCTGGGCATCTTTGAAATACCTATACAAACTTGTTCCCACATAGTAACTTGCAACTTTGAATGAGAATGTGCTTGCTTGCAGCAACGTGCTATATGTTCTGAATGCCCGAATAGGGAATCTGTGTCAAAACTTTGTTAGGAATTATGTGATCCGTACTAACTGGAAGTAAGGGAGATGGGGCATGAAGTTATTTCTAGGAGTTGGACACATACCAAGTTTAGCTCAGTTCTGGGCATCTTTGAAATACCTATACAAACTTGTTCCTACATAGTAACTTGCAACTTTGAATGAGAATGTGCTTGCTTGCAGCAACGTGCTATATGTTCTGAATGCCCGAATTGGGAATCTGTGTCAAAACTTTGTTAGGAATTATGTGATCCGTACTAGCTGGAAGTAAGGGAGATGGGGCATGAAGTTATTTCTAGGAGTTGGACACATACCAAGTTTAGCTCAGTTCTGGGCATCTTTGAAATACCTATACAAACTTGTTCCTACATAGTAAATTGCAACTTTGAATGAGAATGTGCTTGCTTGCAGCAACGTGCTATATGTTCTGAATGCCCGAATTGTGAATCTGTGTCAAAACTTTGTTAGGAATTATGTGATCCTTACTAGCTGGAAGTAAGGGAGATGGGGCATGAAGTTATTTCTAGGAGTTGGACACATACCAAGTTTAGCTCAGTTCTGGGCATCTTTGAAATACCTATACAAACTTGTTCCTACATAGTAACTTGCATCTTTGAATGAGAATGTGCTTGCTTGCAGCAACGTGCTATATGTTCTGAATGCCCGAATTGGGAATCTGTGTCAAAACTTTGTTAGGAATTATGTGATCCTTACTAGCTGGAAGTAAGAGAGATGGGGCATGAAGTTATTTCTAGGAGTTGGACACATACCAAGTTTAGCTCAGTTCTGGGCATCTTTGAAATACCTATACAAACTTGTTCCTACATAGTAACTTGCATCTTTGAATGAGAATGTGCTTGCTTACAGCAACGTGCTATATGTTCTGAATGCCCGAATTGGGAATCTGTGTCAAAACTTTGTTAGGAATTATGTGATCCTTACTAGCTGGAAGTAAGGGAGATGGGGCATGAAGTTATTTCTAGGAGTTGGACACATACCAAGTTTAGCTCAGTTCTGGGCATCTTTGAAATACCTATACAAACTTGTTCCTACATAGTAACTTGCATCTTTGAATGAGAATGTGCTTGCTTACAGCAACGTGCTATATGTTCTGATTGCCCGAATTGGCAATCTGTGTCAAAACTTTGTTAGGAATTATGTGATCCTTACTAGCTGGAAGTAAGGGAGATGGGGCATGAAGTTATTTCTAGGAGTTGGACACATACCAAGTTTAGCTCACTTCTGGGCATCTTTGAAATACCTATACAAACTTGTTCCCACATAGTAACTTGCAACTTTGAATGAGAATGTGCTTGCTTACAGCAACGTGATATATGTTCTGAATGCCCGATTTGGGAATCTGTGTCAAAACTTTGTTAGGAATTATGTGATCCTTACTAGCTGGAAGTAAGGGAGATGGGGCATGAAGTTATTTCTAGGAGTTGGACACATACCAAGTTTAGCTCAGTTCTGGGCATCTTTGAAATACCTATACAAACTTGTTCCCACATAGTAACTTGCATCTTTGAATGAGAATGTGCTTGCTTACAGCAACGTGCTATATGTTCTGAATGCCCGAATTGGCAATCTGTGTCAAAACATTGTTAGGAATTATGTGATCCTTACTAGCTGGAAGTAAGGGAGATGGGGCATGAAGTTATTTCTAGGAGTTGGACACATACCAAGTTTAGCTCAGTTCTGGGCATCTTTGAAATACCTATACAAACTTGTTCCTACATAGTAACTTGCATCTTTGAATGAGAATCTGCTTGCTTACAGCAACGTGCTATATGTTCTGAATGCCCGAATTGGGAATCTGTGTCAAAACTTTGTTAGGAATTATGTGATCCTTACTAGCTGGAAGTAAGGGAGATGGGGCATGAAGTTATTTCTAGGAGTTGGACACATACCAAGTTTAGCTCAGTTCTGGGCATCTTTGAAATACCTATACAAACTTGTTCCTACATAGTAACTTGCATCTTTGAATGAGAATGTGCTTGCTTGCAGCAACGTGCTATATGTTCTGAATGCCCGAATAGGGAATCTGTGTCAAAACTTTGTTTGGAATTATGTGATCCTTAGTAGCTGGAAGTAAGGGAGATGGGGCATGAAGTTATTTCTAGGAGTTGGACACATACCAAGTTTAGCTCAGTTCTGGGCATCTTTGAAATACCTATACAAACTTGTTCCTACATAGTAACTTGCATCTTTGAATGAGAATGTGCTTGCTTACAGCAACGTGCTATATGTTCTGAATGCCCGAATTGGCAATCTGTGTCAAAACTTTGTTAGGAATTATGTGATCCTTACTAGCTGGAAGTAAGGGAGATGGGGCATGAAGTTATTTCTAGGAGTTGGACACATACCAAGTTTAGCTCAGTTCTGGGCATCTTTGAAATACCTATACAAACTTGTTCCTACATAGTAACTTGCATCTTTGAATGAGAATGTGCTTGCTTGCAGCAACGTGCTATATGTTCTGAATGCCCGAATTGGGAATCTGTGTCAAAACTTTGTTAGGAATTATGTGATCCTTACTAGCTGGAAGTAAGGGAGATGGGGCATGATGTTATTTCTAGGAGTTGGACACATACCAAGTTTAGCTCAGTTCTGGTCATCTTTGAAATACCTATACAAACTTGTTCCTACATAGTAACTTGCATCTTTGAATGAGAATGTGCTTGCTTGCAGCAACGTGCTATATGTTCTGAATGCCCGAATAGGGAATCTGTGTCAAAACTTTGTTAGGAATTATGTGATCCTTACTAGCTGGAAGTAAGGGAGATGGGGCATGAAGTTATTTCTAGGAGTTGGACACATACCAAGTTTAGCTCAGTTCTGGGCATCTTTGAAATACCTATACAAACTTGTTCCTACAGTGTAACTTGCAACTTTGAATGAAAATGTGCTTGCTTACAGCAACGTGCTATATGTTCTGAATGCCCGTATTGGGAATCTGTGTCAAAACTTTCTTAGGAATTATGTGATCCTTACTAGCTGGAAGTAAGGGAGATGGGGCATGAAGTTATTTCTAGGAGTTGGACACATACCAAGTTTAGCTCAGTTCTGGGCATCTTTGAAATACCTATACAAACTTGTTCCTACATAGTAACTTGCAACTTTGAATGAGAATGTGCTTGCTTACAGCAACGTGCTATATGTTCTGAATGCCCGAATTGGGAATCTGTGTCAAAACTTTGTTAGGAATTATGTGATCCTTACTAGCTGGAAGTAAGGGAGATGGGGCATGAAGTTATTTCTAGGAGTTGGACACATACCAAGTTTAGCTCAGTTCTGGGCATCTTTGAAATACCTATACAAACTTGTTCCTACATAGTAACTTGCATCTTTGAATGAGAATGTGCTTGCTTACAGCAACGTGCTATATGTTTTGAATGCCCGAATTGGGAATCTGTGTCAAAACTTTGTTAGGAATTATGTGATCCTTACTAGCTGGAAGTAAGGGAGATGGGGCATGAAGTTATTTCTAGGAGTTGGACACATACCAAGTTTAGCTCAGTTCTGGGCATCTTTGAAATACCTATACAAACTTGTTCCTACATAGTAACTTGCAACTTTGAATGAGAATGTGCTTGCTTACAGCAACGTGCTATATGTTCTGAATGCCCGAATTGGGAATCTGTGTCAAAACTTTGTTAGGAATTATGTGATCCTTACTAGCTGGAAGTAAGGGAGATGGGGCATGAAGTTATTTCTAGGAGTTGGACACATACCAATTTTAGCTCAGTTCTGGGCATCTTTGAAATACCTATACAAACTTGTTCCTACATAGTAACTTGCAACTTTGAATGAGAATGTGCTTGCTTACAGCAACGTGCTATATGTTCTGAATGCCCGAATTGGGAATCTGTGTCAAAACTTTCTTAGGAATTATGTGATCCTTACTAGCTGGAAGTAAGGGAGATGGGGCATGAAGTTATTTCTAGGAGTTGGACACATACCAAGTTTAGCTCAGTTCTGGGCATCTTTGAAATACCTATACAAACTTGTTCCTACATAGTAACTTGCAACTTTGAATGAGAATGTGCTTGCTTGCAGCAACGTGCTATATGTTCTGAATGCCCGAATTGGGAATCTGTGTCAAAACTTTCTTAGGAATTATGTGATCCTTACTAGCTGGAAGTAAGGGAGATGGGGCATGAAGTTATTTCTAGGAGTTGGACACATACCAAGTTTAGCTCAGTTCTGGGCATCTTTGAAATACCTATACAAACTTGTTCCTACATAGTAACTTGCATCTTTGAATGAGAATGTGCTTGCTTACAGCAACGTGCTATATGTTCTGAATGCCCGAATAGGGAATCTGTGTCAAAACTTTGTTAGGAATTATGTGATCCTTACTAGCTGGAAGTAAGGGAGATGGGGCATGAAGTTATTTCTAGGAGTTGGACACATACCAAGTTTAGCTCAGTTCTGGGCATCTTTGAAATACCTATACAAACTTGTTCCTACATAGTAACTTGCATCTTTGAATGAGAATGTGCTTGCTTGCAGCAACGTGCTATATGTTCTGAATGCCCGAATAGGGAATCTGTGTCAAAACTTTGTTAGGATTTTGTGATCCTTACTAGCTGGAAGTAAGGGAGATGGGGCATGAAGTTATTTCTAGGAGTTGGACACATACCAAGTTTAGCTCAGTTCTGGGCATCTTTGAAATACCTATACAAACTTGTTCCTACATAGTAACTTGCAACTTTGAATGAGAATGTGCTTGCTTGCAGCAACGTGCTATATGTTCTGAATGCCCGAATAGGGAATCTGTGTCAAAACTTTGTTAGGAATTATGTGATCCTTACTAGCTGGAAGTAAGGGAGATGGGGCATGAAGTTATTTCTAGGAGTTGGACACATACCAAGTTTAGCTCAGTTCTGGGCATCTTTGAAATACCTATACAAACTTGTTCCTACATAGTAACTTGCAACTTTGAATGAGAATGTGCTTGCTTGCAGCAACGTGCTATATGTTCTGAATGCCCGAATAGGGAATCTGTGTCAAAACTTTGTTAGGAATTATGTGATCCTTACTAGCTGGAAGTAAGGGAGATGGGGCATGAAGTTATTTCTAGGAGTTGGACACATACCAAGTTTAGCTCAGTTCTGGGCATCTTTGAAATACCTATACAAACTTGTTCCTACATAGTAACTTGCAACTTTGAATGAGAATGTGCTTGCTTACAGCAACGTGCTATATGTTCTGAATGCCCGAATTGGGAATCTGTGTCAAAACTTTGTTAGGAATTATGTGATCCGTACTAGGTGGAAGTAAGGGAGATGGGGCATGAAGTTATTTCTAGGAGTTGGACACATACCAAGTTTAGCTCAGTTCTGGGCATCTTTGAAATACCTATACAAACTTGTTCCTACATAGTAACTTGCAACTTTGAATGAGAATGTGCTTGCTTACAGCAACGTGCTATATGTTCTGAATGCCCGAATTGGGAATCTGTGTCAAAACTTTGTTAGGAATTATGTGATCCTTACTAGCTGGAAGTAAGGGAGATGGGGCATGAAGTTATTTCTAGGAGTTGGACACATACCAAGTTTAGCTCAGTTCTGGGCATCTTTGAAATACCTATACAAACTTGTTCCTACATAGTAACTTGCAACTTTGAATGAGAATGTGCTTGCTTACAGCAACGTGCTATATGTTCTGAATACCCGAATTGGGAATCTGTGTCAAAACTTTCTTAGGAATTATGTGATCCTTACTAGCTGGAAGTAAGGGAGATGGGGCATGAAGTTATTTCTAGGAGTTGGACACATACCAAGTTTAGCTCAGTTCTGGGCATCTTTGAAATACCTATACAAACTTGTTCCTACATAGTAACTTGCAACTTTGAATGAGAATGTGCTTGCTTGCAGCAACGTGCTATACGTTCTGAATGCCCGAATAGGGAATCTGTGTCAAAACTTTGTTAGGAATTATGTGATCCTTACTAGCTGGAAGTAAGGGAGATGGGGCATGAAGTTATTTCTAGGAGTTGGACACATACCAAGTTTAGCTCAGTTCTGGGCATCTTTGAAATACCTATACAAACTTGTTCCTACAGTGTAACTTGCAACTTTGAATGAAAATGTGCTTGCTTACAGCAACGTGCTATATGTTCTGAATGCCCGTATTGGGAATCTGTGTCAAAACTTTCTTAGGAATTATGTGATCCTTACTAGCTGGAAGTAAGGGAGATGGGGCATGAAGTTATTTCTAGGAGTTGGACACATACCAAGTTTAGCTCAGTTCTGGGCATCTTTGAAATACCTATACAAACTTGTTCCTACATAGTAACTTGCAACTTTGAATGAGAATGTGCTTGCTTACAGCAACGTGCTATATGTTCTGAATGCCCGAATTGGGAATCTGTGTCAAAACTTTGTTAGGAATTATGTGATCCTTACTAGCTGGAAGTAAGGGAGATGGGGCATGAAGTTATTTCTAGGAGTTGGACACATACCAAGTTTAGCTCAGTTCTGGGCATCTTTGAAATACCTATACAAACTTGTTCCTACATAGTAACTTGCATCTTTGAATGAGAATGTGCTTGCTTACAGCAACGTGCTATATGTTTTGAATGCCCGAATTGGGAATCTGTGTCAAAACTTTGTTAGGAATTATGTGATCCTTACTAGCTGGAAGTAAGGGAGATGGGGCATGAAGTTATTTCTAGGAGTTGGACACATACCAAGTTTAGCTCAGTTCTGGGCATCTTTGAAATACCTATACAAACTTGTTCCTACATAGTAACTTGCAACTTTGAATGAGAATGTGCTTGCTTACAGCAACGTGCTATATGTTCTGAATGCCCGAATTGGGAATCTGTGTCAAAACTTTGTTAGGAATTATGTGATCCTTACTAGCTGGAAGTAAGGGAGATGGGGCATGAAGTTATTTCTAGGAGTTGGACACATACCAAGTTTAGCTCAGTTCTGGGCATCTTTGAAATACCTATACAAACTTGTTCCTACATAGTAACTTGCAACTTTGAATGAGAATGTGCTTGCTTACAGCAACGTGCTATATGTTCTGAATGCCCGAATTGGGAATCTGTGTCAAAACTTTCTTAGGAATTATGTGATCCTTACTAGCTGGAAGTAAGGGAGATGGGGCATGAAGTTATTTCTAGGAGTTGGACACATACCAAGTTTAGCTCAGTTCTGGGCATCTTTGAAATACCTATACAAACTTGTTCCTACATAGTAACTTGCAACTTTGAATGAGAATGTGCTTGCTTGCAGCAACGTGCTATATGTTCTGAATGCCCGAATTGGGAATCTGTGTCAAAACTTTCTTAGGAATTATGTGATCCTTACTAGCTGGAAGTAAGGGAGATGGGGCATGAAGTTATTTCTAGGAGTTGGACACATACCAAGTTTAGCTCAGTTCTGGGCATCTTTGAAATACCTATACAAACTTGTTCCTACATAGTAACTTGCATCTTTGAATGAGAATGTGCTTGCTTACAGCAACGTGCTATATGTTCTGAATGCCCGAATAGGGAATCTGTGTCAAAACTTTGTTAGGAATTATGTGATCCTTACTAGCTGGAAGTAAGGGAGATGGGGCATGAAGTTATTTCTAGGAGTTGGACACATACCAAGTTTAGCTCAGTTCTGGGCATCTTTGAAATACCTATACAAACTTGTTCCTACATAGTAACTTGCATCTTTGAATGAGAATGTGCTTGCTTGCAGCAACGTGCTATATGTTCTGAATGCCCGAATAGGGAATCTGTGTCAAAACTTTGTTAGGATTTTGTGATCCTTACTAGCTGGAAGTAAGGGAGATGGGGCATGAAGTTATTTCTAGGAGTTGGACACATACCAAGTTTAGCTCAGTTCTGGGCATCTTTGAAATACCTATACAAACTTGTTCCTACATAGTAACTTGCAACTTTGAATGAGAATGTGCTTGCTTGCAGCAACGTGCTATATGTTCTGAATGCCCGAATAGGGAATCTGTGTCAAAACTTTGTTAGGAATTATGTGATCCTTACTAGCTGGAAGTAAGGGAGATGGGGCATGAAGTTATTTCTAGGAGTTGGACACATACCAAGTTTAGCTCAGTTCTGGGCATCTTTGAAATACCTATACAAACTTGTTCCTACATAGTAACTTGCAACTTTGAATGAGAATGTGCTTGCTTGCAGCAACGTGCTATATGTTCTGAATGCCCGAATAGGGAATCTGTGTCAAAACTTTGTTAGGAATTATGTGATCCTTACTAGCTGGAAGTAAGGGAGATGGGGCATGAAGTTATTTCTAGGAGTTGGACACATACCAAGTTTAGCTCAGTTCTGGGCATCTTTGAAATACCTATACAAACTTGTTCCTACATAGTAACTTGCAACTTTGAATGAGAATGTGCTTGCTTACAGCAACGTGCTATATGTTCTGAATGCCCGAATTGGGAATCTGTGTCAAAACTTTGTTAGGAATTATGTGATCCGTACTAGCTGGAAGTAAGGGAGATGGGGCATGAAGTTATTTCTAGGAGTTGGACACATACCAAGTTTAGCTCAGTTCTGGGCATCTTTGAAATACCTATACAAACTTGTTCCTACATAGTAACTTGCAACTTTGAATGAGAATGTGCTTGCTTACAGCAACGTGCTATATGTTCTGAATGCCCGAATTGGGAATCTGTGTCAAAACTTTGTTAGGAATTATGTGATCCTTACTAGCTGGAAGTAAGGGAGATGGGGCATGAAGTTATTTCTAGGAGTTGGACACATACCAAGTTTAGCTCAGTTCTGGGCATCTTTGAAATACCTATACAAACTTGTTCCTACATAGTAACTTGCAACTTTGAATGAGAATGTGCTTGCTTACAGCAACGTGCTATATGTTCTGAATACCCGAATTGGGAATCTGTGTCAAAACTTTCTTAGGAATTATGTGATCCTTACTAGCTGGAAGTAAGGGAGATGGGGCATGAAGTTATTTCTAGGAGTTGGACACATACCAAGTTTAGCTCAGTTCTGGGCATCTTTGAAATACCTATACAAACTTGTTCCTACATAGTAACTTGCAACTTTGAATGAGAATGTGCTTGCTTGCAGCAACGTGCTATACGTTCTGAATGCCCGAATAGGGAATCTGTGTCAAAACTTTGTTAGGAATTATGTGATCCTTACTAGCTGGAAGTAAGGGAGATGGGGCATGAAGTTATTTCTAGGAGTTGGACACATACCAAGTTTAGCTCAGTTCTGGGCATCTTTGAAATACCTATACAAACTTGTTCCTACATAGTAACTTGCATCTTTGAATGAGAATGTGCTTGCTTGCAGCAACGTGCTATACGTTCTGAATGCCCGAATAGGGAATCTGTGTCAAAACTTTGTTAGGAATTATGTGATCCTTACTAGCTGGAAGTAATGGAGATGGGGCATGAAGTTATTTCTAGGAGTTGGACACATACCAAGTTTAGCTCAGTTCTGGGCATCTTTGAAATACCTATACAAACTTGTTCCTACATAGTAACTTGCATCTTTGAATGAGAATCTACTTGCTTACAGCAACGTGCTATACGTTCTGAATGCCCGAATAGGGAATCTGTGTCAAAACTTTGTTAGGAATTATGTGATCCTTACTAGCTGGAAGTAAGGGAGATGGGGCATGAAGTTATTTCTAGGAGTTGGACACATACCAAGTTTAGCTCAGTTCTGGGCATCTTTGAAATACCTATACAAACTTGTTCCTACATAGTAACTTGCATCTTTGAATGAGAATCTGCTTGCTTACAGCAACGTGCTATACGTTCTGAATGCCCGAATTGGGAATCTGTGTCAAAACTTTGTTAGGAATTATGTGATCCTTACTAGCTGGAAGTAAGGGAGATGGGGCATGAAGTTATTTCTAGGAGTTGGACACATACCAAGTTTAGCTCAGTTCTGGGCATCTTTGAAATACCTATACAAACTTGTTCCTACATAGTAACTTGCATCTTTGAATGAGAATGTGCTTGCTTACAGCAACGTGCTATATGTTCTGATTGCCCGAATTGGGAATCTGTGTCAAAACTTTGTTAGGAATTATGTGATCCTTACTAGCTGGAAGTAAGGGAGATGGGGCATGAAGTTATGTCTAGGAGTTGGACACATACCAGGTTTAGCTCAGTTCTGGGCATCTTTGAAATACCTATACAAACTTGTTCCCACATAGTAGCTTGCATCTTTGAATGAGAATGTGCTTGCTTACAGCAACGTGCTATATGTTCTGAATGCCCGAATTGGCAATCTGTGTCAAAACATTGTTAGGAATTATGTGATCCTTACTAGCTGGAAGTAAGGGAGATGGGGCATGAAGTTATTTCTAGGAGTTGGACACATACCAAGTTTAGCTCAGTTCTGGGCATCTTTGAAATACCTATACAAACTTGTTCCTACATAGTAACTTGCATCTTTGAATGAGAATCTGCTTGCTTACAGCAACGTGCTATACGTTCTAAATGCCCGAATTGGGAATCTGTGTCAAAACTTTGTTAGGAATTATGTGATCCTTACTAGCTGGAAGTAAGGGAGATGGGGCATGAAGTTATTTCTAGGAGTTGGACACATACCAAGTTTAGCTCAGTTCTGGGCATCTTTGAAATACCTATACAAACTTGTTCCTACATAGTAACTTCCATCTTTGAATGAGAATGTGCTTGCTTACAGCAACGTGCTATATGTTCTGATTGCCCGAATTGGGAATCTGTGTCAAAACTTTGTTAGGAATTATGTGATCCTTACTAGCTGGAAGTAAGGGAGATGGGGCATGAAGTTATTTCTAGGAGTTGGACACATACCAGGTTTAGCTCAGTTCTGGGCATCTTTGAAATACCTATACAAACTTGTTCCCACATAGTAACTTGCATCTTTGAATGAGAATGTGCTTGCTTACAGCAACGTGCTATATGTTCTGAATGCCCGAATTGGGAATCTGTGTCAAAACTTTGTTAGGAATTATGTGATCCTTACTAGCTGGAAGTAAGGGAGATGGGGCATGAAGTTATTTCTAGGAGTTGGACACATACCAAGTTTAGCTCAGTTCTGGGCATCTTTGAAATACCTATACAAACTTGTTCCCACATAGTAACTTGCATCTTTGAATGAGAATGTGCTTGCTTACAGCAACGTGCTATATGTTCTGAATGCCCGAATTGGCAATCTGTGTCAAAACATTGTTAGGAATTATGTGATCCTTACTAGCTGGAAGTAAGGGAGATGGGGCATGAAGTTATTTCTAGGAGTTGGACACATACCAAGTTTAGCTCAGTTCTGGGCATCTTTGAAATACCTATACAAACTTGTTCCTACATAGTAACTTGCAACTTTGAATGAGAATGTGCTTGCTTACAGCAACGTGCTATATGTTCTGAATGCCCGAATTGGCAATCTGTGTCAAAACTTTGTTAGGAATTGTGGGATCCTTACTAGCTGGAAGTAAGGGAGATGGGGCATGAAGTTATTTCTAGGAGTTGGACACATACCAAGTTTAGCTCAGTTCTGGGCATCTTTGAAATACCTATACAAACTTGTTCCTACATAGTAACTTGCATCTTTGAATGAGAATGTGCTTGCTTGCAGCAACGTGCTATATGTTCTGAATGCCCGAATAGGGAATCTGTGTCAAAACTTTGTTAGGAATTATGTGATCCTTACTAGCTGGAAGTAAGGGAGATGGGGCATGAAGTTATTTCTAGGAGTTGGACACATACCAAGTTTAGCTCAGTTCTGGGCATCTTTGAAATACCTATACAAACTTGTTCCTAAATAGTAACTTGCAACTTTGAATGAGAATGTGCTTGCTTGCAGCAACGTGCTATATGTTCTGAATGCCCGAATAGGGAATCTGTGTCAAAACTTTGTTAGGAATTATGTGATCCTTACTAGCTGGAAGTAAGGGAGATGGGGCATGAAGTTATTTCTATGAGTTGGACACATACCAAGTTTAGCTCAGTTCTGGGCATCTTTGAAATACCTATACAAACTTGTTCCTACATAGTAACTTGCATCTTTGAATGAGAATCTGCTTGCTTACAGCAACGTGCTATATGTTCTGAATGCCCGAATTGGGAATCTGTGTCAAAACTTTGTTAGGAATTATGTAATCCTTACTAGCTGGAAGTAAGTGAGATGGGGCATGAAGTTATTTCTAGGAGTTGGACACATACCAAGTTTAGCTCAGTTCTGGGCATCTTTGAAATACCTATACAAACTTGTTCCTACATAGTAACTTGCAACTTTGAATGAGAATGTGCTTGCTTGCAGCAACGTGCTATATGTTCTGAATGCCCGAATAGGGAATCTGTGTCAAAACTTTGTTAGGAATTATGTGATCCTTACTAGCTGGAAGTAAGGGAGATGGGGCATGAAGTTATTTCTAGGAGTTGGACACATACCAAGTTTAGCTCAGTTCTGGGCATCTTTGAAATACCTATACAAACTTTTCCTACATAGTATCTTGCATCTTTGAAAGAGAATGTGCTTGCTTGCAGCAACGTGCTATATGTTCTGAATGCCCGAATAGGGAATCTGTGTCAAAACTTTGTTAGGAATTATGTGATCCTTACTAGCTGGAAGTAAGGGAGATGGGGCATGAAGTTATTTCTAGGAGTTGGACACATACCAAGTTTAGCTCAGTTCTGGGCATCTTTGAAATACCTATACAAACTTGTTCCTACATAGTAACTTGCATCTTTGAATGAGAATCTGCTTGCTTACAGCAACGTGCTATATGTTCTGAATGCCCGAATTGGGAATCTGTGTCAAAACTTTGTTAGGAATTATGTGATCCTTACTAGCTGGAAGTAAGGGAGATGGGGCATGAAGTTATTTCTAGGAGTTGGACACATACCAAGTTTAGCTCAGTTCTGGGCATCTTTGAAATACCTATACAAACTTGTTCCTACATAGTAACTTGCAACTTTGAATGAGAATGTGCTTGCTTACAGCAACGTGCTATATGTTCTAAATGCCCGAATTGGGAATCTGTGTCAAAACTTTGTTAGGAATTATGTGATCCTTACTAGCTGGAAGTAAGGGAGATGGGCCATGAAGTTATTTCTAGGAGTTGGACACATACCAAGTTTAGCTCAGTTCTGGGCATCTTTGAAATACCTATACAAACTTGTTCCTACATAGTAACTTGCAACTTTGAATGAAAATGTGCTTGCTTACAGCAACGTGCTATATGTTCTGAATGCCCGAATTGGGAATCTGTGTCAAAACTTTGTTAGGAATTATGTGATCCTTACTAGCTGGAAGTAAGGGAGATGGGGCATGAAGTTATTTCTAGGAGTTGGACACATACCAAGTTTAGCTCAGTTCTGGGCATCTTTGAAATACCTATACAAACTTGTTCCTACATAGTAACTTGCATCTTTGAATGAGAATCTACTTGCTTACAGCAACGTGCTATACGTTCTAAATGCCCGAATTGGGAATCTGTGTCAAAACTTTGTTAGGAATTATGTGATCCTTACTAGCTGGAAGTAAGGGAGATGGGGCATGAAGTTATTTGTAGGAGTTGGACACATACCAAGTTTAGCTCAGTTCTGGGCATCTTTGAAATACCTATACAAACTTGTTCCTACATAGTAACTTGCAACTTTGAATGAAAATGTGCTTGCTTACAGCAACGTGCTATATGATCTGAATGCCCGAATTGGGAATCTGTGTCAAAACTTTGTTAGGAATTATGTGATCCTTACTAGCTGGAAGTAAGGGAGATGGGGCATGAAGTTATTTCTAGGAGTTGGACACATACCAAGTTTAGCTCAGTTCTGGGCATCTTTGAAATACCTATACAAACTTGTTCCTACATAGTAACTTGCATCTTTGAATGAGAATCTGCTTGCTTACAGCAACGTGCTATATGTTCTGAATGCCCGAATTGGGAATCTGTGTCAAAACTTTGTTAGGAATTATGTAATCCTTACTAGCTGGAAGTAAGGGAGATGGGGCATGAAGTTATTTCTAGGAGTTGGACACATACCAAGTTTAGCTCAGTTCTGGGCATCTTTGAAATACCTATACAAACTTGTTCCTACATAGTAACTTGCATCTTTGAATGAGAATGTGCTTGCTTACAGCAACGTGCTATATGTTCTGAATGCCCGAATTGGCAATCTGTGTCAAAACTTTGTTAGGAATTATGTGATCCTTACTAGCTGGAAGTAAGGGAGATGGGGCATGAAGTTATTTCTAGGAGTTGGACACATACCAAGTTTAGCTCAGTTCTGGGCATCTTTGAAATACCTATACAAACTTTTCCTACATAGTATCTTGCATCTTTGAATGAGAATGTGCTTGCTTGCAGCAACGTGCTATATGTTCTGAATGCCCGAATAGGGAATCTGTGTCAAAACTTTGTTAGGAATTATGTGATCCTTACTAGCTGGAAGTAAGGGAGATGGGCCATGAAGTTATTTCTAGGAGTTGGACACATACCAAGTTTAGCTCAGTTCTGGGCATCTTTGAAATACCTATACAAACTTGTTCCTACATAGTAACTTGCAACTTTGAATGAAAATGTGCTTGCTTGCAGCAACGTGCTATATGTTCTGAATGCCCGAATTGGGAATCTGTGTCAAAACTTTGTTAGGAATTATGTGATCCTTACTAGCTGGAAGTAAGGGAGATGGGGCATGAAGTTATTTCTAGGAGTTGGACACATACCAAGTTTAGCTCAGTTCTGGGCATCTTTGAAATACCTATACAAACTTGTTCCTACATAGTAACTTGCATCTTTGAATGAGAATCTACTTGCTTACAGCAACGTGCTATACGTTCTAAATGCCCGAATTGGGAATCTGTGTCAAAACTTTGTTAGGAATTATGTGATCCTTACTAGCTGGAAGTAAGGGAGATGGGGCATGAAGTTATTTGTAGGAGTTGGACACATACCAAGTTTAGCTCAGTTCTGGGCATCTTTGAAATACCTATACAAACTTGTTCCTACATAGTAACTTGCAACTTTGAATGAAAATGTGCTTGCTTACAGCAACGTGCTATATGATCTGAATGCCCGAATTGGGAATCTGTGTCAAAACTTTGTTAGGAATTATGTGATCCTTACTAGCTGGAAGTAAGGGAGATGGGGCATGAAGTTATTTCTAGGAGTTGGACACATACCAAGTTTAGCTCAGTTCTGGGCATCTTTGAAATACCTATACAAACTTGTTCCTACATAGTAACTTGCATCATTGAATGAGAATGTGCTTGCTTACAGCAACGTGCTATATGTTCTGAATGCCATAATTGGTAATCTGTGTCAAAACTTTGTTAGGAATTATGTGATCCTTACTAGCTGGAAGTAAGGGAGATGGGGCATGAAGTTATTTCTAGGAGTTGGACACATACCAAGTTTAGCTCAGTTCTGGGCATCTTTGAAATACCTATACAAACTTGTTCCTACATAGTAACTTGCATCTTTGAATGAGAATCTGCTTGCTTACAGCAACGTGCTATATGTTCTGAATGCCCGAATTGGGAATCTGTGTCAAAACTTTGTTAGGAATTATGTAATCCTTACTAGCTGGAAGTAAGTGAGATGGGGCATGAAGTTATTTCTAGGAGTTGGACACATACCAAGTTTAGCTCAGTTCTGGGCATCTTTGAAATACCTATACAAACTTGTTCCTACATAGTAACTTGCATCTTTGAATGAGAATGTGCTTGCTTACAGCAACGTGCTATATGTTCTGAATGCCCGAATTGGCAATCTGTGTCAAAACTTTGTTAGGAATTATGTGATCCTTACTAGCTGGAAGTAAGGGAGATGGGGCATGAAGTTATTTCTAGGAGTTGGACACATACCAAGTTTAGCTCAGTTCTGGGCGTCTTTGAAATACCTATACAAACTTTTCCTACATAGTATCTTGCATCTTTGAATGAGAATGTGCTTGCTTGCAGCAACGTGCTATATGTTCTGAATGCCCGAATAGGGAATCTGTGTCAAAACTTTGTTAGGAATTATGTGATCCTTACTAGCTGGAAGTAAGGGAGATGGGCCATGAAGTTATTTCTAGGAGTTGGACACATACCAAGTTTAGCTCAGTTCTGGGCATCTTTGAAATACCTATACAAACTTGTTCCTACATAGTAACTTGCAACTTTGAATGAAAATGTGCTTGCTTGCAGCAACGTGCTATATGTTCTGAATGCCCGAATTGGGAATCTGTGTCAAAACTTTGTTAGGAATTATGTGATCCTTACTAGCTGGAAGTAAGGGAGATGGGGCATGAAGTTATTTCTAGGAGTTGGACACATACCAAGTTTAGCTCAGTTCTGGGCATCTTTGAAATACCTATACAAACTTGTTCCTACATAGTAACTTGCATCTTTGAATGAGAATCTACTTGCTTACAGCAACGTGCTATACGTTCTAAATGCCCGAATTGGGAATCTGTGTCAAAACTTTGTTAGGAATTATGTGATCCTTACTAGCTGGAAGTAAGGGAGATGGGGCATGAAGTTATTTGTAGGAGTTGGACACATACCAAGTTTAGCTCAGTTCTGGGCATCTTTGAAATACCTATACAAACTTGTTCCTACATAGTAACTTGCAACTTTGAATGAAAATGTGCTTGCTTACAGCAACGTGCTATATGATCTGAATGCCCGAATTGGGAATCTGTGTCAAAACTTTGTTAGGAATTATGTGATCCTTACTAGCTGGAAGTAAGGGAGATGGGGCATGAAGTTATTTCTAGGAGTTGGACACATACCAAGTTTAGCTCAGTTCTGGGCATCTTTGAAATACCTATACAAACTTGTTCCTACATAGTAACTTGCATCATTGAATGAGAATGTGCTTGCTTACAGCAACGTGCTATATGTTCTGAATGCCATAATTGGTTATCTGTGTCAAAACTTTGTTAGGAATTATGTGATCCTTACTAGCTGGAAGTAAGGGAGATGGGGCATGAAGTTATTTCTAGGAGTTGGACACATACCAAGTTTAGCTCAGTTCTGGGCATCTTTGAAGTACCTATACAAACTTGTTCCTACATAGTAACTTGCAACTTTGAATGAGAATGTGCTTGCTTACAGCAACGTGCTATATGTTCTAATTGCCCGAATTGGGAATCTGTGTCAAAACTTTGTTAGGAATTATGTGATCCTTACTAGCTGGAAGTAAGGGAGATGGGGCATGAAGTTATTTCTAGGAGTTGGACACATACCAAGTTTAGCTCAGTTCTGGGCATCTTTGAAATACCTATACAAACTTGTTCCTACATAGTAACTTGCAACTTTGAATGAAAATGTGCTTGCTTACAGCAACGTGCTATATGTTCTGAATGCCCGAATTGGGAATCTGTGTCAAAACTTTGTTAGGAATTATGTGATCCTTACTAGCTGGAAGTCAGGGAGATGGGGCATGAAGTTATTTCTAGGAGTTGGACACATACCAAGTTTAGCTCAGTTCTGGGCATCTTTGAAATACCTATACAAACTTGTTCCTACATAGTAACTTGCATCTTTGAATGAGAATCTGCTTGCTTACAGCAACGTGCTATATGTTCTGAATGCCCGAATTGGGAATCTGTGTCAAAACTTTGTTAGGAATTATGTGATCCTTACTAGCTGGAAGTAAGTGAGATGGGGCATGAAGTTATTTCTAGGAGTTGGACACATACCAAGTTTAGCTCAGTTCTGGGCATCTTTGAAATACCTATACAAACTTGTTCCTACATAGTAACTTGCAACTTTGAATGAGAATGTGCTTGCTTGCAGCAACGTGCTGTATGTTCTGAATGCCCGAATAGGGAATCTGTGTCAAAACTTTGTTAGGAATTATGTGATCCTTACTAGCTGGAAGTAAGGGAGATGGGGCATGAAGTTATTTCTAGGAGTTGGACACATACCAAGTTTAGCTCAGTTCTGGGCATCTTTGAAATACCTATACAAACTTGTTCCTACATAGTAACTTGCATCTTTGAATGAGAATGTGCTTGCTTACAGCAACGTGCTATATGTTCTGAATGCCCGAATAGGGAATCTGTGTCAAATCTTTGTTAGGAATTATGTGATCCTTACTAGCTGGAAGTAGGTGAGATGGGGCATGAAGTTATTTCTAGGAGTTGGACACATACCAAGTTTAGCTCAGTTCTGGGCATCTTTGAAATACCTATACAAACTTGTTCCTACATAGTAACTTGCAACTTTGAATGAGAATGTGCTTGCTTGCAGCAACGTGCTATATGTTCTGAATGCCCGATTAGGGAATCTGTGTCAAAACTTTGTTAGGAATTATGTGATCCTTACTAGCTGGAAGTAAGGAAGATGGGGCATGAAGTTATTTCTAGGAGTTGGACACATACCAAGTTTAGCTCAGTTCTGGGCATCTTTGAAGTACCTATACAAACTTGTTCCTACATAGTAACTTGCAACTTTGAATGAGAATGTGCTTGCTTACAGCAACGTGCTATATGTTCTAATTGCCCGAATTGGGAATCTGTGTCAAAACTTTGTTAGGAATTATGTGATCCTTACTAGCTGGAAGTAAGGGAGATGGGGCATGAAGTTATTTCTAGGAGTTGGACACATACCAAGTTTAGCTCAGTTCTGGGCATCTTTGAAATACCTATACAAACTTGTTCCTACATAGTAACTTGCAACTTTGAATGAAAATGTGCTTGCTTGCAGCAACGTGCTATATGTTCTGAATGCCCGAATAGGGAATCTGTGTCAAAACTTTGTTAGGAATTATGTGATCCTTACTAGCTGGAAGTAAGGGAGATGGGGCATGAAGTTATTTCTAGGAGTTGGACACATACCAAGTTTAGCTCAGTTCTGGGCATCTTTGAAATACCTATACAAACTTGTTCCTACATAGTAACTTGCATCTTTGAATGAGAATCTGCTTGCTTACAGCAACGTGCTATATGTTCTGAATGCCCGAATTGGGAATCTGTGTCAAAACTTTGTTAGGAATTATGTGATCCTTACTAGCTGGAAGTAAGTGAGATGGGGCATGAAGTTATTTCTAGGAGTTGGACACATACCAAGTTTAGCTCAGTTCTGGGCATCTTTGAAATACCTATACAAACTTGTTCCTACATAGTAACTTGCAACTTTGAATGAGAATGTGCTTGCTTGCAGCAACGTGCTGTATGTTCTGAATGCCCGAATAGGGAATCTGTGTCAAAACTTTGTTAGGAATTATGTGATCCTTACTAGCTGGAAGTAAGGGAGATGGGGCATGAAGTTATTTCTAGGAGTTGGACACATACCAAGTTTAGCTCAGTTCTGGGCATCTTTGAAATACCTATACAAACTTGTTCCTACATAGTAACTTGCATCTTTGAATGAGAATGTGCTTGCTTACAGCAACGTGCTATATGTTCTGAATGCCCGAATAGGGAATCTGTGTCAAAACTTTGTTAGGAATTATGTGATCCTTACTAGCTGGAAGTAAGGGAGATGGGGCATGAAGTTATTTCTAGGAGTTGGACACATACCAAGTTTAGCTCAGTTCTGGGCATCTTTGAAATACCTATACAAACTTGTTCCTACATAGTAACTTGCAACTTTGAATGAGAATGTGCTTGCTTGCAGCAACGTGCTATATGTTCTGAATGCCCGAATAGGGAATCTGTGTCAAAACTTTGTTAGGAATTATGTGATCCTTACTAGCTGGAAGTAAGGGAGATGGGGCATGAAGTTATTTCTAGGAGTTGGACACATACCAAGTTTAGCTCAGTTCTGGGCATCTTTGAAATACCTATACAAACTTGTTCCTACATAGTAACTTGCATCTTTGAATGAGAATGTGCTTGCTTACAGCAACGTGCTATATGTTCTGAATGCCCGAATTGGGAATCTGTGTCAAAACTTTGTTAGGAATTATGTCATCCTTACTAGCTGGAAGTAAGGGAGAAGGGGCATCAAGTTATTTCTAGGAGTTGGACACATACCAAGTTTAGCTCAGTTCTGGGCATCTTTGAAATACCTATACAAACTTGTTCCTACATAGTAACTTGCAACTTTGAATGAGAATGTGCTTGCTTACAGCAACGTGCTACATGTTCTGAATGCCCGAATAGGGAATCTGTGTCAAAACTTTGTTAGGAATTATGTGATCCTTACTAACTGGAAGTAAGGGAGATGGCGCATGAAGTTATTTCTAGGAGTTGGACACATACCAAGTTTGGCTCAGTTCTGGGCATCTTTGAAATACCTATACAAACTTGTTCCTACATAGTAACTTGCATCTTTGAATGAGAATCTGCTTGCTTACAGCAACGTGCTACATGTTCTGAATGCCCGAATAGGGAATCTGTGTCAAAACTTTGTTAGGAATTATGTGATCCTTACTAGCTGGAAGTAAGGGAGATGGGGCATGAAGTTATTTCTAGGAGTTGGACACATACCAAGTTTAGCTCAGTTCTGGGCATCTTTGAAATACCTATACAAACTTGTTCCTACATAGTAACTTGCATCTTTGAATGAGAATGTGCTTGCTTACAGCAACGTGCTACATGTTCTGATTGCCCGAATTGGGAATCTGTGTCAAAACTTTGTTAGGAATTATGTGATCCTTACTAGCTGGAAGTAAGGGAGATGGGGCATGAAGTTATGTCTAGGAGTTGGACACATACCAGGTTTAGCTCAGTTCTGGGCATCTTTGAAATACCTATACAAACTTGTTCCCACATAGTAGCTTGCATCTTTGAATGAGAATGTGCTTGCTTACAGCAACGTGCTATATGTTCTGAATGCCCGAATAGGGAATCTGTGTCAAAACTTTGTTAGGAATTATGTGATCCTTACTAGCTGGAAGTAAGGGAGATGGGGCATGAAGTTATTTCTAGGAGTTGGACACATACCAAGTTTAGCTCAGTTCTGGGCATCTTTGAAATACCTATACAAACTTGTTCCTACATAGTAACTTGCAACTTTGAATGAGAATGTGCTTGCTTACAGCAACGTGCTATATGTTCTAAATGCCCGAATTGGGAATCTGTGTCAAAACTTTGTTAGGAATTATGTGATCCTTACTAGCTGGAAGTAAGGGAGATGGGCCATGAAGTTATGTCTAGGAGTTGGACACATACCAAGTTTAGCTCAGTTCTGGGCATCTTTGAAATACCTATACAAACTTGTTCCTACATAGTAACTTGCAACTTTGAATGAGAATGTGCTTGCTTACAGCAACGTGCTATATGTTCTGAATGCCCGAATTGGGAATCTGTGTCAAAACTTTGTTAGGAATTATGTGATCCTTACTAGCTGGAAGTAAGGGAGATGGGGCATGAAGATATTTCTAGGAGTTGGACACATACCAAGTTTAGCTCAGTTCTGGGCATCTTTGAAATACCTATACAAACTTGTTCCTACATAGTAACTTGCATCTTTGAATGAGAATCTACTTGCTTACAGCAACGTGCTATACGTTCTAAATGCCCGAATTGGGAATCTGTGTCAAAACTTTGTTAGGAATTATGTGATCCTTACTAGCTGGAAGTAAGGGAGATGGGGCATGAAGTTATTTGTAGGAGTTGGACACATACCAAGTTTAGCTCAGTTCTGGGCATCTTTGAAATACCTATACAAACTTGTTCCTACATAGTAACTTGCAACTTTGAATGAAAATGTGCTTGCTTACAGCAACGTGCTATATGATCTGAATGCCCGAATTGGGAATCTGTGTCAAAACTTTGTTAGGAATTATGTGATCCTTACTAGCTGGAAGTAAGGGAGATGGGGCATGAAGATATTTCTAGGAGTTGGACACATACCAAGTTTAGCTCAGTTCTGGGCATCTTTGAAATACCTATACAAACTTGTTCCTACATAGTAACTTGCATCTTTGAATGAGAATCTGCTTGCTTACAGCAACGTGCTATATGTTCTGAATGCCCGAATTGGGAATCTGTGTCAAAACTTTGTTAGGAATTATGTGATCCTTACTAGCTGGAAGTAAGTGAGATGGGGCATGAAGTTATTTCTAGGAGTTGGACACATACCAAGTTTAGCTCAGTTCTGGGCATCTTTGAAATACCTATACAAACTTGTTCCTACATAGTAACTTGCATCTTTGAATGAGAATGTGCTTGCTTACAGCAACGAGCTATATGTTCTGAATGCCCGAAATGGGAATCTGTGTCAAAACTTTGTTAGGAATTATGTCATCCTTACTAGCTGGAAGTAAGGGAGAAGGGGCATCAAGTTATTTCTAGGAGTTGGACACATACCAAGTTTAGCTCAGTTCTGGGCATCTTTGAAATACCTATACAAACTTGTTCCTACATAGTAACTTGCAACTTTGAATGAGAATGTGCTTGCTTACAGCAACGTGCTACATGTTCTGAATGCCCGAATAGGGAATCTGTGTCAAAACTTTGTTAGGAATTATGTGATCCTTACTAACTGGAAGTAAGGGAGATGGGGCATGAAGTTATTTCTAGGAGTTGGACACATACCAAGTTTAGCTCAGTTCTGGGCATCTTTGAAATACCTATACAAACTTGTTCCTACATAGTAACTTGCATCTTTGAATGAGAATCTGCTTGCTTACAGCAACGTGCTACATGTTCTGAATGCCCGAATAGGGAATCTGTGTCAAAACTTTGTTAGGAATTATGTGATCCTTACTAGCTGGAAGTAAGGGAGATGGGGCATGAAGTTATTTCTAGGAGTTGGACACATACCAAGTTTAGCTCAGTTCTGGGCATCTTTGAAATACCTATACAAACTTGTTCCTACATAGTAACTTGCATCTTTGAATGAGAATGTGCTTGCTTACAGCAACGTGCTATATGTTCTGATTGCCCGAATTGGGAATCTGTGTCAAAACTTTGTTAGGAATTATGTGATCCTTACTAGCTGGAAGTAAGGGAGATGGGGCATGAAGTTATGTCTAGGAGTTGGACACATACCAGGTTTAGCTCAGTTCTGGGCATCTTTGAAATACCTATACAAACTTGTTCCCACATAGTAGCTTGCATCTTTGAATGAGAATGTGCTTGCTTACAGCAACGTGCTATATGTTCTGAATGCCCGAATTGGCAATCTGTGTCAAAACATTGTTAGGAATTATGTGATCCTTACTAGCTGGAAGTAAGGGAGATGGGGCATGAAGTTATTTCTAGGAGTTGGACACATACCAAGTTTAGCTCAGTTCTGGGCATCTTTGAAATACCTATACAAACTTGTTCCTACATAGTAACTTGCATCTTTGAATGAGAATCTGCTTGCTTACAGCAACGTGCTATATGTTCTGAATCCCCGAATTGGGAATCTGTGTCAAAACTTTGTTAGGAATTATGTGATCCTTACTAGCTGGAAGTAAGGGAGATGGGGCATGAAGTTATTTCTAGGAGTTGGACACATACCAAGTTTAGCTCAGTTCTGGGCATCTTTGAAATACCTATACAAACTTGTTCCTACATAGTAACTTGCATCTTTGAATGAAAATGTGCTTGCTTACAGCAACGTGCTATATGTTCTGAATGCCCGAATTGGGAATCTGTGTCAAAACTTTGTTAGGAATTATGTGATCCTTACTAGCTGGAAGTAAGGGAGATGGGGCATGAAGTTATTTCTAGGAGTTGGACACATACCAAGTTTAGCTCAGTTCTGGGCATCTTTGAAATACCTATACAAACTTGTTCCTACATAGTAACTTGCATCTTTGAATGAGAATCTGCTTGCTTACAGCAACGTGCTATACGTTCTAAATGCCCGAATTGGGAATCTGTGTCAAAACTTTGTTAGGAATTATGTGATCCTTACTAGCTGGAAGTAAGGGAGATGGGGCATGAAGTTATTTCTAGGAGTTGGACACATACCAAGTTTAGCTCAGTTCTGGGCATCTTTGAAATACCTATACAAACTTGTTCCTACATAGTAACTTGCATCTTTGAATGAGAATGTGCTTGCTTACAGCAACGTGCTATATGTTCTGATTGCCCGAATTGGGAATCTGTGTCAAATCTTTGTTAGGAATTATGTGATCCTTACTAGCTGGAAGTAAGGGAGATGGGGCATGAAGTTATTTCTAGGAGTTGGACACATACCAGGTTTAGCTCAGTTCTGGGCATCTTTGAAATACCTATACAAACTTGTTCCCACATAGTAACTTGCATCTTTGAATGAGAATGTGCTTGCTTACAGCAACGTGCTATATGTTCTGAATGCCCGAATTGGGAATCTGTGTCAAAACTTTGTTAGGAATTATGTGATCCTTACTAGCTGGAAGTAAGGGAGATGGGGCATGAAGTTATTTCTAGGAGTTGGACACATACCGAGTTTAGCTCAGTTCTGGGCATCTTTGAAATACCTATACAAACTTGTTCCCACATAGTAACTTGCATCTTTGAATGAGAATGTGCTTGCTTACAGCAACGTGCTATATGTTCTGAATGCCCGAATTGGCAATCTGTGTCAAAACATTGTTAGGAATTATGTGATCCTTACTAGCTGGAAGTAAGGGAGATGGGGCATGAAGTTATTTCTAGGAGTTGGACACATACCGAGTTTAGCTCAGTTCTGGGCATCTTTGAAATACCTATACAAAGTTGTTCCTACATAGTAACTTGCAACTTTGAATGAGAATGTGCTTGCTTACAGCAACGTGCTATGTGTTCTGAATGCCCGAATTGGGAATCTGTGTCAAAACTTTGTTAGGAATTGTGGGATCCTTACTAGCTGGAAGTAAGGGAGATGGGGCATGAAGTTATTTCTAGGAGTTGGACACATACCAAGTTTAGCTCAGTTCTGGGCATCTTTGAAATACCTATACAAACTTCTTCCTACATAGTAACTTGCATCTTTGAATGAGAATGTGCTTGCTTGCAGCAACGTGCTATATGTTCTGAATGCCCGAATAGGGAATCTGTGTCAAAACTTTGTTAGGAATTATGTGATCCTTACTAGCTGGAAGTAAGGGAGATGGGGCATGAAGTTATTTCTAGGAGTTGGACACATACCAAGTTTAGCTCAGTTCTGGGCATCTTTGAAATACCTATACAAACTTGTTCCTAAATAGTAACTTGCAACTTTGAATGAGAATGTGCTTTCTTGCAGCAACGTGCTATATGTTCTGAATGCCCGAATAGGGAATCTGTGTCAAAACTTTGTTAGGAATTATGTGATCCTTACTAGCTGGAAGTAAGGGAGATGGGGCATGAAGTTATTTCTAGGAGTTGGACACATACCAAGTTTAGCTCAGTTCTGGGCATCTTTGAAATACCTATACAAACTTGTTCCTACATAGTAACTTGCATCTTTGAATGAGAATCTGCTTGCTTACAGCAACGTGCTATATGTTCTGAATGCCCGAATTGGGAATCTGTGTCAAAACTTTGTTAGGAATTATGTAATCCTTACTAGCTGGAAGTAAGTGAGATGGGGCATGAAGTTATTTCTAGGAGTTGGACACATACCAAGTTTAGCTCAGTTCTGGGCATCTTTGAAATACCTATACAAACTTGTTCCTAAATAGTAACTTGCAACTTTGAATGAGAATGTGCTTGCTTGCAGCAACGTGCTATATGTTCTGAATGCCCGAATAGGGAATCTGTGTCAAAACTTTGTTAGGAATTATGTGATCCTTACTAGCTGGAAGTAAGGGAGATGGGGCATGAAGTTATTTCTAGGAGTTGGACACATACCAAGTTTAGCTCAGTTCTGGGCATCTTTGAAATACCTATACAAACTTTTCCTACATAGTATCTTGCATCTTTGAAAGAGAATGTGCTTGCTTGCAGCAACGTGCTATATGTTCTGAATGCCCGAATAGGGAATCTGTGTCAAAACTTTGTTAGGAATTATGTGATCCTTACTAGCTGGAAGTAAGGGAGATGGGGCATGAAGTTATTTCTAGGAGTTGGACACATACCAAGTTTAGCTCAGTTCTGGGCATCTTTGAAATACCTATACAAACTTGTTCCTACATAGTAACTTGCATCTTTGAATGAGAATCTGCTTGCTTACAGCAACGTGCTATATGTTCTGAATGCCCGAATTGGGAATCTGTGTCAAAACTTTGTTAGGAATTATGTGATCCTTACTAGCTGGAAGTAAGGGAGATGGGGCATGAAGTTATTTCTAGGAGTTGGACACATACCAAGTTTAGCTCAGTTCTGGGCATCTTTGAAATACCTATACAAACTTGTTCCTACATAGTAACTTGCAACTTTGAATGAGAATGTGCTTGCTTACAGCAACGTGCTATATGTTCTAAATGCCCGAATTGGGAATCTGTGTCAAAACTTTGTTAGGAATTATGTGATCCTTACTAGCTGGAAGTAAGGGAGATGGGCCATGAAGTTATTTCTAGGAGTTGGACACATACCAAGTTTAGCTCAGTTCTGGGCATCTTTGAAATACCTATACAAACTTGTTCCTACATAGTAACTTGCAACTTTGAATGAAAATGTGCTTGCTTACAGCAACGTGCTATATGTTCTGAATGCCCGAATTGGGAATCTGTGTCAAAACTTTGTTAGGAATTATGTGATCCTTACTAGCTGGAAGTAAGGGAGATGGGGCATGAAGATATTTCTAGGAGTTGGACACATACCAAGTTTAGCTCAGTTCTGGGCATCTTTGAAATACCTATACAAACTTGTTCCTACATTGTAACTTGCATCTTTGAATGAGAATCTACTTGCTTACAGCAACGTGCTATACGTTCTAAATGCCCGAATTGGGAATCTGTGTCAAAACTTTGTTAGGAATTATGTGATCCTTACTAGCTGGAAGTAAGGGAGATGGGGCATGAAGTTATTTGTAGGAGTTGGACACATACCAAGTTTAGCTCAGTTCTGGGCATCTTTGAAATACCTATACAAACTTGTTCCTACATAGTAACTTGCAACTTTGAATGAAAATGTGCTTGCTTACAGCAACGTGCTATATGATCTGAATGCCCGAATTGGGAATCTGTGTCAAAACTTTGTTAGGAATTATGTGATCCTTACTAGCTGGAAGTAAGGGAGATGGGGCATGAAGTTATTTCTAGGAGTTGGACACATACCAAGTTTAGCTCAGTTCTGGGCATCTTTGAAATACCTATACAAACTTGTTCCTACATAGTAACTTGCATCTTTGAATGAGAATCTGCTTGCTTACAGCAACGTGCTATATGTTCTGAATGCCCGAATTGGGAATCTGTGTCAAAACTTTGTTAGGAATTATGTAATCCTTACTAGCTGGAAGTAAGTGAGATGGGGCATGAAGTTATTTCTAGGAGTTGGACACATACCAAGTTTAGCTCAGTTCTGGGCATCTTTGAAATACCTATACAAACTTGTTCCTACATAGTAACTTGCATCTTTGAATGAGAATGTGCTTGCTTACAGCAACGTGCTATATGTTCTGAATGCCCGAATTGGCAATCTGTGTCAAAACTTTGTTAGGAATTATGTGATCCTTACTAGCTGGAAGTAAGGGAGATGGGGCATGAAGTTATTTCTAGGAGTTGGACACATACCAAGTTTAGCTCAGTTCTGGGCATCTTTGAAATACCTATACAAACTTTTCCTACATAGTATCTTGCATCTTTGAATGAGAATGTGCTTGCTTGCAGCAACGTGCTATATGTTCTGAATGCCCGAATAGGGAATCTGTGTCAAAACTTTGTTAGGAATTATGTGATCCTTACTAGCTGGAAGTAAGGGAGATGGGCCATGAAGTTATTTCTAGGAGTTGGACACATACCAAGTTTAGCTCAGTTCTGGGCATCTTTGAAATACCTATACAAACTTGTTCCTACATAGTAACTTGCAACTTTGAATGAAAATGTGCTTGCTTACAGCAACGTGCTATATGTTCTGAATGCCCGAATTGGGAATCTGTGTCAAAACTTTGTTAGGAATTATGTGATCCTTACTAGCTGGAAGTAAGGGAGATGGGGCATGAAGTTATTTCTAGGAGTTGGACACATACCAAGTTTAGCTCAGTTCTGGGCATCTTTGAAATACCTATACAAACTTGTTCCTACATAGTAACTTGCATCTTTGAATGAGAATCTACTTGCTTACAGCAACGTGCTATACGTTCTAAATGCCCGAATTGGGAATCTGTGTCAAAACTTTGTTAGGAATTATGTGATCCTTACTAGCTGGAAGTAAGGGAGATGGGGCATGAAGTTATTTGTAGGAGTTGGACACATACCAAGTTTAGCTCAGTTCTGGGCATCTTTGAAATACCTATACAAACTTGTTCCTACATAGTAACTTGCAACTTTGAATGAAAATGTGCTTGCTTACAGCAACGTGCTATATGATCTGAATGCCCGAATTGGGAATCTGTGTCAAAACTTTGTTAGGAATTATGTGATCCTTACTAGCTGGAAGTAAGGGAGATGGGGCATGAAGTTATTTCTAGGAGTTGGACACATACCAAGTTTAGCTCAGTTCTGGGCATCTTTGAAATACCTATACAAACTTGTTCCTACATAGTAACTTGCATCATTGAATGAGAATGTGCTTGCTTACAGCAACGTGCTATATGTTCTGAATGCCATAATTGGTAATCTGTGTCAAAACTTTGTTAGGAATTATGTGATCCTTACTAGCTGGAAGTAAGGGAGATGGGGCATGAAGTTATTTCTAGGAGTTGGACACATACCAAGTTTAGCTCAGTTCTGGGCATCTTTGAAGTACCTATACAAACTTGTTCCTACATAGTAACTTGCAACTTTGAATGAGAATGTGCTTGCTTACAGCAACGTGCTATATGTTCTAATTGCCCGAATTGGGAATCTGTGTCAAAACTTTGTTAGGAATTATGTGATCCTTACTAGCTGGAAGTAAGGGAGATGGGGCATGAAGTTATTTCTAGGAGTTGGACACATACCAAGTTTAGCTCAGTTCTGGGCATCTTTGAAATACCTATACAAACTTGTTCCTACATAGTAACTTGCAACTTTGAATGAAAATGTGCTTGCTTACAGCAACGTGCTATATGTTCTGAATGCCCGAATTGGGAATCTGTGTCAAAACTTTGTTAGGAATTATGTGATCCTTACTAGCTGGAAGTAAGGGAGATGGGGCATGAAGTTATTTCTAGGAGTTGGACACATACCAAGTTTAGCTCAGTTCTGGGCATCTTTGAAATACCTATACAAACTTGTTCCTACATAGTAACTTGCATCTTTGAATGAGAATCTGCTTGCTTACAGCAACGTGCTATATGTTCTGAATGCCCGAATTGGGAATCTGTGTCAAAACTTTGTTAGGAATTATGTGATCCTTACTAGCTGGAAGTAAGTGAGATGGGGCATGAAGTTATTTCTAGGAGTTGGACACATACCAAGTTTAGCTCAGTTCTGGGCATCTTTGAAATACCTATACAAACTTGTTCCTACATAGTAACTTGCAACTTTGAATGAGAATGTGCTTGCTTGCAGCAACGTGCTGTATGTTCTGAATGCCCGAATAGGGAATCTGTGTCAAAACTTTGTTAGGAATTATGTGATCCTTACTAGCTGGAAGTAAGGGAGATGGGGCATGAAGTTATTTCTAGGAGTTGGACACATACCAAGTTTAGCTCAGTTCTGGGCATCTTTGAAATACCTATACAAACTTGTTCCTACATAGTAACTTGCATCTTTGAATGAGAATGTGCTTGCTTACAGCAACGTGCTATATGTTCTGAATGCCCGAATAGGGAATCTGTGTCAAATCTTTGTTAGGAATTATGTGATCCTTACTAGCTGGAAGTAAGTGAGATGGGGCATGAAGTTATTTCTAGGAGTTGGACACATACCAAGTTTAGCTCAGTTCTGGGCATCTTTGAAATACCTATACAAACTTGTTCCTACATAGTAACTTGCTACTTTGAATGAGAATGTGCTTGCTTGCAGCAACGTGCTATATGTTCTGAATGCCCGATTAGGGAATCTGTGTCAAAACTTTGTTAGGAATTATGTGATCCTTACTAGCTGGAAGTAAGGAAGATGGGGCATGAAGTTATTTCTAGGAGTTGGACACATACCAAGTTTAGCTCAGTTCTGGGCATCTTTGAAGTACCTATACAAACTTGTTCCTACATAGTAACTTGCAACTTTGAATGAGAATGTGCTTGCTTACAGCAACGTGCTATATGTTCTAATTGCCCGAATTGGGAATCTGTGTCAAAACTTTGTTAGGAATTATGTGATCCTTACTAGCTGGAAGTAAGGGAGATGGGGCATGAAGTTATTTCTAGGAGTTGGACACATACCAAGTTTAGCTCAGTTCTGGGCATCTTTGAAATACCTATACAAACTTGTTCCTACATAGTAACTTGCAACTTTGAATGAGAATGTGCTTGCTTGCAGCAACGTGCTATATGTTCTGAATGCCCGAATAGGGAATCTGTGTCAAAACTTTGTTAGGAATTATGTGATCCTTACTAGCTGGAAGTAAGGGAGATGGGGCATGAAGTTATTTCTAGGAGTTGGACACATACCAAGTTTAGCTCAGTTCTGGGCATCTTTGAAATACCTATACAAACTTGTTCCTACATAGTAACTTGCATCTTTGAATGAGAATCTGCTTGCTTACAGCAACGTGCTATATGTTCTGAATGCCCGAATTGGGAATCTGTGTCAAAACTTTGTTAGGAATTATGTGATCCTTACTAGCTGGAAGTAAGGGAGATGGGGCATGAAGTTATTTCTAGGAGTTGGACACATACCAAGTTTAGCTCAGTTCTGGGCATCTTTGAAATACCTATACAAACTTGTTCCTACATAGTAACTTGCATCTTTGAATGAGAATGTGCTTGCTTGCAGCAACGTGCTGTATGTTCTGAATGCCCGAATAGGGAATCTGTGTCAAAACTTTGTTAGGAATTATGTGATCCTTACTAGCTGGAAGTAAGGGAGATGGGGCATGAAGTTATTTCTAGGAGTTGGACACATACCAAGTTTAGCTCAGTTCTGGGCATCTTTGAAATACCTATACAAACTTGTTCCTACATAGTAACTTGCATCTTTGAATGAGAATGTGCTTGCTTGCAGCAACGTGCTGTATGTTCTGAATGCCCGAATAGGGAATCTGTGTCAAAACTTTGTTAGGAATTATGTGATCCTTACTAGCTGGAAGTAAGGGAGATGGGGCATGAAGTTATTTCTAGGAGTTGGACACATACCAAGTTTAGCTCAGTTCTGGGCATCTTTGAAATACCTATACAAACTTGTTCCTACATAGTAACTTGCATCTTTGAATGAGAATGTGCTTGCTTGCAGCAACGTGCTATATGTTCTGAATGCCCGATTAGGGAATCTGTGTCAAAACTTTGTTAGGAATTATGTGATCCTTACTAGCTGGAAGTAAGGGAGATGGGGCATGAAGTTATTTCTAGGAGTTGGACACATACCAAGTTTAGCTCAGTTCTGGGCATCTTTGAAATACCTATACAAACTTGTTCCTACATAGTAACTTGCATCTTTGAATGAGAATGTGCTTGCTTACAGCAACGTGCTATATGTTCTGAATGCCCGAATTGGGAATCTGTGTCAAAACTTTGTTAGGAATTATGTGATCCTTACTAGCTGGAAGTAAGGGAGAAGGGGCATGAAGTTATTTCTAGGAGTTGGACACATACCAAGTTTAGCTCAGTTCTGGGCATCTTTGAAATACCTATACAAACTTGTTCCTACATAGTAACTTGCAACTTTGAATGAGAATGTGCTTGCTTACAGCAACGTGCTACATGTTCTGAATGCCCGAATAGGGAATCTGTGTCAAAACTTTGTTAGGAATTATGTGATCCTTACTAGCTGGAAGTAAGGGAGATGGGGCATGAAATTATTTCTAGGAGTTGGACACATACCAAGTTTAGCTCAGTTCTGGGCATCTTTGAAATACCTATACAAACTTGTTCCTACATAGTAACTTGCAACTTTGAATGAAAATGTGCTTGCTTACAGCAACGTGCTACATGTTCTGAATGCCCGAATTGGGAATCTGTGTCAAATCTTTGTTAGGAATTATGTGATCCTTACTAGCTGGAAGTAAGGGAGATGGGGCATGAAGTTATTTCTAGGAGTTGGACACATACCAAGTTTAGCTCAGTTCTGGGCATCTTTGAAATACCTATACAAACTTGTTCCTACATAGTAACTTGCAACTTTGAATGAGAATGTGCTTGCTTACAGCAACGTGTTATATGTTCTAAATGCCCGAATAGGGAATCTGTGTCAAAACTTTGTTAGGAATTATGTGATCCTTACTAGCTGGAAGTAAGGGAGATGGGGCATGAAGTTATTTCTAGGAGTTGGACACATACCAAGTTTACCTCAGTTATGGGCATCTTTGAAATACCTATACAAACTTGTTCCTACATAGTAACTTGCAACTTTGAATGAGAATGTGCTTGCTTACAGCAACGTGCTATATGTTCTGAATGCCCGAATTGGGAATCTGTGTCAAAACATTGTTAGGAATTATGTGATCCTTACTAGCTGGAAGTAAGGGAGATGGGGCATGAAGTTATTTCTAGGAGTTGGACACATACCAAGTTTAGCTCAGTTCTGGGCATCTTTGAAATACCTATACAAACTTGTTCCTACATAGTAACTTGCATCTTTGAATGAGAATCTACTTGCTTACAGCAACGTGCTATACGTTCTAAATGCCCGAATTGGGAATCTGTGTCAAAACTTTGTTAGGAATTATGTGATCCTTACTAGCTGGAAGTAAGGGAGATGGGGCATGAAGTTATTTCTAGGAGTTGGACACATACCAAGTTTAGCTCAGTTCTGGGCATCTTTGAAATACCTATACAAACTTGTTCCTACATAGTAACTTGCAACTTTGAATGAAAATGTGCTTGCTTACAGCAACGTGCTATATGATCTGAATGCCCGAATTGGGAATCTGTGTCAAAACTTTGTTAGGAATTATGTGATCCTTACTAGCTGGAAGTAAGGGAGATGGGCCATGAAGTTATTTCTAGGAGTTGGACACATACCAAGTTTAGCTCAGTTCTGGGCATCTTTGAAATACCTATACAAACTTGTTCCTACATAGTAACTTGCAACTTTGAATGAAAATGTGCTTGCTTACAGCAACGTGCTATATGTTCTGAATGCCCGAATTGGGAATCTGTGTCAAAACTTTGTTAGGAATTATGTGATCCTTACTAGCTGGAAGTAAGGGAGATGGGGCATGAAGTTATTTCTAGGAGTTGGACACATACCAAGTTTAGCTCAGTTCTGGGCATCTTTGAAATACCTATACAAACTTGTTCCTACATAGTAACTTGCATCTTTGAATGAGAATCTACTTGCTTACAGCAACGTGCTATACGTTCTAAATGCCCGAATTGGGAATCTGTGTCAAAACTTTGTTAGGAATTATGTGATCCTTACTAGCTGGAAGTAAGGGAGATGGGGCATGAAGTTATTTGTAGGAGTTGGACACATACCAAGTTTAGCTCAGTTCTGGGCATCTTTGAAATACCTATACAAACTTGTTCCTACATAGTAACTTGCAACTTTGAATGAAAATGTGCTTGCTTACAGCAACGTGATATATGATCTGAATTCCCGAATTGGGAATCTGTGTCAAAACTTTGTTAGGATTTATGTGATCCTTACTAGCTGGAAGTAAGGGAGATGGGGCATGAAGTTATTTCTAGGAGTTGGACACATACCAAGTTTAGCTCAGTTCTGGGCATCTTTGAAATACCTATACAAACTTGTTCCTACATAGTAACTTGCATCATTGAATGAGAATGTGCTTGCTTACAGCAACGTGCTATATGTTCTGAATGCCATAATTGGTAATCTGTGTCAAAACTTTGTTAGGAATTATGTGATCCTTACTAGCTGGAAGTAAGGGAGATGGGGCATGAAGTTATTTCTAGGAGTTGGACACATACCAAGTTTAGCTCAGTTCTGGGCATCTTTGAAGTACCTATACAAACTTGTTCCTACATAGTAACTTGCAACTTTGAATGAGAATGTGCTTGCTTACAGCAACGTGCTATATGTTCTGAATGCCATAATTGGTAATCTGTGTCAAAACTTTGTTAGGAATTATGTGATCCTTACTAGCTGGAAGTAAGGGAGATGGGGCATGAAGTTATTTCTAGGAGTTGGACAGATACCAGGTTTAGCTCAGTTCTGGGCATCTTTCAAATACCTATACAAACTTGTTCCTACATAGTAACTTGCATCTTTGAATGAGAATGTGCTTGCTTACAGCAACGTGCTATATGTTCTGAATGCCTGAATTGGGAATCTGTGTCAAAACGTTGTTAGGAATTATGTGATCCTTACTAGCTGGAAGTAAGGGAGATGGGGCATGAAGTTATTTCTAGGAGTTGGACACATACCATGTTTAGCTCAGTTCTGGGCATCTTTGAAATACCTATACAAACTTGTTCCCACATAGTAACTTGCAACTTTGAATGAGAATGTGCTTGCTTGCAGCAACGTGCTATATGTTCTGAATGCCCGAATAGGGAATCTGTGTCAAAACTTTGTTAGGAATTATGTGATCCGTACTAACTGGAAGTAAGGGAGATGGGGCATGAAGTTATTTCTAGGAGTTGGACACATACCAAATTTAGCTCAGTTCTGGGCATCTTTGAAATACCTATACAAACTTGTTCCTACATAGTAACTTGCAACTTTGAATGAGAATGTGCTTGCTTGCAGCAACGTGCTATATGTTCTGAATGCCCGAATTGGGAATCTGTGTCAAAACTTTGTTAGGAATTATGTGATCCGTACTAGCTGGAAGTAAGGGAGATGGGGCATGAAGTTATTTCTAGGAGTTGGACACATACCAAGTTTAGCTCAGTTCTGGGCATCTTTGAAATACCTATACAAACTTGTTCCTACATAGTAACTTGCAACTTTGAATGAGAATGTGCTTGCTTGCAGCAACGTGCTATATGTTCTGAATGCCCGAATTGGGAATCTGTGTCAAAACTTTGTTAGGAATTATGTGATCCTTACTAGCTGGAAGTAAGGGAGATGGGGCATGAAGTTATTTCTAGGAGTTGGACACATACCAAGTTTAGCTCAGTTCTGGGCATCTTTGAAATACCTATACAAACTTGTTCCTACATAGTAACTTGCATCTTTGAATGAGAATGTGCTTGCTTGCAGCAACGTGCTATATGTTCTGAATGCCCGAATTGGGAATCTGTGTCAAAACTTTGTTAGGAATTATGTGATCCTTACTAGCTGGAAGTAAGGGAGATGGGGCATGAAGTTATTTCTAGGAGTTGGACACATACCAAGTTTAGCTCAGTTCTGGGCATCTTTGAAATACCTATACAAACTTGTTCCTACATAGTAACTTGCATCTTTGAATGAGAATGTGCTTGCTTACAGCAACGTGCTATATGTTCTGAATGCCCGAATTGGGAATCTGTGTCAAAACTTTGTTAGGAATTATGTGATCCTTACTAGCTGGAAGTAAGGGAGATGGGGCATGAAGTTATTTCTAGGAGTTGGACACATACCAAGTTTAGCTCAGTTCTGGGCATCTTTGAAATACCTATACAAACTTGTTCCTACATAGTAACTTGCATCTTTGAATGAGAATGTGCTTGCTTACAGCAACGTGCTATATGTTCTGATTGCCCGAATTGGCAATCTGTGTCAAAACTTTGTTAGGAATTATGTGATCCTTACTAGCTGGAAGTAAGGGAGATGGGGCATGAAGTTATTTCTAGGAGTTGGACACATACCAAGTTTAGCTCAGTTCTGGGCATCTTTGAAATACCTATACAAACTTGTTCCTACATAGTAACTTGCAACATTGAATGAAAATGTGCTTGCTTACAGCAACGTGCTATATGTTCTGAATGCCCGAATTGGGAATCTGTGTCAAAACTTTGTTAGGAATTATGTGATCCTTACTAGCTGGAAGTAAGGGAGATGGGGAATGAAGTTATTTCTAGGAGTTGGACAAATACCAAGTTTAGCTCAGTTCTGGGCATCTTTGAAATACCTATACAAACTTGTTCCTACATAGTAACTTGCAACTTTGAATGAAAATGTGCTTGCTTACAGCAACGTGCTATATGTTCTGAATGCCCGAATTGGGAATCTGTGTCAAAACTTTGTTAGGAATTATGTGATCCTTACTAGCTGGAAGTAAGGGAGATGGGGCATGAAGTTATTTCTAGGAGTTGGACACATACCAAGTTTAGCTCAGTTCTGGGCATCTTTGAAATACCTATACAAACTTGTTCCTACATAGTAACTTGCAACTTTGAATGAGAATGTGCTTGCTTACAGCAACGTGCTATATGTTCTGAATGCCCGAATTGGGAATCTGTGTCAAAACTTTGTTAGGAATTATGTGATCCTTACTAGCTGGAAGTAAGGGAGATGGGGCATGAAGTTATTTCTAGGAGTTGGACACATACCAAGTTTAGCTCAGTTCTGGGCATCTTTGAAATACCTATACAAACTTGTTCCTACATAGTAACTTGCAACTTTGAATGAGAATGTGCTTGCTTACAGCAACGTGCTATATGTTCTGAATGCCCGAATTGGCAATCTGTGTCAAAACTTTCTTAGGAATTATGTGATTCTTACTAGCTGGAAGTAAGGGAGATGGGGCATGAAGTTATTTCTAGGAGTTGGACACATACCAAGTTTAGCTCAGTTCTGGGCATCTTTGAAATACCTATACAAACTTGTTCCTACATAGTAACTTGCAACTTTGAATGAGAATGTGCTTGCTTGCAGCAACGTGCTATATGTTCTGAATGCCCGAATTGGGAATCTGTGTCAAAACTTTCTTAGGAATTATGTGATCCTTACTAGCTGGAAGTAAGGGAGATGGGGCATGAAGTTATTTCTAGGAGTTGGACACATACCAAGTTTAGCTCAGTTCTGGGCATCTTTGAAATACCTATACAAACTTGTTCCTACATAGTAACTTGCATCTTTGAATGAGAATGTGCTTGCTTGCAGCAACGTGCTATATGTTCTGAATGCCCGAATAGGGAATCTGTGTCAAAACTTTGTTAGGAATTATGTGATCCTTACTAGCTGGAAGTAAGGGAGATGGGGCATGAAGTTATTTCTAGGAGTTGGACACATACCAAGTTTAGCTCAGTTCTGGGCATCTTTGAAATACCTATACAAACTTGTTCCTACATAGTAACTTGCATCTTTGAATGAGAATGTGCTTGCTTGCAGCAACGTGCTATATGTTCTGAATGCCCGAATAGGGAATCTGTGTCAAAACTTTGTTAGGAATTATGTGATCCTTACTAGCTGGAAGTAAGGGAGATGGGGCATGAAGTTATTTCTAGGAGTTGGACACATACCAAGTTTAGCTCAGTTCTGGGCATCTTTGAAATACCTATACAAACTTGTTCCTACATAGTAACTTGCATCTTTGAATGAGAATGTGCTTGCTTACAGCAACGTGCTATATGTTCTGAATGCCCGAATAGGGAATCTGTGTCAAAACTGTGTTAGGAATTATGTGATCCTTACTAGCTGGAAGTAAGGGAGATGGGGCATGAAGTTATTTCTAGGAGTTGGACACATACATAGTTTAGCTCAGTTCTGGGCATCTTTGAAATACCTATACAAACTTGTTCCTACATAGTAACTTGCAACTTTGAATGAAAATGTGCTTGCTTACAGCAACGTGCTATATGATCTGAATGCCCGAATTGGGAATCTGTGTCAAAACTTTGTTAGGAATTATGTGATCCTTACTAGCTGGAAGTAAGGGAGATGGGCCATGAAGTTATTTCTAGGAGTTGGACACATACCAAGTTTAGCTCAGTTCTGGGCATCTTTGAAATACCTATACAAACTTGTTCCTACATAGTAACTTGCAACTTTGAATGAAAATGTGCTCGCTTACAGCAACGTGCTATATGTTCTGAATGCCCGAATTGGGAATCTGTGTCAAAACTTTGTTAGGAATTATGTGATCCTTACTAGCTGGAAGTAAGGGAGATGGGCCATGAAGTTATTTCTAGGAGTTGGACACATACCAAGTTTAGCTCAGTTCTGTGCATCTTTGAAATACCTATACAAACTTGTTCCTACATAGTAACTTGCAACTTTGAATGAAAATGTGCTCGCTTACAGCAACGTGCTATATGTTCTGAATGCCCGAATTGGGAAACTGTGTCAAAACTTTGTTAGGAATTATGTGATCCTTACTAGCTGGAAGTAAGGGAGATGGGGCATGAAGTTATTTCTAGGAGTTGGACACATACCAAGTTTAGCTCAGTTCTGGGCATCTTTGAAATACCTATACAAACTTGTTCCTACATAGTAACTTGCATCTTTGAATGAGAATCTACTTGCTTACAGCAACGTGCTATACGTTCTAAATGCCCGAATTGGGAATCTGTGCCAAAACTTTGTTAGGAATTATGTGATCCTTACTAGCTGGAAGTAAGGGAGATGGGGCATGAAGTTATTTCTAGGAGTTGGACACATACCAAGTTTAGCTCAGTTCTGGGCATCTTTGAAATACCTATACAAACTTGTTCCTACATAGTAACTTGCATCATTGAATGAGAATGTGCTTGCTTACAGCAACGTGCTATATGTTCTGAATGCCATAATTGGTAATCTGTGTCAAAACATTGTTAGGAATTATGTGATCCTTACTAGCTGGAAGTAAGGGAGATGGGGCATGAAGTTATTTCTAGGAGTTGGACACATACCAAGTTTAGCTCAGTTCTGGGCATCTTTGAAGTACCTATACAATCTTGTTCCTACATAGTAACTTGCAACTTTGAATGAGAATGTGCTTGCTTACAGCAACGTGCTATATGTTCTAATTGCCCGAATTGGGAATCTGTGTCAAAACTTTGTTAGGAATTATGTGATCCTTACTAGCTGGAAGTAAGGGAGATGGGGCATGATGTTATTTCTAGGAGTTGGACACATACCAAGTTTAGCTCAGTTCTGGGCATCTTTGAAATACCTATACAAACTTGTTCCTACATAGTAACTTGCAACTTTGAATGAAAATGTGCTTGCTTACAGCAACGTGCTATATGTTCTGAATGCCCGAATTGGGAATCTGTGTCAAAACTTTGTTAGGAATTATGTGATCCTTACTAGCTGGAAGTAAGGGAGATGGGGCATGAAGTTATTTCTAGGAGTTGGACACATACCAGGTTTAGCTCAGTTCTGGGCATCTTTGAAATACCTATACAAACTTGTTCCTACATAGTAACTTGCATCTTTGAATGAGAATCTGCTTGCTTACAGCAACGTGCTATATGTTCTGAATGCCCGAATTGGGAATCTGTGTCAAATCTTTGTTAGGAATTATGTGATCCTTACTAGCTGGAAGTAAGTGAGATGGGGCATGAAGTTATTTCTAGGAGTTGGACACATACCAAGTTTAGCTCAGTTCTGGGCATCTTTGAAATACCTATACAAACTTGTTCCTACATAGTAACTTGCAACTTTGAATGAGAATGTGCTTGCTTGCAGCAACGTGCTGTATGTTCTGAATGCCCGAATAGGGAATCTGTGTCAATACTTTGTTAGGAATTATGTGATCCTTACTAGCTGGAAGTAAGGGAGATGGGGCATGAAGTTATTTCTAGGAGTTGGACACATACCAAGTTTAGCTCAGTTCTGGGCATCTTTGAAATACCTATACAAACTTGTTCCTACATAGTAACTTGCATCTTTGAATGAGAATGTGCTTGCTTACAGCAACGTGCTATATGTTCTGAATGCCCGAATAGGGAATCTGTGTCAAAACTTTGTTAGGAATTATGTGATCCTTACTAGCTGGAAGTAAGGGAGATGGGGCATGAAGTTATTTCTAGGAGTTGGACATATACCAAGTTTAGCTCAGTTCTGGGCATCTTTGAAATACCTATACAAACTTGTTCCTACATAGTAACTTGCAACTTTGAATGAGAATGTGCTTGCTTGCAGCAACGTGCTGTATGTTCTGAATGCCCGATTAGGGAATCTGTGTCAAAACTTTGTTAGGAATTATGTGATCCTTACTAGCTGGAAGTAAGGGAGATGGGGCATGAAGTTATTTCTAGGAGTTGGACACATACCAAGTTTAGCTCAGTTCTGGGCATCTTTGAAGTACCTATACAAACTTGTTCCTACATAGTAACTTGCAACTTTGAATGAGAATGTGCTTGCTTACAGCAACGTGCTATATGTTCTAATTGCCCGAATTGGGAATCTGTGTCAAAACTTTGTTAGGAATTATGTGATCCTTACTAGCTGGAAGTAAGGGAGATGGGGCATGAAGTTATTTCTAGGAGTTGGACACATACCAAGTTTAGCTCAGTTCTGGGCATCTTTGAAATACCTATACAAACTTGTTCCTACATAGTAACTTGCATCTTTGAATGAGAATCTGCTTGCTTACAGCAACGTGCTATATGTTCTGAATGCCCGAATTGGGAATCTGTGTCAAAACTTTGTTAGGAATTATGTGATCCTTACTAGCTGGAAGTAAGTGAGATGGGGCATGAAGTTATTTCTAGGAGTTGGACACATACCAAGTTTAGCTCAGTTCTGGGCATCTTTGAAATACCTATACAAACTTGTTCCTAAATAGTAACTTGCAACTTTGAATGAGAATGTGCTTGCTTGCAGCAACGTGCTATATGTTCTGAATGCCCGAATAGGGAATCTGTGTCAAAACTTTGTTAGGAATTATGTGATCCTTACTAGCTGGAAGTAAGGGAGATGGGGCATGAAGTTATTTCTAGGAGTTGGACACATACCAAGTTTAGCTCAGTTCTGGGCATCTTTGAAATACCTACACAAACTTGTTCCTACATAGTAACTTGCATCTTTGAATGAGAATGTGCTTGCTTACAGCAACGTGCTATATGTTCTGAATGCCCGAATAGGGAATCTGTGTCAAAACTTTGTTAGGAATTATGTGATCCTTACTAGCTGGAAGTAAGGGAGATGGGGCATGAAGTTATTTCTAGGAGTTGGACACATACCAAGTTTAGCTCAGTTCTGGGCATCTTTGAAATACCTATACAAACTTGTTCCTACATAGTAACTTGCAACTTTGAATGAGAATGTGCTTGCTTGCAGCAACGTGCTATATGTTCTGAATGCCCGAATAGGGAATCTGTGTCAAAACTTTGTTAGGAATTATGTGATCCTTACTAGCTGGAAGTAAGGGAGATGGGGCATGAAGTTATTTCTTGGAGTTGGACACATACCAAGTTTAGCTCAGTTCTGGGCATCTTTGAAATACCTATACAAACTTGTTCCTACATAGTAACTTGCATCTTTGAATGAGAATGTGCTTGCTTACAGCAACGTGCTATATGTTCTGAATGCCCGAATAGGGAATCTGTGTCAAAACTTTGTTAGGAATTATGTGATCCTTACTAGCTGGAAGTAAGGGAGATGGGGCATGAAGTTATTTCTAGGAGTTGGACACATACCAAGTTTAGCTCAGTTCTGGGCATCTTTGAAATACCTATACAAACTTGTTCCTACATAGTAACTTGCAACTTTGAATGAGAATGTGCTTGCTTGCAGCAACGTGCTATATGTTCTGAATGCCCGAATAGGGAATCTGTGTCAAAACTTTGTTAGGAATTATGTGATCCTTACTAGCTGGAAGTAAGGGAGATGGGGCATGAAGTTATTTCTAGGAGTTGGACACATACCAAGTTTAGCTCAGTTCTGGGCATCTTTGAAATACCTATACAAACTTGTTCCTACATAGTAACTTGCATCTTTGAATGAGAATGTGCTTGCTTACAGCAACGTGCTATATGTTCTGAATGCCCGAATTGGGAATCTGTGTCAAAACTTTGTTAGGAATTATGTGATCCTTACTAGCTGGAAGTAAGGGAGAAGGGGCATGAAGTTATTTCTAGGAGTTGGACACATACCAAGTTTAGCTCAGTTCTGGGCATCTTTGAAATACCTATACAAACTTGTTCCTACATAGTAACTTGCATCTTTGAATGAGAATCTGCTTGCTTACAGCAACGTGCTACATGTTCTGAATGCCCGAATAGGGAATCTGTGTCAAAACTTTGTTAGGAATTATGTGATCCTTACTAGCTGGAAGTAAGGGAGATGGGGCATGAAGTTATTTCTAGGAGTTGGACACATACCAAGTTTAGCTCAGTTCTGGGCATCTTTGAAATACCTATACAAACTTGTTCCTACATAGTAACTTGCATCTTTGAATGAGAATGTGCTTGCTTACAGCAACGTGCTATATGTTCTGAATGCCCGAATTGGGAATCTGTGTCAAAACTTTGTTAGGAATTATGTGATCCTTACTAGCTGGAAGTAAGGGAGAAGGGGCATGAAGTTATTTCTAGGAGTTGGACACATACCAAGTTTAGCTCAGTTCTGGGCATCTTTGAAATACCTATACAAACTTGTTCCTACATAGTAACTTGCAACTTTGAATGAGAATGTGCTTGCTTACAGCAACGTGCTACATGTTCTGAATGCCCGAATAGGGAATCTGTGTCAAAACTTTGTTAGGAATTATGTGATCCTTACTAGCTGGAAGTAAGGGAGATGGGGCATGAAGTTATTTCTAGGAGTTGGACACATACCAAGTTTAGCTCAGTTCTGGGCATCTTTGAAATACCTATACAAACTTGTTCCTACATAGTAACTTGCATCTTTGAATGAGAATCTGCTTGCTTACAGCAACGTGCTACATGTTCTGAATGCCCGAATAGGGAATCTGTGTCAAAACTTTGTTAGGAATTATGTGATCCTTACTAGCTGGAAGTAAGGGAGATGGGGCATGAAGTTATTTCTAGGAGTTGGACACATACCAAGTTTAGCTCAGTTCTGGGCATCTTTGAAATACCTATACAAACTTGTTCCTACATAGTAACTTGCAACTTTGAATGAAAATGTGCTTGCTTACAGCAACGTGCTACATGTTCTGAATGCGCGAATTGGGAATCTGTGTCAAATCTTTGTTAGGAATGATGTGATCCTTACTAGCTGGAAGTAAGGGAGATGGGGCATGAAGTTATTTCTAGGAGTTGGACACATACCAAGTTTAGCTCAGTTCTGGGCATCTTTGAAATACCTATACAAACTTGTTCCTACATAGTAACTTGCAACTTTGAATGAGAATGTGCTTGCTTACAGCAACGTGCTACATGTTCTGAATGCCCGAATTGGGAATCTGTGTCAAAACTTTGTTAGGAATTATGTGATCCTTACTAGCTGGAAGTAAGGGAGATGGGGCATGAAGTTATTTCTAGGAGTTGGACACATACCAAGTTTAGCTCAGTTCTGGGCATCTTTGAAATACCTATACAAACTTGTTCCTACATAGTAACTTGCAACTTTGAATGAAAATGTGCTTGCTTACAGCAACGTGCTATATGTTCTGAATGCCCGAATTGGGAATCTGTGTCAAAACTTTGTTACGAATTATGTGATCCTTACTAGCTGGAAGTAAGGGAGATGGGGCATGAAGTTATTTCTAGGAGTTGGACACATACCAAGTTTAGCTCAGTTCTGGGCATCTTTGAAATACCTATACAAACTTGTTCCTACATAGTAACTTGCATCTTTGAATGAGAATCTACTTGCTTACAGCAACGTGCTATACGTTCTAAATGCACGAATTGGGAATCTGTGTCAAAACTTTGTTAGGAATTATGTGATCCTTACTAGCTGGAAGTAAGGGAGATGGGGCATGAAGTTATTTCTAGGAGTTGGACACATACCAAGTTTAGCTCAGTTCTGGGCATCTTTGAAATACCTATACAAACTTGTTCCTACATAGTAACTTGCAACTTTGAATGAAAATGTGCTTGCTTACAGCAACGTGCTATATGATCTGAATGCCCGAATTGGGAATCTGTGTCAAAACTTTGTTAGGAATTATGTGATCCTTACTAGCTGGAAGTAAGGGAGATGGGGCATGAAGTTATTTCTAGGAGTTGGACACATACCAAGTTTAGCTCAGTTCTGGGCATCTTTGAAATACCTATACAAACTTGTTCCTACATAGTAACTTGCATCTTTGAATGAGAATGTGCTTGCTTACAGCAACTTGCTATATGTTCTGAATGCCAGAATTGGTAATCTGTGTCAAAACTTTGTTAGGAATTATGTGATCCTTACTAGCTGGAAGTAAGGGAGATGGGGCATGAAGTTATTTCTAGGAGTTGGACACATACCAAGTTTAGCTCAGTTCTGGGCATCTTTGAAGTACCTATACAAACTTGTTCCTACATAGTAACTTGCAACTTTGAATGAGAATGTGCTTGCTTACAGCAACGTGCTATATGTTCTAATTGCCCGAATTGGGAATCTGTGTCAAAACTTTGTTAGGAATTATGTGATCCTTACTAGCTGGAAGTAAGGGAGATGGGGCATGAAGTTATTTCTAGGAGTTGGACACATACCAAGTTTAGCTCAGTTCTGGGCATCTTTGAAATACCTATACAAACTTGTTCCTACATAGTAACTTGCATCTTTGAATGAGAATCTGCTTGCTTACAGCAACGTGCTATATGTTCTGAATGCCCGAATTGGGAATCTGTGTCAAAACTTTGTTAGGAATTATGTGATCCTTACTAGCTGGAAGTAAGTGAGATGGGGCATGAAGTTATTTCTAGGAGTTGGACACATACCAAGTTTAGCTCAGTTCTGGGCATCTTTGAAATACCTATACAAACTTGTTCCTAAATAGTAACTTGCAACTTTGAATGAGAATGTGCTTGCTTGCAGCAACGTGCTATATGTTCTGAATGCCCGAATAGGGAATCTGTGTCAAAACTTTGTTAGGAATTATGTGATCCTTACTAGCTGGAAGTAAGGGAGATGGGGCATGAAGTTATTTCTAGGAGTTGGACACATACCAAGTTTAGCTCAGTTCTGGGCATCTTTGAAATACCTATACAAACTTGTTCCTACATAGTAACTTGCATCTTTGAATGAGAATGTGCTTGCTTACAGCAACGTGCTATATGTTCTGAATGCCCGAATAGGGAATCTGTGTCAAAACTTTGTTAGGAATTATGTGATCCTTACTAGCTGGAAGTAAGGGAGATGGGGCATGAAGTTATTTCTAGGAGTTGGACACATACCAAGTTTAGCTCAGTTCTGGGCATCTTTGAAATACCTATACAAACTTGTTCCTACATAGTAACTTGCAACTTTGAATGAGAATGTGCTTGCTTGCAGCAACGTGCTATATGTTCTGAATGCCCGAATAGGGAATCTGTGTCAAAACTTTGTTAGGAATTATGTGATCCTTACTAGCTGGAAGTAAGGGAGATGGGGCATGAAGTTATTTCTTGGAGTTGGACACATACCAAGTTTAGCTCAGTTCTGGGCATCTTTGAAATACCTATACAAACTTGTTCCTACATAGTAACTTGCATCTTTGAATGAGAATGTGCTTGCTTACAGCAACGTGCTATATGTTCTGAATGCCCGAATAGGGAATCTGTGTCAAAACTTTGTTAGGAATTATGTGATCCTTACTAGCTGGAAGTAAGGGAGATGGGGCATGAAGTTATTTCTAGGAGTTGGACACATACCAAGTTTAGCTCAGTTCTGGGCATCTTTGAAATACCTATACAAACTTGTTCCTACATAGTAACTTGCAACTTTGAATGAGAATGTGCTTGCTTGCAGCAACGTGCTATATGTTCTGAATGCCCGAATAGGGAATCTGTGTCAAAACTTTGTTAGGAATTATGTGATCCTTACTAGCTGGAAGTAAGGGAGATGGGGCATGAAGTTATTTCTAGGAGTTGGACACATACCAAGTTTAGCTCAGTTCTGGGCATCTTTGAAATACCTATACAAACTTGTTCCTACATAGTAACTTGCATCTTTGAATGAGAATGTGCTTGCTTACAGCAACGTGCTATATGTTCTGAATGCCCGAATTGGGAATCTGTGTCAAAACTTTGTTAGGAATTATGTGATCCTTACTAGCTGGAAGTAAGGGAGAAGGGGCATGAAGTTATTTCTAGGAGTTGGACACATACCAAGTTTAGCTCAGTTCTGGGCATCTTTGAAATACCTATACAAACTTGTTCCTACATAGTAACTTGCATCTTTGAATGAGAATCTGCTTGCTTACAGCAACGTGCTACATGTTCTGAATGCCCGAATAGGGAATCTGTGTCAAAACTTTGTTAGGAATTATGTGATCCTTACTAGCTGGAAGTAAGGGAGATGGGGCATGAAGTTATTTCTAGGAGTTGGACACATACCAAGTTTAGCTCAGTTCTGGGCATCTTTGAAATACCTATACAAACTTGTTCCTACATAGTAACTTGCAACTTTGAATGAAAATGTGCTTGCTTACAGCAACGTGCTACATGTTCTGAATGCCCGAATTGGGAATCTGTGTCAAAACTTTGTTAGGAATTATGTGATCCTTACTAGCTGGAAGTAAGGGAGATGGGGCATGAAGTTATTTCTAGGAGTTGGACACATACCAAGTTTAGCTCAGTTCTGGGCATCTTTGAAATACCTATACAAACTTGTTCCTACATAGTAACTTGCAACTTTGAATGAGAATGTGCTTGCTTGCAGCAACGTGCTATATGTTCTGAATGCCCGAATAGGGAATCTGTGTCAAAACTTTGTTAGGAATTATGTGATCCTTACTAGCTGGAAGTAAGGGAGATGGGGCATGAAGTTATTTCTAGGAGTTGGACACATACCAAGTTTAGCTCAGTTCTGGGCATCTTTGAAATACCTATACAAACTTGTTCCTACATAGTAACTTGCATCTTTGAATGAGAATGTGCTTGCTTGCAGCAACGTGCTATATGTTCTGAATGCCCGAATAGGGAATCTGTGTCAAAACTTTGTTAGGAATTATGTGATCCTTACTAGCTGGAAGTAAGGGAGATGGGGCATGAAGTTATTTCTAGGAGTTGGACACATACAAGTTTAGCTCAGTTCTGGGCATCTTTGAAATACCTATACAAACTTGTTCCTACATAGTAACTTGCATCTTTGAATGAGAATGTGCTTGCTTGCAGCAACGTGCTATATGTTCTGAATGCCCGAATAGGGAATCTGTGTCAAAACTTTGTTAGGAATTATGTGATCCTTACTAGCTGGAAGTAAGGGAGATGGGGCATGAAGTTATTTCTAGGAGTTGGACACATACCAAGTTTAGCTCAGTTCTGGGCATCTTTGAAATACCTATACAAACTTGTTCCTACATAGTAACTTGCAACTTTAAATGAGAATCTGCTTGCTTACAGCAACGTGCTATATGTTCTGAATGCCCGAATTGGCAATCTGTGTCAAAACTTTGTTAGGAGTTATGTGATCCTTACTAGCTGGAAGTAAGGGAGATGGGGCATGAAGTTATTTCTAGGAGTTGGACACATACCAAGTTTAGCTCAGTTCTGGGCATCTTTGAAATACCTATACAAACTTGTTCCTACATAGTAACTTGCATCTTTGAATGAGAATGTGCTTGCTCACAGCAACGTGCTATATGTTCTGAATGCCCGAATTGGGAATCTGTGTCAAAACTTTGTTAGGAGTTATGTGATCCTTACTAGCTGGAAGTAAGGGAGATGGGGCATGAAGTTATTTCTAGGAGTTGGACACATACCAAGTTTAGCTCAGTTCTGGGCATCTTTGAAATACCTATACAAACTTGTTCCTACATAGTAACTTGCAACTGTGAATGAGAATGTGCTTGCTTACAGCAACGTGCTATATGTTCTGAATGCACGAATTGGCAATCTGTGTCAAAACTTTGTTAGGAATTATGTCATCCTTACTAGCTGGAAGTAAGGGAGATGGAGCATGAAGTTATTTCTAGGAGTTGGACACATACCAAGTTTAGCTCAGTTCTGGGCATCTTTGAAATACCTATACAAACTTGTTCCTACATAGTAACTTGCAACTTTGAATGAGAATGTGCTTGCTTACAGCAACGTGCTATATGTTCTGAATGCCCGAATTGGGAATCTGTGTCAAATCTTTGTTAGGAATTATGTGATCCTTAGTAGCTGGAAGTAAGGGAGTTGGGGCATGAAGTTATTTCTAGGAGTTGGACACATACCAAGTTTAGCTCAGTTCTGGGCATCTTTGAAATACCTATACAAACTTGTTCCTACATAGTAACTTGCATCTTTGAATGAGAATGTGCTTGCTTACAGCAACGTGCTATATGTTCTGAATGCCCGAATTGGGAATCTGTGTCAAAACTTTGTTAGGAATTATGTGATCCTTACTAGCTGGAAGTAAGGGAGATGGGGCATGAAGTTATTTCTTGGAGTTGGACACATACCAAGTTTAGCTCAGTTATGGGCATCTTTGAAATACCTATACAAACTTGTTCCTACCTAGTAACTTGCAACTTTGAATGAGAATTTGCTTGCTTACAGCAACGTGCTATATGTTCTGAATGCCCGAATAGGGAATCTGCGTCAAAACTTTGTTAGGAATTATGTGATCCTTACTAGCTGGAAGTAAGGGAGATGGGGCATGAAGTTATTTCTAGGAGTTGGACACATACCAAGTTTAGCTCAGTTCTGGGCATCTTTGAAATACCTATACAAACTTGTTCCTACCTAGTAACTTGCATCTTTGAATGAGAATGTGCTTGCTTACAGCAACGTGCTATATGTTCTGAATGCCCGAATAGGGAATCTGTGTCAAAACTTTGTTAGGAATTATGTGATCCTTACTAGCTGGAAGTAAGGGAGATGGGGCATGAAGTTATTTCTAGGAGTTGGACACATACCAAGTTTAGCTCAGTTCTGGGCATCTTTGAAATACCTATACAAACTTGTTCCAACATAGTAACTTGCATCTTTGAATGAGAATCTGCTTGCTTACAGCAACGTGCTATATGTTCTGAATGCCCGAATTGGGAATCTGTGTCAAAACTTTGTTAGGAATTATGTGATCCTTACTAGCTGGAAGTAAGGGAGATGGGGCATGAAGTTATTTCTAGGAGTTGGACACATACCAAGTTTAGCTCAGTTCTGGGCATCTTTGAAATACCTATACAAACTTGTTCCTACATAGTAACTTGCAACTTTGAATGAAAATGTGCTTGCTTACAGCAACGTGCTATGTGTTCTGAATGCCCGAATTGGCAATCTGTGTCAAATCTTTGTTAGGAATTATGTGATCCTTACTAGGTGGAAGTAAGGGAGATGGGGCATGAAGTTATTTCTAGGAGTTGGACACATACCAAGTTTAGCTCAGTTCTGGGCATCTTTGAAATACCTATACAAACTTGTTCCTACATAGTAACTTGCATCATTGAATGAGAATGTGCTTGCTTACAGCAACGTGCTATATGTTCTGAATGCCATAATTGGTAATCTGTGTCAAAACTTTGTTAGGAATTATGTGATCCTTACTAGCTGGAAGTAAGGGAGATGGGGCATGAAGTTATTTCTAGGAGTTGGACACATACCAAGTTTAGCTCAGTTCTGGGCATCTTTGAAGTACCTATACAAACTTGTTCCTACATAGTAACTTGCAACTTTGAATGAGAATGTGCTTGCTTACAGCAACGTGCTATATGTTCTAATTGCCCGAATTGGGAATCTGTGTCAAAACTTTGTTAGGAATTATGTGATCCTTACTAGCTGGAAGTAAGGGAGATGGGGCATGAAGTTATTTCTAGGAGTTGGACACATACCAAGTTTAGCTCAGTTCTGGGCATCTTTGAAATACCTATACAAACTTGTTCCTACATAGTAACTTGCAACTTTGAATGAAAATGTGCTTGCTTACAGCAACGTGCTATATGTTCTGAATGCCCGAATTGGGAATCTGTGTCAAAACTTTGTTAGGAATTATGTGATCCTTACTAGCTGGAAGTAAGGGAGATGGGGCATGAAGTTATTTCTAGGAGTTGGACACATACCAAGTTTAGGTCAGTTCTGGGCATCTTTGAAATACCTATACAAACTTGTTCCTACATAGTAACTTGAATCTTTGAATGAGAATCTGCTTGCTTACAGCAACGTGCTATATGTTCTGAATGCCCGAATTGGGAATCTGTGTCAAAACTTTGTTAGGAATTATGTGATCCTTACTAGCTGGAAGTAAGTGAGATGGGGCATGAAGTTATTTCTAGGAGTTGGACACATACCAAGTTTAGCTCAGTTCTGGGCATCTTTGAAATACCTATACAAACTTGTTCCTACATAGTAACTTGCAACTTTGAATGAGAATGTGCTTGCTTGCAGCAACGTGCTGTATGTTCTGAATGCCCGAATAGGGAATCTGTGTCAAAACTTTGTTAGGAATTATGTGATCCTTACTAGCTGGAAGTAAGGGAGATGGGGCATGAAGTTATTTCTAGGAGTTGGACACATACCAAGTTTAGCTCAGTTCTGGGCATCTTTGAAATACCTATACAAACTTGTTCCTACATAGTAACTTGCATCTTTGAATGAGAATGTGCTTGCTTACAGCAACGTGCTATATGTTCTGAATGCCCGAATAGGGAATCTGTGTCAAATCTTTGTTAGGAATTATGTGATCCTTACTAGCTGGAAGTAAGGGAGATGGGGCATGAAGTTATTTCTAGGAGTTGGACACATACCAAGTTTAGCTCAGTTCTGGGCATCTTTGAAATACCTATACAAACTTGTTCCTACATAGTAACTTGCAACTTTGAATGAGAATGTGCTTGCTTGCAGCAACGTGCTATATGTTCTGAATGCCCGATTAGGGAATCTGTGTCAAAACTTTGTTAGTAATTATGTGATCCTTACTAGCTGGAAGTAAGGAAGATGGGGCATGAAGTTATTTCTAGGAGTTGGACACATACCAAGTTTAGCTCAGTTCTGGGCATCTTTGAAGTACCTATAGAAACTTGTTCCTACATAGTAACTTGCAACTTTGAATGAGAATGTGCTTGCTTACAGCAACGTGCTATATGTTCTAATTGCCCGAATTGGGAATCTGTGTCAAAACTTTGTTAGGAATTATGTGATCCTTACTAGCTGGAAGTAAGGGAGATGGGGCATGAAGTTATTTCTAGGAGTTGGACACATACCAAGTTTAGCTCAGTTCTGGGCATCTTTGAAATACCTATACAAACTTGTTCCTACATAGTAACTTGCAACTTTGAATGAAAATGTGCTTGCTTGCAGCAACGTGCTATATGTTCTGAATGCCCGAATAGGGAATCTGTGTCAAAACTTTGTTAGGAATTATGTGATCCTTACTAGCTGGAAGTAAGGGAGATGGGGCATGAAGTTATTTCTAGGAGTTGGACACATACCAAGTTTAGCTCAGTTCTGGGCATCTTTGAAATACCTATACAAACTTGTTCCTACATAGTAACTTGCATCTTTGAATGAGAATCTGCTTGCTTACAGCAACGTGCTATATGTTCTGAATGCCCGAATTGGGAATCTGTGTCAAAACTTTGTTAGGAATTATGTGATCCTTACTAGCTGGAAGTAAGTGAGATGGGGCATGAAGTTATTTCTAGGAGTTGGACACATACCAAGTTTAGCTCAGTTCTGGGCATCTTTGAAATACCTATACAAACTTGTTCCTACATAGTAACTTGCAACTTTGAATGAGAATGTGCTTGCTTGCAGCAACGTGCTGTATGTTCTGAATGCCCGAATAGGGAATCTGTGTCAAAACTTTGTTAGGAATTATGTGATCCTTACTAGCTGGAAGTAAGGGAGATGGGGCATGAAGTTATTTCTAGGAGTTGGACACATACCAAGTTTAGCTCAGTTCTGGGCATCTTTGAAATACCTATACAAACTTGTTCCTACATAGTAACTTGCATCTTTGAATGAGAATGTGCTTGCTTACAGCAACGTGCTATATGTTCTGAATGCCCGAATAGGGAATCTGTGTCAAAACTTTGTTAGGAATTATGTGATCCTTACTAGCTGGAAGTAAGGGAGATGGGGCATGAAGTTATTTCTAGGAGTTGGACACATACCAAGTTTAGCTCAGTTCTGGGCATCTTTGAAATACCTATACAAACTTGTTCCTACATAGTAACTTGCAACTTTGAATGAGAATGTGCTTGCTTGCAGCAACGTGCTATATGTTCTGAATGCCCGATTAGGGAATCTGTGTCAAAACTTTGTTAGGAATTATGTGATCCTTACTAGCTGGAAGTAAGGGAGATGGGGCATGAAGTTATTTCTAGGAGTTGGACACATACCAAGTTTAGCTCAGTTCTGGGCATCTTTGAAATACCTATACAAACTTGTTCCTACATAGTAACTTGCATCTTTGAATGAGAATGTGCTTGCTTACAGCAACGTGCTATATGTTCTGAATGCCCGAATTGGGAATCTGTGTCAAAACTTTGTTAGGAATTATGTGATCCTTACTAGCTGGAAGTAAGGGAGAAGGGGCATCAAGTTATTTCTAGGAGTTGGACACATACCAAGTTTAGCTCAGTTCTGGGCATCTTTGAAATACCTATACAAACTTGTTCCTACATAGTAACTTGCAACTTTGAATGAGAATGTGCTTGCTTACAGCAACGTGCTACATGTTCTGAATGCCCGAATAGGGAATCTGTGTCAAAACTTTGTTAGGAATTATGTGATCCTTACTAGCTGGAAGTAAGGGAGATGGGGCATGAAGTTATTTCTAGGAGTTGGACACATACCAAGTTTAGCTCAGTTCTGGGCATCTTTGAAATACCTATACAAACTTGTTCCTACATAGTAACTTGCATCTTTGAATGAGAATCTGCTTGCTTACAGCAACGTGCTACATGTTCTGAATGCCCGAATAGGGAATCTGTGTCAAAACTTTGTTAGGAATTATGTGATCCTTACTAGCTGGAAGTAAGGGAGATGGGGCATGAAGTTATTTCTAGGAGTTGGACACATACCAAGTTTAGCTCAGTTCTGGGCATCTTTGAAATACCTATACAAACTTGTTCCTACATAGTAACTTGCAACTTTGAATGAAAATGTGCTTGCTTACAGCAACGTGCTACATGTTCTGAATGCCCGAATTGGGAATCTGTGTCAAATCTTTGTTAGGAATTATGTGATCCTTACTAGCTGGAAGTAAGGGAGATGGGGCATGAAGTTATTTCTAGGAGTTGGACACATACCAAGTTTAGCTCAGTTCTGGGCATCTTTGAAATACCTATACAAACTTGTTCCTACATAGTAACTTGCAACTTTGAAAGAGAATGTGCTTGCTTACAGCAACGTGTTATATGTTCTAAATGCCCGAATAGGGAATCTGTGTCAAAACTTTGTTAGGAATTATGTGATCCTTACTAGCTGGAAGTAAGGGAGATGGGGCATGAAGTTATTTCTATGAGTTGGACACATACCAAGTTTACCTCAGTTATGGGCATCTTTGAAATACCTATACAAACTTGTTCCTACATAGTAACTTGCAACTTTGAATGAGAATGTGCTTGCTTACAGCAACGTGCTATATGTTCTGAATGCCCGAATTGGGAATCTGTGTCAAAACATTGTTAGGAATTATGTGATCCTTACTAGCTGGAAGTAAGGGAGATGGGGCATGAAGTTATTTCTAGGAGTTGGACACATACCAAGTTTAGCTCAGTTCTGGGCATCTTTGAAATACCTATACAAACTTGTTCCTACATAGTAACTTGCATCTTTGAATGAGAATCTACTTGCTTACAGCAACGTGCTATACGTTCTAAATGCCCGAATTGGGAATCTGTGTCAAAACTTTGTTAGGAATTATGTGATCCTTACTAGCTGGAAGTAAGGGAGATGGGGCATGAAGTTATTTCTAGGAGTTGGACACATACCAAGTTTAGCTCAGTTCTGGGCATCTTTGAAATACCTATACAAACTTGTTCCTACATAGTAACTTGCAACTTTGAATGAAAATGTGCTTGCTTACAGCAACGTGCTATATGATCTGAATGCCCGAATTGGGAATCTGTGTCAAAACTTTGTTAGGAATTATGTGATCCTTACTAGCTGGAAGTAAGGGAGATGGGCCATGAAGTTATTTCTAGGAGTTGGACACATACCAAGTTTAGCTCAGTTCTGGGCATCTTTGAAATACCTATACAAACTTGTTCCTACATAGTAACTTGCAACTTTGAATGAAAATGTGCTTGCTTACAGCAACGTGCTATATGTTCTGAATGCCCGAATTGGGAATCTGTGTCAAAACTTTGTTAGGAATTATGTGATCCTTACTAGCTGGAAGTAAGGGAGATGGGGCATGAAGTTATTTCTAGGAGTTGGACACATACCAAGTTTAGCTCAGTTCTGGGCATCTTTGAAATACCTATACAAACTTGTTCCTACATAGTAACTTGCATCTTTGAATGAGAATCTACTTGCTTACAGCAACGTGCTATACGTTCTAAATGCCCGAATTGGGAATCTGTGTCAAAACTTTGTTAGGAATTATGTGATCCTTACTAGCTGGAAGTAAGGGAGATGGGGCATGAAGTTATTTGTAGGAGTTGGACACATACCAAGTTTAGCTCAGTTCTGGGCATCTTTGAAATACCTATACAAACTTGTTCCTACATAGTAACTTGCAACTTTGAATGAAAATGTGCTTGCTTACAGCAACGTGCTATATGATCTGAATGCCCGAATTGGGAATCTGTGTCAAAACTTTGTTAGGATTTATGTGATCCTTACTAGCTGGAAGTAAGGGAGATGGGGCATGAAGTTATTTGTAGGAGTTGGACACATACCAAGTTTAGCTCAGTTCTGGGCATCTTTGAAATACCTATACAAACTTGTTCCTACATAGTAACTTGCATCATTGAATGAGAATGTGCTTGCTTACAGCAACGTGCTATATGTTCTGAATGCCATAATTGGTAATCTGTGTCAAAACTTTGTTAGGAATTATGTGATCCTTACTAGCTGGAAGTAAGGGAGATGGGGCATGAAGTTATTTCTAGGAGTTGGACACATACCAAGTTTAGCTCAGTTCTGGGCATCTTTGAAGTACCTATACAAACTTGTTCCTACATAGTAACTTGCAACTTTGAATGAGAATGTGCTTGCTTACAGCAACGTGCTATATGTTCTGAATGCCATAATTGGTAATCTGTGTCAAAACTTTGTTAGGAATTATGTGATCCTTACTAGCTGGAAGTAAGGGAGATGGGGCATGAAGTTATTTCTAGGAGTTGGACAGATACCAGGTTTAGCTCAGTTCTGGGCATCTTTCAAATACCTATACAAACTTGTTCCTACATAGTAACTTGCATCTTTGAATGAGAATGTGCTTGCTTACAGCAACGTGCTATATGTTCTGAATGCCCGAATTGGGAATCTGTGTCAAAACGTTGTTAGGAATTATGTGATCCTTACTAGCTGGAAGTAAGGGAGATGGGGCATGAAGTTATTTCTAGGAGTTGGACACATACCAAGTTTAGCTCAGTTCTGGGCATCTTTGAAATACCTATACAAACTTGTTCCCACATAGTAACTTGCATCTTTGAATGAGAATGTGCTTGCTTGCAGCAACGTGCTATATGTTCTGAATGCCCGAATAGGGAATCTGTGTCAAAACTTTGTTAGGAATTATGTGATCCTTACTAGCTGGAAGTAAGGGAGATGGGGCATGAAGTTATTTCTAGGAGTTGGACACATACCAAATTTAGCTCAGTTCTGGGCATCTTTGAAATACCTATACAAACTTGTTCCTACATAGTAACTTGCAACTTTGAATGAGAATGTGCTTGCTTGCAGCAACGTGCTATATGTTCTGAATGCCCGAATTGGGAATCTGTGTCAAAACTTTGTTAGGAATTATGTGATCCGTACTAGCTGGAAGTAAGGGAGATGGGGCATGAAGTTATTTCTAGGAGTTGGACACATACCAAGTTTAGCTCAGTTCTGGGCATCTTTGAAATACCTATACAAACTTGTTCCTACATAGTAACTTGCAACTTTGCATGAGAATGTGCTTGCTTGCAGCAACGTGCTATATGTTCTGAATGCCCGAATTGGGAATCTGTGTCAAAACTTTGTTAGGAATTATGTGATCCTTACTAGCTGGAAGTAAGGGAGATGGGGCATGAAGTTATTTCTAGGAGTTGGACACATACCAAGTTTAGCTCAGTTCTGGGCATCTTTGAAATACCTATACAAACTTGTTCCTACATAGTAACTTGCATCTTTGAATGAGAATGTGCTTGCTTGCAGCAACGTGCTATATGTTCTGAATGCCCGAATTGGGAATCTGTGTCAAAACTTTGTTAGGAATTATGTGATCCTTACTAGCTGGAAGTAAGGGAGATGGGGCATGAAGTTATTTCTAGGAGTTGGACACATACCAAGTTTAGCTCAGTTCTGGGCATCTTTGAAATACCTATACAAACTTGTTCCTACATAGTAACTTGCATCTTTGAATGAGAATGTGCTTGCTTACAGCAACGTGCTATATGTTCTGAATGCCCGAATTGGGAATCTGTGTCAAAACTTTGTTAGGAATTATGTGATCCTTACTAGCTGGAAGTAAGGGAGATGGGGCATGAAGTTATTTCTAGGAGTTGGACACATACCAAGTTTAGCTCAGTTCTGGGCATCTTTGAAATACCTATACAAACTTGTTCCTACATAGTAACTTGCATCTTTGAATGAGAATGTGCTTGCTTACAGCAACGTGCTATATGTTCTGATTGCCCGAATTGGCAATCTGTGTCAAAACTTTGTTAGGAATTATGTGATCCTTACTAGCTGGAAGTAAGGGAGATGGGGCATGAAGTTATTTCTAGGAGTTGGACACATACCAAGTTTAGCTCAGTTCTGGGCATCTTTGAAATACCTATACAAACTTGTTCCTACATAGTAACTTGCATCTTTGAATGAGAATGTGCTTGCTTACAGCAACGTGCTATATGTTCTGATTGCCCGAATTGGCAATCTGTGTCAAAACTTTGTTAGGAATTATGTGATCCTTACTAGCTGGAAGTAAGGGAGATGGGGCATGAAGTTATTTCTAGGAGTTGGACACATACCAAGTTTAGCTCAGTTCTGGGCATCTTTGAAATACCTATACAAACTTGTTCCCACATAGTAACTTGCAACTTTGAATGAGAATGTGCTTGCTTACAGCAACGTGCTATATGTTCTGAATGCCCGATTTGGGAATCTGTGTCAAAACTTTGTTAGGAATTATGTGATCCTTACTAGCTGGAAGTAAGGGAGATGGGGCATGAAGTTATTTCTAGGAGTTGGACACATACCAAGTTTAGCTCAGTTCTGGGCATCTTTGAAATACCTATACAAACTTGTTCCCACATAGTAACTTGCATCTTTGAATGAGAATGTGCTTGCTTACAGCAACGTGCTATATGTTCTGAATGCCCGAATTGGCAATCTGTGTCAAAACATTGTTAGGAATTATGTGATCCTTACTAGCTGGAAGTAAGGGAGATGGGGCATGAAGTTATTTCTAGGAGTTGGACACATACCAAGTTTAGCTCAGTTCTGGGCATCTTTGAAATACCTATACAAACTTGTTCCTACATAGTAACTTGCATCTTTGAATGAGAATCTGCTTGCTTACAGCAACGTGCTGTATGTTCTGAATGCCCGAATTGGGAATCTGTGTCAAAACTTTGTTAGGAATTATGTGATCCTTACTAGCTGGAAGTAAGGGAGATGGGGCATGAAGTTATTTCTAGGAGTTGGACACATACCAAGTTTAGCTCAGTTCTGGGCATCTTTGAAATACCTATACAAACTTGTTCCTACATAGTAACTTGCAACATTGAATGAAAATGTGCTTGCTTACAGCAACGTGCTATATGTTCTGAATGCCCGAAGTGGGAATCTGTGTCAAAACTTTGTTAGGAATTATGTGATCCTTACTAGCTGGAAGTAAGGGAGATGGGGCATGAAGTTATTTCTAGGAGTTGGACACATACCAAGTTTAGCTCAGTTCTGGGCATCTTTGAAATACCTATACAAACTTGTTCCTACATAGTAACTTGCAACTTTGAATGAGAATGTGCTTGCTTACAGCAACGTGCTATATGTTCTGAATGCCCGAATTGGGAATCTGTGTCAAAACTTTGTTAGGAATTATGTGATCCTTACTAGCTGGAAGTAAGGGAGATGGGGCATGAAGTTATTTCTAGGAGTTGGACACATACCAAGTTTAGCTCAGTTCTGGGCATCTTTGAAATACCTATACAAACTTGTTCCTACATAGTAACTTGCAACTTTGAATGAGAATGTGCTTGCTTACAGCAACGTGGTATATGTTCTGAATGCCCGAATTGGGAATCTGTGTCAAAACTTTCTTAGGAATTATGTGATTCTTACTAGCTGGAAGTAAGGGAGATGGGGCATGAAGTTATTTCTAGGAGTTGGACACATACCAAGTTTAGCTCAGTTCTGGGCATCTTTGAAATACCTATACAAACTTGTTCCTACATAGTAACTTGCAACTTTGAATGAGAATGTGCTTGCTTGCAGCAACGTGCTATATGTTCTGAATGCCCGAATTGGGAATCTGTGTCAAAACTTTCTTAGGAATTATGTGATCCTTACTAGCTGGAAGTAAGGGAGATGGGGCATGAAGTTATTTCTAGGAGTTGGACACATACCAAGTTTAGCTCAGTTCTGGGCATCTTTGAAATACCTATACAAACTTGTTCCTACATAGTAACTTGCATCTTTGAATGAGAATGTGCTTGCTTGCAGCAACGTGCTATATGTTCTGAATGCCCGAATAGGGAATCTGTGTCAAAACTTTGTTAGGAATTATGTGATCCTTACTAGCTGGAAGTAAGGGAGATGGGGCATGAAGTTATTTCTAGGAGTTGGACACATACCAAGTTTAGCTCAGTTCTGGGCATCTTTGAAATACCTATACAAACTTGTTCCTACATAGTAACTTGCATCTTTGAATGAGAATGTGCTTGCTTGCAGCAACGTGCTATATGTTCTGAATGCCCGAATAGGGAATCTGTGTCAAAACTTTGTTAGGAATTATGTGATCCTTACTAGCTGGAAGTAAGGGAGATGGGGCATGAAGTTATTTCTAGGAGTTGGACACATACCAAGTTTAGCTCAGTTCTGGGCATCTTTGAAATACCTATACAAACTTGTTCCTACATAGTAACTTGCATCTTTGAATGAGAATGTGCTTGCTTACAGCAACGTGCTATATGTTCTGAATGCCCGAATAGGGAATCTGTGTCAAAACTGTGTTAGGAATTATGTGATCCTTACTAGCTGGAAGTAAGGGAGATGGGGCATGAAGTTATTTCTAGGAGTTGGACACATACATAGTTTAGCTCAGTTCTGGGCATCTTTGAAATACCTATACAAACTTGTTCCTACATAGTAACTTGCAACTTTGAATGAAAATGTGCTTGCTTACAGCAACGTGCTATATGATCTGAATGCCCGAATTGGGAATCTGTGTCAAAACTTTGTTAGGAATTATGTGATCCTTACTAGCTGGAAGTAAGGGAGATGGGCCATGAAGTTATTTCTAGGAGTTGGACACATACCAAGTTTAGCTCAGTTCTGGGCATCTTTGAAATACCTATACAAACTTGTTCCTACATAGTAACTTGCAACTTTGAATGAAAATGTGCTTGCTTACAGCAACGTGCTATATGTTCTGAATGCCCGAATTGGGAATCTGTGTCAAAACTTTGTTAGGAATTATGTGATCCTTACTAGCTGGAAGTAAGGGAGATGGGCCATGAAGTTATTTCTAGGAGTTGGACACATACCAAGTTTAGCTCAGTTCTGGGCATCTTTGAAATACCTATACAAACTTGTTCCTACATAGTAACTTGCAACTTTGAATGAAAATGTGCTTGCTTACAGCAACGTGCTATATGTTCTGAATGCCCGAATTGGGAATCTGTGTCAAAACTTTGTTAGGAATTATGTGATCCTTACTAGCTGGAAGTAAGGGAGATGGGGCATGAAGTTATTTCTAGGAGTTGGACACATACCAAGTTTAGCTCAGTTCTGGGCATCTTTGAAATACCTATACAAACTTGTTCCTACATAGTAACTTGCATCTTTGAATGAGAATCTACTTGCTTACAGCAACGTGCTATACGTTCTAAATGCCCGAATTGGGAATCTGTGCCAAAACTTTGTTAGGAATTATGTGATCCTTACTAGCTGGAAGTAAGGGAGATGGGGCATGAAGTTATTTGTAGGAGTTGGACACATACCAAGTTTAGCTCAGTTCTGGGAATCTTTGAAATACCTATACAAACTTGTTCCTACATAGTAACTTGCAACTTTGAATGAAAATGTGCTTGCTTACAGCAACGTGCTATATGATCTGAATGCCCGAATTGGGAATCTGTGTCAAAACTTTGTTAGGAATTATGTGATCCTTACTAGCTGGAAGTAAGGGAGATGGGGCATGAAGTTATTTCTAGGAGTTGGACACATACCAAGTTTAGCTCAGTTCTGGGCATCTTTGAAATACCTATACAAACTTGTTCCTACATAGTAACTTGCATCATTGAATGAGAATGTGCTTGCTTACAGCAACGTGCTATATGTTCTGAATGCCATAATTGGTAATCTGTGTCAAAACTTTGTTAGGAATTATGTGATCCTTACTAGCTGGAAGTAAGGGAGATGGGGCATGAAGTTATTTCTAGGAGTTGGACACATACCAAGTTTAGCTCAGTTCTGGGCATCTTTGAAGTACCTATACAATCTTGTTCCTACATAGTAACTTGCAACTTTGAATGAGAATGTGCTTGCTTACAGCAACGTGCTATATGTTCTAATTGCCCGAATTGGGAATCTGTGTCAAAACTTTGTTAGGAATTATGTGATCCTTACTAGCTGGAAGTAAGGGAGATGGGGCATGATGTTATTTCTAGGAGTTGGACACATACCAAGTTTAGCTCAGTTCTGGGCATCTTTGAAATACCTATACAAACTTGTTCCTACATAGTAACTTGCAACTTTGAATGAAAATGTGCTTGCTTACAGCAACGTGCTATATGTTCTTAATGCCCGAATTGGGAATCTGTGTCAAAACTTTGTTAGGAATTATGTGATCCTTACTAGCTGGAAGTAAGGGAGATGGGGCATGAAGTTATTTCTAGGAGTTGGACACATACCAAGTTTAGCTCAGTTCTGGGCATCTTTGAAATACCTATACAAACTTGTTCCTACATAGTAACTTGCATCTTTGAATGAGAATCTGCTTGCTTACAGCAACGTGCTATATGTTCTGAATGCCCGAATTGGGAATCTGTGTCAAATCTTTGTTAGGAATTATGTGATCCTTACTAGCTGGAAGTAAGTGAGATGGGGCATGAAGTTATTTCTAGGAGTTGGACACATACCAAGTTTAGCTCAGTTCTGGGCATCTTTGAAATACCTATACAAACTTGTTCCTACATAGTAACTTGCAACTTTGAATGAGAATGTGCTTGCTTGCAGCAACGTGCTGTATGTTCTGAATGCCCGAATAGGGAATCTGTGTCAATACTTTGTTAGGAATTATGTGATCCTTACTAGCTGGAAGTAAGGGAGATGGGGCATGAAGTTATTTCTAGGAGTTGGACACATACCAAGTTTAGCTCAGTTCTGGGCATCTTTGAAATACCTATACAAACTTGTTCCTACATAGTAACTTGCATCTTTGAATGAGAATGTGCTTGCTTACAGCAACGTGCTATATGTTCTGAATGCCCGAATAGGGAATCTGTGTCAAAACTTTGTTAGGAATTATGTGATCCTTACTAGCTGGAAGTAAGGGAGATGGGGCATGAAGTTATTTCTAGGAGTTGGACATATACCAAGTTTAGCTCAGTTCTGGGCATCTTTGAAATACCTATACAAACTTGTTCCTACATAGTAACTTGCAACTTTGAATGAGAATGTGCTTGCTTGCAGCAACGTGCTATATGTTCTGAATGCCCGATTAGGGAATCTGTGTCAAAACTTTGTTAGGAATTATGTGATCCTTACTAGCTGGAAGTAAGGGAGATGGGGCATGAAGTTATTTCTAGGAGTTGGACACATACCAAGTTTAGCTCAGTTCTGGGCATCTTTGAAATACCTATACAAACTTGTTCCTACATAGTAACTTGCATCTTTGAATGAGAATGTGCTTGCTTACAGCAACGTGCTATATGTTCTGAATGCCCGAATTGGGAATCTGTGTCAAAACTTTGTTAGGAATTATGTGATCCTTACTAGCTGGAAGTAAGGGAGAAGGGGCATGAAGTTATTTCTAGGAGTTGGACATATACCAAGTTTAGCTCAGTTCTGGGCATCTTTGAAATACCTATACAAACTTGTTCCTACATAGTAACTTGCAACTTTGAATGAGAATGTGCTTGCTTACAGCAACGTGCTACATGTTCTGAATGCCCGAATAGGGAATCTGTGTCAAAACTTTGTTAGGAATTATGTGATCCTTACTAGCTGGAAGTAAGGGAGATGGGGCATGAAGTTATTTCTAGGAGTTGGACACATACCAAGTTTAGCTCAGTTCTGGGCATCTTTGAAATACCTATACAAACTTGTTCCTACATAGTAACTTGCATCTTTGAATGAGAATCTGCTTGCTTACAGCAACGTGCTACATGTTCTGAATGCCCGAATAGGGAATCTGTGTCAAAACTTTGTTAGGAATTATGTGATCCTTACTAGCTGGAAGTAAGGGAGATGGGGCATGAAGTTATTTCTAGGAGTTGGACACATACCAAGTTTAGCTCAGTTCTGGGCATCTTTGAAATACCTATACAAACTTGTTCCTACATAGTAACTTGCATCTTTGAATGAGAATCTGCTTGCTTACAGCAACGTGCTACATGTTCTGAATGCCCGAATAGGGAATCTGTGTCAAAACTTTGTTAGGAATTATGTGATCCTTACTAGCTGGAAGTAAGGGAGATGGGGCATGAAGTTATTTCTAGGAGTTGGACACATACCAAGTTTAGCTCAGTTCTGGGCATCTTTGAAATACCTATACAAACTTGTTCCTACATAGTAACTTGCAACTTTGAATGAAAATGTGCTTGCTTACAGCAACGTGCTACATGTTCTGAATGCCCGAATTGGGAATCTGTGTCAAATCTTTGTTAGGAATTATGTGATCCTTACTAGCTGGAAGTAAGGGAGATGGGGCATGAAGTTATTTCTAGGAGTTGGACACATACCAAGTTTAGCTCAGTTCTGGGCATCTTTGAAATACCTATACAAACTTGTTCCTACATAGTAACTTGCAACTTTGAAAGAGAATGTGCTTGCTTACAGCAACGTGTTATATGTTCTAAATGCCCGAATAGGGAATCTGTGTCAAAACTTTGTTAGGAATTATGTGATCCTTACTAGCTGGAAGTAAGGGAGATGGGGCATGAAGTTATTTCTATGAGTTGGACACATACCAAGTTTACCTCAGTTATGGGCATCTTTGAAATACCTATACAAACTTGTTCCTACATAGTAACTTGCAACTTTGAATGAGAATGTGCTTGCTTACAGCAACGTGCTATATGTTCTGAATGCCCGAATTGGGAATCTGTGTCAAAACATTGTTAGGAATTATGTGATCCTTACTAGCTGGAAGTAAGGGAGATGGGGCATGAAGTTATTTCTAGGAGTTGGACACATACCAAGTTTAGCTCAGTTCTGGGCATCTTTGAAATACCTATACAAACTTGTTCCTACATAGTAACTTGCATCTTTGAATGAGAATCTACTTGCTTACAGCAACGTGCTATACGTTCTAAATGCCCGAATTGGGAATCTGTGTCAAAACTTTGTTAGGAATTATGTGATCCTTACTAGCTGGAAGTAAGGGAGATGGGGCATGAAGTTATTTCTAGGAGTTGGACACATACCAAGTTTAGCTCAGTTCTGGGCATCTTTGAAATACCTATACAAACTTGTTCCTACATAGTAACTTGCAACTTTGAATGAAAATGTGCTTGCTTACAGCAACGTGCTATATGATCTGAATGCCCGAATTGGGAATCTGTGTCAAAACTTTGTTAGGAATTATGTGATCCTTACTAGCTGGAAGTAAGGGAGATGGGCCATGAAGTTATTTCTAGGAGTTGGACACATACCAAGTTTAGCTCAGTTCTGGGCATCTTTGAAATACCTATACAAACTTGTTCCTACATAGTAACTTGCAACTTTGAATGAAAATGTGCTTGCTTACAGCAACGTGCTATATGTTCTGAATGCCCGAATTGGGAATCTGTGTCAAAACTTTGTTAGGAATTATGTGATCCTTACTAGCTGGAAGTAAGGGAGATGGGGCATGAAGTTATTTCTAGGAGTTGGACACATACCAAGTTTAGCTCAGTTCTGGGCATCTTTGAAATACCTATACAAACTTGTTCCTACATAGTAACTTGCATCTTTGAATGAGAATCTACTTGCTTACAGCAACGTGCTATACGTTCTAAATGCCCGAATTGGGAATCTGTGTCAAAACTTTGTTAGGAATTATGTGATCCTTACTAGCTGGAAGTAAGGGAGATGGGGCATGAAGTTATTTGTAGGAGTTGGACACATACCAAGTTTAGCTCAGTTCTGGGCATCTTTGAAATACCTATACAAACTTGTTCCTACATAGTAACTTGCAACTTTGAATGAAAATGTGCTTGCTTACAGCAACGTGCTATATGATCTGAATGCCCGAATTGGGAATCTGTGTCAAAACTTTGTTAGGATTTATGTGATCCTTACTAGCTGGAAGTAAGGGAGATGGGGCATGAAGTTATTTGTAGGAGTTGGACACATACCAAGTTTAGCTCAGTTCTGGGCATCTTTGAAATACCTATACAAACTTGTTCCTACATAGTAACTTGCATCATTGAATGAGAATGTGCTTGCTTACAGCAACGTGCTATATGTTCTGAATGCCATAATTGGTAATCTGTGTCAAAACTTTGTTAGGAATTATGTGATCCTTACTAGCTGGAAGTAAGGGAGATGGGGCATGAAGTTATTTCTAGGAGTTGGACACATACCAAGTTTAGCTCAGTTCTGGGCATCTTTGAAGTACCTATACAAACTTGTTCCTACATAGTAACTTGCAACTTTGAATGAGAATGTGCTTGCTTACAGCAACGTGCTATATGTTCTGAATGCCATAATTGGTAATCTGTGTCAAAACTTTGTTAGGAATTATGTGATCCTTACTAGCTGGAAGTAAGGGAGATGGGGCATGAAGTTATTTCTAGGAGTTGGACAGATACCAGGTTTAGCTCAGTTCTGGGCATCTTTCAAATACCTATACAAACTTGTTCCTACATAGTAACTTGCATCTTTGAATGAGAATGTGCTTGCTTACAGCAACGTGCTATATGTTCTGAATGCCCGAATTGGGAATCTGTGTCAAAACGTTGTTAGGAATTATGTGATCCTTACTAGCTGGAAGTAAGGGAGATGGGGCATGAAGTTATTTCTAGGAGTTGGACACATACCAAGTTTAGCTCAGTTCTGGGCATCTTTGAAATACCTATACAAACTTGTTCCCACATAGTAACTTGCATCTTTGAATGAGAATGTGCTTGCTTGCAGCAACGTGCTATATGTTCTGAATGCCCGAATAGGGAATCTGTGTCAAAACTTTGTTAGGAATTATGTGATCCTTACTAGCTGGAAGTAAGGGAGATGGGGCATGAAGTTATTTCTAGGAGTTGGACACATACCAAATTTAGCTCAGTTCTGGGCATCTTTGAAATACCTATACAAACTTGTTCCTACATAGTAACTTGCAACTTTGAATGAGAATGTGCTTGCTTGCAGCAACGTGCTATATGTTCTGAATGCCCGAATTGGGAATCTGTGTCAAAACTTTGTTAGGAATTATGTGATCCGTACTAGCTGGAAGTAAGGGAGATGGGGCATGAAGTTATTTCTAGGAGTTGGACACATACCAAGTTTAGCTCAGTTCTGGGCATCTTTGAAATACCTATACAAACTTGTTCCTACATAGTAACTTGCAACTTTGCATGAGAATGTGCTTGCTTGCAGCAACGTGCTATATGTTCTGAATGCCCGAATTGGGAATCTGTGTCAAAACTTTGTTAGGAATTATGTGATCCTTACTAGCTGGAAGTAAGGGAGATGGGGCATGAAGTTATTTCTAGGAGTTGGACACATACCAAGTTTAGCTCAGTTCTGGGCATCTTTGAAATACCTATACAAACTTGTTCCTACATAGTAACTTGCATCTTTGAATGAGAATGTGCTTGCTTGCAGCAACGTGCTATATGTTCTGAATGCCCGAATTGGGAATCTGTGTCAAAACTTTGTTAGGAATTATGTGATCCTTACTAGCTGGAAGTAAGGGAGATGGGGCATGAAGTTATTTCTAGGAGTTGGACACATACCAAGTTTAGCTCAGTTCTGGGCATCTTTGAAATACCTATACAAACTTGTTCCTACATAGTAACTTGCATCTTTGAATGAGAATGTGCTTGCTTACAGCAACGTGCTATATGTTCTGAATGCCCGAATTGGGAATCTGTGTCAAAACTTTGTTAGGAATTATGTGATCCTTACTAGCTGGAAGTAAGGGAGATGGGGCATGAAGTTATTTCTAGGAGTTGGACACATACCAAGTTTAGCTCAGTTCTGGGCATCTTTGAAATACCTATACAAACTTGTTCCTACATAGTAACTTGCATCTTTGAATGAGAATGTGCTTGCTTACAGCAACGTGCTATATGTTCTGATTGCCCGAATTGGCAATCTGTGTCAAAACTTTGTTAGGAATTATGTGATCCTTACTAGCTGGAAGTAAGGGAGATGGGGCATGAAGTTATTTCTAGGAGTTGGACACATACCAAGTTTAGCTCAGTTCTGGGCATCTTTGAAATACCTATACAAACTTGTTCCTACATAGTAACTTGCATCTTTGAATGAGAATGTGCTTGCTTACAGCAACGTGCTATATGTTCTGATTGCCCGAATTGGCAATCTGTGTCAAAACTTTGTTAGGAATTATGTGATCCTTACTAGCTGGAAGTAAGGGAGATGGGGCATGAAGTTATTTCTAGGAGTTGGACACATACCAAGTTTAGCTCAGTTCTGGGCATCTTTGAAATACCTATACAAACTTGTTCCCACATAGTAACTTGCAACTTTGAATGAGAATGTGCTTGCTTACAGCAACGTGCTATATGTTCTGAATGCCCGATTTGGGAATCTGTGTCAAAACTTTGTTAGGAATTATGTGATCCTTACTAGCTGGAAGTAAGGGAGATGGGGCATGAAGTTATTTCTAGGAGTTGGACACATACCAAGTTTAGCTCAGTTCTGGGCATCTTTGAAATACCTATACAAACTTGTTCCCACATAGTAACTTGCATCTTTGAATGAGAATGTGCTTGCTTACAGCAACGTGCTATATGTTCTGAATGCCCGAATTGGCAATCTGTGTCAAAACATTGTTAGGAATTATGTGATCCTTACTAGCTGGAAGTAAGGGAGATGGGGCATGAAGTTATTTCTAGGAGTTGGACACATACCAAGTTTAGCTCAGTTCTGGGCATCTTTGAAATACCTATACAAACTTGTTCCTACATAGTAACTTGCATCTTTGAATGAGAATCTGCTTGCTTACAGCAACGTGCTGTATGTTCTGAATGCCCGAATTGGGAATCTGTGTCAAAACTTTGTTAGGAATTATGTGATCCTTACTAGCTGGAAGTAAGGGAGATGGGGCATGAAGTTATTTCTAGGAGTTGGACACATACCAAGTTTAGCTCAGTTCTGGGCATCTTTGAAATACCTATACAAACTTGTTCCTACATAGTAACTTGCAACATTGAATGAAAATGTGCTTGCTTACAGCAACGTGCTATATGTTCTGAATGCCCGAAGTGGGAATCTGTGTCAAAACTTTGTTAGGAATTATGTGATCCTTACTAGCTGGAAGTAAGGGAGATGGGGCATGAAGTTATTTCTAGGAGTTGGACACATACCAAGTTTAGCTCAGTTCTGGGCATCTTTGAAATACCTATACAAACTTGTTCCTACATAGTAACTTGCAACTTTGAATGAGAATGTGCTTGCTTACAGCAACGTGCTATATGTTCTGAATGCCCGAATTGGGAATCTGTGTCAAAACTTTGTTAGGAATTATGTGATCCTTACTAGCTGGAAGTAAGGGAGATGGGGCATGAAGTTATTTCTAGGAGTTGGACACATACCAAGTTTAGCTCAGTTCTGGGCATCTTTGAAATACCTATACAAACTTGTTCCTACATAGTAACTTGCAACTTTGAATGAGAATGTGCTTGCTTACAGCAACGTGGTATATGTTCTGAATGCCCGAATTGGGAATCTGTGTCAAAACTTTCTTAGGAATTATGTGATTCTTACTAGCTGGAAGTAAGGGAGATGGGGCATGAAGTTATTTCTAGGAGTTGGACACATACCAAGTTTAGCTCAGTTCTGGGCATCTTTGAAATACCTATACAAACTTGTTCCTACATAGTAACTTGCAACTTTGAATGAGAATGTGCTTGCTTGCAGCAACGTGCTATATGTTCTGAATGCCCGAATTGGGAATCTGTGTCAAAACTTTCTTAGGAATTATGTGATCCTTACTAGCTGGAAGTAAGGGAGATGGGGCATGAAGTTATTTCTAGGAGTTGGACACATACCAAGTTTAGCTCAGTTCTGGGCATCTTTGAAATACCTATACAAACTTGTTCCTACATAGTAACTTGCATCTTTGAATGAGAATGTGCTTGCTTGCAGCAACGTGCTATATGTTCTGAATGCCCGAATAGGGAATCTGTGTCAAAACTTTGTTAGGAATTATGTGATCCTTACTAGCTGGAAGTAAGGGAGATGGGGCATGAAGTTATTTCTAGGAGTTGGACACATACCAAGTTTAGCTCAGTTCTGGGCATCTTTGAAATACCTATACAAACTTGTTCCTACATAGTAACTTGCATCTTTGAATGAGAATGTGCTTGCTTGCAGCAACGTGCTATATGTTCTGAATGCCCGAATAGGGAATCTGTGTCAAAACTTTGTTAGGAATTATGTGATCCTTACTAGCTGGAAGTAAGGGAGATGGGGCATGAAGTTATTTCTAGGAGTTGGACACATACCAAGTTTAGCTCAGTTCTGGGCATCTTTGAAATACCTATACAAACTTGTTCCTACATAGTAACTTGCATCTTTGAATGAGAATGTGCTTGCTTACAGCAACGTGCTATATGTTCTGAATGCCCGAATAGGGAATCTGTGTCAAAACTGTGTTAGGAATTATGTGATCCTTACTAGCTGGAAGTAAGGGAGATGGGGCATGAAGTTATTTCTAGGAGTTGGACACATACATAGTTTAGCTCAGTTCTGGGCATCTTTGAAATACCTATACAAACTTGTTCCTACATAGTAACTTGCAACTTTGAATGAAAATGTGCTTGCTTACAGCAACGTGCTATATGATCTGAATGCCCGAATTGGGAATCTGTGTCAAAACTTTGTTAGGAATTATGTGATCCTTACTAGCTGGAAGTAAGGGAGATGGGCCATGAAGTTATTTCTAGGAGTTGGACACATACCAAGTTTAGCTCAGTTCTGGGCATCTTTGAAATACCTATACAAACTTGTTCCTACATAGTAACTTGCAACTTTGAATGAAAATGTGCTTGCTTACAGCAACGTGCTATATGTTCTGAATGCCCGAATTGGGAATCTGTGTCAAAACTTTGTTAGGAATTATGTGATCCTTACTAGCTGGAAGTAAGGGAGATGGGCCATGAAGTTATTTCTAGGAGTTGGACACATACCAAGTTTAGCTCAGTTCTGGGCATCTTTGAAATACCTATACAAACTTGTTCCTACATAGTAACTTGCAACTTTGAATGAAAATGTGCTTGCTTACAGCAACGTGCTATATGTTCTGAATGCCCGAATTGGGAATCTGTGTCAAAACTTTGTTAGGAATTATGTGATCCTTACTAGCTGGAAGTAAGGGAGATGGGGCATGAAGTTATTTCTAGGAGTTGGACACATACCAAGTTTAGCTCAGTTCTGGGCATCTTTGAAATACCTATACAAACTTGTTCCTACATAGTAACTTGCATCTTTGAATGAGAATCTACTTGCTTACAGCAACGTGCTATACGTTCTAAATGCCCGAATTGGGAATCTGTGCCAAAACTTTGTTAGGAATTATGTGATCCTTACTAGCTGGAAGTAAGGGAGATGGGGCATGAAGTTATTTGTAGGAGTTGGACACATACCAAGTTTAGCTCAGTTCTGGGAATCTTTGAAATACCTATACAAACTTGTTCCTACATAGTAACTTGCAACTTTGAATGAAAATGTGCTTGCTTACAGCAACGTGCTATATGATCTGAATGCCCGAATTGGGAATCTGTGTCAAAACTTTGTTAGGAATTATGTGATCCTTACTAGCTGGAAGTAAGGGAGATGGGGCATGAAGTTATTTCTAGGAGTTGGACACATACCAAGTTTAGCTCAGTTCTGGGCATCTTTGAAATACCTATACAAACTTGTTCCTACATAGTAACTTGCATCATTGAATGAGAATGTGCTTGCTTACAGCAACGTGCTATATGTTCTGAATGCCATAATTGGTAATCTGTGTCAAAACTTTGTTAGGAATTATGTGATCCTTACTAGCTGGAAGTAAGGGAGATGGGGCATGAAGTTATTTCTAGGAGTTGGACACATACCAAGTTTAGCTCAGTTCTGGGCATCTTTGAAGTACCTATACAATCTTGTTCCTACATAGTAACTTGCAACTTTGAATGAGAATGTGCTTGCTTACAGCAACGTGCTATATGTTCTAATTGCCCGAATTGGGAATCTGTGTCAAAACTTTGTTAGGAATTATGTGATCCTTACTAGCTGGAAGTAAGGGAGATGGGGCATGATGTTATTTCTAGGAGTTGGACACATACCAAGTTTAGCTCAGTTCTGGGCATCTTTGAAATACCTATACAAACTTGTTCCTACATAGTAACTTGCAACTTTGAATGAAAATGTGCTTGCTTACAGCAACGTGCTATATGTTCTTAATGCCCGAATTGGGAATCTGTGTCAAAACTTTGTTAGGAATTATGTGATCCTTACTAGCTGGAAGTAAGGGAGATGGGGCATGAAGTTATTTCTAGGAGTTGGACACATACCAAGTTTAGCTCAGTTCTGGGCATCTTTGAAATACCTATACAAACTTGTTCCTACATAGTAACTTGCATCTTTGAATGAGAATCTGCTTGCTTACAGCAACGTGCTATATGTTCTGAATGCCCGAATTGGGAATCTGTGTCAAATCTTTGTTAGGAATTATGTGATCCTTACTAGCTGGAAGTAAGTGAGATGGGGCATGAAGTTATTTCTAGGAGTTGGACACATACCAAGTTTAGCTCAGTTCTGGGCATCTTTGAAATACCTATACAAACTTGTTCCTACATAGTAACTTGCAACTTTGAATGAGAATGTGCTTGCTTGCAGCAACGTGCTGTATGTTCTGAATGCCCGAATAGGGAATCTGTGTCAATACTTTGTTAGGAATTATGTGATCCTTACTAGCTGGAAGTAAGGGAGATGGGGCATGAAGTTATTTCTAGGAGTTGGACACATACCAAGTTTAGCTCAGTTCTGGGCATCTTTGAAATACCTATACAAACTTGTTCCTACATAGTAACTTGCATCTTTGAATGAGAATGTGCTTGCTTACAGCAACGTGCTATATGTTCTGAATGCCCGAATAGGGAATCTGTGTCAAAACTTTGTTAGGAATTATGTGATCCTTACTAGCTGGAAGTAAGGGAGATGGGGCATGAAGTTATTTCTAGGAGTTGGACATATACCAAGTTTAGCTCAGTTCTGGGCATCTTTGAAATACCTATACAAACTTGTTCCTACATAGTAACTTGCAACTTTGAATGAGAATGTGCTTGCTTGCAGCAACGTGCTATATGTTCTGAATGCCCGATTAGGGAATCTGTGTCAAAACTTTGTTAGGAATTATGTGATCCTTACTAGCTGGAAGTAAGGGAGATGGGGCATGAAGTTATTTCTAGGAGTTGGACACATACCAAGTTTAGCTCAGTTCTGGGCATCTTTGAAATACCTATACAAACTTGTTCCTACATAGTAACTTGCATCTTTGAATGAGAATGTGCTTGCTTACAGCAACGTGCTATATGTTCTGAATGCCCGAATTGGGAATCTGTGTCAAAACTTTGTTAGGAATTATGTGATCCTTACTAGCTGGAAGTAAGGGAGAAGGGGCATGAAGTTATTTCTAGGAGTTGGACATATACCAAGTTTAGCTCAGTTCTGGGCATCTTTGAAATACCTATACAAACTTGTTCCTACATAGTAACTTGCAACTTTGAATGAGAATGTGCTTGCTTACAGCAACGTGCTACATGTTCTGAATGCCCGAATAGGGAATCTGTGTCAAAACTTTGTTAGGAATTATGTGATCCTTACTAGCTGGAAGTAAGGGAGATGGGGCATGAAGTTATTTCTAGGAGTTGGACACATACCAAGTTTAGCTCAGTTCTGGGCATCTTTGAAATACCTATACAAACTTGTTCCTACATAGTAACTTGCATCTTTGAATGAGAATCTGCTTGCTTACAGCAACGTGCTACATGTTCTGAATGCCCGAATAGGGAATCTGTGTCAAAACTTTGTTAGGAATTATGTGATCCTTACTAGCTGGAAGTAAGGGAGATGGGGCATGAAGTTATTTCTAGGAGTTGGACACATACCAAGTTTAGCTCAGTTCTGGGCATCTTTGAAATACCTATACAAACTTGTTCCTACATAGTAACTTGCAACTTTGAATGAAAATGTGCTTGCTTACAGCAACGTGCTACATGTTCTGAATGCGCGAATTGGGAATCTGTGTCAAATCTTTGTTAGGAATTATGTGATCCTTACTAGCTGGAAGTAAGGGAGATGGGGCATGAAGTTATTTCTAGGAGTTGGACACATACCAAGTTTAGCTCAGTTCTGGGCATCTTTGAAATACCTATACAAACTTGTTCCTACATAGTAACTTGCAACTTTGAATGAGAATGTGCTTGCTTACAGCAACGTGTTATATGTTCTAAATGCCCGAATTGGGAATCTGTGTCAAAACTTTGTTAGGAATTATGTGATCCTTACTAGCTGGAAGTAAGGGAGATGGGGCATGAAGTTATTTCTAGGAGTTGGACACATACCAAGTTTAGCTCAGTTCTGGGCATCTTTGAAATACCTATACAAACTTGTTCCTACATAGTAACTTGCAACTTTGAATGAAAATGTGCTTGCTTACAGCAACGTGCTATATGTTCTGAATGCCCGAATTGGGAATCTGTGTCAAAACTTTGTTACGAATTATGTGATCCTTACTAGCTGGAAGTAAGGGAGATGGGGCATGAAGTTATTTCTAGGAGTTGGACACATACCAAGTTTAGCTCAGTTCTGGGCATCTTTGAAATACCTATACAAACTTGTTCCTACATAGTAACTTGCATCTTTGAATGAGAATCTACTTGCTTACAGCAACGTGCTATACGTTCTAAATGCACGAATTGGGAATCTGTGTCAAAACTTTGTTAGGAATTATGTGATCCTTACTAGCTGGAAGTAAGGGAGATGGGGCATGAAGTTATTTCTAGGAGTTGGACACATACCAAGTTTAGCTCAGTTCTGGGCATCTTTGAAATACCTATACAAACTTGTTCCTACATAGTAACTTGCAACTTTGAATGAAAATGTGCTTGCTTACAGCAACGTGCTATATGATCTGAATGCCCGAATTGGGAATCTGTGTCAAAACTTTGTTAGGAATTATGTGATCCTTACTAGCTGGAAGTAAGGGAGATGGGGCATGAAGTTATTTCTAGGAGTTGGACACATACCAAGTTTAGCTCAGTTCTGGGCATCTTTGAAATACCTATACAAACTTGTTCCTACATAGTAACTTGCATCTTTGAATGAGAATGTGCTTGCTTACAGCAACTTGCTATATGTTCTGAATGCCAGAATTGGTAATCTGTGTCAAAACTTTGTTAGGAATTATGTGATCCTTACTAGCTGGAAGTAAGGGAGATGGGGCATGAAGTTATTTCTAGGAGTTGGACACATACCAAGTTTAGCTCAGTTCTGGGCATCTTTGAAGTACCTATACAAACTTGTTCCTACATAGTAACTTGCAACTTTGAATGAGAATGTGCTTGCTTACAGCAACGTGCTATATGTTCTAATTGCCCGAATTGGGAATCTGTGTCAAAACTTTGTTAGGAATTATGTGATCCTTACTAGCTGGAAGTAAGGGAGATGGGGCATGAAGTTATTTCTAGGAGTTGGACACATACCAAGTTTAGCTCAGTTCTGGGCATCTTTGAAATACCTATACAAACTTGTTCCTACATAGTAACTTGCATCTTTGAATGAGAATCTGCTTGCTTACAGCAACGTGCTACATGTTCTGAATGCCCGAATTGGGAATCTGTGTCAAAACTTTGTTAGGAATTATGTGATCCTTACTAGCTGGAAGTAAGTGAGATGGGGCATGAAGTTATTTCTAGGAGTTGGACACATACCAAGTTTAGCTCAGTTCTGGGCATCTTTGAAATACCTATACAAACTTGTTCCTAAATAGTAACTTGCAACTTTGAATGAGAATGTGCTTGCTTGCAGCAACGTGCTATATGTTCTGAATGCCCGAATAGGGAATCTGTGTCAAAACTTTGTTAGGAATTATGTGATCCTTACTAGCTGGAAGTAAGGGAGATGGGGCATGAAGTTATTTCTAGGAGTTGGACACATACCAAGTTTAGCTCAGTTCTGGGCATCTTTGAAATACCTATACAAACTTGTTCCTACATAGTAACTTGCATCTTTGAATGAGAATGTGCTTGCTTACAGCAACGTGCTATATGTTCTGAATGCCCGAATAGGGAATCTGTGTCAAAACTTTGTTAGGAATTATGTGATCCTTACTAGCTGGAAGTAAGGGAGATGGGGCATGAAGTTATTTCTAGGAGTTGGACACATACCAAGTTTAGCTCAGTTCTGGGCATCTTTGAAATACCTATACAAACTTGTTCCTACATAGTAACTTGCAACTTTGAATGAGAATGTGCTTGCTTGCAGCAACGTGCTATATGTTCTGAATGCCCGAATAGGGAATCTGTGTCAAAACTTTGTTAGGAATTATGTGATCCTTACTAGCTGGAAGTTAGGGGGATGGGGCATGAAGTTATTTCTAGGAGTTGGACACATACCAAGTTTAGCTCAGTTCTGGGCATCTTTGAAATACCTATACAAACTTGTTCCTACATAGTAACTTGCATCTTTGAATGAGAATGTGCTTGCTTACAGCAACGTGCTATATGTTCTGAATGCCCGAATTGGGAATCTGTGTCAAAACTTTGTTAGGAATTATGTGATCCTTACTAGCTGGAAGTAAGGGAGATGGGGCATGAAGTTATTTCTAGGAGTTGGACACATACAAGTTTAGCTCAGTTCTGGGCATCTTTGAAATACCTATACAAACTTGTTCCTACATAGTAACTTGCATCTTTGAATGAGAATGTGCTTGCTTGCAGCAACGTGCTATATGTTCTGAATGCCCGAATAGGGAATCTGTGTCAAAACTTTGTTAGGAATTATGTGATCCTTACTAGCTGGAAGTAAGGGAGATGGGGCATGAAGTTATTTCTAGGAGTTGGACACATACCAAGTTTAGCTCAGTTCTGGGCATCTTTGAAATACCTATACAAACTTGTTCCTACATAGTAACTTGCAACTTTAAATGAGAATCTGCTTGCTTACAGCAACGTGCTATATGTTCTGAATGCCCGAATTGGCAATCTGTGTCAAAACTTTGTTAGGAGTTATGTGATCCTTACTAGCTGGAAGTAAGGGAGATGGGGCATGAAGTTATTTCTAGGAGTTGGACACATACCAAGTTTAGCTCAGTTCTGGGCATCTTTGAAATACCTATACAAACTTGTTCCTACATAGTAACTTGCATCTTTGAATGAGAATGTGCTTGCTCACAGCAACGTGCTGTATGTTCTGAATGCCCGAATTGGGAATCTGTGTCAAAACTTTGTTAGGAATTATGTGATCCTTACTAGCTGGAAGTAAGGGAGATGGGGCATGAAGTTATTTCTAGGAGTTGGACACATACCAAGTTTAGCTCAGTTCTGGGCATCTTTGAAATACCTATACAAACTTGTTCCTACATAGTAACTTGCAACTTTGAATGAGAATGTGCTTGCTTACAGCAACGTGCTATATGTTCTGAATGCCCGAATTGGCAATCTGTGTCAAAACTTTGTTAGGAATTATGTGATCCTTACTAGCTGGAAGTAAGGGAGATGGAGCATGAAGTTATTTCTAGGAGTTGGACACATACCAAGTTTAGCTCAGTTCTGGGCATCTTTGAAATACCTATACAAACTTGTTCCTACATAGTAACTTGCAACTTTGAATGAGAATGTGCTTGCTTACAGCAACGTGCTATATGTTCTGAATGCCCGAATTGGGAATCTGTGTCAAATATTTGTTAGGAATTATGTGATCCTTAGTAGCTGGAAGTAAGGGAGTTGGGGCATGAAGTTATTTCTAGGAGTTGGACACATACCAAGTTTAGCTCAGTTCTGGGCATCTTTGAAATACCTATACAAACTTGTTCCTACCTAGTAACTTGCATCTTTGAATGAGAATGTGCTTGCTTACAGCAACGTGCTATATGTTCTGAATGCCCGAATAGGGAATCTGTGTCAAAACTTTGTTAGGAATTATGTGATCCTTACTAGCTGGAAGTAAGGGAGATGGGGCATGAAGTTATTTCTAGGAGTTGGACACATACCAAGTTTAGCTCAGTTCTGGTCATCTTTGAAATACCTATACAAACTTGTTCCAACATAGTAACTTGCATCTTTGAATGAGAATCTGCTTGCTTACAGCAACGTGCTATATGTTCTGAATGCCCGAATTGGGAATCTGTGTCAAAACTTTGTTAGGAATTATGTGATCCTTACTAGCTGGAAGTAAGGGAGATGGGGCATGAAGTTATTTCTAGGAGTTGGACACATACCAAGTTTAGCTCAGTTCTGGGCATCTTTGAAATACCTATACAAACTTGTTCCTACATAGTAACTTGCAACTTTGAATGAAAATGTGCTTGCTTACAGCAACGTGCTATGTGTTCTGAATGCCCGAATTGGCAATCTGTGTCAAATCTTTGTTAGGAATTATGTGATCCTTACTAGGTGGAAGTAAGGGAGATGGGGCATGAAGTTATTTCTAGGAGTTGGACACATACCAAGTTTAGCTCAGTTCTGGGCATCTTTGAAATACCTATACAAACTTGTTCCTACATAGTAACTTGCAACTTTGAATGAGAATGTGCTTGCTTACAGCAACGTGCTATGTGTTCTGAATGCCCGAATTGGGAATCTGTGTCAAAACTTTGTTAGGAATTATGTGATCCTTACTAGCTGGAAGTAAGGGAGATGGGGCATGAAGTTATTTCTAGGAGTTGGACACATACCAAGTTTAGCTCAGTTCTGGGCATCTTTGAAATATCTATACAAACTTGTTCCTACATAGTAACTTGCATCTTTGAATGAGAATGTGCTTGCTTACAGCAACGTGCTATATGTTCTGAATGCCCGAATTGGGAATCTGTGTCAAAACTTTGTTAGGAATTATGTGATCCTTACTAGCTGGAAGTAAGGGAGATGGGGCATGAAGTTATTTCTAGGAGTTGGACACATACCAAGTTTAGCTCAGTTCTGGGCATCTTTGAAATACCTATACAAACTTGTTCCTACATAGTAACTTGCATCTTTGAATGAGAATGTGCTTGCTTACAGCAACGTGCTATATGTTCTGAATGCCCGAATTGGGAATCTGTGTCAAAACTTTGTTAGGAATTAAGTGATCCTTACTAGCTGGAAGTAAGGGAGATGGGGCATGAAGTTATTTCTTGGAGTTGGACACATACCAAGTTTAGCTCAGTTCTGGGCATCTTTGAAATACCTATACAAACTTGTTCCTACATAGTAACTTGCAACTTTGAATGAGAATGTGCTTGCTTACAGCAACGTGCTATATGTTCTGAATGCCCGAATTGGCAATCTGTGTCAAAACTTTGTTAGGAATTATGTGATCCTTACTAGCTGGAAGTAAGGGAGATGGTTCATGAAGTTATTTCTAGGAGTTGGACACATACCAAGTTTAGCTCAGTTCTGGGCATCTTTGAAATACCTATACAAACTTGTTCCTACATAGTAACTTGCATCTTTGAATGAGAATGTGCTTGCTTACAGCAACGTGCTATATGTTCTGAATGCCCGAATTGGGAATCTGTGTCAAAACTTTGTTAGGAATTATGTGATCCTTACTAGCTGGAAGTAAGGGAGATGGGGCATGAAGTTATTTCTTGGAGTTGGACACATACCACGTTTAGCTCAGTTCTGGGCATCTTTGAAATACCTATACAAACTTGTTCCTACATAGTAACTTGCATCTTTGAATGAGAATGTGCTTGCTTGCAGCAACGTGCTATATGTTCTGAATGCCCGAATAGGGAATCTGCGTCAAAACTTTGTTAGGAATTATGTGATCCTTACTAGCTGGAAGTAAGGGAGATGGGGCATGAAGTTATTTCTAGGAGTTGGACACATACCAAGTTTAGCTCAGTTCTGGGCATCTTTGAAATACCTATACAAACTTGTTCCTACCTAGTAACTTGCATCTTTGAATGAGAATGTGCTTGCTTACAGCAACGTGCTATATGTTCTGAATGCCCGAATAGGGAATCTGTGTCAAAACTTTGTTAGGAATTATGTGATCCTTACTAGCTGGAAGTAAGGGAGATGGGGCATGAAGATATTTCTAGGAGTTGGACACATACCAAGTTTAGCTCAGTTCTGGGCATCTTTGAAATACCTATACAAACTTGTTCCTACATAGTAACTTGCATCTTTGAATGAGAATGTGCTTGCTTACAGTAACGTGCTATATGTTCTGAATGCCCGAATTGGGAATCTGTGTCAAAACTTAGTTAGGAATTATGTGATCCTTACTAGCTGGAAGTAAGGGAGATGGGGCATGAAGTTATTTCTTGGAGTTGGACACATACCAAGTTTAGCTCAGTTCTGGGCATCTTTGAAATACCTATACAAACTTGTTCCTACATAGTAACTTGCAACTTTGAATGAGAATGTGCTTGCTTGCAGCAACGTGCTATATGTTCTGAATGCCCGAATAGGGAATCTGTGTCAAAACTTTGTTAGGAATTATGTGATCCTTACTAGCTGGAAGTAAGGGAGATGGGGCATGAAGTTATTTCTAGGAGTTGGACACATACCAAGTTTAGCTCAGTTCTGGGCATCTTTGAAATACCTATACAAACTTGTTCCTACCTAGTAACTTGCATCTTTGAATGAGAATGTGCTTGCTTACAGCAACGTGCTATATGTTCTGAATGCCCGAATAGGGAATCTGTGTCAAAACTTTGTTAGGAATTATGTGATCCTTACTAGCTGGAAGTAAGGGAGATGGGGCATGAAGTTATTTCTAGGAGTTGGACACATACCAAGTTTAGCTCAGTTCTGGGCATCTTTGAAATACCTATACAAACTTGTTCCTACCTAGTAACTTGCATCTTTGAATGAGAATGTGCTTGCTTACAGCAACGTGCTATATGTTCTGAATGCCCGAATAGGGAATCTGTGTCAAAACTTTGTTAGGAATTATGTGATCCTTACTAGCTGGAAGTAAGGGAGATGGGGCATGAAGTTATTTCTAGGAGTTGGACACATACCAAGTTTAGCTCAGTTCTGGGCATCTTTGAAATACCTATACAAACTTGTTCCTACCTAGTAACTTGCATCTTTGAATGAGAATCTGCTTGCTTACAGCAACGTGCTATATGTTCTGAATGCCCGAATTGGGAATCTGTGTCAAAACTTTGTTAGGAATTATGTGATCCTTACTAGCTGGAAGTAAGGGAGATGGGGCATGAAGTTATTTCTAGGAGTTGGACACATACCAAGTTTAGCTCAGTTCTGGGCATCTTTGAAATACCTATACAAACTTGTTCCTACATAGTAACTTGCAACTTTGAATGAGAATGTGCTTGCTTACAGCAACGTGCTATATGTTCTGAATGCCCGAATTGGGAATCTGTGTCAAAACTTTCTTAGGAATTATGTGATCCTTACTAGCTGGAAGTAAGGGAGATGGGGCATGAAGTTATTTCTAGGAGTTGGACACATACCAAGTTTAGCTCAGTTCTGGGCATCTTTGAAATACCTATACAAACTTGTTCCTACATAGTAACTTGCATCTTTGAATGAGAATGTGCTTGCTTGCAGCAACGTGCTATATGTTCTGAATGCCCGAATAGGGAATCTGTGTCAAAACTTTGTTAGGAATTATGTGATCCTTACTAGCTGGAAGTAAGGGAGATGGGGCATGAAGTTATTTCTAGGAGTTGGACACATACCAAGTTTAGCTCAGTTCTGGGCATCTTTGAAATACCTATACAAACTTGTTCCTACATAGTAACTTGCATCTTTGAATGAGAATGTGCTTGCTTGCAGCAACGTGCTATATGTTCTGAATGCCCGAATAGGGAATCTGTGTCAAAACTTTGTTAGGAATTATGTGATCCTTACTAGCTGGAAGTAAGGGAGATGGGGCATGAAGTTATTTCTAGGAGTTGGACACATACCAAGTTTAGCTCAGTTCTGGGCATCTTTGAAATACCTATACAAACTTGTTCCTACCTAGTAACTTGCATCTTTGAATGAGAATCTGCTTGCTTACAGCAACGTGCTATATGTTCTGAATGCCCGAATTGGGAATCTGTGTCAAAACTTTGTTAGGAATTATGTGATCCTTACTAGCTGGAAGTAAGGGAGATGGGGCATGAAGTTATTTCTAGGAGTTGGACACATACCAAGTTTAGCTCAGTTCTGGGCATCTTTGAAATACCTATACAAACTTGTTCCTACATAGTAACTTGCAACTTTGAATGAGAATCTGCTTGCTTACAGCAACGTGCTATATGTTCTGAATGCCCGAATTGGGAATCTGTGTCAAAACTTTCTTAGGAATTATGTGATCCTTACTAGCTGGAAGTAAGGGAGATGGGGCATGAAGTTATTTCTAGGAGTTGGACACATACCAAGTTTAGCTCAGTTCTGGGCATCTTTGAAATACCTATACAAACTTGTTCCTACATAGTAACTTGCAACTTTGAATGAGAATGTGCTTGCTTGCAGCAACGTGCTATATGTTCTGAATGCCCGAATAGGGAATCTGTGTCAAAACTTTGTTAGGAATTATGTGATCCTTACTAGCTGGAAGTAAGGGAGATGGGGCATGAAGTTATTTCTAGGAGTTGGACACATACCAAGTTTAGCTCAGTTCTGGGCATCTTTGAAATACCTATACAAACTTGTTCCTACATAGTAACTTGCATCTTTGAATGAGAATGTGCTTGCTTGCAGCAACGTGCTATATGTTCTGAATGCCCGAATTGGGAATCTGTGTCAAAACTTTGTTAGGAATTATGTGATCCTTACTAGCTGGAAGTAAGGGAGATGGGGCATGAAGTTATTTCTAGGAGTTGGACACATACCAAGTTTAGCTCAGTTCTGGGCATCTTTGAAATACCTATACAAACTTGTTCCTACATAGTAACTTGCAACTTTGAATGAGAATGTGCTTGCTTGCAGCAACGTGCTATATGTTCTGAATGCCCGAATAGGGAATCTGTGTCAAAACTTTGTTAGGAATTATGTGATCCGTACTAGCTGGAAGTAAGGGAGATGGGGCATGAAGTTATTTCTAGGAGTTGGACACATACCAAGTTTAGCTCAGTTCTGGGCATCTTTGAAATACCTATACAAACTTGTTCCTACATAGTAACTTGCAACTTTGAATGAGAATGTGCTTGCTTGCAGCAACGTGCTATATGTTCTGAATGCCCGAATAGGGAATCTGTGTCAAAACTTTGTTAGGAATTATGTGATCCGTACTAGCTGGAAGTAAGGGAGATGGGGCATGAAGTTATTTCTAGGAGTTGGACACATACCAAGTTTAGCTCAGTTCTGGGCATCTTTGAAATACCTATACAAACTTGTTCCTACATAGTAACTTGCAACTTTGAATGAGAATGTGCTTGCTTGCAGCAACGTGCTATATGTTCTGAATGCCCGAATAGGGAATCTGTGTCAAAACTTTGTTAGGAATTATGTGATCCGTACTAGCTGGAAGTAAGGGAGATGGGGCATGAAGTTATTTCTAGGAGTTGGACACATACCAAGTTTAGCTCAGTTCTGGGCATCTTTGAAATACCTATACAAACTTGTTCCTACATAGTAACTTGCATCTTTGAATGAGAATGTGCTTGCTTGCAGCAACGTGCTATACGTTCTGAATGCCCGAATTGGGAATCTGTGTCAAAACTTTGTTAGGAATTATGTGATCCTTACTAGCTGGAAGTAAGGGAGATGGGGCATGAAGTTATTTCTAGGAGTTGGACACATACCAAGTTTAGCTCAGTTCTGGGCATCTTTGAAATACCTATACAAACTTGTTCCTACATAGTAACTTGCATCTTTGAATGAGAATGTGCTTGCTTACAGCAACGTGCTATACGTTCTGAATGCCCGAATTGGGAATCTGTGTCAAAACTTTGTTAGGAATTATGTGATCCTTACTAGCTGGAAGTAAGGGAGATGGGGCATGAAGTTATTTCTAGGAGTTGGACACATACCAAGTTTAGCTCAGTTCTGGGCATCTTTGAAATACCTATACAAACTTGTTCCCACATAGTAACTTGCATCTTTGAATGAGAATGTGCTTGCTTACAGCAACGTGCTATATGTTCTGATTGCCCGAATTGGGAATCTGTGTCAAAACTTTGTTAGGAATTATGTGATCCTTACTAGCTGGAAGTAAGGGAGATGGGGCATGAAGTTATTTCTAGGAGTTGGACACATACCAAGTTTAGCTCAGTTCTGGGCATCTTTGAAATACCTATACAAACTTGTTCCCACATAGTAACTTGCATCTTTGAATGAGAATGTGCTTGCTTACAGCAACGTGCTATATGTTCTGAATGCCCGAATTGGGAATCTGTGTCAAAACTTTGTTAGGAATTATGTGATCCTTACTAGCTGGAAGTAAGGGAGATGGGGCATGAAGTTATTTCTAGGAGTTGGACACATACCAAGTTTAGCTCAGTTCTGGGCATCTTTGAAATACCTATACAAACTTGTTCCCACATAGTATCTTGCATCTTTGAATGAGAATGTGCTTGCTTACAGCAACGTGCTATATGTTCTGAATGCCCGAATTGGGAATCTGTGTCAAAACATTGTTAGGAATTATGTGATCCTTACTAGCTGGAAGTAAGGGAGATGGGGCATGAAGTTATTTCTAGGAGTTGGATACATAGCAAGTTTAGCTCAGTTCTGGGCATCTTTGAAATACCTATACAAACTTGTTCCCACATAGTAACTTGCATCTTTGAATGAGAATGTGCTTGCTTACAGCAACGTGCTATATGTTCTGAATGCCCGAATTGGGATTCTGTGTCAAAACATTGTTAGGAATTATGTGATCCTTACTAGCTGGAAGTAAGGGAGATGGGGCATGAAGTTATTTCTAGGAGTTGGACACATAGCAAGTTTAGCTCAGTTCTGGGCATCTTTGAAACACCTATACAAACTTGTTCCTACATAGTAACTTGCATCTTTGAATGAGAATGTGCTTGCTTACAGCAACGTGCTATATGTTCTGAATGCCCGAATTGGGAATCTGTGTCAAAACTTTGTTAGGAATTATGTGATCCTTACTAGCTGGAAGTAAGGGAGATGGGGCATGAAGTTATTTCTAGGAGTTGGACACATACCAAGTTTAGCTCAGTTCTGGGCATCTTTGAAATACCTATACAAACTTGTTCCTACATAGTAACTTGCATCTTTGAATGAGAATGTGCTTGCTTACAGCAACGTGCTATATGTTCTGAATGCCCGAATTGGGAATCTGTGTCAAAACTTTGTTAGGAATTATGTGATCCTTACTAGCTGGAAGTAAGGGAGATGGGGCATGAAGTTATTTCTAGGAGTTGGACACATACCAAGTTTAGCTCAGTTCTGGGCATCTTTGAAATACCTATACAAACTTGTTCCTACATAGTAACTTGCATCTTTGAATGAGAATGTGCTTGCTTACAGCAACGTGCTATATGTTCTGAATGCCCGAATTGGGAATCTGTGTCAAAACTTTGTTAGGAATTATGTGATCCTTACTAGCTGGAAGTAAGGGAGATGGGGCATGAAGTTATTTCTAGGAGTTGGACACATACCAAGTTTAGCTCAGTTCTGGGCATCTTTGAAATACCTATACAAACTTGTTCCTACATAGTAACTTGCATCTTTGAATGAGAATGTGCTTGCTTACAGCAACGTGCTATATGTTCTGAATTCCCGAATAGGGAATCTGTGTCAAAACTTTGTTAGGAATTATGTGATCCTTACTAGCTGGAAGTAAGGGAGATGGGGCATGAAGTTATTTCTTGGAGTTGGACACATACCAAGTTTAGCTCAGTTCTGGGCATCTTTGAAATACCTATACAAACTTGTTCCTACCTAGTAACTTGCATCTTTGAATGAGAATGTGCTTGCTTACAGCAACGTGCTATATGTTCTGAATTCCCGAATTGGGAATCTGTGTCAAAACTTTGTTAGGAATTATGGGATCCTTACTAGCTGGAAGTAAGGGAGATGGGGCATGAAGTTATTTCTAGGAGTTGGACACATACCAAGTTTAGCTCAGTTCTGGGCATCTTTGAAATACCTATACAAACTTGTTCCTACCTAGTAACTTGCATCTTTGAATGAGAATCTGCTTGCTTGCAGCAACGTGCTATATGTTCTGAATGCCCGAATTGGGAATCTGTGTCAAAACTTTGTTAGGAATTATGTGATCCTTACTAGCTGGAAGTAAGGGAGATGGGGCATGAAGTTATTTCTAGGAGTTGGACACATACCAAGTTTAGCTCAGTTCTGGGCATCTTTGAAATACCTATACAAACTTGTTCCTACATAGTAACTTGCATCTTTGAATGAGAATGTGCTTGCTTGCAGCAACGTGCTATATGTTCTGAATGCCCGAATAGGGAATCTGTGTCAAAACTTTGTTAGGAATTATGTGATCCTTACTAGCTGGAAGTAAGGGAGATGGGGCATGAAGTTATTTCTAGGAGTTGGACACATACCAAGTTTAGCTCAGTTCTGGGCATCTTTGAAATACCTATACAAACTTGTTCCTACATAGTAACTTGCAACTTTGAATGAGAATGTGCTTGCTTACAGCACCGTGCTATATGTTCTGAATGCCCGAATAGGGAATCTGTGTCAAAACTTTGTTAGGAATTATGTGATCCTTACTAGCTGGAAGTAAGGGAGATGGGGCATGAAGTTATTTCTAGGAGTTGGACACATACCAAGTTTAGCTCAGTTCTGGGCATCTTTGAAATACCTATACAAACTTGTTCCTACATAGTAACTTGCACCTTTGAATGAGAATGTGCTTGCTTACAGCACCGTGCTATATGTTCTGAATGCCCGAATAGGGAATCTGTGTCAAAACTTTGTTAGGAATTATGTGATCCTTACTAGCTGGAAGTAAGGGAGATGGGGCATGAAGTTATTTCTAGGAGTTGGACACATACCAAGTTTAGCTCAGTTCTGGGCATCTTTGAAATACCTATACAAACTTGTTCCTACCTAGTAACTTGCATCTTTGAATGAGAATGTGCTTGCTTACAGCAACGTGCTATATGTTCTGAATGCCCGAATTGGCAATCTGTGTCAAAACTTTGTTAGGAATTATGTGATCCTTACTAGCTGGAAGTAAGGGAGATGGGGCATGAAGTTATTTCTAGGAGTTGGACACATACCAAGTTTAGCTCAGTTCTGGGCATCTTTGAAATACCTATACAAACTTGTTCCTACCTAGTAACTTGCATCTTTGAATGAGAATGTGCTTGCTTACAGCAACGTGCTATATGTTCTGAATGCCCGAATTGGGAATCTGTGTCAAAACTTTGTTAGGAATTATGTGATCCTTACTAGCTGGAAGTAAGGGAGATGGGGCATGAAGTTATTTCTAGGAGTTGGACACATACCAAGTTTAGCTCAGTTCTGGGCATCTTTGAAATACCTATACAAACTTGTTCCTACATAGTAACTTGCATCTTTGAATGAGAATGTGCTTGCTTACAGCAACGTGCTATATGTTCTGAATGCCCGAATTGGGAATCTGTGTCAAAACTTTGTTAGGAATTATGTGATCCTTACTAGCTGGAAGTAAGGGAGATGGGGCATGAAGTTATTTCTAGGAGTTGGACACATACCAAGTTTAGCTCAGTTCTGGGCATCTTTGAAATACCTATACAAACTTGTTCCTACATAGTAACTTGCAACTTTGAATGAGAATGTGCTTGCTTACAGCACCGTGCTATATGTTCTGAATGCCCGAATAGGGAATCTGTGTCAAAACTTTGTTAGGAATTATGTGATCCTTACTAGCTGGAAGTAAGGGAGATGGGGCATGAAGTTATTTCTAGGAGTTGGACACATACCAAGTTTAGCTCAGTTCTGGGCATCTTTGAAATACCTATACAAACTTGTTCCTACATAGTAACTTGCACCTTTGAATGAGAATGTGCTTGCTTACAGCACCGTGCTATATGTTCTGAATGCCCGAATAGGGAATCTGTGTCAAAACTTTGTTAGGAATTATGTGATCCTTACTAGCTGGAAGTAAGGGAGATGGGGCATGAAGTTATTTCTAGGAGTTGGACACATACCAAGTTTAGCTCAGTTCTGGGCATCTTTGAAATACCTATACAAACTTGTTCCTACCTAGTAACTTGCATCTTTGAATGAGAATGTGCTTGCTTACAGCAACGTGCTATATGTTCTGAATGCCCGAATTGGCAATCTGTGTCAAAACTTTGTTAGGAATTATGTGATCCTTACTAGCTGGAAGTAAGGGAGATGGGGCATGAAGTTATTTCTAGGAGTTGGACACATACCAAGTTTAGCTCAGTTCTGGGCATCTTTGAAATACCTATACAAACTTGTTCCTACCTAGTAACTTGCATCTTTGAATGAGAATGTGCTTGCTTACAGCAACGTGCTATATGTTCTGAATGCCCGAATTGGGAATCTGTGTCAAAACTTTGTTAGGAATTATGTGATCCTTACTAGCTGGAAGTAAGGGAGATGGGGCATGAAGTTATTTCTAGGAGTTGGACACATACCAAGTTTAGCTCAGTTCTGGGCATCTTTGAAATACCTATACAAACTTGTTCCTACATAGTAACTTGCATCTTTGAATGAGAATGTGCTTGCTTACAGCAACGTGCTATATGTTCTGAATGCCCGAATTGGGAATCTGTGTCAAAACTTTGTTAGGAATTATGTGATCCTTACTAGCTGGAAGTAAGGGAGATGGGGCATGAAGTTATTTCTAGGAGTTGGACACATACCAAGTTTAGCTCAGTTCTGGGCATCTTTGAAATACCTATACAAACTTGTTCCTACATAGTAACTTGCATCTTTGAATGAGAATGTGCTTGCTTACAGCAACGTGCTATATGTTCTGAATGCCCGAATTGGAAATCTGTGTCAAAACTTTGTTAGGAATTATGTGATCCTTACTAGCTGGAAGTAAGGGAGATGGGGCATGAAGTTATTTCTAGGAGTTGGACACATACCAAGTTTAGCTCAGTTCTGGGCATCTTTGAAATACCTATACAAACTTGTTCCTACATAGTAACTTGCAACTTTGAATGAGAATGTGCTTGCTTACAGCAACGTGCTATATGTTCTGAATGCCCGAATTGGGAATCTGTGTCAAAACTTTGTTAGGAATTATGTGATCCTTACTAGCTGGAAGTAAGGGAGATGGTTCATGAAGTTATTTCTAGGAGTTGGACACATACCAAGTTTAGCTCAGTTCTGGGCATCTTTGAAATACCTATACAAACTTGTTCCTACATAGTAACTTGCATCTTTGAATGAGAATGTGCTTGCTTACAGCAACGTCCTATATGTTCTGAATGCTCGAATTGGGAATCTGTGTCAAAACTTTGTTAGGAATTATGTGATCCTTACTAGCTGGAAGTAAGGGAGATGGGGCATGAAGTTATTTCTTGGAGTTGGACACATACCACGTTTAGCTCAGTTCTGGGCATCTTTGAAATACCTATACAAACTTGTTCCTACATAGTAACTTGCAACTTTGAATGAGAATGTGCTTGCTTGCAGCAACGTGCTATATGTTCTGAATGCCCGAATAGGGAATCTGCGTCAAAACTTTGTTAGGAATTATGTGATCCTTACTAGCTGGAAGTAAGGGAGATGGGGCATGAAGTTATTTCTAGGAGTTGGACACATACCAAGTTTAGCTCAGTTCTGGGCATCTTTGAAATACCTATACAAACTTGTTCCTACCTAGTAACTTGCATCTTTGAATGAGAATGTGCTTGCTTACAGCAACGTGCTATATGTTCTGAATGCCCGAATAGGGAATCTGTGTCAAAACTTTGTTAGGAATTATGTGATCCTTACTAGCTGGAAGTAAGGGAGATGGGGCATGAAGATATTTCTAGGAGTTGGACACATACCAAGTTTAGCTCAGTTCTGGGCATCTTTGAAATACCTATACAAACTTGTTCCTACATAGTAACTTGCATCTTTGAATGAGAATGTGCTTGCTTACAGCAACGTGCTATATGTTCTGAATGCCCGAATTGGGAATCTGTGTCAAAACTTTGTTAGGAATTATGTGATCCTTACTAGCTGGAAGTAAGGGAGATGGGGCATGAAGTTATTTCTTGGAGTTGGACACATACCAAGTTTAGCTCAGTTCTGGGCATCTTTGAAATACCTATACAAACTTGTTCCTACATAGTAACTTGCAACTTTGAATGAGAATGTGCTTGCTTGCAGCAACGTGCTATATGTTCTGAATGCCCGAATAGGGAATCTGTGTCAAAACTTTGTTAGGAATTATGTGATCCTTACTAGCTGGAAGTAAGGGAGATGGGGCATGAAGTTATTTCTAGGAGTTGGACACATACCAAGTTTAGCTCAGTTCTGGGCATCTTTGAAATACCTATACAAACTTGTTCCTACCTAGTAACTTGCATCTTTGAATGAGAATGTGCTTGCTTACAGCAACGTGCTATATGTTCTGAATGCCCGAATAGGGAATCTGTGTCAAAACTTTGTTAGGAATTATGTGATCCTTACTAGCTGGAAGTAAGGGAGATGGGGCATGAAGTTATTTCTAGGAGTTGGACACATACCAAGTTTAGCTCAGTTCTGGGCATCTTTGAAATACCTATACAAACTTGTTCCTACCTAGTAACTTGCATCTTTGAATGAGAATGTGCTTGCTTACAGCAACGTGCTATATGTTCTGAATGCCCGAATAGGGAATCTGTGTCAAAAGTTTGTTAGGAATTATGTGATCCTTACTAGCTGGAAGTAAGGGAGATGGGGCATGAAGTTATTTCTAGGAGTTGGACACATACCAAGTTTAGCTCAGTTCTGGGCATCTTTGAAATACCTATACAAACTTGTTCCTACCTAGTAACTTGCATCTTTGAATGAGAATCTGCTTGCTTACAGCAACGTGCTATATGTTCTGAATGCCCGAATTGGGAATCTGTGTCAAAACTTTGTTAGGAATTATGTGATCCTTACTAGCTGGAAGTAAGGGAGATGGGGCATGAAGTTATTTCTAGGAGTTGGACACATACCAAGTTTAGCTCAGTTCTGGGCATCTTTGAAATACCTATACAAACTTGTTCCTACATAGTAACTTGCAACTTTGAATGAGAATGTGCTTGCTTACAGCAACGTGCTATATGTTCTGAATGCCCGAATTGGGAATCTGTGTCAAAACTTTCTTAGGAATTATGTGATCCTTACTAGCTGGAAGTAAGGGAGATGGGGCATGAAGTTATTTCTAGGAGTTGGACACATACCAAGTTTAGCTCAGTTCTGGGCATCTTTGAAATACCTATACAAACTTGTTCCTACATAGTAACTTGCATCTTTGAATGAGAATGTGCTTGCTTGCAGCAACGTGCTATATGTTCTGAATGCCCGAATAGGGAATCTGTGTCAAAACTTTGTTAGGAATTATGTGATCCTTACTAGCTGGAAGTAAGGGAGATGGGGCATGAAGTTATTTCTAGGAGTTGGACACATACCAAGTTTAGCTCAGTTCTGGGCATCTTTGAAATACCTATACAAACTTGTTCCTACATAGTAACTTGCATCTTTGAATGAGAATGTGCTTGCTTGCAGCAACGTGCTATATGTTCTGAATGCCCGAATTGGGAATCTGTGTCAAAACTTTGTTAGGAATTATGTGATCCTTACTAGCTGGAAGTAAGGGAGATGGGGCATGAAGTTATTTCTAGGAGTTGGACACATACCAAGTTTAGCTCAGTTCTGGGCATCTTTGAAATACCTATACAAACTTGTTCCTACATAGTAACTTGCAACTTTGAATGAGAATGTGCTTGCTTGCAGCAACGTGCTATATGTTCTGAATGCCCGAATAGGGAATCTGTGTCAAAACTTTGTTAGGAATTATGTGATCCTTACTAGCTGGAAGTAAGGGAGATGGGGCATGAAGTTATTTCTAGGAGTTGGACACATACCAAGTTTAGCTCAGTTCTGGGCATCTTTGAAATACTTATACAAACTTGTTCCTACATAGTAACTTGCAACTTTGAATGAGAATGTGCTTGCTTGCAGCAACGTGCTATATGTTCTGAATGCCCGAATAGGGAATCTGTGTCAAAACTTTGTTAGGAATTATGTGATCCTTACTAGCTGGAAGTAAGGGAGATGGGGCATGAAGTTATTTCTAGGAGTTGGACACATACCAAGTTTAGCTCAGTTCTGGGCATCTTTGAAATACCTATACAAACTTGTTCCTACATAGTAACTTGCAACTTTGAATGAGAATGTGCTTGCTTGCAGCAACGTGCTATATGTTCTGAATGCCCGAATAGGGAATCTGTGTCAAAACTTTGTTAGGAATTATGTGATCCTTACTAGCTGGAAGTAAGGGAGATGGGGCATGAAGTTATTTCTAGGAGTTGGACACATACCAAGTTTAGCTCAGTTCTGGGCATCTTTGAAATACCTATACAAACTTGTTCCTACATAGTAACTTGCAACTTTGAATGAGAATGTGCTTGCTTACAGCAACGTGCTATATGTTCTGAATGCCCGAATTGGGAATCTGTGTCAAAACTTTGTTAGGAATTATGTGATCCTTACTAGCTGGAAGTAAGGGAGATGGGGCATGAAGTTATTTCTAGGAGTTGGACACATACCAAGTTTAGCTCAGTTCTGGGCATCTTTGAAATACCTATACAAACTTGTTCCTACATAGTAACTTGCAACTTTGAATGAGAATGTGCTTGCTTACAGCAACGTGCTATATGTTCTGAATGCCCGAATTCGGAATCTGTGTCAAAACTTTGTTAGGAATTATGTGATCCGTACTAGCTGGAAGTAAGGGAGATGGGGCATGAAGTTATTTCTAGGAGTTGGACACATACCAAGTTTAGCTCAGTTCTGGGCATCTTTGAAATACCTATACAAACTTGTTCCTACATAGTAACTTGCATCTTTGAATGAGAATGTGCTTGCTTACAGCAACGTGCTATACGTTCTGAATGCCCGAATAGGGAATCTGTGTCAAAACTTTGTTAGGAATTATGTGATCCTTACTAGCTGGAAGTAAGGGAGATGGGGCATGAAGTTATTTCTAGGAGTTGGACACATACCAAGTTTAGCTCAGTTCTGGGCATCTTTGAAATACCTATACAAACTTGTTCCTACATAGTAACTTGCATCTTTGAATGAGAATGTGCTTGCTTACAGCAACGTGCTATACGTTCTGAATGCCCGAATAGGGAATCTGTGTCAAAACTTTGTTAGGAATTATGTGATCCTTACTAGCTGGAAGTAAGGGAGATGGGGCATGAAGTTATTTCTAGGAGTTGGACACATACCAAGTTTAGCTCAGTTCTGGGCATCTTTGAAATACCTATACAAACTTGTTCCCACATAGTAACTTGCATCTTTGAATGAGAATGTGCTTGCTTACAGCAACGTGCTATACGTTCTGAATGCCCGAATTGGGAATCTGTGTCAAAACTTTGTTAGGAATTATGTGATCCTTACTAGCTGGAAGTAAGGGAGATGGGGCATGAAGTTATTTCTAGGAGTTGGACACATACCAAGTTTAGCTCAGTTCTGGGCATCTTTGAAATACCTATACAAACTTGTTCCCACATAGTAACTTGCATCTTTGAATGAGAATGTGCTTGCTTACAGCAACGTGCTATATGTTCTGATTGCCCGAATTGGGAATCTGTGTCAAAACTTTGTTAGGAATTATGTGATCCTTACTAGCTGGAAGTAAGGGAGATGGGGCATGAAGTTATTTCTAGGAGTTGGACACATACCAAGTTTAGCTCAGTTCTGGGCATCTTTGAAATACCTATACAAACTTGTTCCCACATAGTAACTTGCATCTTTGAATGAGAATGTGCTTGCTTACAGCAACGTGCTATATGTTCTGAATGCCCGAATTGGGAATCTGTGTCAAAACTTTGTTAGGAATTATGTGATCCTTACTAGCTGGAAGTAAGGGAGATGGGGCATGAAGTTATTTCTAGGAGTTGGACACATACCAAGTTTAGCTCAGTTCTGGGCATCTTTGAAATACCTATACAAACTTGTTCCCACATAGTAACTTGCATCTTTGAATGAGAATGTGCTTGCTTACAGCAACGTGCTATATGTTCTGAATGCCCGAATTGGGAATCTGTGTCAAAACTTTGTTAGGAATTATGTGATCCTTACTAGCTGGAAGTAAGGGAGATGGGGCATGAAGTTATTTCTAGGAGTTGGACACATAGCAAGTTTAGCTCAGTTCTGGGCATCTTTGAAATACCTATACAAACTTGTTCCTACATAGTAACTTGCATCTTTGAATGAGAATGTGCTTGCTTACAGCAACGTGCTATATGTTCTGAATGCCCGAATTGGGAATCTGTGTCAAAACTTTGTTAGGAATTATGTGATCCTTACTAGCTGGAAGTAAGGGAGATGGGGCATGAAGTTATTTCTAGGAGTTGGACACATACCAAGTTTAGCTCAGTTCTGGGCATCTTTGAAATACCTATACAAACTTGTTCCTACATAGTAACTTACATCTTTGAATGAAAATGTGCTTGCTTACAGCAAAGTGCTATATGTTCTGAATGCCCGAATTGGGAATCTGTGTCAAAACTTTGTTAGGAATTATGTGATCCTTACTAGCTGGAAGTAAGGGAGATGGGGCATGAAGTTATTTCTAGGAGTCGGACACATACCAAGTTTAGCTCAGTTCTGGGCATCTTTGAAATACCTATACAAACTTGTTCCTACATAGTAACTTGCATCTTTGAATGAGAATGTGCTTGCTTACAGCAACGTGCTATATGTTCTGAATGCCCGAATTGGGAATCTGTGTCAAAACTTTGTTAGGAATTATGTGATCCTTACTAGCTGGAAGTAAGGGAGATGGGGCATGAAGTTATTTCTAGGAGTCGGACACATACCAAGTTTAGCTCAGTTCTGGGCATCTTTGAAATACCTATACAAACTTGTTCCTACATAGTAACTTGCATCTTTGAATGAGAATGTGCTTGCTTACAGCAACGTGCTATATGTTCTGAATGCCCGAATTGGGAATCTGTGTCAAAACTTTGTTAGGAATTATGTGATCCTTACTAGCTGGAAGTAAGGGAGATGGGGCATGAAGTTATTTCTTGGAGTTGGACACATACCAAGTTTAGCTCAGTTCTGGGCATCTTTGAAATACCTATACAAACTTGTTCCTACATAGTAACTTGCATCTTTGAATGAGAATGTGCTTGCTTGCAGCAACGTGCTATATGTTCTGAATGCCCGAATAGGGAATCTGTGTCAAAACTTTGTTAGGAATTATGTGATCCTTACTAGCTGGAAGTAAGGGAGATGGGGCATGAAGTTATTTCTAGGAGTTGGACACATACCAAGTTTAGCTCAGTTCTGGGCATCTTTGAAATACCTATACAAACTTGTTCCTACCTAGTAACTTGCATCATTGAATGAGAATGTGCTTGCTTACAGCAACGTGCTATATGTTCTGAATGCCCGAATTGGGAATCTGTGTCAAAACTTTGTTAGGAATTATGTGATCCTTACTAGCTGGAAGTAAGGGAGATGGGGCATGAAGTTATTTCTAGGAGTTGGACACATACCAAGTTTAGCTCAGTTCTGGGCATCTTTGAAATACCTATACAAACTTGTTCCTACCTAGTAACTTGCATCTTTGAATGAGAATCTGCTTGCTTGCAGCAACGTGCTATATGTTCTGAATGCCCGAATTGGGAATCTGTGTCAAAACTTTGTTAGGAATTATGTGATCCTTACTAGCTGGAAGTAAGGGAGATGGGGCATGAAGTTATTTCTAGGAGTTGGACACATACCAAGTTTAGCTCAGTTCTGGGCATCTTTGAAATACCTATACAAACTTGTTCCTACATAGTAACTTGCAACTTTGAATGAGAATGTGCTTGCTTACAGCAACGTGCTATATGTTCTGAATGCCCGAATTGGCAATCTGTGTCAAAACTTTCTTAGGAATTATGTGATCCTTACTAGCTGGAAGTAAGGGAGATGGGGCATGAAGTTATTTCTAGGAGTTGGACACATACCAAGTTTAGCTCAGTTCTGGGCATCTTTGAAATACCTATACAAACTTGTTCCTACATAGTAACTTGCAACTTTGAATGAGAATGTGCTTGCTTACAGCAACGTGCTATATGTTCTGAATGCCCGAATTGGGAATCTGTGTCAAAACTTTGTTAGGAATTATGTGATCCTTACTAGCTGGAAGTAAGGGAGATGGGGCATGAAGTTATTTCTAGGAGTTGGACACATACCAAGTTTAGCTCAGTTCTGGGCATCTTTGAAATACCTATACAAACTTGTTCCTACATAGTAACTTGCATCTTTGAATGAGAATGTGCTTGCTTGCAGCAACGTGCTATATGTTCTGAATGCCCGAATAGGGAATCTGTGTCAAAACTTTGTTAGGAATTATGTGATCCTTACTAGCTGGAAGTAAGGGAGATGGGGCATGAAGTTATTTCTAGGAGTTGGACACATACCAAGTTTAGCTCAGTTCTGGGCATCTTTGAAATACCTATACAAACTTGTTCCTACAGAGTAACTTGCATCTTTGAATGAGAATGTGCTTGCTTGCAGCAACGTGCTATATGTTCTGAATGCCCGAATTGGCAATCTGTGTCAAAACTTTGTTAGGAATTATGTGATCCTTACTAGCTGGAAGTAAGGGAGATGGGGCATGAAGTTATTTCTAGGAGTTGGACACATACCAAGTTTAGCTCAGTTCTGGGCATCTTTGAAATACCTATACAAACTTGTTCCTACATAGTAACTTGCATCTTTGAATGAGAATGTGCTTGCTTGCAGCAACGTGCTATATGTTCTGAATGCCCGAATTGGCAATCTGTGTCAAAACTTTGTTAGGAATTATGTGATCCTTACTAGCTGGAAGTAAGGGAGATGGGGCATGAAGTTATTTCTAGGAGTTGGACACATACCAAGTTTAGCTCAGTTCTGGGCATCTTTGAAATACCTATACAAACTTGTTCCTACATAGTAACTTGCATCTTTGAATGAGAATGTGCTTTCTTGCAGCAACGTGCTATATGTTCTGAATGCCCGAATTGGCAATCTGTGTCAAAACTTTGTTAGGAATTATGTGATCCTTACTAGCTGGAAGTAAGGGAGATGGGGCATGAAGTTATTTCTAGGAGTTGGACACATACCAAGTTTAGCTCAGTTCTGGGCATCTTTGAAATACCTATACAAACTTGTTCCTACATAGTAACTTGCAACTTTGAATGAGAATGTGCTTGCTTGCAGCAACGTGCTATATGTTCTGAATGCCCGAATAGGGAATCTGTGTCAAAACTTTGTTAGGAATTATGTGATCCTTACTAGCTGGAAGTAAGGGAGATGGGGCATGAAGTTATTTCTAGGAGTTGGACACATACCAAGTTTCGCTCAGTTCTGGGCATCTTTGAAATACCTATACAAACTTGTTCCTACACACTAACTTGCATCTTTGAATGAGAATGTGCTTGCTTACAGCAACGTGCTATATGTTCTGAATGCCCGAATTGGCAATCTGTGTCAAAACTTTGTTAGGAATTATGTGATCCTTACTAGCTGGAAGTAAGGGAGAAGGGGCATGAAGTTATTTCTAGGAGTTGGACACATACCAAGTTTAGCTCAGTTCTGGGCATCTTTGAAATACCTATACAAACTTGTACCTACAGAGTAACTTGCAACTTTGAATGAGAATGTGCTTGCTTGCAGCAACGTGCTATATGTTCTGAATGCCCGAATAGGGAATCTGCGTCAAAACTTTGTTAGGAATTATGTGATCCTTACTAGCTGGAAGTAAGGGAGATGGGGCATGAAGTTATTTCTAGGAGTTGGACACATACCAAGTTTAGCTCAGTTCTGGGCATCTTTGAAATACCTATACAAACTTGTTCCTACATAGTAACTTGCATCTTTGAATGAGAATGTGCTTGCTTACAGCAACGTGCTATATGTTCTAAATGCCCGAATTGGGAATCTGTGTCAATACTTTGTTAGGAATTATGTGATCCTTACTAGCTGGAAGTAAGGGAGAAGGGGCATGAAGTTATTTCTAGCAGTTGGACACATACCAAGTTTAGCTCAGTTCCGGGCATCTTTGAAATACCTATACAAACTTGTTCCTACATAGTAACTTGCAACTTTGAATGAGAATGTGCTTGCTTACAGCAACGTGCTATATGTTCTGAATGCCCGAATAGGGAATCTGTGTCCAAACTTTGTTAGGAATTATGTGATCCTTACTAGCTGGAAGTAAGGGAGATGGGGCATGAAGTTATTTCTCGGAGTTGGACACATACCAAGTTTAGCTCAGTTCTGGGCATCTTTGAAATACCTATACAAACTTGTTCCTACATAGTAACTTGCATCTTTGAATGAGAATCTGCTTGCTTACAGCAACGTGCTACATGTTCTGAATGCCCGAATAGGGAATCTGTGTCCAAACTTTGTTAGGAATTATGTGATCCTTACTAGCTGGAAGTAAGGGAGATGGGGCATGAAGTTATTTCTAGGAGTTGGACACATACCAAGTTTAGCTCAGTTCTGGGCATCTTTGAAATACCTATACAAACTTGTTCCTACATAGTAACTTGCAACTTAGAATGAGAATGTGCTTGCTTACAGCAACGTGCTATATGTTCTGAATGCCCGAATAGGGAATCTGTGTCAAAACTTTGTTAGGAATTATGTGATCCTTACTAGCTGGAAGTAAGGGAGATGGGGCATGAAGTTATTTCTAGGAGTTGGACACATACCAAGTTTAGCTCAGTTCTGGGCATCTTTGAAATACCTATACAAACTTGTTCCTACATAGTAACTTGCAACTTTGAATGAGAATGTGCTTGCTTACAGCAACGTGCTATATGTTCTGAATGCCCGAATTGGGAATCTGTGTCAAAACTTTGTTAGGAATTATGTGATCCTTACTAGCTGGAAGTAAGGGAGATGGGGCATGAAGTTATTTCTAGGAGTTGGACACATACCAAGTTTAGCTCTGTTCTGGGCATCTTTGAAATACCTATACAAACTTGTTCCTACAGAGTAACTTGCAACTTTGAATGAGAATGTGCTTGCTTACAGCAACGTGCTATATGTTCTGAATGCCCGAATTGGGAATCTGTGTCAAAACTTTGTTAGGAATTATGTGATCCTTACTAGCTGGAAGTAAGGGAGATGGGGCATGAAGTTATTTCTAGGAGTTGGACACATACCAAGTTTAGCTCAGTTCTGGGCATCTTTGAAATACCTATACAAACTTGTTCCTACATAGTAACTTGCAACTTTGAATGAGAATGTGCTTGCTTGCAGCAACGTGCTATATGTTCTGAATGCCCGAATAGGGAATCTGTGTCAAAACTTTGTTAGGAATTATGTGATCCTTACTAGCTGGAAGTAAGGGAGATGGGGCATGAAGTTATTTCTAGGAGTTGGACACATACCAAGTTTAGCTCAGTTCTGGGCATCTTTGAAATACCTATACAAACTTGTTCCTACATAGTAACTTGCATCTTTGAATGAAAATGTGCTTGTTTACAGCAACGTGCTATATGTTCTGAATGCCCGAATTGGGAATCTGTGTCAAAACTTTGTTAGGAATTATGTGATCCTTACTAGCTGGAAGTAAGGGAGATGGGGCATGAAGTTATTTCTAGGAGTTGGACACATACCAAGTTTAGCTCAGTTCTGGGCATCTTTGAAATACCTATACAAACTTGTTCCTACATAGTAACTTGCATCTTTGAATGAGAATGTGCTTGCTTACAGCAACGTGCTATATGTTCTGAATGCCCGAATTGGGAATCTGTGTCAAAACTTTGTTAGGAATTATGTGATCCTTACTAGCTGGAAGTAAGGGAGATGGGGCATGAAGTTATTTCTAGGAGTTGGACACATACCAAGTTTAGCTCAGTTCTGGGCATCTTTGAAATACCTATACAAACTTGTTCCTACATAGTAACTTGCATCTTTGAATGAGAATGTGCTTGCTTACAGCAACGTGCTATGTGTTCTGAATGCCCGAATTGGGAATCTGTGTCAAAACTTTGTTAGGAATTATGTGATCCTTACTAGCTGGAAGTAAGGGAGATGGGGCATGAAGTTATTTCTTGGAGTTGGACACATACCAAGTTTAGCTCAGTTCTGGGCATCTTTGAAATACCTATACAAACTTGTTCCTACCTAGTAACTTGCAACTTTGAATGAGAATGTGCTTGCTTGCAGCAACATGCTATATGTTCTGAATGCCCGAATAGGGAATCTGTGTCAAAACTTTGTTAGGAATTATGTGATCCTTACTAGCTGGAAGTAAGGGAGATGGGGCATGAAGTTATTTCTAGGAGTTGGACACATACCAAGTTTAGCTCAGTTCTGGGCATCTTTGAAATACCTATACAAACTTGTTCCTACCTAGTAACTTGCATCTTTGAATGAGAATGTGCTTGCTTGCAGCAACGTGCTATATGTTCTGAATGCCCGAATAGGGAATCTGTGTCAAAACTTTGTTAGGAATTATGTGATCCTTACTAGCTGGAAGTAAGGGAGATGGGGCATGAAGTTATTTCTAGGAGTTGGACACATACCAAGTTTAGCTCAGTTCTGGGCATCTTTGAAATACCTATACAAACTTGTTCCTACAGAGTAACTTGCATCTTTGAATGAGAATGTGCTTGCTTACAGCAACGTGCTATATGTTCTGAATGCCCGAATAGGGAATCTGTGTCAAAACTTTGTTAGGAATTATGTGATCCTTACTAGCTGGAAGTAAGGGAGATGGGGCATGAAGTTATTTCTAGGAGTTGGACACATACCAAGTTTAGCTCAGTTCTGGGCATCTTTGAAATACCTATACAAACTTGTTCCTACCTAGTAACTTGCATCTTTGAATGAGAATGTGCTTGCTTACAGCAACGTGCTATATGTTCTGAATGCCCGAATTGGCAATCTGTGTCAAAACTTTGTTAGGAATTATGTGATCCTTACTAGCTGGAAGTAAGGGAGATGGGGCATGAAGTTATTTCTAGGAGTTGGACACATACCAAGTTTAGCTCAGTTCTGGGCATCTTTGAAATACCTATACAAACTTGTTCCTACATAGTAACTTGCAACTTTGAATGAGAATGTGCTTGCTTACAGCAACGTGCTATATGTTCTGAATGCCCAAATTGGGAATCTGTGTCAAAACTTTCTTAGGAATTATGTGATCCTTACTAGCTGGAAGTAAGGGAGATGGGGCATGAAGTTATTTCTTGGAGTTGGACACATACCAAGTTTAGCTCAGTTCTGGGCATCTTTGAAATACCTATACAAACTTGTTCCTACATAGTAACTTGCATCTTTGAATGAGAATGTGCTTGCTTGCAGCAACGTGCTATATGTTCTGAATGCCCGAATAGGGAATCTGTGTCAAAACTTTGTTAGGAATTATGTGATCCTTACTAGCTGGAAGTAAGGGAGATGGGGCATGAAGTTATTTCTAGGAGTTGGACACATACCAAGTTTAGCTCAGTTCTGGGCATCTTTGAAATACCTATACAAACTTGTTCCTACCTAGTAACTTGCATCATTGAATGAGAATGTGCTTGCTTACAGCAACGTGCTATATGTTCTGAATGCCCGAATTGGGAATCTGTGTCAAAACTTTGTTAGGAATTATGTGATCCTTACTAGCTGGAAGTAAGGGAGATGGGGCATGAAGTTATTTCTAGGAGTTGGACACATACCAAGTTTAGCTCAGTTCTGGGCATCTTTGAAATACCTATACAAACTTGTTCCTACCTAGTAACTTGCATCTTTGAATGAGAATCTGCTTGCTTGCAGCAACGTGCTATATGTTCTGAATGCCCGAATTGGGAATCTGTGTCAAAACTTTGTTAGGAATTATGTGATCCTTACTAGCTGGAAGTAAGGGAGATGGGGCATGAAGTTATTTCTAGGAGTTGGACACATACCAAGTTTAGCTCAGTTCTGGGCATCTTTGAAATACCTATACAAACTTGTTCCTACATAGTAACTTGCAACTTTGAATGAGAATGTGCTTGCTTACAGCAACGTGCTATATGTTCTGAATGCCCGAATTGGCAATCTGTGTCAAAACTTTCTTAGGAATTATGTGATCCTTACTAGCTGGAAGTAAGGGAGATGGGGCATGAAGTTATTTCTAGGAGTTGGACACATACCAAGTTTAGCTCAGTTCTGGGCATCTTTGAAATACCTATACAAACTTGTTCCTACATAGTAACTTGCAACTTTGAATGAGAATGTGCTTGCTTACAGCAACGTGCTATATGTTCTGAATGCCCGAATTGGGAATCTGTGTCAAAACTTTGTTAGGAATTATGTGATCCTTACTAGCTGGAAGTAAGGGAGATGGGGCATGAAGTTATTTCTAGGAGTTGGACACATACCAAGTTTAGCTCAGTTCTGGGCATCTTTGAAATACCTATACAAACTTGTTCCTACATAGTAACTTGCATCTTTGAATGAGAATGTGCTTGCTTGCAGCAACGTGCTATATGTTCTGAATGCCCGAATAGGGAATCTGTGTCAAAACTTTGTTAGGAATTATGTGATCCTTACTAGCTGGAAGTAAGGGAGATGGGGCATGAAGTTATTTCTAGGAGTTGGACACATACCAAGTTTAGCTCAGTTCTGGGCATCTTTGAAATACCTATACAAACTTGTTCCTACAGAGTAACTTGCATCTTTGAATGAGAATGTGCTTGCTTGCAGCAACGTGCTATATGTTCTGAATGCCCGAATTGGCAATCTGTGTCAAAACTTTGTTAGGAATTATGTGATCCTTACTAGCTGGAAGTAAGGGAGATGGGGCATGAAGTTATTTCTAGGAGTTGGACACATACCAAGTTTAGCTCAGTTCTGGGCATCTTTGAAATACCTATACAAACTTGTTCCTACATAGTAACTTGCATCTTTGAATGAGAATGTGCTTGCTTGCAGCAACGTGCTATATGTTCTGAATGCCCGAATTGGCAATCTGTGTCAAAACTTTGTTAGGAATTATGTGATCCTTACTAGCTGGAAGTAAGGGAGATGGGGCATGAAGTTATTTCTAGGAGTTGGACACATACCAAGTTTAGCTCAGTTCTGGGCATCTTTGAAATACCTATACAAACTTGTTCCTACATAGTAACTTGCATCTTTGAATGAGAATGTGCTTTCTTGCAGCAACGTGCTATATGTTCTGAATGCCCGAATTGGCAATCTGTGTCAAAACTTTGTTAGGAATTATGTGATCCTTACTAGCTGGAAGTAAGGGAGATGGGGCATGAAGTTATTTCTAGGAGTTGGACACATACCAAGTTTAGCTCAGTTCTGGGCATCTTTGAAATACCTATACAAACTTGTTCCTACATAGTAACTTGCAACTTTGAATGAGAATGTGCTTGCTTGCAGCAACGTGCTATATGTTCTGAATGCCCGAATAGGGAATCTGTGTCAAAACTTTGTTAGGAATTATGTGATCCTTACTAGCTGGAAGTAAGGGAGATGGGGCATGAAGTTATTTCTAGGAGTTGGACACATACCAAGTTTCGCTCAGTTCTGGGCATCTTTGAAATACCTATACAAACTTGTTCCTACACACTAACTTGCATCTTTGAATGAGAATGTGCTTGCTTACAGCAACGTGCTATATGTTCTGAATGCCCGAATTGGCAATCTGTGTCAAAACTTTGTTAGGAATTATGTGATCCTTACTAGCTGGAAGTAAGGGAGATGGGGCATGAAGTTATTTCTAGGAGTTGGACACATACCAAGTTTAGCTCAGTTCTGGGCATCTTTGAAATACCTATACAAACTTGTTCCTACATAGTAACTTGCAACTTAGAATGAGAATGTGCTTGCTTACAGCAACGTGCTATATGTTCTGAATGCCCGAATAGGGAATCTGTGTCAAAACTTTGTTAGGAATTATGTGATCCTTACTAGCTGGAAGTAAGGGAGATGGGGCATGAAGTTATTTCTAGGAGTTGGACACATACCAAGTTTAGCTCAGTTCTGGGCATCTTTGAAATACCTATACAAACTTGTTCCTACATAGTAACTTGCAACTTTGAATGAGAATGTGCTTGCTTACAGCAACGTGCTATATGTTCTGAATGCCCGAATTGGGAATCTGTGTCAAAACTTTGTTAGGAATTATGTGATCCTTACTAGCTGGAAGTAAGGGAGATGGGGCATGAAGTTATTTCTAGGAGTTGGACACATACCAAGTTTAGCTCTGTTCTGGGCATCTTTGAAATACCTATACAAACTTGTTCCTACAGAGTAACTTGCAACTTTGAATGAGAATGTGCTTGCTTACAGCAACGTGCTATATGTTCTGAATGCCCGAATTGGGAATCTGTGTCAAAACTTTGTTAGGAATTATGTGATCCTTACTAGCTGGAAGTAAGGGAGATGGGGCATGAAGTTATTTCTAGGAGTTGGACACATACCAAGTTTAGCTCAGTTCTGGGCATCTTTGAAATACCTATACAAACTTGTTCCTACATAGTAACTTGCAACTTTGAATGAGAATGTGCTTGCTTGCAGCAACGTGCTATATGTTCTGAATGCCCGAATAGGGAATCTGTGTCAAAACTTTGTTAGGAATTATGTGATCCTTACTAGCTGGAAGTAAGGGAGATGGGGCATGAAGTTATTTCTAGGAGTTGGACACATACCAAGTTTAGCTCAGTTCTGGGCATCTTTGAAATACCTATACAAACTTGTTCCTACATAGTAACTTGCATCTTTGAATGAAAATGTGCTTGTTTACAGCAACGTGCTATATGTTCTGAATGCCCGAATTGGGAATCTGTGTCAAAACTTTGTTAGGAATTATGTGATCCTTACTAGCTGGAAGTAAGGGAGATGGGGCATGAAGTTATTTCTAGGAGTTGGACACATACCAAGTTTAGCTCAGTTCTGGGCATCTTTGAAATACCTATACAAACTTGTTCCTACATAGTAACTTGCATCTTTGAATGAGAATGTGCTTGCTTACAGCAACGTGCTATATGTTCTGAATGCCCGAATTGGGAATCTGTGTCAAAACTTTGTTAGGAATTATGTGATCCTTACTAGCTGGAAGTAAGGGAGATGGGGCATGAAGTTATTTCTAGGAGTTGGACACATACCAAGTTTAGCTCAGTTCTGGGCATCTTTGAAATACCTATACAAACTTGTTCCTACATAGTAACTTGCATCTTTGAATGAGAATGTGCTTGCTTACAGCAACGTGCTATGTGTTCTGAATGCCCGAATTGGGAATCTGTGTCAAAACTTTGTTAGGAATTATGTGATCCTTACTAGCTGGAAGTAAGGGAGATGGGGCATGAAGTTATTTCTTGGAGTTGGACACATACCAAGTTTAGCTCAGTTCTGGGCATCTTTGAAATACCTATACAAACTTGTTCCTACCTAGTAACTTGCAACTTTGAATGAGAATGTGCTTGCTTGCAGCAACATGCTATATGTTCTGAATGCCCGAATAGGGAATCTGTGTCAAAACTTTGTTAGGAATTATGTGATCCTTACTAGCTGGAAGTAAGGGAGATGGGGCATGAAGTTATTTCTAGGAGTTGGACACATACCAAGTTTAGCTCAGTTCTGGGCATCTTTGAAATACCTATACAAACTTGTTCCTACCTAGTAACTTGCATCTTTGAATGAGAATGTGCTTGCTTGCAGCAACGTGCTATATGTTCTGAATGCCCGAATAGGGAATCTGTGTCAAAACTTTGTTAGGAATTATGTGATCCTTACTAGCTGGAAGTAAGGGAGATGGGGCATGAAGTTATTTCTAGGAGTTGGACACATACCAAGTTTAGCTCAGTTCTGGGCATCTTTGAAATACCTATACAAACTTGTTCCTACAGAGTAACTTGCATCTTTGAATGAGAATGTGCTTGCTTACAGCAACGTGCTATATGTTCTGAATGCCCGAATAGGGAATCTGTGTCAAAACTTTGTTAGGAATTATGTGATCCTTACTAGCTGGAAGTAAGGGAGATGGGGCATGAAGTTATTTCTAGGAGTTGGACACATACCAAGTTTAGCTCAGTTCTGGGCATCTTTGAAATACCTATACAAACTTGTTCCTACCTAGTAACTTGCATCTTTGAATGAGAATGTGCTTGCTTGCAGCAACGTGCTATACGTTCTGAATGCCCGAATTGGGAATCTGTGTCAAAACTTTGTTAGGAATTATGTGATCCGTACTAGCTGGAAGTAAGGGAGATGGGGCATGAAGTTATTTCTAGGAGTTGGACACATACCAAGTTTAGCTCAGTTCTGGGCATCTTTGAAATACCTATACAAACTTGTTCCTACATAGTAACTTGCAACTTTGAATGAGAATGTGCTTGCTTGCAGCAACGTGCTATACGTTCTGAATGCCCGAATTGGGAATCTGTGTCAAAACTTTGTTAGGAATTATGTGATCCGTACTAGCTGGAAGTAAGGGAGATGGGGCATGAAGTTATTTCTAGGAGTTGGACACATACCAAGTTTAGCTCAGTTCTGGGCATCTTTGAAATACCTATACAAACTTGTTCCTACATAGTAACTTGCAACTTTGAATGAGAATGTGCTTGCTTGCAGCAACGTGCTATACGTTCTGAATGCCCGAATAGGGAATCTGTGTCAAAACTTTGTTAGGAATTATGTGATCCTTACTAGCTGGAAGTAAGGGAGATGGGGCATGAAGTTATTTCTAGGAGTTGGACACATACCAAGTTTAGCTCAGTTCTGGGCATCTTTGAAATACCTATACAAACTTGTTCCTACATAGTAACTTGCATCTTTGAATGAGAATGTGCTTGCTTGCAGCAACGTGCTATACGTTCTGAATGCCCGAATAGGGAATCTGTGTCAAAACTTTGTTAGGAATTATGTGATCCTTACTAGCTGGAAGTAAGGGAGATGGGGCATGAAGTTATTTCTAGGAGTTGGACACATACCAAGTTTAGCTCAGTTCTGGGCATCTTTGAAATACCTATACAAACTTGTTCCTACATAGTAACTTGCATCTTTGAATGAGAATGTCCTTGCTTGCAGCAACGTGCTATACGTTCTGAATGCCCGAATAGGGAATCTGTGTCAAAACTTTGTTAGGAATTATGTGATCCTTACTAGCTGGAAGTAAGGGAGATGGGGCATGAAGTTATTTCTAGGAGTTGGACACATACCAAGTTTAGCTCAGTTCTGGGCATCTTTGAAATACCTATACAAACTTGTTCCTACATAGTAACTTGCATCTTTGAATGAGAATGTGCTTGCTTACAGCAACGTGCTATATGTTCTGAATGCCCGAATTGGCAATCTGTGTCAAAACTTTGTTAGGAATTATGTGATCCTTACTAGCTGGAAGTAAGGGAGATGGGGCATGAAGTTATTTCTAGGAGTTGGACACATACCAAGTTTAGCTCAGTTCTGGGCATCTTTGAAATACCTATACAAACTTGTTCCTACAGAGTAACTTGCAACTTTGAATGAGAATGTGCTTGCTTACAGCAACGTGCTATATGTTCTGAATGCCCGAATTGGGAATCTGTGTCAAAACTTTGTTAGGAATTATGTGATCCTTACTAGCTGGAAGTAAGGGAGATGGGGCATGAAGTTATTTCTAGGAGTTGGACACATACCAAGTTTAGCTCAGTTCTGGGCATCTTTGAAATACCTATACAAACTTGTTCCTACATAGTAACTTGCAACTTTGAATGAGAATGTGCTTGCTTGCAGCAACGTGCTATATGTTCTGAATGCCCGAATAGGGAATCTGTGTCAAAACTTTGTTAGGAATCATGTGATCCTTACTAGCTGGAAGTAAGGGAGATGGGGCATGAAGTTATTTCTAGGAGTTGGACACATAACAAGTTTAGCTCAGTTCTGGGCATCTTTGAAATACCTATACAAACTTGTTCCTACATAGTAACTTGCATCTTTGAATGAAAATGTGCTTGCTTACAGCAACGTGCTATATGTTCTGAATGCCCGAATTGGGAATCTGTGTCAAAACTTTGTTAGGAATTATGTGATCCTTACTAGCTGGAAGTAAGGGAGATGGGGCATGAAGTTATTTCTAGGAGTTGGACACATACCAAGTTTAGCTCAGTTCTGGGCATCTTTGAAATACCTATACAAACTTGTTCCTACATAGTAACTTGCATCTTTGAATGAGAATGTGCTTGCTTACAGCAACGTGCTATATGTTCTGAATGCCCGAATTGGGAATCTGTGTCAAAACTTTGTTAGGAATTATGTGATCCTTACTAGCTGGAAGTAAGGGAGATGGGGCATGAAGTTATTTCTAGGAGTTGGACACATACCAAGTTTAGCTCAGTTCTGGGCCTCTTTGAAATACCTATACAAACTTGTTCCTACATAGTAACTTGCATCTTTGAATGAGAATGTGCTTGCTTACAGCAACGTGCTATGTGTTCTGAATGCCCGAATTGGGAATCTGTGTCAAAACTTTGTTGGGAATTATGTGATCCTTACTAGCTGGAAGTAAGGGAGATGGGGCATGAAGTTATTTCTTGGAGTTGGACACATACCAAGTTTAGCTCAGTTCTGGGCATCTTTGAAATACCTATACAAACTTGTTCCTACCTAGTAACTTGCAACTTTGAGAATGTGCTTGCTTGCAGCAACGTGCTATATGTTCTGAATGCCCGAATAGGGAATCTGTGTCAAAACTTTGTTAGGAATTATGTGATCCTTACTAGCTGGAAGTAAGGGAGATGGGGCATGAAGTTATTTCTAGGAGTTGGACACATACCAAGTTTAGCTCAGTTCTGGGCATCTTTGAAATACCTATACAAACTTGTTCCTACCTAGTAACTTGCATCTTTGAATGAGAATGTGCTTGCTTGCAGCAACGTGCTATATGTTCTGAATGCCCGAATAGGGAATCTGTGTCAAAACTTTGTTAGGAATTATGTGATCCTTACTAGCTGGAAGTAAGGGAGATGGGGCATGAAGTTATTTCTAGGAGTTGGACACATACCAAGTTTAGCTCAGTTCTGGGCATCTTTGAAATACCTATACAAACTTGTTCCTACCTAGTAACTTGCATCTTTGAATGAGAATGTGCTTGCTTACAGCAAGGTGCTATATGTTCTGAATGCCCGAATAGGGAATCTGTGTCAAAACTTTGTTAGGAATTATGTGATCCTTACTAGCTGGAAGTAAGGGAGATGGGGCATGAAGTTATTTCTAGGAGTTGGACACATACCAAGTTTAGCTCAGTTCTGGGCATCTTTGAAATACCTATACAAACTTGTTCCTACCTAGTAACTTGCATCTTTGAATGAGAATGTGCTTGCTTACAGCAAGGTGCTATATGTTCTGAATGCCCGAATAGGGAATCTGTGTCAAAACTTTGTTAGGAATTATGTGATCCTTACTAGCTGGAAGTAAGGGAGATGGGGCATGAAGTTATTTCTAGGAGTTGGACACATACCAAGTTTAGCTCAGTTCTGGGCATCTTTGAAATACCTATACAAACTTGTTCCTACATAGTAACTTGCAACTTTGAATGAGAATGTGCTTGCTTACAGCAACGTGCTATATGTTCTGAATGCCCGAATTGGGAATCTGTGTCAAAACTTTCTTAGGAATTATGTGATCCTTACTAGCTGGAAGTAAGGGAGATGGGGCATGAAGTTATTTCTAGGAGTTGGACACATACCAAGTTTAGCTCAGTTCTGGGCATCTTTGAAATACCTATACAAACTTGTTCCTACATAGTAACTTGCATCTTTGAATGAGAATGTGCTTGCTTACAGCAACGTGCTATGTGTTCTGAATGCCCGAATTGGGAATCTGTGTCAAAACTTTGTTGGGAATTATGTGATCCTTACTAGCTGGAAGTAAGGGAGATGGGGCATGAAGTTATTTCTTGGAGTTGGACACATACCAAGTTTAGCTCAGTTCTGGGCATCTTTGAAATACCTATACAAACTTGTTCCTACCTAGTAACTTGCAACTTTGAGAATGTGCTTGCTTGCAGCAACGTGCTATATGTTCTGAATGCCCGAATAGGGAATCTGTGTCAAAACTTTGTTAGGAATTATGTGATCCTTACTAGCTGGAAGTAAGGGAGATGGGGCATGAAGTTATTTCTAGGAGTTGGACACATACCAAGTTTAGCTCAGTTCTGGGCATCTTTGAAATACCTATACAAACTTGTTCCTACCTAGTAACTTGCATCTTTGAATGAGAATGTGCTTGCTTGCAGCAACGTGCTATATGTTCTGAATGCCCGAATAGGGAATCTGTGTCAAAACTTTGTTAGGAATTATGTGATCCTTACTAGCTGGAAGTAAGGGAGATGGGGCATGAAGTTATTTCTAGGAGTTGGACACATACCAAGTTTAGCTCAGTTCTGGGCATCTTTGAAATACCTATACAAACTTGTTCCTACCTAGTAACTTGCATCTTTGAATGAGAATGTGCTTGCTTACAGCAAGGTGCTATATGTTCTGAATGCCCGAATAGGGAATCTGTGTCAAAACTTTGTTAGGAATTATGTGATCCTTACTAGCTGGAAGTAAGGGAGATGGGGCATGAAGTTATTTCTAGGAGTTGGACACATACCAAGTTTAGCTCAGTTCTGGGCATCTTTGAAATACCTATACAAACTTGTTCCTACCTAGTAACTTGCATCTTTGAATGAGAATGTGCTTGCTTACAGCAACGTGCTATATGTTCTGAATGCCCGAATTGGCAATCTGTGTCAAAACTTTGTTAGGAATTATGTGATCCTTACTAGCTGGAAGTAAGGGAGATGGGGCATGAAGTTATTTCTAGGAGTTGGACACATACCAAGTTTAGCTCAGTTCTGGGCATCTTTGAAATACCTATACAAACTTGTTCCTACATAGTAACTTGCAACTTTGAATGAGAATGTGCTTGCTTACAGCAACGTGCTATATGTTCTGAATGCCCGAATTGGGAATCTGTGTCAAAACTTTCTTAGGAATTATGTGATCCTTACTAGCTGGAAGTAAGGGAGATGGGGCATGAAGTTATTTCTAGGAGTTGGACACATACCAAGTTTAGCTCAGTTCTGGGCATCTTTGAAATACCTATACAAACTTGTTCCTACATAGTAACTTGCAACTTTGAATGAGAATGTGCTTGCTTGCAGCAACGTGCTATATGTTCTGAATGCCCGAATTGGGAATCTGTGTCAAAACTTTCTTAGGAATTATGTGATCCTTACTAGCTGGAAGTAAGGGAGATGGGGCATGAAGTTATTTCTAGGAGTTGGACACATACCAAGTTTAGCTCAGTTCTGGGCATCTTTGAAATACCTATACAAACTTGTTCCTACATAGTAACTTGCAACTTTGAATGAGAATGTGCTTGCTTGCAGCAACGTGCTATATGTTCTGAATGCCCGAATAGGGAATCTGTGTCAAAACTTTGTTAGGAATCATGTGATCCTTACTAGCTGGAAGTAAGGGAGATGGGGCATGAAGTTATTTCTAGGAGTTGGACACATAACAAGTTTAGCTCAGTGCTGGGCATCTTTGAAATACCTATACAAACTTGTTCCTACATAGTAACTTGCATCTTTGAATGAAAATGTGCTTGCTTACAGCAACGTGCTATATGTTCTGAATGCCCGAATTGGGAATCTGTGTCAAAACTTTGTTAGGAATTATGTGATCCTTACTAGCTGGAAGTAAGGGAGATGGGGCATGAAGTTATTTCTAGGAGTTGGACACATACCAAGATTAGCTCAGTTCTGGGCATCTTTGAAATACCTATACAAACTTGTTCCTACATAGTAACTTGCATCTTTGAATGAGAATGTGCTTGCTTACAGCAACGTGCTATATGTTCTGAATGCCCGAATTGGGAATCTGTGTCAAAACTTTGTTAGGAATTATGTGATCCTTACTAGCTGGAAGTAAGGGAGATGGGGCATGAAGTTATTTCTAGGAGTTGGACACATACCAAGTTTAGCTCAGTTCTGGGCATCTTTGAAATACCTATACAAACTTGTTCCTACATAGTAACTTGCATCTTTGAATGAGAATGTGCTTGCTTACAGCAACGTGCTATGTGTTCTGAATGCCCGAATTGGGAATCTGTGTCAAAACTTTGTTGGGAATTATGTGATCCTTACTAGCTGGAAGTAAGGGAGATGGGGCATGAAGTTATTTCTTGGAGTTGGACACATACCAAGTTTAGCTCAGTTCTGGGCATCTTTGAAATACCTATACAAACTTGTTCCTACCTAGTAACTTGCAACTTTGAATGAGAATGTGCTTGCTTGCAGCAACGTGCTATATGTTCTGAATGCCCGAATAGGGAATCTGTGTCAAAACTTTGTTGGGAATTATGTGATCCTTACTAGCTGGAAGTAAGGGAGATGGGGCATGAAGTTATTTCTAAGAGTTGGACACATACCAAGTTTAGCTCAGTTCTGGGCATCTTTGAAATACCTATACAAACTTGTTCCTACCTAGTAACTTGCATCTTTGAATGAGAATGTGCTTGCTTGCAGCAACGTGCTATATGTTCTGAATGCCCGAATAGGGAATCTGTGTCAAAACTTTGTTAGGAATTATGTGATCCTTACTAGCTGGAAGTAAGGGAGATGGGGCATGAAGTTATTTCTAGGAGTTGGACACATACCAAGTTTAGCTCAGTTCTGGGCATCTTTGAAATACCTATACAAACTTGTTCCTACCTAGTAACTTGCATCTTTGAATGAGAATGTGCTTGCTTACAGCAAGGTGCTATATGTTCTGAATGCCCGAATAGGGAATCTGTGTCAAAACTTTGTTAGGAATTATGTGATCCTTACTAGCTGGAAGTAAGGGAGATGGGGCATGAAGTTATTTCTAGGAGTTGGACACATACCAAGTTTAGCTCAGTTCTGGGCATCTTTGAAATACCTATACAAACTTGTTCCTACCTAGTAACTTGCATCTTTGAATGAGAATGTGCTTGCTTACAGCAACGTGCTATATGTTCTGAATGCCCGAATTGGCAATCTGTGTCAAAACTTTGTTAGGAATTATGTGATCCTTACTAGCTGGAAGTAAGGGAGATGGGGCATGAAGTTATTTCTAGGAGTTGGACACATACCAAGTTTAGCTCAGTTCTGGGCATCTTTGAAATACCTATACAAACTTGTTCCTACATAGTAACTTGCAACTTTGAATGAGAATGTGCTTGCTTACAGCAACGTGCTATATGTTCTGAATGCCCGAATTGGGAATCTGTGTCAAAACTTTCTTAGGAATTATGTGATCCTTACTAGCTGGAAGTAAGGGAGATGGGGCATGAAGTTATTTCTAGGAGTTGGACACATACCAAGTTTAGCTCAGTTCTGGGCATCTTTGAAATACCTATACAAACTTGTTCCTACATAGTAACTTGCAACTTTGAATGAGAATGTGCTTGCTTGCAGCAACGTGCTATATGTTCTGAATGCCCGAATTGGGAATCTGTGTCAAAACTTTCTTAGGAATTATGTGATCCTTACTAGCTGGAAGTAAGGGAGATGGGGCATGAAGTTATTTCTAGGAGTTGGACACATACCAAGTTTAGCTCAGTTCTGGGCATCTTTGAAATACCTATACAAACTTGTTCCTACATAGTAACTTGCATCATTGAATGAGAATGTGCTTGCTTGCAGCAACGTGCTATATGTTCTGAATGCCCGAATAGGGAATCTGTGTCAAAACTTTGTTAGGAATCATGTGATCCTTACTAGCTGGAAGTAAGGGAGATGGGGCATGAAGTTATTTCTAGGAGTTGGACACATAACAAGTTTAGCTCAGTTCTGGGCATCTTTGAAATACCTATACAAACTTGTTCCTACATAGTAACTTGCATCTTTGAATGAAAATGTGCTTGCTTACAGCAACGTGCTATATGTTCTGAATGCCCGAATTGGGAATCTGTGTCAAAACTTTGTTAGGAATTATGTGATCCTTACTAGCTGGAAGTAAGGGAGATGGGGCATGAAGTTATTTCTAGGAGTTGGACACATACCAAGTTTAGCTCAGTTCTGGGCATCTTTGAAATACCTATACAAACTTGTTCCTACATAGTAACTTGCATCTTTGAATGAGAATGTGCTTGCTTACAGCAACGTGCTATATGTTCTGAATGCCCGAATTGGGAATCTGTGTCAAAACTTTGTTAGGAATTATGTGATCCTTACTAGCTGGAAGTAAGGGAGATGGGGCATGAAGTTATTTCTAGGAGTTGGACACATACCAAGTTTAGCTCAGTTCTGGGCATCTTTGAAATACCTATACAAACTTGTTCCTACATAGTAACTTGCATCTTTGAATGAGAATGTGCTTGCTTACAGCAACGTGCTATGTGTTCTGAATGCCCGAATTGGGAATCTGTGTCAAAACTTTGTTGGGAATTATGTGATCCTTACTAGCTGGAAGTAAGGGAGATGGGGCATGAAGTTATTTCTTGGAGTTGGACACATACCAAGTTTAGCTCAGTTCTGGGCATCTTTGAAATACCTATACAAACTTGTTCCTACCTAGTAACTTGCAACTTTGAATGAGAATGTGCTTGCTTGCAGCAACGTGCTATATGTTCTGAATGCCCGAATAGGGAATCTGTGTCAAAACTTTGTTAGGAATTATGTGATCCTTACTAGCTGGAAGTAAGGGAGATGGGGCATGAAGTTATTTCTAGGAGTTGGACACATACCAAGTTTAGCTCAGTTCTGGGCATCTTTGAAATACCTATACAAACTTGTTCCTACCTAGTAACTTGCATCTTTGAATGAGAATGTGCTTGCTTGCAGCAACGTGCTATATGTTCTGAATGCCCGAATAGGGAATCTGTGTCAAAACTTTGTTAGGAATTATGTGATCCTTACTAGCTGGAAGTAAGGGAGATGGGGCATGAAGTTATTTCTAGGAGTTGGACACATACCAAGTTTAGCTCAGTTCTGGGCATCTTTGAAATACCTATACAAACTTGTTCCTACCTAGTAACTTGCATCTTTGAATGAGAATGTGCTTGCTTACAGCAAGGTGCTATATGTTCTGAATGCCCGAATAGGGAATCTGTGTCAAAACTTTGTTAGGAATTATGTGATCCTTACTAGCTGGAAGTAAGGGAGATGGGGCATGAAGTTATTTCTAGGAGTTGGACACATACCAAGTTTAGCTCAGTTCTGGGCATCTTTGAAATACCTATACAAACTTGTTCCTACCTAGTAACTTGCATCTTTGAATGAGAATGTGCTTGCTTACAGCAAGGTGCTATATGTTCTGAATGCCCGAATAGGGAATCTGTGTCAAAACTTTGTTAGGAATTATGTGATCCTTACTAGCTGGAAGTAAGGGAGATGGGGCATGAAGTTATTTCTAGGAGTTGGACACATACCAAGTTTAGCTCAGTTCTGGGCATCTTTGAAATACCTATACAAACTTGTTCCTACATAGTAACTTGCAACTTTGAATGAGAATGTGCTTGCTTACAGCAACGTGCTATATGTTCTGAATGCCCGAATTGGGAATCTGTGTCAAAACTTTCTTAGGAATTATGTGATCCTTACTAGCTGGAAGTAAGGGAGATGGGGCATGAAGTTATTTCTAGGAGTTGGACACATACCAAGTTTAGCTCAGTTCTGGGCATCTTTGAAATACCTATACAAACTTGTTCCTACATAGTAACTTGCAACTTTGAATGAGAATGTGCTTGCTTGCAGCAACGTGCTATATGTTCTGAATGCCCGAATTGGGAATCTGTGTCAAAACTTTCTTAGGAATTATGTGATCCTTACTAGCTGGAAGTAAGGGAGATGGGGCATGAAGTTATTTCTAGGAGTTGGACACATACCAAGTTTAGCTCAGTTCTGGGCATCTTTGAAATACCTATACAAACTTGTTCCTACATAGTAACTTGCAACTTTGAATGAGAATGTGCTTGCTTGCAGCAACGTGCTATATGTTCTGAATGCCCGAATAGGGAATCTGTGTCAAAACTTTGTTAGGAATTATGTGATCCTTACTAGCTGGAAGTAAGGGAGATGGGGCATGAAGTTATTTCTAGGAGTTGGACACATACCAAGTTTAGCTCAGTTCTGGGCATCTTTGAAATACCTATACAAACTTGTTCCTACATACTAACTTGCATCTTTGAATGAGAATGTGCTTGCTTGCAGCAACGTGCTATATGTTCTGAATGCCCGAATTGGGAATCTGTGTCAAAACTTTGTTAGGAATTATGTGATCCTTACTAGCTGGAAGTAAGGGAGATGGGGCATGAAGTTATTTCTAGGAGTTGGACACATACCAAGTTTAGCTCAGTTCTGGGCATCTTTGAAATACCTATACAAACTTGTTCCTACATAGTAACTTGCATCTTTGAATGAGAATGTGCTTTCTTGCAGCAACGTGCTATATGTTCTGAATGCCCGAATTGGCAATCTGTGTCAAAACTTTGTTAGGAATTATGTGATCCTTACTAGCTGGAAGTAAGGGAGATGGGGCATGAAGTTATTTCTAGGAGTTGGACACATACCAAGTTTAGCTCAGTTCTGGGCATCTTTGAAATACCTATACAAACTTGTTCCTACATAGTAACTTGCATCTTTGAATGAGAATGTGCTTTCTTGCAGCAACGTGCTATATGTTCTGAATGCCCGAATTGGCAATCTGTGTCAAAACTTTGTTAGGAATTATGTGATCCTTACTAGCTGGAAGTAAGGGAGATGGGGCATGAAGTTATTTCTAGGAGTTGGACACATACCAAGTTTAGCTCAGTTCTGGGCATCTTTGAAATACCTATACAAACTTGTTCCTACAGAGTAACTTGCAACTTTGAATGAGAATGTGCTTGCTTGCAGCAACGTGCTATATGTTCTGAATGCCCGAATAGGGAATCTGTGTCAAAACTTTGTTAGGAATTATGTGATCCTTACTAGCTGGAAGTAAGGGAGATGGGTCATGAAGTTATTTCTAGGAGTTGGACACATACCAAGTTTAGCTCAGTTCTGGGCATCTTTGAAATACCTATACAAACTTGTTCCTACATAGTAACTTGCAACTTTGAATGAGAATGTGCTTGCTTGCAGCAACGTGCTATATGTTCTGAATGCCCGAATAGGGAATCTGTGTCAAAACTTTGTTAGGAATTATGTGATCCTTACTAGCTGGAAGTAAGGGAGAGGGGGCATGAAGTTATTTCTAGGAGTTGGACACATACCAAGTTTAGCTCAGTTCTGGGCATCTTTGAAATACCTATACAAACTTGTTCCTACATAGTAACTTGCAACTTTGAATGAGAATGTGCTTGCTTGCAGCAACGTGCTATATGTTCTGAATGCCCGAATTGGGAATCTGTGTCAAAACTTTGTTAGGAATTATGTGATCCTTACTAGCTGGAAGTAAGGGAGATGGGGCATGAAGTTATTTCTAGGAGTTGGACACATACCAAGTTTAGCTCAGTTCTGGGCATCTTTGAAATACCTATACAAACTTGTTCCTACATAGTAACTTGCAACTTTGAATGAGAATGTGCTTGCTTACAGCAACGTGCTATATGTTCTGAATGCCCGAATTGGGAATCTGTGTCAAAACTTTGTTAGGAATTATGTGATCCGTACTAGCTGGAAGTAAGGGAGATGGGGCATGAAGTTATTTCTAGGAGTTGGACACATACCAAGTTTAGCTCAGTTCTGGGCATCTTTGAAATACCTATACAAACTTGTTCCTACATAGTAACTTGCAACTTTGAATGAGAATGTGCTTGCTTGCAGCAACGTGCTATACGTTCTGAATGCCCGAATAGGGAATCTGTGTCAAAACTTTGTTAGGAATTATGTGATCCTTACTAGCTGGAAGTAAGGGAGATGGGGCATGAAGTTATTTCTAGGAGTTGGACACATACCAAGTTTAGCTCAGTTCTGGGCATCTTTGAAATACCTATACAAACTTGTTCCTACATAGTAACTTGCATCTTTGAATGAGAATGTGCTTGCTTGCAGCAACGTGCTATACGTTCTGAATGCCCGAATAGGGAATCTGTGTCAAAACTTTGTTAGGAATTATGTGATCCTTACTAGCTGGAAGTAAGGGAGATGGGGCATGAAGTTATTTCTAGGAGTTGGACACATACCAAGTTTAGCTCAGTTCTGGGCATCTTTGAAATACCTATACAAACTTGTTCCTACATAGTAACTTGCATCTTTGAATGAGAATGTGCTTGCTTGCAGCAACGTGCTATACGTTCTGAATGCCCGAATAGGGAATCTGTGTCAAAACTTTGTTAGGAATTATGTGATCCTTACTAGCTGGAAGTAAGGGAGATGGGGCATGAAGTTATTTCTAGGAGTTGGACACATACCAAGTTTAGCTCAGTTCTGGGCATCTTTGAAATACCTATACAAACTTGTTCCTACATAGTAACTTGCATCTTTGAATGAGAATCTGCTTGCTTACAGCAACGTGCTATACGTTCTGAATGCCCGAATTGGGAATCTGTGTCAAAACTTTGTAAGGAATTATGTGATCCTTACTAGCTGGAAGTAAGGGAGATGGGGCATGAAGTTATTTCTAGGAGTTGGACACATACCAAGTTTAGCTCAGTTCTGGGCATCTTTGAAATACCTATACAAACTTGTTCCTACATAGTAACTTGCATCTTTGAATGAGAATGTGCTTGCTTACAGCAACGTGCTATATGTTCTGAATGCCCGAATTGGCAATCTGTGTCAAAACTTTGTTAGGAATTATGTGATCCTTACTAGCTGGAAGTAAGGGAGATGGGGCATGAAGTTATTTCTAGGAGTTGGACACATACCAAGTTTAGCTCAGTTCTGGGCATCTTTGAAATACCTATACAAACTTGTTCCTACATAGTAACTTGCAACTTTGAATGAGAATGTGCTTGCTTACAGCAACGTGCTATATGTTCTGAATGCCCGAATTGGGAATCTGTGTCAAAACATTGCTAGGAATTATGTGATCCTTACTAGCTGGAAGTAAGGGAGATGGGGCATGAAGTTATTTCTAGGAGTTGGACACATACCAAGTTTAGCTCAGTTCTGGGCATCTTTGAAATACCTATACAAACTTGTTCCCACATAGTAACTTGCATCTTTGAATGAGAATGTGCTTGCTTACAGCAACGTGCTATATGTTCTGAATGCCCGAATTGGGAATCTGTGTCAAAATTTTGTTAGGAATTATGTCATCCTTACTAGCTGGAAGTAAGGGAGATGGGTCATGAAGTTATTTCTAGGAGTTGGACACATACCAAGTTTAGCTCAGTTCTGGGCATCTTTGAAATACCTATACAAACTTGTTCCTACATACTAACTTGCATCTTTGAATGAGAATGTGCTTGCTTACAGCAACGTGCTATATGTTCTGAATGCCCGAATTGGGAATCTGTGTCAAAACTTTGTTAGGAATTATGTGATCCTTACTAGCTGGAAGTAAGGGAGATGGGGCATGAAGTTATTTCTAGGAGTTGGACACATACCAAGTTTAGCTCAGTTCTGGGCATCTTTGAAATACCTATACAAACTTGTTCCTACAGAGTAACTTGCAACTTTGAATGAGAATGTGCTTGCTTACAGCAACGTGCTATATGTTCTGAATGCCCGAATTGGGAATCTGTGTCAAAACTTTGTTAGGAATTATGTGATCCTTACTAGCTGGAAGTAAGGGAGATGGGGCATGAAGTTATTTCTAGGAGTTGGACACATACCAAGTTTAGCTCAGTTCTGGGCATCTTTGAAATACCTATACAAACTTGTTCCTACATAGTAACTTGCAACTTTGAATGAGAATGTGCTTGCTTACAGCAACGTGCTATACGTTCTGAATGCCCGAATAGGGAATCTGTGTCAAAACTTTGTTAGGAATTATGTGATCCTTACTAGCTGGAAGTAAGGGAGATGGGGCATGAAGTTATTTCTAGGAGTTGGACACATACCAAGTTTAGCTCAGTTCTGGGCATCTTTGAAATACCTATACAAACTTGTTCCTACATAGTAACTTGCATCTTTGAATGAGAATGTGCTTGCTTGCAGCAACGTGCTATACGTTCTGAATGCCCGAATAGGGAATCTGTGTCAAAACTTTGTTAGGAATTATGTGATCCTTACTAGCTGGAAGTAAGGGAGATGGGGCATGAAGTTATTTCTAGGAGTTGGACACATACCAAGTTTAGCTCAGTTCTGGGCATCTTTGAAATACCTATACAAACTTGTTCCTACATAGTAACTTGCATCTTTGAATGAGAATCTGCTTGCTTACAGCAACGTGCTATACGTTCTGAATGCCCGAATTGGGAATCTGTGTCAAAACTTTGTAAGGAATTATGTGATCCTTACTAGCTGGAAGTAAGGGAGATGGGGCATGAAGTTATTTCTAGGAGTTGGACACATACCAAGTTTAGCTCAGTTCTGGGCATCTTTGAAATACCTATACAAACTTGTTCCTACATAGTAACTTGCATCTTTGAATGAGAATCTGCTTGCTTACAGCAACGTGCTATACGTTCTGAATGCCCGAATTGGGAATCTGTGTCAAAACTTTGTAAGGAATTATGTGATCCTTACTAGCTGGAAGTAAGGGAGATGGGGCATGAAGTTATTTCTAGGAGTTGGACACATACCAAGTTTAGCTCAGTTCTGGGCATCTTTGAAATACCTATACAAACTTGTTCCTACATAGTAACTTGCATCTTTGAATGAGAATGTGCTTGCTTACAGCAACGTGCTATATGTTCTGAATGCCCGAATTGGGAATCTGTGTCAAAACTTTGTTAGGAATTATGTGATCCTTACTAGCTGGAAGTAAGGGAGATGGGGCATGAAGTTATTTCTAGGAGTTGGACACATACCAAGTTTAGCTCAGTTCTGGGCATCTTTGAAATACCTATACAAACTTGTTCCTACATAGTAACTTGCAACTTTGAATGAGAATGTGCTTGCTTACAGCAACGTGCTATATGTTCTGAATGCCCGAATTGGGAATCTGTGTCAAAACATTGTTAGGAATTATGTGATCCTTACTAGCTGGAAGTAAGGGAGATGGGGCATGAAGTTATTTCTAGGAGTTGGACACATACCAAGTTTAGCTCAGTTCTGGGCATCTTTGAAATACCTATACAAACTTGTTCCCACATAGTAACTTGCATCTTTGAATGAGAATGTGCTTGCTTACAGCAACGTGCTATATGTTCTGAATGCCCGAATTGGGAATCTGTGTCAAAATTTTGTTAGGAATTATGTCATCCTTACTAGCTGGAAGTAAGGGAGATGGGGCATGAAGTTATTTCTAGGAGTTGGACACATACCAAGTTTAGCTCAGTTCTGGGCATCTTTGAAATACCTATACAAACTTGTTCCTACATACTAACTTGCATCTTTGAATGAGAATGTGCTTGCTTACAGCAACGTGCTATATGTTCTGAATGCCCGAATTGGGAATCTGTGTCAAAACTTTGTTAGGAATTATGTGATCCTTACTAGCTGGAAGTAAGGGAGATGGGGCATGAAGTTATTTCTAGGAGTTGGACACATACCAAGTTTAGCTCAGTTCTGGGCATCTTTGAAATACCTATACAAACTTGTTCCTACAGAGTAACTTGCAACTTTGAATGAGAATGTGCTTGCTTACAGCAACGTGCTATATGTTCTGAATGCCCGAATTGGGAATCTGTGTCAAAACTTTGTTAGGAATTATGTGATCCTTACTAGCTGGAAGTAAGGGAGATGGGGCATGAAGTTATTTCTAGGAGTTGGACACATACCAAGTTTAGCTCAGTTCTGGGCATCTTTGAAATACCTATACAAACTTGTTCCTACATAGTAACTTGCAACTTTGAATGAGAATGTGCTTGCTTACAGCAACGTGCTATATGTTCTGAATGCCCGAATAGGGAATCTGTGTCAAAACTTTGTTAGGAATTATGTGATCCTTACTAGCTGGAAGTAACGGAGATGGGGCATGAAGTTATTTCTAGGAGTTGGACACATACCAAGTTTAGCTCAGTTCTGGGCATCTTTGAAATACCTATACAAACTTGTTCCTACATAGTAACTTGCAACTTTGAATGAGAATGTGCTTGCTTGCAGCAACGTGCTATACGTTCTGAATGCCCGAATTGGGAATCTGTGTCAAAACTTTGTTAGGAATTATGTGATCCTTACTAGCTGGAAGTAAGGGAGATGGGGCATGAAGTTATTTCTAGGAGTTGGACACATACCAAGTTTAGCTCAGTTCTGGGCATCTTTGAAATACCTATACAAACTTGTTCCTACATAGTAACTTGCATCTTTGAATGAGAATGTGCTTGCTTACAGCAACGTGCTATACGTTCTGAATGCCCGAATTGGCAATCTGTGTCAAAACTTTGTTAGGAATTATGTGATCCTTACTAGCTGGAAGTAAGGGAGATGGGGCATGAAGTTATTTCTAGGAGTTGGACACATACCAAGTTTAGCTCAGTTCTGGGCATCTTTGAAATACCTATACAAACTTGTTCCTACATAGTAACTTGCAACTTTGAATGAGAATGTGCTTGCTTACAGCAACGTGCTATATGTTCTGAATGCCCGAATTGGGAATCTGTGTCAAAACATTGTTAGGAATTATGTGATCCTTACTAGCTGGAAGTAAGGGAGATGGGTCATGAAGTTATTTCTAGGAGTTGGACACATACCAAGTTTAGCTCAGTTCTGGGCATCTTTGAAATACCTATACAAACTTGTTCCCACATAGTAACTTGCATCTTTGAATGAGAATCTGCTTGCTTACAGCAACGTGCTATATGTTCTGAATGCCCGAATTGGGAATCTGTGTCAAAACTTTGTTAGGAATTATGTGATCCTTACTAGCTGGAAGTAAGGGAGATGGGGCATGAAGTTATTTCTAGGAGTTGGACACATACCAAGTTTAGCTCAGTTCTGGGCATCTTTGAAATACCTATACAAACTTGTTCCCACATAGTAACTTGCATCTTTGAATGAGAATCTGCTTGCTTACAGCAACGTGCTATATGTTCTGAATGCCCGAATTGGGAATCTGTGTCAAAACTTTGTTAGGAATTATGTCATCCTTACTAGCTGGAAGTAAGGGAGATGGGGCATGAAGTTATTTCTAGGAGTTGGACACATACCAAGTTTAGCTCAGTTCTGGGCATCTTTGAAATACCTATACAAACTTGTTCCTACATAGTAACTTGCATCTTTGAATGAAAATGTGCTTGCTTACAGCAACGTGCTATACGTTCTGAATGCCCGAATAGGGAATCTGTGTCAAAACTTTGTTAGGAATTATGTGATCCTTACTAGCTGGAAGTAAGGGAGATGGGGCATGAAGTTATTTCTAGGAGTTGGACTCATACCAAGTTTAGCTCAGTTCTGGGCATCTTTGAAATACCTATACAAACTTGTTCCTACATAGTAACTTGCAACTTTGAATGAGAATGTGCTTGCTTACAGCAACGTGCTATACGTTCTGAATGCCCGAATAGGGAATCTGTGTCAAAACTTTGTTAGGAATTATGTGATCCTTACTAGCTGGAAGTAAGGGAGATGGGGCATGAAGTTATTTCTAGGAGTTGGACACATACCAAGTTTAGCTCAGTTCTGGGCATCTTTGAAATACCTATACAAACTTGTTCCTACATAGTAACTTGCATCTTTGAATGAGAATGTGCTTGCTTACAGCAACGTGCTATATGTTCTGAATGCCCGAATAGGGAATCTGTGTCAAAACTTTGTAAGGAATTATGTGATCCTTACTAGCTGGAAGTAAGGGAGATGGGGCATGAAGTTATTTCTAGGAGTTGGACACATACCAAGTTTAGCTCAGTTCTGGGCATCTTTGAAATACCTATACAAACTTGTTCCTACATAGTAACTTGCAACTTTGAATGAGAATGTGCTTGCTTACAGCAACGTGCTATATGTTCTGAATGCCCGAATTGGGAATCTGTGTCAAAATTTTGTTAGGAATTATGTCATCCTTACTAGCTGGAAGTAAGGGAGATGGGGCATGAAGTTATTTCTAGGAGTTGGACACATACCAAGTTTAGCTCAGTTCTGGGCATCTTTGAAATACCTATACAAACTTGTTCCCACATAGTAACTTGCATCTTTGAATGAGAATCTGCTTGCTTACAGCAACGTGCTATATGTTCTGAATGCCCGAATTGGGAATCTGTGTCAAAATTTTGTTAGGAATTATGTCATCCTTACTAGCTGGAAGTAAGGGAGATGGGGCATGAAGTTATTTCTAGGAGTTGGACACATACCAAGTTTAGCTCAGTTCTGGGCATCTTTGAAATACCTATACAAACTTGTTCCTACATAGTAACTTGCATCTTTGAATGAGAATCTGCTTGCTTACAGCAACGTGCTATATGTTCTGAATGCCCGAATTGGGAATCTGTGTCAAAACTTTGTTAGGAATTATGTCATCCTTACTAGCTGGAAGTAAGGGAGATGGGGCATGAAGTTATTTCTAGGAGTTGGACACATACCAAGTTTAGCTCAGTTCTGGGCATCTTTGAAATACCTATACAAACTTGTTCCTACATAGTAACTTGCATCTTTGAATGAAAATGTGCTTGCTTACAGCAACGTGCTATATGTTCTGAATGCCCGAATTGGGAATCTGTGTCAAAACTTTGTTAGGAATTATGTGATCCTTACTAGCTGGAAGTAAGGGAGATGGGGCATGAAGTTATTTCTAGGAGTTGGACACATACCAAGTTTAGCTCAGTTCTGGGCATCTTTGAAATACCTATACAAACTTGTTCCTACATAGTAACTTGCAACTTTGAATGAAAATGTGCTTGCTTACAGCAACGTGCTATATGTTCTGAATGCCCGAATTGGGAATCTGTGTCAAAACTTTGTTAGGAATTATGTGATCCTTACTAGCTGGAAGTAAGGGAGATGGGGCATGATGTTATTTCTAGGAGTTGGACACATACCAAGTTTAGCTCAGTTCTGGGCATCTTTGAAATACCTATACAAACTTGTTCCTACATAGTAACTTGCATCTTTGAATGAGAATGTGCTTGCTTACAGCAACGTGCTATATGTTCTGAATGCCCGAATAGGGAATCTGTGTCAAAACTTTGTTAGGAATTATGTGATCCTTACTAGCTGGAAGTAAGGGAGATGGGGCATGAAGTTATTTCTAGGAGTTGGACACATACCAAGTTTAGCTCAGTTCTGGGCATCTTTGAAATACCTATACAAACTTGTTCCTACATAGTAACTTGCATCTTTGAATGAGAATGTGCTTGCTTGCAGCAACGTGCTATATGTTCTGAATGCCCGAATTGGGAATCTGTGTCAATACTTTGTTAGGAATTATGTGATCCTTACTAGCTGGAAGTAAGGGAGAAGGGGCATGAAGTTATTTCTAGGAGTTGGACACATACCAAGTTTAGCTCAGTTCTGGGCATCTTTGAAATACCTATACAAACTTGTTCCTACATAGTAACTTGCAACTTTGAATGAGAATGTGCTTTCTTGCAGCAACGTGCTACATGTTCTGAATGCCCGAATAGGGAATCTGTGTCAAAACTTTGTTAGGAATTATGTGATCCTTACTAGCTGGAAGTAAGGGAGATGGGGCATGAAGTTATTTCTAGGAGTTGGACACATACCAAGTTTAGCTCAGTTCTGGGCATCTTTGAAATACCTATACAAACTTGTTCCTACATAGTAACTTGCATCTTTGAATGAGAATGTGCTTGCTTACAGCAACGTGCTATATGTTCTGAATGCCCGAATTGGGAATCTGTGTCAATACTTTGTTAGGAATTATGTGATCCTTACTAGCTGGAAGTAAGGGAGAAGGGGCATGAAGTTATTTCTAGGAGTTGGACACATACCAAGTTTAGCTCAGTTCTGGGCATCTTTGAAATACCTATACAAACTTGTTCCTACATAGTAACTTGCAACTTTGAATGAGAATGTGCTTGCTTACAGCAACGTGCTATATGTTCTGAATGCCCGAATAGGGAATCTGTGTCAAAACTTTGTTAGGAATTATGTGATCCTTACTAGCTGGAAGTAAGGGAGATGGGGCATGAAGTTATTTCTAGGAGTTGGACACATACCAAGTTTAGCTCAGTTCTGGGCATCTTTGAAATACCTATACAAACTTGTTCCTACATAGTAACTTGCAACTTTGAATGAGAATGTGCTTGCTTACAGCAACGTGCTATATGTTCTGAATGCCCGAATAGGGAATCTGTGTCAAAACTTTGTTAGGAATTATGTGATCCTTACTAGCTGGAAGTAAGGGAGATGGGGCATGAAGTTATTTCTAGGAGTTGGACACATACCAAGTTTAGCTCAGTTCTGGGCATCTTTGAAATACCTATACAAACTTGTTCCCATAGAGTAACTTGCAACTTTGAATGAGAATGTGCTTGCTTACAGCAACGTGCTATATGTTCTGAATGCCCGAATTGGGAATCTGTGTCAAAACTTTGTTAGGAATTATGTGATCCTTACTAGCTGGAAGTAAAGGAGATGGGGCATGAAGTTATTTCTAGGAGTTGGACACATACCAAGTTTAGCTCAGTTCTGGGCATCTTTGAAATACCTATACAAACTTGTTCCTACATAGTAACTTGCAACTTTGAATGAGAATGTGCTTGCTTACAGCAACGTGCTATATGTTCTGAATGCCCGAATTGGGAATCTGTGTCAAAACTTTCTTAGGAATTATGTGATCCTTACTAGCTGGAAGTAAGGGAGATGGGGCATGAAGTTATTTCTAGGAGTTGGACACATACCAAGTTTAGCTCAGTTCTGGGCATCTTTGAAATACCTATACAAACTTGTTCCTACATAGTAACTTGCAACTTTGAATGAGAATGTGCTTGCTTGCAGCAACGTGCTATATGTTCTGAATGCCCGAATTGGGAATCTGTGTCAAAACTTTGTTAGGAATTATGTGATCCTTACTAGCTGGAAGTAAGGGAGATGGGGCATGAAGTTATTTCTAGGAGTTGGACACATACCAAGTTTAGCTCAGTTCTGGGCATCTTTGAAATACCTATACAAACTTGTTCCTACACAGTAACTTGCATCTTTGAATGAGAATGTGCTTGCTTACAGCAACGTGCTATATGTTCTGAATGCCCGAATTGGCAATCTGTGTCAAAACTTTGTTAGGAATTATGTGATCCTTACTAGCTGGAAGTAAGGGAGATGGGGCATGAAGTTATTTCTAGGAGTTGGACACATACCAAGTTTAGCTCAGTTCTGGGCATCTTTGAAATACCTATACAAACTTGTTCCCACATAGTAACTTGCAACTTTGAATGAGAATGTGCTTGCTTACAGCAACGTGCTATATGTTCTGAATGCCCGAATAGGGAATCTGTGTCAAAACATTGTTAGGAATTATGTGATCCTTACTAGCTGGAAGTAAGGGAGATGGGGCATGAAGTTATTTCTAGGAGTTGGACACATACCAAGTTTAGCTCAGTTCTGGGCATCTTTGAAATACCTATACAAACTTGTTCCCACATAGTAACTTGCATCTTTGAATGAGAATGTGCTTGCTTACAGCAACGTGCTATATGTTCTGAATGCCCGAATTGGGAATCTGTGTCAAAACTTTGTTAGGAATTATGTCATCCTTACTAGCTGGAAGTAAGGGAGATGGGGCATGAAGTTATTTCTAGGAGTTGGACACATACCAAGTTTAGCTCTGTTCTGGGCATCTTTGAAATACCTATACAAACTTGTTCCTACATAGTAACTTGCATCTTTGAATGAGAATCTGCTTGCTTACAGCAACGTGCTATATGTTCTGAATGCCCGAATTGGGAATCTGTGTCAAAACTTTGTTAGGAATTATGTCATCCTTACTAGCTGGAAGTAAGGGAGATGGGGCATGAAGTTATTTCTAGGAGTTGGACACATACCAAGTTTAGCTCAGTTCTGGGCATCTTTGAAATACCTATACAAACTTCTTCCTACATAGTAACTTGCAACTTTCAATGAAAATGTGCTTGCTTACAGCAACGTGCTATATGTTCTGAATGCCCGAATTGGGAATCTGTGTCAAAACTTTGTTAGGAATTATGTGATCCTTACTAGCTGGAAGTAAGGGAGATGGGGCATGAAGTTATTTCTAGGAGTTGGACACATACCAAGTTTAGCTCAGTTCTGGGCATCTTTGAAATACCTATACAAACTTGTTCCCATAGAGTAACTTGCAACTTTGAATGAGAATGTGCTTGCTTACAGCAACGTGCTATATGTTCTGAATGCCCGAATTGGGAATCTGTGTCAAAACTTTGTTAGGAATTATGTGATCCTTACTAGCTGGAAGTAAAGGAGATGGGGCATGAAGTTATTTCTAGGAGTTGGACACATACCAAGTTTAGCTCAGTTCTGGGCATCTTTGAAATACCTATACAAACTTGTTCCTACATAGTAACTTGCAACTTTGAATGAGAATGTGCTTGCTTACAGCAACGTGCTATATGTTCTGAATGCCCGAATTGGGAATCTGTGTCAAAACTTTCTTAGGAATTATGTGATCCTTACTAGCTGGAAGTAAGGGAGATGGGGCATGAAGTTATTTCTAGGAGTTGGACACATACCAAGTTTAGCTCAGTTCTGGGCATCTTTGAAATACCTATACAAACTTGTTCCTACATAGTAACTTGCAACTTTGAATGAGAATGTGCTTGCTTGCAGCAACGTGCTATATGTTCTGAATGCCCGAATTGGGAATCTGTGTCAAAACTTTGTTAGGAATTATGTGATCCTTACTAGCTGGAAGTAAGGGAGATGGGGCATGAAGTTATTTCTAGGAGTTGGACACATACCAAGTTTAGCTCAGTTCTGGGCATCTTTGAAATACCTATACAAACTTGTTCCTACACAGTAACTTGCATCTTTGAATGAGAATGTGCTTGCTTACAGCAACGTGCTATATGTTCTGAATGCCCGAATTGGCAATCTGTGTCAAAACTTTGTTAGGAATTATGTGATCCTTACTAGCTGGAAGTAAGGGAGATGGGGCATGAAGTTATTTCTAGGAGTTGGACACATACCAAGTTTAGCTCAGTTCTGGGCATCTTTGAAATACCTATACAAACTTGTTCCCACATAGTAACTTGCAACTTTGAATGAGAATGTGCTTGCTTACAGCAACGTGCTATATGTTCTGAATGCCCGAATAGGGAATCTGTGTCAAAACATTGTTAGGAATTATGTGATCCTTACTAGCTGGAAGTAAGGGAGATGGGGCATGAAGTTATTTCTAGGAGTTGGACACATACCAAGTTTAGCTCAGTTCTGGGCATCTTTGAAATACCTATACAAACTTGTTCCCACATAGTAACTTGCATCTTTGAATGAGAATGTGCTTGCTTACAGCAACGTGCTATATGTTCTGAATGCCCGAATTGGGAATCTGTGTCAAAACTTTGTTAGGAATTATGTCATCCTTACTAGCTGGAAGTAAGGGAGATGGGGCATGAAGTTATTTCTAGGAGTTGGACACATACCAAGTTTAGCTCTGTTCTGGGCATCTTTGAAATACCTATACAAACTTGTTCCTACATAGTAACTTGCATCTTTGAATGAGAATCTGCTTGCTTACAGCAACGTGCTATATGTTCTGAATGCCCGAATTGGGAATCTGTGTCAAAACTTTGTTAGGAATTATGTCATCCTTACTAGCTGGAAGTAAGGGAGATGGGGCATGAAGTTATTTCTAGGAGTTGGACACATACCAAGTTTAGCTCAGTTCTGGGCATCTTTGAAATACCTATACAAACTTCTTCCTACATAGTAACTTGCAACTTTCAATGAAAATGTGCTTGCTTACAGCAACGTGCTATATGTTCTGAATGCCCGAATTGGGAATCTGTGTCAAAACTTTGTTAGGAATTATGTGATCCTTACTAGCTGGAAGTAAGGGAGATGGGGCATGAAGTTATTTCTAGGAGTTGGACACATACCAAGTTTAGCTCAGTTCTGGGCATCTTTGAAATACCTATACAAACTTGTTCCTACATAGTAACTTGCAACTTTGAATGAGAATGTGCTTGCTTACAGCAACGTGCTACATGTTCTGAATGCCCGAATAGGGAATCTGTGTCAAAACTTTGTTAGGAATTATGTGATCCTTACTAGCTGGAAGTAAGGGAGATGGGGCATGAAGTTATTTCTAGGAGTTGGACACATACCAAGTTTAGCTCAGTTCTGGGCATCTTTGAAATACCTATACAAACTTGTTCCTACACAGTAACTTGCAACTTTGAATGAGAATGTGCTTGCTTACAGCAACGTGCTACATGTTCTGAATGCCCGAATTGGGAATCTGTGTCAAAACTTTGTTAGGAATTATGTGATCCTTACTAGCTGGAAGTAAGGGAGATGGGGCATGAAGTTATTTCTAGGAGTTGGACACATACCAAGTTTAGCTCAGTTCTGGGCATCTTTGAAATACCTATACAAACTTGTTCCTACAGAGTAACTTGCAACTTTGAATGAGAATGTGCTTGCTTACAGCAACGTGCTATATGTTCTGAATGCCCGAATTGGGAATTTGTGTCAAAACTTTGTTAGGAATTATGTGATCCTTACTAGCTGGAAGTAAGGGAGATGGGGCATGAAGTTATTTCTAGGAGTTGGACACATACCAAGTTTAGCTCTGTTCTGGGCATCTTTGAAATACCTATACAAACTTGTTCCTACACAGTAACTTGCAACTTTGAATGAGAATGTGCTTGCTTGCAGCAACGTGCTATATGTTCTGAATGCCCGAATAGGGAATCTGTGTCAAAACTTTGTTAGGAATTATGTGATCCTTACTAGCTGGAAGTAAGGGAGATGGGGCATGAAGTTATTTCTAGGAGTTGGACACATACCAAGTTTAGCTCAGTTCTGGGCATCTTTGAAATACCTATACAAACTTGTTCCTACACAGTAACTTGCATCTTTGAATGAGAATGTGCTTGCTTACAGCAACGTGCTACATGTTCTGAATGCCCGAATTGGGAATCTGTGTCAAAACTTTGTTAGGAATTATGTGATCCTTACTAGCTGGAAGTAAGGGAGAAGGGGCATGAAGTTATTTCTAGGAGTTGGACACATACCAAGTTTAGCTCAGTTCTGGGCATCTTTGAAATACCTATACAAACTTGTTCCTACATAGTAACATGCAACTTTGAATGAGAATGTGCTTGCTTACAGCAACGTGCTATATGTTCTGAATGCCCGAATAGGGAATCTGTGTCAAAACTTTGTTAGGAATTATGTGATCCTTACTAGCTGGAAGTAAGGGAGATGGGGCATGAAGTTATTTCTAAGGGAGATGGGGCATGAAGTTATTTCTAGGAGTTGGACACATACCAAGTTTAGCTCAGTTCTGGGCATCTTTGAAATACCTATACAAACTTGTTCCTACATAGTAACTTGCATCTTTGAATGAGAATCTTCTTGCTTACAGCAACGTGCTACATGTTCTGAATGCCCGAATAGGGAATCTGTGTCAAAACTTTGTTAGGAATTATGTGATCCTTACTAGCTGGAAGTAAGGGAGATGGGGCATGAAGTTATTTCTAGGAGTTGGACACATACCAAGTTAGCTCAGTTCTGGGCATCTTTGAAATACCTATACAAACTTGTTCCTACATAGTAACTTGCAACTTTGAATGAGAATGTGCTTGCTTACAGCAACGTGCTACATGTTCTGAATGCCCGAATAGGGAATCTGTGTCAAAACTTTGTTAGGAATTATGTGATCCTTACTAGCTGGAAGTAAGGGAGATGGGGCATGAAGTTATTTCTAGGAGTTGGACACATACCAAGTTTAGCTCAGTTCTGGGCATCTTTGAAATACCTATACAAACTTGTTCCTACATAGTAACTTGCAACTTTGAATGAGAATGTGCTTGCTTGCAGCAACGTGCTACATGTTCTGAATGCCCGAATAGGGAATCTGTGTCAAAACTTTGTTAGGAATTATGTGATCCTTACTAGCTGGAAGTAAGGGAGATGGGGCATGAAGTTATTTCTAGGAGTTGGACACATACCAAGTTTAGCTCAGTTCTGGGCATCTTTGAAATACCTATACAAACTTGTTCCTACATAGTAACTTGCATCTTTGAATGAGAATGTGCTTGCTTACAGCAACGTGCTATATGTTCTGAATGCCCGAATTGGGAATCTGTGTCAATACTTTGTTAGGAATTATGTGATCCTTACTAGCTGGAAGTAAGGGAGAAGGGACATGAAGTTATTTCTAGGAGTTGGACACATACCAAGTTTAGCTCAGTTCTGGGCATCTTTGAAATACCTATACAAACTTGTTCCTACATAGTAACTTGCAACTTTGAATGAGAATGTGCTTGCTTACAGCAACGTGCTATATGTTCTGAATGCCCGAATAGGGAATCTGTGTCAAAAATTTGTTAGGAATTATGTGATCCTTACTAGCTGGAAGTAAGGGAGATGGGGCATGAAGTTATTTCTAGGAGTTGGACACATACCAAGTTTAGCTCAGTTCTGGGCATCTTTGAAATACCTATACAAACTTGTTCCTACATAGTAACTTGCAACTTTGAATGAGAATGTGCTTGCTTACAGCAACGTGCTATATGTTCTGAATGCCCGAATTGGGAATCTGTGTCAAAACTTTCTTAGGAATTATGTGATCCTTACTAGCTGGAAGTAAGGGAGATGGGGCATGAAGTTATTTCTAGGAGTTGGACACATACCAAGTTTAGCTCAGTTCTGGGCATCTTTGAAATACCTATACAAACTTGTTCCTACAGAGTAACTTGCAACTTTGAATGAGAATGTGCTTGCTTACAGCAACGTGCTATATGTTCTGAATGCCCGAATTGGGAATCTGTGTCAAAACTTTCTTAGGAATTATGTGATCCTTACTAGCTGGAAGTAAGGGAGATGGGGCATGAAGTTATTTCTAGGAGTTGGACACATACCAAGTTTAGCTCAGTTCTGGGCAGCTTTGAAATACCTATACAAACTTGTTCCTACATAGTAACTTGCAACTTTGAATGAGAATGTGCTTGCTTGCAGCAACGTGCTATATGTTCTGAATGCCCGAATAGGGAATCTGTGTCAAAACTTTGTTAGGAATTATGTGATCCTTACTAGCTGGAAGTAAGGGAGATGGGGCATGAAGTTATTTCTAGGAGTTGGACACATACCAAGTTTAGCTCAGTTCTGGGCATCTTTGAAATACCTATACAAACTTGTTCCTACACAGTAACTTGCATCTTTGAATGAGAATGTGCTTGCTTACAGCAACGTGCTATATGTTCTGAATGCCCGAATTGGGAATCTGTGTCAAAACATTGTTAGGAATTATGTGATCATTACTAGCTGGAAGTAAGGGAGAAGGGGCATGAAGTTATTTCTAGGAGTGGGACACATACCAAGTTTAGCTCAGTTCTGGGCATCTTTGAAATACCTATACAAACTTGTTCCTACATAGTAACTTGCAACTTTGAATGAGAATGTGCTTGCTTACAGCAACGTGCTATATGTTCTGAATGCCCGAATAGGGAATCTGTGTCAAAACTTTGTTAGGAATTATGTGATCCTTACTAGCTGGAAGTAAGGGAGATGGGGTATGAAGTTATTTCTAGGAGTTGGACACATACCAAGTTTAGCTCAGTTCTGGGCATCTTTGAAATACCTATACAAACTTGTTCCTACATAGTAACTTGCAACTTTGAATGAGAATGTGCTTGCTTGCAGCAACGTGCTATATGTTCTGAATGCCCGAATAGGGAATCTGTGTCAAAACTTTGTTGGGAATTATGTGATCCTTACTAGCTGGAAGTAAGGGAGATGGGGCATGAAGTTATTTCTAGGAGTTGGACACATACCAAGTTTAGCTCAGTTCTGGGCATCTTTGAAATACCTATACAAACTTGTTCCTACATAGTAACTTGCAACTTTGAATGAGAATGTGCTTGCTTGCAGCAACGTGCTATATGTTCTGATTCCCCGAATTGGGAATCTGTGTCAAAACTTTGTTAGGAATTATGTGATCCTTACTATCTTGAAGTAAGGGAGATGGAGCATGAAGTTATTTCTAGGAGTTGGACACATACCAAGTTTAGCTCAGTTCTGGGCATCTTTGAAATACCTATACAAACTTGTTCCTACATAGTAACTTGCAACTTTGAATGAGAATGTGCTTGCTTACAGCAACGTGCTATATGTTCTGAATGCCCGAATTGGGAATCTGTGTCAAAACTTTGTTAGGAATTATGTGATCCTTACTAGCTGGAAGTAAGGGAGATGGGGCATGAAGTTATTTCTAGGAGTTGGACACATACCAAGTTTAGCTCAGTTCTGGGCATCTTTGAAATACCTATACAAACTTGTTCCTACATAGTAACTTGCAACTTTGAATGAGAATGTGCTTGCTTACAGCAACGTGCTACATGTTCTGAATGCCCGAATAGGGAATCTGTGTCAAAACTTTCTTAGGAATTATGTGATCCTTACTAGCTGGAAGTAAGGGAGATGGGGCATGAAGTTATTTCTAGGAGTTGGACACATACCAAGTTTAGCTCAGTTCTGGGCATCTTTGAAATACCTATACAAACTTGTTCCTACATAGTAACTTGCAACTTTGAATGAGAATGTGCTTGCTTGCAGCAACGTGCTACATGTTCTGAATGCCCGAATAGGGAATCTGTGTCAAAACTTTGTTAGGAATTATGTGATCCTTACTAGCTGGAAGTAAGGGAGATGGGGCATGAAGTTATTTCTAGGAGTTGGACACATACCAAGTTTAGCTCAGTTCTGGGCATCTTTGAAATACCTATACAAACTTGTTCCTACATAGTAACTTGCATCTTTGAATGAGAATGTGCTTGCTTACAGCAACGTGCTATATGTTCTGAATGCCCGAATTGGGAATCTGTGTCAATACTTTGTTAGGAATTATGTGATCCTTACTAGCTGGAAGTAAGGGAGAAGGGGCATGAAGTTATTTCTAGGAGTTGGACACATACCAAGTTTAGCTCAGTTCTGGGCATCTTTGAAATACCTATACAAACTTGTTCCTACATAGTAACTTGCAACTTTGAATGAGAATGTGCTTGCTTACAGCAACGTGCTATATGTTCTGAATGCCCGAATAGGGAATCTGTGTCAAAACTTTGTTAGGAATTATGTGATCCTTACTAGCTGGAAGTAAGGGAGATGGGGCATGAAGTTATTTCTAGGAGTTGGACACATACCAAGTTTAGCTCAGTTCTGGGCATCTTTGAAATACCTATACAAACTTGTTCCTACATAGTAACTTGCAACTTTGAATGAGAATGTGCTTGCTTACAGCAACGTGCTATATGTTCTGAATGCCCGAATAGGGAATCTGTGTCAAAACTTTGTTAGGAATTATGTGATCCTTACTAGCTGGAAGTAAGGGAGATGGGGCATGAAGTTATTTCTAGGAGTTGGACACATACCAAGTTTAGCTCAGTTCTGGGCATCTTTGAAATACCTATACAAACTTGTTCCTACAGAGTAACTTGCAACTTTGAATGAGAATGTGCTTGCTTACAGCAACGTGCTATATGTTCTGAATGCCCGAATTGGGAATCTGTGTCAAAACTTTCTTAGGAATTATGTGATCCTTACTAGCTGGAAGTAAGGGAGATGGGGCATGAAGTTATTTCTAGGAGTTGGACACATACCAAGTTTAGCTCAGTTCTGGGCAGCTTTGAAATACCTATACAAACTTGTTCCTACACAGTAACTTGCAACTTTGAATGAGAATGTGCTTGCTTGCAGCAACGTGCTATATGTTCTGAATGCCCGAATAGGGAATCTGTGTCAAAACTTTGTTAGGAATTATGTGATCCTTACTAGCTGGAAGTAAGGGAGATGGGGCATGAAGTTATTTCTAGGAGTTGGACACATACCAAGTTTAGCTCAGTTCTGGGCATCTTTGAAATACCTATACAAACTTGTTCCTACACAGTAACTTGCATCTTTGAATGAGAATGTGCTTGCTTACAGCAACGTGCTATATGTTCTGAATGCCCGAATTGGGAATCTGTGTCAAAACATTGTTAGGAATTATGTGATCATTACTAGCTGGAAGTAAGGGAGAAGGGACATGAAGTTATTTCTAGGAGTGGGACACATACCAAGTTTAGCTCAGTTCTGGGCATCTTTGAAATACCTATACAAACTTGTTCCTACATAGTAACTTGCAACTTTGAATGAGAATGTGCTTGCTTACAGCAACGTGCTATATGTTCTGAATGCCCGAATAGGGAATCTGTGTCAAAACTTTGTTAGGAATTATGTGATCCTTACTAGCTGGAAGTAAGGGAGATGGGGCATGAAGTTATTTCTAGGAGTTGGACACATACCAAGTTTAGCTCAGTTCTGGGCATCTTTGAAATACCTATACAAACTTGTTCCTACATAGTAACTTGCAACTTTGAATGAGAATGTGCTTGCTTACAGCAACGTGCTATATGTTCTGAATGCCCGAATAGGGAATCTGTGTCAAAACTTTGTTAGGAATTATGTGATCCTTACTAGGTGGAAGTAAGGGAGATGGGGCATGAAGTTATTTCTAGGAGTTGGACACATACCAAGTTTAGCTCAGTTCTGGGCATCTTTGAAATACCTATACAAACTTGTTCCTACATAGTAACTTGCAACTTTGAATGAGAATGTGCTTGCTTGCAGCAACGTGCTATATGTTCTGATTCCCCGAATTGGGAATCTGTGTCAAAACTTTGTTAGGAATTATGTGATCCTTACTATCTTGAAGTAAGGGAGATGGAGGATGAAGTTATTTCTAGGAGTTGGACACATACCAAGTTTAGCTCAGTTCTGGGCATCTTTGAAATACCTATACAAACTTGTTCCTACATAGTAACTTGCAACTTTGAATGAGAATGTGCTTGCTTACAGCAACGTGCTATATGTTCTGAATGCCCGAATTGGGAATCTGTGTCAAAACTTTGTTAGGAATTATGTGATCCTTACTAGCTGGAAGTAAGGGAGATGGGGCATGAAGTTATTTCTAGGAGTTGGACACATACCAAGTTTAGCTCAGTTCTGGGCATCTTTGAAATACCTATACAAACTTGTTCCTACATAGTAACTTGCAACTTTGAATGAGAATGTGCTTGCTTACAGCAACGTGCTATATGTTCTGAATGCCCGAATTGGGAATCTGTGTCAAAACTTTCTTAGGAATTATGTGATCCTTACTAGCTGGAAGTAAGGGAGATGGGGCATGAAGTTATTTCTAGGAGTTGGACACATACCAAGTTTAGCTCAGTTCTGGGCATCTTTGAAATACCTATACAAACTTGTTCCTACATAGTAACTTGCAACTTTGAATGAGAATGTGCTTGCTTACAGCAACGTGCTACATGTTCTGAATGCCCGAATAGGGAATCTGTGTCAAAACTTTGTTAGGAATTATGTGATCCTTACTAGCTGGAAGTAAGGGAGATGGGGCATGAAGTTATTTCTAGGAGTTGGACACATACCAAGTTTAGCTCAGTTCTGGGCATCTTTGAAATACCTATACAAACTTGTTCCTACATAGTAACTTGCATCTTTGAATGAGAATCTGCTTGCTTACAGCAACGTGCTACATGTTCTGAATGCCCGAATAGGGAATCTGTGTCAAAACTTTGTTAGGAATTATGTGATCCTTACTAGCTGGAAGTAAGGGAGATGGGGCATGAAGTTATTTCTAGGAGTTGGACACATACCAAGTTTAGCTCAGTTCTGGGCATCTTTGAAATACCTATACAAACTTTTTCCTACATAGTAACTTGCAACTTTGAATGAGAATGTGCTTGCTTGCAGCAACGTGCTATATGTTCTGAATCCCCGAATAGGGAATCTGTGTCAAAACTTTGTTAGGAATTATGTGATCCTTACTAGCTGGAAGTAAGGGAGATGGGGCATGAAGTTATTTCTAGGAGTTGGACACATACCAAGTTTAGCTCAGTTCTGGGCATCTTTGAAATACCTATACAAACTTGTTCCTACATAGTAACTTGCATCTTTGAATGAGAATGTGCTTGCTTACAGCAACGTGCTATATGTTCTGAATGCCCGAATTGGGAATCTGTGTCAAAACTTTGTTAGGAATTATGTGATCCTTACTAGCTGGAAGTAAGGGAGAAGGGGCATGAAGTTATTTCTAGGAGTTGGACACATACCAAGTTTAGCTCAGTTCTGGGCATCTTTGAAATACCTATACAAACTTGTTCCTACATAGTAACTTGCATCTTTGAATGAGAATCTGCTTGCTTACAGCAACGTGCTACATGTTCTGAATGCCCGAATAGGGAATCTGTGTCAAAACTTTGTTAGGAATTATGTGATCCTTACTAGCTGGAAGTAAGGGAGATGGGGCATGAAGTTATTTCTAGGAGTTGGACACATACCAAGTTTAGCTCAGTTCTGGGCATCTTTGAAATACCTATACAAACTTGTTCCTACATAGTAACTTGCAACTTTGAATGAGAATGTGCTTGCTTACAGCAACGTGCTATATGTTCTGAATGCCCGAATTGGGAATCTGTGTCAAAACTTTGTTAGGAATTATGTGATCCTTACTAGCTGGAAGTAAGGGAGATGGGGCATGAAGTTATTTCTAGGAGTTGGACACATACAAAGTTTAGCTCAGTTCTGGGCATCTTTGAAATACCTATACAAACTTGTTCCTACAGAGTAACTTGCAACTTTGAATGAGAATGTGCTTGCTTACAGCAACGTGCTATATGTTCTGAATGCCCGAATTGGGAATCTGTGTCAAAACTTTGTTAGGAATTATGTGATCCTTACTAGCTGGAAGTAAGGGAGATGGGGCATGAAGTTATTTCTAGGAGTTGGACACATACCAAGTTTAGCTCAGTTCTGGGCATCTTTGAAATACCTATACAAACTTGTTCCTACATAGTAACTTGCATCTTTGAATGAGAATGTGCTTGCTTACAGCAACGTGCTATATGTTCTGAATGCCCGAATTGGGAATCTGTGTCAAAACTTTGTTAGGAATTATGTGATCCTTACTAGCTGGAAGTAAGGGAGAAGGGGCATGAAGTTATTTCTAGGAGTTGGACACATACCAAGTTTAGCTCAGTTCTGGGCATCTTTGAAATACCTATACAAACTTGTTCCTACATAGTAACTTGCAACTTTGAATGAGAATGTGCTTGCTTACAGCAACGTGCTATATGTTCTGAATGCCCGAATAGGGAATCTGTGTCAAAACTTTGTTAGGAATTATGTGATCCTTACTAGCTGGAAGTAAGGGAGATGGGGCATGAAGTTATTTCTAGGAGTTGGACACATACCTAGTTTAGCTCAGTTCTGGGCATCTTTGAAATACCTATACAAACTTGTTCCTACATAGTAACTTGCATCTTTGAATGAGAATGTGCTTGCTTACAGCAACGTGCTATATGTTCTGAATGCCCGAATTGGGAATCTGTGTCAAAACTTTGTTAGGAATTATGTGATCCTTACTAGCTGGAAGTAAGGGAGATGGGGCATGAAGTTATTTCTAGGAATTGGACACATACCAAGTTTAGCTCAGTTCTGGGCATCTTTGAAATACCTATACAAACTTGTTCCTACATAGTAACTTGCATCTTTGAATGAGAATCTGCTTGCTTACAGCAACGTGCTATATGTTCTGAATGCCCGAATTGGGAATCTGTGTCAAAACTTTGTTAGGAATTATGTGATCCTTACTAGCTGGAAGTAAGGGAGATGGGGCATGAAGTTATTTCTAGGAGTTGGACACATACCAAGTTTAGCTCAGTTCTGGGCATCTTTGAAATACCTATACAAACTTGTTCCTACATAGTAACTTGCATCTTTGAATGAGAATGTGCTTGCTTGCAGCAACGTGCTATATGTTCTGAATGCCCGAATAGGGAATCTGTGTCAAAACTTTGTTAGGAATTATGTGATCCTTACTAGCTGGAAGTAAGGGAGATGGGGCATGAAGTTATTTCTAGGAGTTGGACACATACCAAGTTTAGCTCAGTTCTGGGCATCTTTGAAATACCTATACAAACTTGTTCCTACATAGTAACTTGCAACTTTGAATGAGAATGTGCTTGCTTGCAGCAACGTGCTATATGATCTGAATGCCCGAATACGGAATCTGTGTCAAAACTTTGTTAGGAATTATGTGATCCTTACTAGCTGGAAGTAAGGGAGATGGGGCATGAAGTTATTTCTAGGAGTTGGACACATACCAAGTTTAGCTCAGTTCTGGGCATCTTTGAAATACCTATACAAACTTGTTCCTACATAGTAACTTGCAACTTTGAATGAGAATGTGCTTGCTTACAGCAACGTGCTATATGTTCTGAATGCCCGAATTGGGAATCTGTGTCAAAACTTTGTTAGGAATTATGTGATCCTTACTAGCTGGAAGTAAGGGAGATGGGGCATGAAGTTATTTCTAGGAGTTGGACACATACCAAGTTTAGCTCAGTTCTGGGCATCTTTGAAATACCTATACAAACTTGTTCCTACATAGTAACTTGCGTCTTTGAATGAGAATGTGCTTGCTTACAGCAACGTGCTATATGTTCTGAATGCCCGAATTGGGAATCTGTGTCAAAACTTTGTTAGGAATTATGTCATCCTTACTAGCTGGAAGTAAGGGAGATGGGGCATGAAGTTATTTCTAGGAGTTGGACACATACCAAGTTTAGCTCAGTTCTGGGCATCTTTGAAATACCTATACAAACTTGTTCCTACATAGTAACTTGCGTCTTTGAATGAAAATGTGCTTGCTTACAGCAACGTGCTATATGTTCTGAATGCCCGAATTGGGAATCTGTGTCAAAACTTTGTTAGGAATTATGTGATCCTTACTAGCTGGAAGTAAGGGAGATGGGGCATGAAGTTATTTCTAGGAGTTGGACAGATACCAAGTTTAGCTCAGTTCTGGGCATCTTTGAAATACCTATACAAACTTGTTCCTACATAGTAACTTGCATCTTTGAATGAGAATCTGCTTGCTTACAGCAACGTGCTATATGTTCTGAATGCCCGAATTGGGAATCTGTGTCAAAACTTTGTTAGGAATTATGTGATCCTTACTAGCTGGAAGTAAGGGAGATGGGGCATGAAGTTATTTCTAGGAGTTGGACAGATACCAAGTTTAGCCCAGTTCTGGGCATCTTTGAAATACCTATACAAACTTGTTCCTACATAGTAACTTGCATCTTTGAATGAGAATCTGCTTGCTTACAGCAACGTGCTATATGTTCTGAATGCCCGAATTGGGAATCTGTGTCAAAACTTTGTTAGGAATTATGTGATCCTTACTAGCTGGAAGTAAGGGAGATGGGGCATGAAGTTATTTCTAGGAGTTGGACACATACCAAGTTTAGCTCAGTTCTGGGCATCTTTGAAATACCTATACAAACTTGTTCCTACATAGTAACTTGCATCTTTGAATGAGAATGTGCTTGCTTACAGCAACGTGCTATATGTTCTGAATGCCCGAATAGGGAATCTGTGTCAAAACTTTGTTAGGAATTATGTGATCCTTACTAGCTGGAAGTAAGGGAGATGGGGCATGAAGTTATTTCTAGGAGTTGGACACATACCAAGTTTAGCTCAGTTCTGGGCATCTTTGAAATACCTATACAAACTTGTTCCTACATAGTAACTTGCATCTTTGAATGAGAATGTGCTTGCTTACAGCAACGTGCTATATGTTCTGAATGCCCGAATTGGGAATCTGTGTCAAAACTTTGTTAGGAATTATGTGATCCTTACTAGCTGGAAATAAGGGAGATGGTTCATGAAGTTATTTCTAGGAGTTGGACACATACCAAGTTTAGCTCAGTTCTGGGCATCTTTGAAATACCTATACAAACTTGTTCCTACATAGTAACTTGCATCTTTGAATGAGAATGTGCTTGCTTACAGCAACGTGCTATATGTTCTGAATGCCCGAATTGGCAATCTGTGTCAAAACTTTGTTAGGAATTATGTGATCCTTACTAGCTGGAAGTAAGGGAGATGGGGCATGAAGTTATTTCTAGGAGTTGGACACATACCAAGTTTAGCTCAGTTCTGGGCATCTTTGAAATACCTATACAAACTTGTTCCTACATAGTAACTTGCATCTTTGAATGAGAATCTGCTTGCTTACAGCAACGTGCTATATGTTCTGAATGCCCGAATTGGCAATCTGTGTCAAAACTTTGTTAGGAATTATGTGATCCTTACTAGCTGGAAGTAAGGGAGATGGGGCATGAAGTTATTTCTAGGAGTTGGACACATACCAAGTTTAGCTCAGTTCTGGGCATCTTTGAAATACCTATACAAACTTGTTCCTACATAGTAACTTGCATCTTTGAATGAGAATGTGCTTGCTTACAGCAACGTGCTATATGTTCTGAATGCCCGAATAGGGAATCTGTGTCAAAACTTTGTTAGGAATTATGTGATCCTTACTAGCTGGAAGTAAGGGAGATGGGGCATGAAGTTATTTCTAGGAGTTGGACACATACCAAGTTTAGCTCAGTTCTGGGCATCTTTGAAATACCTATACAAACTTGTTCCTACATAGTAACTTGCAACTTTGAATGAAAATGTGCTTGCTTGCAGCAACGTGCTATATGTTCTGAATGCCCGAATAGGGAATCTGTGTCAAAACTTTGTTAGGAATTATGTGATCCTTACTAGCTGGAAGTAAGGGAGATGGGGCATGAAGTTATTTCTAGGAGTTGGACACATACCAAGTTTAGCTCAGTTCTGGGCATCTTTGAAATACCTATACAAACTTGTTCCTACATAGTAACTTGCATCTTTGAATGAGAATGTGCTTGCTTACAGCAACGTGCTATATGTTCTGAATGCCCGAATTGGGAATCTGTGTCAAAACTTTGTTAGGAATTATGTGATCCTTACTAGCTGGAAGTAAGGGAGATGGTTCATTAAGTTATTTCTAGGAGTTGGACACATACCAAGTTTAGCTCAGTTCTGGGCATCTTTAAATACCTATAGAAACTTGTTCCTACATAGTAACTTGCATCTTTGAATGAGAATGTGCTTGATTACAGCAACGTGCTATATGTTCTGAATGCCCGAATTGGGAATCTGTGTCAAAACTTTGTTAGGAATTATGTGATCCTTACTAGCTGGAAGTAAGGGAGATGGGGCATGAAGTTATTTCTAGGAGTTGGACACATACCAAGTTTAGCTCAGTTCTGGGCATCTTTGAAATACCTATACAAACTTGTTCCTACATAGTAACTTGCATCTTTGAATGAGAATGTGCTTGCTTACAGCAACGTGCTATATGTTCTGAATGCCCGAATTGGCAATCTGTGTCAAATCTTTGTTAGGAATTATGTGATCCTTACTAGCTGGAAGTAAAGGAGATGGGGCATGAAGTTATTTCTAGGAGTTGGACACATACCAAGTTTAGCTCAGTTCTGGGCATCTTTGAAATACCTATACAAACTTGTTCCTACATAGTAACTTGCAACTTTGAATGAGAATGTGCTTGCTTGCAGCAACGTGCTATATGTTCTGAATGCCCGAATTGGCAATCTGTGTCAAAACTTTGTTAGGAATTATGTGACCCTTACTAGCTGGAAGTAAGGGAGATGGGGCATGAAGTTATTTCTAGGAGTTGGACACATACCAAGTTTAGCTCAGTTCTGGGCATCTTTGAAATACCTATACAAACTTGTTCCTGCAGAGTAACTTGCATCTTTGAATGAGAATGTGCTTGCTTACAGCAACGTGCTATATGTTCTGAATGCCCGAATTGGGAATCTGTGTCAAAACTTTGTTAGGAATTATGTGATCCTTACTAGCTGGAAGTAAGGGAGATGGTTCATGAAGTTATTTCTAGGAGTTGGACACATACCAAGTTTAGCTCAGTTCTGGGCATCTTTGAAATACCTATACAAACTTGTTCCTACATAGTAACTTGCAACTTTGAATGAGAATGTGCTTGCTTGCAGCAACGTGCTATATGTTCTGAATGCCCGAATTGGGAATCTGTGTCAAAACTTTGTTAGGAATTATGTGATCCTTACTAGCTGGAAGTAAGGGAGATGGGGCATGAAGTTATTTCTAGGAGTTGGACACATACCAAGTTTAGCTCAGTTCTGGGCATCTTTGAAATACCTATACAAACTTGTTCCTACCTAGTAACTTGCATCTTTGAATGAGAATCTGCTTGCTTACAGGAACGTGCTATATGTTCTGAATGCCCGAATTGGGAATCTGTGTCAAAACTGTGTTAGGAATTATGTGATCCTTACTAGCTGGAAGTAAGGGAGATGGGGCATGAAGTTATTTCTAGGAGTTGGACACATACAAAGTTTAGCTCAGTTCTGGGCATCTTTGAAATACCTATACAAACTTGTTCCTACATAGTAACTTGCAACTTTGAATGAGAATCTGCTTGCTTACAGCAACGTGCTATATGTTCTGAATGCCCGAATTGGCAATCTGTGTCAAAACTTTGTTAGGAATTATGTGATCCTTACTAGCTGGAAGTAAGGGAGATGGGGCATGAAGTTATTTCTAGGAGTTGGACACATACCAAGTTTAGCTCAGTTCTGGGCATCTTTGAAATACCTATACAAATTGTTCCTGCATAGTAACTTGCATCTTTGAATGAGAATCTGCTTGCTTACAGCAACGTGCTATATGTTCTGAATGCCCGAATTGGGAATCTGTGTCAAAACTTTGTTAGGAATTATGTGATCCTTACTAGCTGGAAGTAAGGGAGATGGTTCATGAAGTTATTTCTAGGAGTTGGACACATACCAAGTTTAGCTCAGTTCTGGGCATCTTTGAAATACCTATACAAACTTGTTCCTACATAGTAACTTGCATCTTTGAATGAGAATGTGCTTGCTTACAGCAACGTGCTATATGTTCTGAATGCCCGAATTGGGAATCTGTGTCAAAACTTTGTTAGGAATTATGTGATCCTTACTAGCTGGAAGTAAGGGAGATGGGGCATGAAGTTATTTCTAGGAGTTGGACACATACCAAGTTTAGCTCAGTTCTGGGCATCTTTGAAATACCTATACAAATTTGTTCCTACATAGTAACTTGCATCTTTGAATGAGAATGTGCTTGCTTACAGCAACGTGCTATATGTTCTGAATGCCCGAATAGGGAATCTGTGTCAAAACTTTGTTAGGAATTATGTGATCCTTCCTGCTGGAAGTAAGGGAGATGGGGCATGAAGTTATTTCTAGGAGTTGGAGACATACCCAGTTTAGCTCAGTTCTGGGCATCTTTGAAATACCTATACAAACTTGTTCCTACATAGTAACTTGCATCTTTGAATGAGAATGTGCTTGCTTACAGCAACGTGCTATATGTTCTGAATGCCCGAATTGGGAATCTGTGTCAAAACTTTGTTAGGAATTATGTGATCCTTACTAGCTGGAAGTAAGGGAGATGGTTCATTAAGTTATTTCTAGGAGTTGGACACATACCAAGTTTAGCTCAGTTCTGGGCATCTTTGAAATACCTATACAAACTTGTTCCTACATAGTAACTTGCATCTTTGAATGAGAATGTGCTTGCTTACAGAAACGTGCTATATGTTCTGAATGCCCGAATTGGGAATCTGTGTCAAAACTTTGTTAGGAATTATGTGATCCTTACTAGCTGGAAGTAAGGGAGATGGGGCATGAAGTTATTTCTAGGAGTTGGACACATACCAAGTTTAGCTCAGTTCTGGGCATCTTTGAAATACCTATACAAACTTGTTCCTACATAGTAACTTGCAACTTTGAATGAGAATGTGCTTGCTTGCAGCAACGTGCTATATGTTCTGAATGCCCGAATTGGGAATCTGTGTCAAAACTTTGTTAGGAATTATGTGATCCTTACTAGCTGGAAGTAAGGGAGATGGGGCATGAAGTTATTTCTAGGAGTTGGACACATACCAAGTTTAGCTCAGTTCTGGGCATCTTTGAAATACCTATACAAACTTGTTCCTACATAGTAACTTGCAACTTTGAATGAGAATGTGCTTGCTTGCAGCAACGTGCTATATGTTCTGAATGCCCGAATAGGGAATCTGTGTCAAAACTTTGTTAGGAATTATGTGATCCTTACTAGCTGGAAGTAAGGGAGATGGGGCATGAAGTTATTTCTAGGAGTTGGACACATACCAAGTTTAGCTCAGTTCTGGGCATCTTTGAAATACCTATACAAACTTGTTCCTACCTAGTAACTTGCATCTTTGAATGAGAATCTGCTTGCTTACAGGAACGTGCTATATGTTCTGAATGCCCGAATTGGGAATCTGTGTCTAAACTGTGTTAGGAATTATGTGATCCTTACTAGCTGGAAGTAAGGGAGATGGGGCATGAAGTTATTTCTAGGAGTTGGACACATACAAAGTTTAGCTCAGTTCTGGGCATCTTTGAAATACCTATACAAACTTGTTCCGACATAGTAACTTGCAACTTTGAATGAGAATCTGCTTGCTTACAGCAACGTGCTATATGTTCTGAATGCCCGAATTGGCAATCTGTGTCAAAACTTTGTTAGGAATTATGTGATCCTTACTAGCTGGAAGTAAGGGAGATGAGGCATGAAGTTATTTCTAGGAGTTGGACACATACCAAGTTTAGCTCAGTTCTGGGCATCTTTGAAATACCTATACAAACTTGTTCCTACCTAGTAACTTGCATCTTTGAATGAGAATCTGCTTGCTTGCAGCAACGTGCTATATGTTCTGAATGCCCGAATAGGGAATCTGTGTCAAAACTTTGTTAGGAATTATGTGATCCTTACTATCTTGAAGTAAGGGAGATGGAGCATGAAGTTATTTCTAGGAGTTGGACACATACCAAGTTTAGCTCAGTTCTGGGCATCTTTGAAATACCTATACAAACTTGTTCCTACATAGTAACTTGCATCTTTGAATGAGAATCTGCTTGCTTACAGCAACGTGCTATATGTTCTGAATGCCCGAATTGGGAATCTGTGTCAAAACTTTGTTAGGAATTATGTGATCCTTACTAGCTGGAAGTAAGGGAGATGGGGCATGAAGTTATTTCTAGGAGTTGGACACATACCAAGTTTAGCTCAGTTCTGGGCATCTTTGAAATACCTATACAAACTTGTTCCTACATAGTAACTTGCATCTTTGAATGAGAATCTGCTTGCTTGCAGCAACGTGCTATATGTTCTGAATGCCCGAATAGGGAATCTGTGTCAAAACTTTGTTAGGAATTATGTGATCCTTACTAGCTGGAAGTAAGGGAGATGGGGCATGAAGTTATTTCTAGGAGTTGGACACATACCAAGTTTAGCTCAGTTCTGGGCATCTTTGAAATACCTATACAAACTTGTTCCTACATAGTAACTTGCATCTTTGAATGAGAATGTGCTTGCTTGCAGCAACGTGCTATATGTTCTGAATGCCCGAATAGGGAATCTGTGTCAAAACTTTGTTAGGAATTATGTGATCCTTACTAGCTGGAAGTAAGGGAGATGGGGCATGAAGTTATTTCTAGGAGTTGGACACATACCAAGTTTAGCTCAGTTCTGGGCATCATTGAAATACCTAAACAAACTTGTTCCTACATAGTAACTTGCAACTTTGAATGAGAATGTGCTTGCTTGCAGCAACGTGCTATATGATCTGAATGCCCGAATACGGAATCTGTGTCAAAACTTTGTTAGGAATTATGTGATCCTTACTAGCTGGAAGTAAGGGAGATGGGGCATGAAGTTATTTCTAGGAGTTGGACACATACCAAGTTTAGCTCAGTTCTGGGCATCTTTGAAATACCTATACAAACTTGTTCCTACATAGTAACTTGCATCTTTGAATGAGAATGTGCTTGCTTGCAGCAACGTGCTATATGTTCTGAATGCCCGAATAGGGAATCTGTGTCAAAACTTTGTTAGGAATTATGTGATCCTTACTAGCTGGAAGTAAGGGAGATGGGGCATGAAGTTATTTCTAGGAGTTGGACACATACCAAGTTTAGCTCAGTTCTGGGCATCTTTGAAATACCTATACAAACTTGTTCCTACATAGTAACTTGCAACTTTGAATGAGAATGTGCTTGCTTGCAGCAACGTGCTATATGATCTGAATGCCCGAATACGGAATCTGTGTCAAAACTTTGTTAGGAATTATGTGATCCTTACTAGCTGGAAGTAAGGGAGATGGGGCATGAAGTTATTTCTAGGAGTTGGACACATACCAAGTTTAGCTCAGTTCTGGGCATCTTTGAAATACCTATACAAACTTGTTCCTACATAGTAACTTGCAACTTTGAATGAGAATGTGCTTGCTTACAGCAACGTGCTATATGTTCTGAATGCCCGAATTGGGAATCTGTGTCAAAACTTTGTTAGGAATTATGTGATCCTTACTAGCTGGAAGTAAGGGAGATGGGGCATGAAGTTATTTCTAGGAGTTGGACACATACCAAGTTTAGCTCAGTTCTGGGCATCTTTGAAATACCTATACAAACTTGTTCCTACATAGTAACTTGCATCTTTGAATGAGAATCTGCTTGCTTACAGCAACGTGCTATATGTTCTGAATGCCCGAATTGGCAATCTGTGTCAAAACTTTGTTAGGAATTATGTCATCCTTACTAGCTGGAAGTAAGGGAGATGGGGCATGAAGTTATTTCTAGGAGTTGGACACATACCAAGTTTAGCTCAGTTCTGGGCATCTTTGAAATACCTATACAAACTTGTTCCTACATAGTAACTTGCAACTTTGAATGAAAATGTGCTTGCTTACAGCAACGTGCTATATGTTCTGAATGCCCGAATTGGCAATCTGTGTCAAAACTTTGTTAGGAATTATGTGATCCTTACTAGCTGGAAGTAAGGGAGATGGGGCATGAAGTTATTTCTAGGAGTTGGACACATACCAAGTTTAGCTCAGTTCTGGGCATCTTTGAAATACCTATACAAACTTGTTCCTACATAGTAACTTGCATCTTTGAATGAGAATCTGCTTGCTTACAGCAACGTGCTATATGTTCTGAATGCCCGAATTGGGAATCTGTGTCAAAACTTTGTTAGGAATTATGTGATCCTTACTAGCTGGAAGTAAGGGAGATGGGGCATGAAGTTATTTCTAGGAGTTGGACACATACCAAGTTTAGCTCAGTTCTGGGCATCTTTGAAATACCTGTACAAACTTGATCCTACATAGTAACTTGCATCTTTGAATGAGAATGTGCTTGCTTACAGCAACGTGCTATATGTTCTGAATGCCCGAATTGGGAATCTGTGTCAAAACTTTGTTAGGAATTATGTGATCCTTACTAGCTGGAAGTAAGGGAGATGGGGCATGAAGTTATTTCTAGGAGTTGGACACATACCAAGTTTAGCTCAGTTCTGGGCATCTTTGAAATACCTATACAAACTTGTTCCTGCAGAGTAACTTGCATCTTTGAATGAGAATGTGCTTGCTTACAGCAACGTGCTATATGTTCTGAATGCCCGAATTGGGAATCTGTGTCAAAACTTTGTTAGGAATTATGTGATCCTTACTAGCGGGAAGTAAGGGAGATGGTTCATGAAGTTATTTCTAGGAGTTGGACACATACCAAGTTTAGCTCAGTTCTGGGCATCTTTGAAATACCTATACAAACTTGTTCCTACATAGTAACTTGCAACTTTGAATGAGAATGTGCTTGCTTGCAGCAACGTGCTATATGTTCTGAATGCCCGAATTGGGAATCTGTGTCAAAACTTTGTTAGGAATTATGTGATCCTTACTAGCTGGAAGTAAGGGAGATGGGGCATGAAGTTATTTCTAGGAGTTGGACACATACCAAGTTTAGCTCAGTTCTGGGCATCTTTGAAATACCTATACAAACTTGTTCCTACCTAGTAACTTGCATCTTTGAATGAGAATCTGCTTGCTTACAGGAACGTGCTATATGTTCTGAATGCCCGAATTGGGAATCTGTGTCAAAACTGTGTTAGGAATTATGTGATCCTTACTAGCTGGAAGTAAGGGAGATGGGGCATGAAGTTATTTCTAGGAGTTGGACACATACAAAGTTTAGCTCAGTTCTGGGCATCTTTGAAATACCTATACAAACTTGTTCCTACATAGTAACTTGCAACTTTGAATGAGAATCTGCTTGCTTACAGCAACGTGCTATATGTTCTGAATGCCCGAATTGGCAATCTGTGTCAAAACTTTGTTAGGAATTATGTGATCCTTACTAGCTGGAAGTAAGGGAGATGGGGCATGAAGTTATTTCTAGGAGTTGGACACATACCAAGTTTAGCTCAGTTCTGGGCATCTTTGAAATACCTATACAAACTTGTTCCTACCTAGTAACTTGCATCTTTGAATGAGAATCTGCTTGCTTACAGCAACGTGCTATATGTTCTGAATGCCCGAATTGGGAATCTGTGTCAAAACTTTGTTAGGAATTATGTGATCCTTACTAGCTGGAAGTAAGGGAGATGGTTCATGAAGTTATTTCTAGGAGTTGGACACATACCAAGTTTAGCTCAGTTCTGGGCATCATTGAAATACCTATACAAACTTGTTCCTACATAGTAACTTGCATCTTTGAATGAGAATGTGCTTGCTTACAGCAACGTGCTATATGTTCTGAATGCCCGAATTGGGAATCTGTGTCAAAACTTTGTTAGGAATAATGTGATCCTTACTAGCTGGAAGTAAGGGAGATGGGGCATGAAGTTATTTCTAGGAGTTGGACACATACCAAGTTTAGCTCAGTTCTGGGCATCTTTGAAATACCTATACAAACTTGTTCCTACATAGTAACTTGCATCTTTGAATGAGAATGTGCTTGCTTACAGCAACGTGCTATATGTTCTGAATGCCCGAATTGGCAATCTGTGTCAAAACTTTGTTAGGAATTATGTGATCCTTACTAGCTGGAAGTAAGGGAGATGGGGCATGAAGTTATTTCTAGGAGTTGGATACATACCAAGTTTAGCTCAGTTCTGGGCATCTTTGAAATACCTATACAAACTTGTTCCTACATAGTAACTTGCAACTTTGAATGAGAATGTGCTTGCTTGCAGCAACGTGCTATATGTTCTGAATGCCCGAATAGGGAATCTGTGTCAAAACTTTGTTAGGAATTATGTGATCCTTACTAGCTGGAAGTAAGGGAGATGGGGCATGAAGTTATTTCTAGGAGTTGGACACATACCAAGTTTAGCTCAGTTCTGGGCATCTTTGAAATACCTATACAAACTTGTTCCTACATAGTAACTTGCAACTTTGAATGAGAATGTGCTTGCTTGCAGCAACGTGCTATATGTTCTGAATGCCCGAATAGGGAATCTGTGTCAAAACTTTGTTAGGAATTATGTGATCCTTACTAGCTGGAAGTAAGGGAGATGGGGCATGAAGTTATTTCTAGGAGTTGGACACATACCAAGTTTAGCTCAGTTCTGGGCATCTTTGAAATACCTATACAAACTTGTTCCTACCTAGTAACTTGCATCTTTGAATGAGAATCTGCTTGCTTACAGGAACGCGCTATATGTTCTGAATGCCCGAATTGGGAATCTGTGTCAAAACTGTGTTAGGAATTATGTGATCCTTACTAGCTGGAAGTAAGGGAGATGGGGCATGAAGTTATTTCTAGGAGTTGGACACATACCAAGTTTAGCTCAGTTCTGGGCATCTTTGAAATACCTATACAAACTTGTTCCTACATAGTAACTTGCAACTTTGAATGAGAATGTGCTTGCTTGCAGCAACGTGCTATATGTTCTGAATGCCCGAATAGGGAATCTGTGTCAAAACTTTGTTAGGAATTATGTGATCCTTACTAGCTGGAAGTAAGGGAGATGGGGCATGAAGTTATTTCTAGGAGTTGGACACATACCAAGTTTAGCTCAGTTCTGGGCATCTTTGAAATACCTATACAAACTTGTTCCTACCTAGTAACTTGCATCTTTGAATGAGAATCTGCTTGCTTACAGGAACGCGCTATATGTTCTGAATGCCCGAATTGGGAATCTGTGTCAAAACTGTGTTAGGAATTATGTGATCCTTACTAGCTGGAAGTAAGGGAGATGGGGCATGAAGTTATTTCTAGGAGTTGGACATATACCAAGTTTAGCTCAGTTCTGGGCATCTTTGAAATACCTATACAAACTTGTTCCTACATAGTAACTTGCATCTTTGAATGAGAATCTGCTTGCTTACAGCAACGTGCTATATGTTCTGAATGCCCGAATTGGCAATCTGTGTCAAAACTTTGTTAGGAATTATGTGATCCTTACTAGCTGGAAGTAAGGGAGATGGGGCATGAAGTTATTTCTAGGAGTTGGACACATACCAAGTTTAGCTCAGTTCTGGGCATCTTTGAAATACCTATACAAACTTGTTCCTACATAGTAACTTGCATCTTTGAATGAGAATGTGCTTGCTTACAGCAACGTGCTATATGTTCTGAATGCCCGAATAGGGAATCTGTGTCAAAACCTTGTTAGGAATTATGTGATCCTTACTAGCTGGAAGTAAGGGAGATGGGGCATGAAGTTATTTCTAGGAGTTGGACACATACCAAGTTTAGCTCAGTTCTGGGCATCTTTGAAATACCTATACAAACTTGTTCCTACATAGTAACTTGCAACTTTGAATGAAAATGTGCTTGCTTGCAGCAACGTGCTATATGTTCTGAATGCCCGAATAGGGAATCTGTGTCAAAACTTTGTTAGGAATTATGTGATCCTTCCTGCTGGAAGTAAGGGAGATGGGGCATGAAGTTATTTCTAGGAGTTGGAGACATACCCAGTTTAGCTCAGTTCTGGGCATCTTTGAAATACCTATACAAACTTGTTCCTACATAGTAACTTGCATCTTTGAATGAGAATGTGCTTGCTTACAGCAACGTGCTATATGTTCTGAATGCCCGAATTGGGAATCTGTGTCAAAACTTTGTTAGGAATTATGTGATCCTTACTAGCTGGAAGTAAGGGAGATGGTTCATTAAGTTATTTCTAGGAGTTGGACACATACCAAGTTTAGCTCAGTTCTGGGCATCTTTGAAATACCTATACAAACTTGTTCCTACATAGTAACTTGCAACTTTGAATGAGAATGTGCTTGCTTGCAGAAACGTGCTATATGTTCTGAATGCCCGAATTGGGAATCTGTGTCAAAACTTTGTTAGGAATTATGTGATCCTTACTAGCTGGAAGTAAGGGAGATGGGGCATGAAGTTATTTCTAGGAGTTGGACACATACCAAGTTTAGCTCAGTTCTGGGCATCTTTGAAATACCTATACAAACTTGTTCCTACATAGTAACTTGCAACTTTGAATGAGAATGTGCTTGCTTGCAGCAACGTGCTATATGTTCTGAATGCCCGAATAGGGAATCTGTGTCAAAACTTTGTTAGGAATTATGTGATCCTTACTAGCTGGAAGTAAGGGAGATGGGGCATGAAGTTATTTCTAGGAGTTGGACACATACCAAGTTTAGCTCAGTTCTGGGCATCTTTGAAATACCTATACAAACTTGTTCCTACCTAGTAACTTGCATCTTTGAATGAGAATCTGCTTGCTTACAGGAACGTGCTATATGTTCTGAATGCCCGAATTGGGAATCTGTGTCTAAACTGTGTTAGGAATTATGTGATCCTTACTAGCTGGAAGTAAGGGAGATGGGGCATGAAGTTATTTCTAGGAGTTGGACACATACAAAGTTTAGCTCAGTTCTGGGCATCTTTGAAATACCTATACAAACTTGTTCCGACATAGTAACTTGCAACTTTGAATGAGAATCTGCTTGCTTACAGCAACGTGCTATATGTTCTGAATGCCCGAATTGGCAATCTGTGTCAAAACTTTGTTAGGAATTATGTGATCCTTACTAGCTGGAAGTAAGGGAGATGGGGCATGAAGTTATTTCTAGGAGTTGGACACATACCAAGTTTAGCTCAGTTCTGGGCATCTTTGAAATACCTATACAAACTTGTTCCTACCTAGTAACTTGCATCTTTGAATGAGAATCTGCTTGCTTGCAGCAACGTGCTATATATTCTGAATGCCCGAATAGGGAATCTGTGTCAAAACTTTGTTAGGAATTATGTGATCCTTACTATCTTGAAGTAAGGGAGATGGAGCATGAAGTTATTTCTAGGAGTTGGACACATACCAAGTTTAGCTCAGTTCTGGGCATCTTTGAAATACCTATACAAACTTGTTCCTACATAGTAACTTGAATCTTTGAATGAGAATCTGCTTGCTTACAGCAACGTGCTATATGTTCTGAATGCCCGAATTGGGAATCTGTGTCAAAACTTTGTTAGGAATTATGTGATCCTTACTAGCTGGAAGTAAGGGAGATGGGGCATGAAGTTATTTCTAGGAGTTGGACACATACCAAGTTTAGCTCAGTTCTGGGCATCTTTGAAATACCTATACAAACTTGTTCCTACATAGTAACTTGCAACTTTGAATGAAAATGTGCTTGCTTACAGCAACGTGCTATATGTTCTGAATGCCCGAATTGGCAATCTGTGTCAAAACTTTGTTAGGAATTATGTGATCCTTACTAGCTGGAAGTAAGGGAGATGGGGCATGAAGTTATTTCTAGGAGTTGGACAGATACCAAGTTTAGCTCAGTTCTGGGCATCTTTGAAATACCTATACAAACTTGTTCCTTCATAGTAACTTGCATCTTTGAATGAGAATCTGCTTGCTTACAGCAACGTGCTATATGTTCTGAATGCCCGAATTGGGAATCTGTGTCAAAACTTTGTTAGGAATTATGTGATCCTTACTAGCTGGAAGTAAGGGAGATGGGGCATGAAGTTATTTCTAGGAGTTGGACACATACCAAGTTTAGCTCAGTTCTGGGCATCTTTGAAATACCTGTTCAAACTTGATCCTACATAGTAACTTGCATCTTTGAATGAGAATGTGCTTGCTTACAGCAACGTGCTATATGTTCTGAATGCCCGAATTGGGAATCTGTGTCAAAACTTTGTTAGGAATTATGTGATCCTTACTAGCTGGAAGTAAGGGAGATGGGGCATGAAGTTATTTCTAGGAGTTGGACACATACCAAGTTTAGCTCAGTTCTGGGCATCTTTGAAATACCTATACAAACTTGTTCCTACATAGTAACTTGCATCTTTGAATGAGAATGTGCTTGCTTACAGCAACGTGCTATATGTTCTGAATGCCCGAATTGGCAATCTGTGTCAAAACTTTGTTAGGAATTATGTGATCCTTACTAGCTGGAAGTAAGGGAGATGGGGCATGAAGTTATTTCTAGGAGTTGGATACATACCAAGTTTAGCTCAGTTCTGGGCATCTTTGAAATACCTATACAAACTTGTTCCTACATAGTAACTTGCAACTTTGAATGAGAATGTGCTTGCTTGCAGCAACGTGCTATATGTTCTGAATGCCCGAATAGGGAATCTGTGTCAAAACTTTGTTAGGAATTATGTGATCCTTACTAGCTGGAAGTAAGGGAGATGGGGCATGAAGTTATTTCTAGGAGTTGGACACATACCAAGTTTAGCTCAGTTCTGGGCATCTTTGAAATACCTATACAAACTTGTTCCTACATAGTAACTTGCAACTTTGAATGAGAATGTGCTTGCTTGCAGCAACGTGCTATATGTTCTGAATGCCCGAATAGGGAATCTGTGTCAAAACTTTGTTAGGAATTATGTGATCCTTACTAGCTGGAAGTAAGGGAGATGGGGCATGAAGTTATTTCTAGGAGTTGGACACATACCAATTTTAGCTCAGTTCTGGGCATCTTTGAAATACCTATACAAACTTGTTCCTACCTAGTAACTTGCATCTTTGAATGAGAATCTGCTTGCTTACAGGAACGCGCTATATGTTCTGAATGCCCGAATTGGGAATCTGTGTCAAAACTGTGTTAGGAATTATGTGATCCTTACTAGCTGGAAGTAAGGGAGATGGGGCATGAAGTTATTTCTAGGAGTTGGACATATACCAAGTTTAGCTCAGTTCTGGGCATCTTTGAAATACCTATACAAACTTGTTCCGACATAGTAACTTGCAACTTTGAATGAGAATCTGCTTGCTTACAGCAACGTGCTATATGTTCTGAATGCCCGAATTGGCAATCTGTGTCAAAACTTTGTTAGGAATTATGTGATCCTTACTAGCTGGAAGTAAGGGAGATGGGGCATGAAGTTATTTCTAGGAGTTGGGCACATACCACGTTTAGCTCAGTTCTGGGCATCTTTGAAATACCTATACAAACTTGTTCCTACCTAGTAACTTGCATCTTTGAATGAGAATCTGCTTGCTTACAGCAACGTGCTATATGTTCTGAATGCCCGAAATGGGAATCTGTGTCAAAACTTTGTTAGGAATTATGTGATCCTTACTAGCTGGAAGTAAGGGAGATGGTTCATGAAGTTATTTCTAGGATTTGGACACATACCAATTTTAGCTCAGTTCTGGGCATCTTTGAAATACCTATACAAACTTGTTCCTACATAGTAACTTGCATCTTTGAATGAGCATGTGCTTGCTTACAGCAACGTGCTATATGTTCTGAATGCCCGAATTGGGAATCTGTGTCAAAACTTTGTTAGGAATTATGTGATCCTTACTAGCTGGAAGTAAGGGAGATGGGGCATGAAGTTATTTCTAGGAGTTGGACACATACCAAGTTTAGCTCAGTTCTGGGCATCTTTGAAATACCTATACAAACTTGATCCTACCTAGTAACTTGCATCTTTGAATGAGAATCTGCTTGCTTACAGCAACGTGCTATATGTTCTGAATGCCCGAATAGGGAATCTGTGTCAAAACTTTGTTAGGAATTATGTGATCCTTACTAGCTGGAAGTAAGGGAGATGGGGCATGAAGTTATTTCTAGGAGTTGGACACATACCAAGTTTAGCTCAGTTCTGGGCATCTTTGAAATACCTATACAAACTTGTTCCTACATAGTAACTTGCAACTTTGAATGAGAATGTGCTTGCTTACAGCAACGTGCTATATGTTCTGAATGCCCGAATAGGGAATCTGTGTCAAAACTTTGTTAGGAATTATGTGATCCTTACTAGCTGGAAGTAAGGGAGATGGGGCATGAAGTTATTTCTAGGAGTTGGACACATACCAAGTTTAGCTCCGTTCTGGGCATCTTTGAAATACCTATACAAACTTGTTCCTACAGAGTAACTTGCAACTTTGAATGAGAATGTGCTTGCTTACAGCAACGTGCTATATGTTCTGAATGCCCGAATTGGGAATCTGTGTCTAAACTTTGTTAGGAATTATGTGATCCTTACTAGCTGGAAGTAAGGGAGATGGGGCATGAAGTTATTTCTAGGAGTTGGACACATACCAAGTTTAGCTCAGTTCTGGGCATCTTTGAAATACCTATACAAACTTGTTCCTACATAGTAACTTGCAACTTTGAATGAGAATGTGCTTGCTTACAGCAACGTGCTATATGTTCTGAATGCCCGAATTGGGAATCTGTGTCAAAACTTTCTTAGGAATTATGTGATCCTTACTAGCTGGAAGAAAGGGAGATGGGGCATGAAGTTATGTCTAGGAGTTGGACACATACCAAGTTTAGCTCAGTTCTGGGCATCTTTGAAATACCTATACAAACTTGTTCCTACATAGTAACTTGCAACTTTGAATGAGAATGTGCTTGCTTGCAGCAACGTGCTATATGTTCTGAATGCCCGAATAGGGAATCTGTGTCAAAACTTTGTTAGGAATTATGTGATCCTTACTAGCTGGAAGTAAGGGAGATGGGGCATGAAGTTATTTCTAGGAGTTGGACACATACCAAGTTTAGCTCAGTTCTGGGCATCTTTGAAATACCTATACAAACTTGTTCCTACACAGTAACTTGCATCTTTGAATGAGAATGTGCTTGCTTACAGCAACGTGCTATATGTTCTGAATGCCCGAATTGGGAATCTGTGTCAAAACTTTGTTAGGAATTATGTGATCCTTACTAGCTGGAAGTAAGGGAGAAGGGGCATGAAGTTATTTCTAGGAGTTGGACACATACCAAGTTTAGCTCAGTTCTGGGCATCTTTGAAATACCTATACAAACTTGTTCCTACATAGTAACTTGCAACTTTGAATGAGAATGTGCTTGCTTACAGCAACGTGCTATATGTTCTGAATGCCCGAATTGGGAATCTGTGTCAAAACTTTGTTAGGAATTATGTGATCCTTACTAGCTGGAAGTAAGGGAGATGGGGCATGAAGTTATTTCTAGGAGTTGGACACATACCAAGTTTAGCTCAGTTCTGGGCATCTTTGAAATACCTATACAAACTTGTTCCTACATAGTAACTTGCATCTTTGAATGAGAATGTGCTTGCTTGCAGCAACGTGCTATATGTTCTGAATGCCCGAATAGGGAATCTGTGTCAAAACTTTGTTAGGAATTATGTGATCCTTACTAGCTGGAAGTAAGGGAGATGGGGCATGAAGTTATTTCTAGGAGTTGGACACATACCAAGTTTAGCTCAGTTCTGGGCATCTTTGAAATACCTATACAAACTTGTTCCTACATAGTAACTTGCATCTTTGAATGAGAATCTTCTTGCTTACAGCAACGTGCTACATGTTCTGAATGCCCGAATAGGGAATCTGTGTCAAAACTTTGTTAGGAATTATGTGATCCTTACTAGCTGGAAGTAAGGGAGATGGGGCATGAAGTTATTTCTAGGAGTTGGACACATACCAAGTTAGCTCAGTTCTGGGCATCTTTGAAATACCTATACAAACTTGTTCCTACATAGTAACTTGCAACTTTGAATGAGAATGTGCTTGCTTACAGCAACGTGCTACATGTTCTGAATGCCCGAATAGGGAATCTGTGTCAAAACTTTGTTAGGAATTATGTGATCCTTACTAGCTGGAAGTAAGGGAGATGGGGCATGAAGTTATTTCTAGGAGTTGGACACATACCAAGTTTAGCTCAGTTCTGGGCATCTTTGAAATACCTATACAAACTTGTTCCTACATAGTAACTTGCAACTTTGAATGAGAATGTGCTTGCTTGCAGCAACGTGCTACATGTTCTGAATGCCCGAATAGGGAATCTGTGTCAAAACTTTGTTAGGAATTATGTGATCCTTACTAGCTGGAAGTAAGGGAGATGGGGCATGAAGTTATTTCTAGGAGTTGGACACATACCAAGTTTAGCTCAGTTCTGGGCATCTTTGAAATACCTATACAAACTTGTTCCTACATAGTAACTTGCATCTTTGAATGAGAATGTGCTTGCTTACAGCAACGTGCTATATGTTCTGAATGCCCGAATTGGGAATCTGTGTCAATACTTTGTTAGGAATTATGTGATCCTTACTAGCTGGAAGTAAGGGAGAAGGGACATGAAGTTATTTCTAGGAGTTGGACACATACCAAGTTTAGCTCAGTTCTGGGCATCTTTGAAATACCTATACAAACTTGTTCCTACATAGTAACTTGCAACTTTGAATGAGAATGTGCTTGCTTACAGCAACGTGCTATATGTTCTGAATGCCCGAATAGGGAATCTGTGTCAAAAATTTGTTAGGAATTATGTGATCCTTACTAGCTGGAAGTAAGGGAGATGGGGCATGAAGTTATTTCTAGGAGTTGGACACATACCAAGTTTAGCTCAGTTCTGGGCATCTTTGAAATACCTATACAAACTTGTTCCTACATAGTAACTTGCAACTTTGAATGAGAATGTGCTTGCTTACAGCAACGTGCTATATGTTCTGAATGCCCGAATTGGGAATCTGTGTCAAAACTTTCTTAGGAATTATGTGATCCTTACTAGCTGGAAGTAAGGGAGATGGGGCATGAAGTTATTTCTAGGAGTTGGACACATACCAAGTTTAGCTCAGTTCTGGGCATCTTTGAAATACCTATACAAACTTGTTCCTACAGAGTAACTTGCAACTTTGAATGAGAATGTGCTTGCTTACAGCAACGTGCTATATGTTCTGAATGCCCGAATTGGGAATCTGTGTCAAAACTTTCTTAGGAATTATGTGATCCTTACTAGCTGGAAGTAAGGGAGATGGGGCATGAAGTTATTTCTAGGAGTTGGACACATACCAAGTTTAGCTCAGTTCTGGGCAGCTTTGAAATACCTATACAAACTTGTTCCTACATAGTAACTTGCAACTTTGAATGAGAATGTGCTTGCTTGCAGCAACGTGCTATATGTTCTGAATGCCCGAATAGGGAATCTGTGTCAAAACTTTGTTAGGAATTATGTGATCCTTACTAGCTGGAAGTAAGGGAGATGGGGCATGAAGTTATTTCTAGGAGTTGGACACATACCAAGTTTAGCTCAGTTCTGGGCATCTTTGAAATACCTATACAAACTTGTTCCTACACAGTAACTTGCATCTTTGAATGAGAATGTGCTTGCTTACAGCAACGTGCTATATGTTCTGAATGCCCGAATTGGGAATCTGTGTCAAAACATTGTTAGGAATTATGTGATCATTACTAGCTGGAAGTAAGGGAGAAGGGGCATGAAGTTATTTCTAGGAGTGGGACACATACCAAGTTTAGCTCAGTTCTGGGCATCTTTGAAATACCTATACAAACTTGTTCCTACATAGTAACTTGCAACTTTGAATGAGAATGTGCTTGCTTACAGCAACGTGCTATATGTTCTGAATGCCCGAATAGGGAATCTGTGTCAAAACTTTGTTAGGAATTATGTGATCCTTACTAGCTGGAAGTAAGGGAGATGGGGTATGAAGTTATTTCTAGGAGTTGGACACATACCAAGTTTAGCTCAGTTCTGGGCATCTTTGAAATACCTATACAAACTTGTTCCTACATAGTAACTTGCAACTTTGAATGAGAATGTGCTTGCTTGCAGCAACGTGCTATATGTTCTGAATGCCCGAATAGGGAATCTGTGTCAAAACTTTGTTGGGAATTATGTGATCCTTACTAGCTGGAAGTAAGGGAGATGGGGCATGAAGTTATTTCTAGGAGTTGGACACATACCAAGTTTAGCTCAGTTCTGGGCATCTTTGAAATACCTATACAAACTTGTTCCTACATAGTAACTTGCAACTTGGAATGAGAATGTGCTTGCTTGCAGCAACGTGCTATATGTTCTGATTCCCCGAATTGGGAATCTGTGTCAAAACTTTGTTAGGAATTATGTGATCCTTACTATCTTGAAGTAAGGGAGATGGAGCATGAAGTTATTTCTAGGAGTTGGACACATACCAAGTTTAGCTCAGTTCTGGGCATCTTTGAAATACCTATACAAACTTGTTCCTACATAGTAACTTGCAACTTTGAATGAGAATGTGCTTGCTTACAGCAACGTGCTATATGTTCTGAATGCCCGAATTGGGAATCTGTGTCAAAACTTTGTTAGGAATTATGTGATCCTTACTAGCTGGAAGTAAGGGAGATGGGGCATGAAGTTATTTCTAGGAGTTGGACACATACCAAGTTTAGCTCAGTTCTGGGCATCTTTGAAATACCTATACAAACTTGTTCCTACATAGTAACTTGCAACTTTGAATGAGAATGTGCTTGCTTACAGCAACGTGCTACATGTTCTGAATGCCCGAATAGGGAATCTGTGTCAAAACTTTCTTAGGAATTATGTGATCCTTACTAGCTGGAAGTAAGGGAGATGGGGCATGAAGTTATTTCTAGGAGTTGGACACATACCAAGTTTAGCTCAGTTCTGGGCATCTTTGAAATACCTATACAAACTTGTTCCTACATAGTAACTTGCAACTTTGAATGAGAATGTGCTTGCTTGCAGCAACGTGCTACATGTTCTGAATGCCCGAATAGGGAATCTGTGTCAAAACTTTGTTAGGAATTATGTGATCCTTACTAGCTGGAAGTAAGGGAGATGGGGCATGAAGTTATTTCTAGGAGTTGGACACATACCAAGTTTAGCTCAGTTCTGGGCATCTTTGAAATACCTGTACAAACTTGATCCTACATAGTAACTTGCATCTTTGAATGAGAATGTGCTTGCTTACAGCAACGTGCTATATGTTCTGAATGCCCGAATTGGGAATCTGTGTCAAAACTTTGTTAGGAATTATGTGATCCTTACTAGCTGGAAGTAAGGGAGATGGGGCATGAAGTTATTTCTAGGAGTTGGACACATACCAAGTTTAGCTCAGTTCTGGGCATCTTTGAAATACCTATACAAACTTGTTCCTGCAGAGTAACTTGCATCTTTGAATGAGAATGTGCTTGCTTACAGCAACGTGCTATATGTTCTGAATGCCCGAATTGGGAATCTGTGTCAAAACTTTGTTAGGAATTATGTGATCCTTACTAGCTGGAAGTAAGGGAGATGGTTCATGAAGTTATTTCTAGGAGTTGGACACATACCAAGTTTAGCTCAGTTCTGGGCATCTTTGAAATACCTATACAAACTTGTTCCTACATAGTAACTTGCAACTTTGAATGAGAATGTGCTTGCTTGCAGCAACGTGCTATATGTTCTGAATGCCCGAATTGGGAATCTGTGTCAAAACTTTGTTAGGAATTATGTGATCCTTACTAGCTGGAAGTAAGGGAGATGGGGCATGAAGTTATTTCTAGGAGTTGGACACATACCAAGTTTAGCTCAGTTCTGGGCATCTTTGAAATACCTATACAAACTTGTTCCTACCTAGTAACTTGCATCTTTGAATGAGAATCTGCTTGCTTACAGGAACGTGCTATATGTTCTGAATGCCCGAATTGGGAATCTGTGTCAAAACTGTGTTAGGAATTATGTGATCCTTACTAGCTGGAAGTAAGGGAGATGGGGCATGAAGTTATTTCTAGGAGTTGGACACATACAAAGTTTAGCTCAGTTCTGGGCATCTTTGAAATACCTATACAAACTTGTTCCTACGTAGTAACTTGCAACTTTGAATGAGAATCTGCTTGCTTACAGCAACGTGCTATATGTTCTGAATGCCCGAATTGGCAATCTGTGTCAAAACTTTGTTAGGAATTATGTGATCCTTACTAGCTGGAAGTAAGGGAGATGGGGCATGAAGTTATTTCTAGGAGTTGGACACATACCAAGTTTAGCTCAGTTCTGGGCATCTTTGAAATACCTATACAAACTTGTTCCTACCTAGTAACTTGCATCTTTGAATGAGAATCTGCTTGCTTACAGCAACGTGCTATATGTTCTGAATGCCCGAATTGGGAATCTGTGTCAAAACTTTGTTAGGAATTATGTGATCCTTACTAGCTGGAAGTAAGGGAGATGGTTCATGAAGTTATTTCTAGGAGTTGGACACATACCAAGTTTAGCTCAGTTCTGGGCATCATTGAAATACCTATACAAACTTGTTCCTACATAGTAACTTGCATCTTTGAATGAGAATGTGCTTGCTTACAGCAACGTGCTATATGTTCTGAATGCCCGAATTGGGAATCTGTGTCAAAACTTTGTTAGGAATAATGTGATCCTTACTAGCTGGAAGTAAGGGAGAGGGGGCATGAAGTTATTTCTAGGAGTTGGACACATACCAAGTTTAGCTCAGTTCTGGGCATCTTTGAAATACCTATACAAACTTGTTCCTACATAGTAACTTGCATCTTTGAATGAGAATGTGCTTGCTTACAGCAACGTGCTATATGTTCTGAATGCCCGAATTGGCAATCTGTGTCAAAACTTTGTTAGGAATTATGTGATCCTTACTAGCTGGAAGTAAGGGAGATGGGGCATGAAGTTATTTCTAGGAGTTGGATACATACCAAGTTTAGCTCAGTTCTGGGCATCTTTGAAATACCTATACAAACTTGTTCCTACATAGTAACTTGCATCTTTGAATGAGAATGTGCTTGCTTACAGAAACGTGCTATATGTTCTGAATGCCCGAATTGGGAATCTGTGTCAAAACTTTGTTAGGAATTATGTGATCCTTACTAGCTGGAAGTAAGGGAGATGGGGCATGAAGTTATTTCTAGGAGTTGGACACATACCAAGTTTAGCTCAGTTCTGGGCATCTTTGAAATACCTATACAAACTTGTTCCTACATAGTAACTTGCAACTTTGAATGAGAATGTGCTTGCTTGCAGAAACGTGCTATATGTTCTGAATGCCCGAATTGGGAATCTGTGTCAAAACTTTGTTAGGAATTATGTGATCCTTACTAGCTGGAAGTAAGGGAGATGGGGCATGAAGTTATTTCTAGGAGTTGGACACATACCAAGTTTAGCTCAGTTCTGGGCATCTTTGAAATACCTATACAAACTTGTTCCTACATAGTAACTTGCAACTTTGAATGAGAATGTGCTTGCTTGCAGCAACGTGCTATATGTTCTGAATGCCCGAATAGGGAATCTGTGTCAAAACTTTGTTAGGAATTATGTGATCCTTACTAGCTGGAAGTAAGGGAGATGGGGCATGAAGTTATTTCTAGGAGTTGGACACATACCAAGTTTAGCTCAGTTCTGGGCATCTTTGAAATACCTATACAAACTTGTTCCTACCTAGTAACTTGCATCTTTGAATGAGAATCTGCTTGCTTACAGGAACGTGCTATATGTTCTGAATGCCCGAATTGGGAATCTGTGTCTAAACTGTGTTAGGAATTATGTGATCCTTACTAGCTGGAAGTAAGGGAGATGGGGCATGAAGTTATTTCTAGGAGTTGGACACATACAAAGTTTAGCTCAGTTCTGGGCATCTTTGAAATACCTATACAAACTTGTTCCTACGTAGTAACTTGCAACTTTGAATGAGAATCTGCTTGCTTACAGCAACGTGCTATATGTTCTGAATGCCCGAATTGGCAATCTGTGTCAAAACTTTGTTAGGAATTATGTGATCCTTACTAGCTGGAAGTAAGGGAGATGGGGCATGAAGTTATTTCTAGGAGTTGGACACATACCAAGTTTAGCTCAGTTCTGGGCATCTTTGAAATACCTATACAAACTTGTTCCTACCTAGTAACTTGCATCTTTGAATGAGAATCTGCTTGCTTACAGCAACGTGCTATATGTTCTGAATGCCCGAATTGGGAATCTGTGTCAAAACTTTGTTAGGAATTATGTGATCCTTACTAGCTGGAAGTAAGGGAGATGGTTCATGAAGTTATTTCTAGGAGTTGGACACATACCAAGTTTAGCTCAGTTCTGGGCATCATTGAAATACCTATACAAACTTGTTCCTACATAGTAACTTGCATCTTTGAATGAGAATGTGCTTGCTTACAGCAACGTGCTATATGTTCTGAATGCCCGAATTGGGAATCTGTGTCAAAACTTTGTTAGGAATAATGTGATCCTTACTAGCTGGAAGTAAGGGAGAGGGGGCATGAAGTTATTTCTAGGAGTTGGACACATACCAAGTTTAGCTCAGTTCTGGGCATCTTTGAAATACCTATACAAACTTGTTCCTACATAGTAACTTGCATCTTTGAATGAGAATGTGCTTGCTTACAGCAACGTGCTATATGTTCTGAATGCCCGAATTGGCAATCTGTGTCAAAACTTTGTTAGGAATTATGTGATCCTTACTAGCTGGAAGTAAGGGAGATGGGGCATGAAGTTATTTCTAGGAGTTGGATACATACCAAGTTTAGCTCAGTTCTGGGCATCTTTGAAATACCTATACAAACTTGTTCCTACATAGTAACTTGCATCTTTGAATGAGAATGTGCTTGCTTACAGAAACGTGCTATATGTTCTGAATGCCCGAATTGGGAATCTGTGTCAAAACTTTGTTAGGAATTATGTGATCCTTACTAGCTGGAAGTAAGGAAGATGGGGCATGAAGTTATTTCTAGGAGTTGGACACATACCAAGTTTAGCTCAGTTCTGGGCATCTTTGAAATACCTATACAAACTTGTTCCTACATAGTAACTTGCAACTTTGAATGAGAATGTGCTTGCTTGCAGAAACGTGCTATATGTTCTGAATGCCCGAATTGGGAATCTGTGTCAAAACTTTGTTAGGAATTATGTGATCCTTACTAGCTGGAAGTAAGGGAGATGGGGCATGAAGTTATTTCTAGGAGTTGGACACATACCAAGTTTAGCTCAGTTCTGGGCATCTTTGAAATACCTATACAAACTTGTTCCTACATAGTAACTTGCAACTTTGAATGAGAATGTGCTTGCTTGCAGCAACGTGCTATATGTTCTGAATGCCCGAATAGGGAATCTGTGTCAAAACTTTGTTAGGAATTATGTGATCCTTACTAGCTGGAAGTAAGGGAGATGGGGCATGAAGTTATTTCTAGGAGTTGGACACATACCAAGTTTAGCTCAGTTCTGGGCATCTTTGAAATACCTATACAAACTTGTTCCTACCTAGTAACTTGCATCTTTGAATGAGAATCTGCTTGCTTACAGGAACGTGCTATATGTTCTGAATGCCCGAATTGGGAATCTGTGTCTAAACTGTGTTAGGAATTATGTGATCCTTACTAGCTGGAAGTAAGGGAGATGGGGCATGAAGTTATTTCTAGGAGTTGGACACATACAAAGTTTAGCTCAGTTCTGGGCATCTTTGAAATACCTATACAAACTTGTTCCGACATAGTAACTTGCAACTTTGAATGAGAATCTGCTTGCTTACAGCAACGTGCTATATGTTCTGAATGCCCGAATTGGCAATCTGTGTCAAAACTTTGTTAGGAATTATGTGATCCTTACTAGCTGGAAGTAAGGGAGATGGGGCATGAAGTTATTTCTAGGAGTTGGACACATACCAAGTTTAGCTCAGTTCTGGGCATCTTTGAAATACCTATACAAACTTGTTCCTACCTAGTAACTTGCATCTTTGAATGAGAATCTGCTTGCTTGCAGCAACGTGCTATATATTCTGAATGCCCGAATAGGGAATCTGTGTCAAAACTTTGTTAGGAATTATGTGATCCTTACTATCTTGAAGTAAGGGAGATGGAGCATGAAGTTATTTCTAGGAGTTGGACACATACCAAGTTTAGCTCAGTTCTGGGCATCTTTGAAATACCTATACAAACTTGTTCCTACATAGTAACTTGAATCTTTGAATGAGAATCTGCTTGCTTACAGCAACGTGCTATATGTTCTGAATGCCCGAATTGGGAATCTGTGTCAAAACTTTGTTAGGAATTATGTGATCCTTACTAGCTGGAAGTAAGGGAGATGGGGCATGAAGTTATTTCTAGGAGTTGGACACATACCAAGTTTAGCTCAGTTCTGGGCATCTTTGAAATACCTATACAAACTTGTTCCTACATAGTAACTTGCATCTTTGAATGAGAATCTGCTTGCTTACAGCAACGTGCTATATGTTCTGAATGCCCGAATTGGCAATCTGTGTCAAAACTTTGTTAGGAATTATGTCATCCTTACTAGCTGGAAGTAAGGGAGATGGGGCATGAAGTTATTTCTAGGAGTTGGACACATACCAAGTTTAGCTCAGTTCTGGGCATCTTTGAAATACCTATACAAACTTGTTCCTACATAGTAACTTGCAACTTTGAATGAAAATGTGCTTGCTTACAGCAACGTGCTATATGTTCTGAATGCCCGAATTGGCAATCTGTGTCAAAACTTTGTTAGGAATTATGTGATCCTTACTAGCTGGAAGTAAGGGAGATGGGGCATGAAGTTATTTCTAGGAGTTGGACAGATACCAAGTTTAGCTCAGTTCTGGGCATCTTTGAAATACCTATACAAACTTGTTCCTACATAGTAACTTGCATCTTTGAATGAGAATCTGCTTGCTTACAGCAACGTGCTATATGTTCTGAATGCCCGAATTGGGAATCTGTGTCAAAACTTTGTTAGGAATTATGTGATCCTTACTAGCTGGAAGTAAGGGAGATGGGGCATGAAGTTATTTCTAGGAGTTGGACACATACCAAGTTTAGCTCAGTTCTGGGCATCTTTGAAATACCTGTACAAACTTGATCCTACATAGTAACTTGCATCTTTGAATGAGAATGTGCTTGCTTACAGCAACGTGCTATATGTTCTGAATGCCCGAATTGGGAATCTGTGTCAAAACTTTGTTAGGAATTATGTGATCCTTACTAGCTGGAAGTAAGGGAGATGGGGCATGAAGTTATTTCTAGGAGTTGGACACATACCAAGTTTAGCTCAGTTCTGGGCATCTTTGAAATACCTATACAAACTTGTTCCTGCAGAGTAACTTGCATCTTTGAATGAGAATGTGCTTGCTTACAGCAACGTGCTATATGTTCTGAATGCCCGAATTGGGAATCTGTGTCAAAACTTTGTTAGGAATTATGTGATCCTTACTAGCTGGAAGTAAGGGAGATGGCTCATGAAGTTATTTCTAGGAGTTGGACACATACCAAGTTTAGCTCAGTTCTGGGCATCTTTGAAATACCTATACAAACTTGTTCCTACATAGTAACTTGCAACTTTGAATGAGAATGTGCTTGCTTGCAGCAACGTGCTATATGTTCTGAATGCCCGAATTGGGAATCTGTGTCAAAACTTTGTTAGGAATTATGTGATCCTTACTAGCTGGAAGTAAGGGAGATGGGGCATGAAGTTATTTCTAGGAGTTGGACACATACCAAGTTTAGCTCAGTTCTGGGCATCTTTGAAATACCTATACAAACTTGTTCCTACCTAGTAACTTGCATCTTTGAATGAGAATCTGCTTGCTTACAGGAACGTGCTATATGTTCTGAATGCCCGAATTGGGAATCTGTGTCAAAACTGTGTTAGGAATTATGTGATCCTTACTAGCTGGAAGTAAGGGAGATGGGGCATGAAGTTATTTCTAGGAGTTGGACACATACAAAGTTTAGCTCAGTTCTGGGCATCTTTGAAATACCTATACAAACTTGTTCCTACATAGTAACTTGCAACTTTGAATGAGAATCTGCTTGCTTACAGCAACGTGCTATATGTTCTGAATGCCCGAATTGGCAATCTGTGTCAAAACTTTGTTAGGAATTATGTGATCCTTACTAGCTGGAAGTAAGGGAGATGGGGCATGAAGTTATTTCTAGGAGTTGGACACATACCAAGTTTAGCTCAGTTCTGGGCATCTTTGAAATACCTATACAAACTTGTTCCTACCTAGTAACTTGCATCTTTGAATGAGAATCTGCTTGCTTACAGCAACGTGCTATATGTTCTGAATGCCCGAATTGGGAATCTGTGTCAAAACTTTGTTAGGAATTATGTGATCCTTACTAGCTGGAAGTAAGGGAGATGGTTCATGAAGTTATTTCTAGGAGTTGGACACATACCAAGTTTAGCTCAGTTCTGGGCATCTTTGAAATACCTATACAAACTTGTTCCTACATAGTAACTTGCATCTTTGAATGAGAATGTGCTTGCTTACAGCAACGTGCTATATGTTCTGAATGCCCGAATTGGGAATCTGTGTCAAAACTTTGTTAGGAATCATGTGATCCTTACTAGCTGGAAGTAAGGGAGATGGGGCATGAAGTTATTTCTAGGAGTTGGACACATACCAAGTTTAGCTCAGTTCTGGGCATCTTTGAAATACCTATACAAACTTGTTCCTACATAGTAACTTGCATCTTTGAATGAGAATGTGCTTGCTTACAGCAACGTGCTATATGTTCTGAATGCCCGAATTGGCAATCTGTGTCAAAACTTTGTTAGGAATTATGTGATCCTTACTAGCTGGAAGTAAGGGAGATGGGGCATGAAGTTATTTCTAGGAGTTGGATACATACCAAGTTTAGCTCAGTTCTGGGCATCTTTGAAATACCTATACAAACTTGTTCCTACATAGTAACTTGCAACTTTGAATGAGAATGTGCTTGCTTGCAGCAACGTGCTATATGTTCTGAATGCCCGAATAGGGAATCTGTGTCAAAACTTTGTTAGGAATTATGTGATCCTTACTAGCTGGAAGTAAGGGAGATGGGGCATGAAGTTATTTCTAGGAGTTGGACACATACCAAGTTTAGCTCAGTTCTGGGCATCTTTGAAATACCTATACAAACTTGTTCCTACATAGTAACTTGCAACTTTGAATGAGAATGTGCTTGCTTGCAGCAACGTGCTATATGTTCTGAATGCCCGAATAGGGAATCTGTGTCAAAACTTTGTTAGGAATTATGTGATCCTTACTAGCTGGAAGTAAGGGAGATGGGGCATGAAGTTATTTCTAGGAGTTGGACACATACCAATTTTAGCTCAGTTCTGGGCATCTTTGAAATACCTATACAAACTTGTTCCTACCTAGTAACTTGCATCTTTGAATGAGAATCTGCTTGCTTACAGGAACGCGCTATATGTTCTGAATGCCCGAATTGGGAATCTGTGTCAAAACTGTGTTAGGAATTATGTGATCCTTACTAGCTGGAAGTAAGGGAGATGGGGCATGAAGTTATTTCTAGGAGTTGGACATATACCAAGTTTAGCTCAGTTCTGGGCATCTTTGAAATACCTATACAAACTTGTTCCGACATAGTAACTTGCAACTTTGAATGAGAATCTGCTTGCTTACAGCAACGTGCTATATGTTCTGAATGCCCGAATTGGCAATCTGTGTCAAAACTTTGTTAGGAATTATGTGATCCTTACTAGCTGGAAGTAAGGGAGATGGGGCATGAAGTTATTTCTAGGAGTTGGGCAGATACCACGTTTAGCTCAGTTCTGGGCATCTTTGAAATACCTATACAAACTTGTTCCTACCTAGTAACTTGCATCTTTGAATGAGAATCTGCTTGCTTACAGCAACGTGCTATATGTTCTGAATGCCCGAAATGGGAATCTGTGTCAAAACTTTGTTAGGAATTATGTGATCCTTACTAGCTGGAAGTAAGGGAGATGGTTCATGAAGTTATTTCTAGGAGTTGGACACATACCAAGTTTAGCTCAGTTCTGGGCATCTTTGAAATACCTATACAAACTTGTTCCTACATAGTAACTTGCATCTTTGAATGAGCATGTGCTTGCTTACAGCAACGTGCTATATGTTCTGAATGCCCGAATTGGGAATCTGTGTCAAAACTTTGTTAGGAATTATGTGATCCTTACTAGCTGGAAGTAAGGGAGATGGGGCATGAAGTTATTTCTAGGAGTTGGACACATACCAAGTTTAGCTCAGTTCTGGGCATCTTTGAAATACCTATACAAACTTGATCCTACCTAGTAACTTGCATCTTTGAATGAGAATCTGCTTGCTTACAGCAACGTGCTATATGTTCTGAATGCCCGAATAGGGAATCTGTGTCAAAACTTTGTTAGGAATTATGTGATCCTTACTAGCTGGAAGTAAGGGAGATGGGGCATGAAGTTATTTCTAGGAGTTGGACACATACCAAGTTTAGCTCAGTTCTGGGCATCTTTGAAATACCTATACAAACTTGTTCCTACATAGTAACTTGCAACTTTGAATGAGAATGTGCTTGCTTACAGCAACGTGCTATATGTTCTGAATGCCCGAATAGGGAATCTGTGTCAAAACTTTGTTAGGAATTATGTGATCCTTACTAGCTGGAAGTAAGGGAGATGGGGCATGAAGTTATTTCTAGGAGTTGGACACATACCAAGTTTAGCTCCGTTCTGGGCATCTTTGAAATACCTATACAAACTTGTTCCTACAGAGTAACTTGCAACTTTGAATGAGAATGTGCTTGCTTACAGCAACGTGCTATATGTTCTGAATGCCCGAATTGGGAATCTGTGTCTAAACTTTGTTAGGAATTATGTGATCCTTACTAGCTGGAAGTAAGGGAGATGGGGCATGAAGTTATTTCTAGGAGTTGGACACATACCAAGTTTAGCTCAGTTCTGGGCATCTTTGAAATACCTATACAAACTTGTTCCTACATAGTAACTTGCAACTTTGAATGAGAATGTGCTTGCTTACAGCAACGTGCTATATGTTCTGAATGCCCGAATTGGGAATCTGTGTCAAAACTTTCTTAGGAATTATGTGATCCTTACTAGCTGGAAGAAAGGGAGATGGGGCATGAAGTTATGTCTAGGAGTTGGACACATACCAAGTTTAGCTCAGTTCTGGGCATCTTTGAAATACCTATACAAACTTGTTCCTACATAGTAACTTGCAACTTTGAATGAGAATGTGCTTGCTTGCAGCAACGTGCTATATGTTCTGAATGCCCGAATAGGGAATCTGTGTCAAAACTTTGTTAGGAATTATGTGATCCTTACTAGCTGGAAGTAAGGGAGATGGGGCATGAAGTTATTTCTAGGAGTTGGACACATACCAAGTTTAGCTCAGTTCTGGGCATCTTTGAAATACCTATACAAACTTGTTCCTACACAGTAACTTGCATCTTTGAATGAGAATGTGCTTGCTTACAGCAACGTGCTATATGTTCTGAATGCCCGAATTGGGAATCTGTGTCAAAACTTTGTTAGGAATTATGTGATCCTTACTAGCTGGAAGTAAGGGAGAAGGGGCATGAAGTTATTTCTAGGAGTTGGACACATACCAAGTTTAGCTCAGTTCTGGGCATCTTTGAAATACCTATACAAACTTGTTCCTACATAGTAACTTGCAACTTTGAATGAGAATGTGCTTGCTTACAGCAACGTGCTATATGTTCTGAATGCCCGAATTGGGAATCTGTGTCAAAACTTTGTTAGGAATTATGTGATCCTTACTAGCTGGAAGTAAGGGAGATGGGGCATGAAGTTATTTCTAGGAGTTGGACACATACCAAGTTTAGCTCAGTTCTGGGCATCTTTGAAATACCTATACAAACTTGTTCCTACATAGTAACTTGCATCTTTGAATGAGAATGTGCTTGCTTGCAGCAACGTGCTATATGTTCTGAATGCCCGAATAGGGAATCTGTGTCAAAACTTTGTTAGGAATTATGTGATCCTTACTAGCTGGAAGTAAGGGAGATGGGGCATGAAGTTATTTCTAGGAGTTGGACACATACCAAGTTTAGCTCAGTTCTGGGCATCTTTGAAATACCTATACAAACTTGTTCCTACATAGTAACTTGCATCTTTGAATGAGCATGTGCTTGCTTACAGCAACGTGCTATATGTTCTGAATGCCCGAATTGGGAATCTGTGTCAAAACTTTGTTAGGAATTATGTGATCCTTACTAGCTGGAAGTAAGGGAGATGGGGCATGAAGTTATTTCTAGGAGTTGGACACATACCAAGTTTAGCTCAGTTCTGGGCATCTTTGAAATACCTATACAAACTTGATCCTACCTAGTAACTTGCATCTTTGAATGAGAATCTGCTTGCTTACAGCAACGTGCTATATGTTCTGAATGCCCGAATTGGGAATCTGTGTCAAAACTTTGTTAGGAATTATGTGATCCTTACTAGCTGGAAGTAAGGGAGATGGGGCATGATGTTCTTTCTAGGAGTTGGACACATACCAAGTTTAGCTCAGTTCTGGGCATCATTGAAATACCTATACAAACTTGTTCCTACATAGTAACTTGCAACTTTGAATGAAAATGTGCTTGCTTACAGCAACGTGCTATATGTTCTGAATGCCCGAATTGGGTCTGTGTCAAAACTTTGTTAGGAATTATGTGATCCTTACTAGCTGGAAGTAAGGGAGATGGGGCATGAAGTTATTTCTAGGAGTTGGACACATACCAAGTTTAGCTCAGTTCTGGGCATCTTTGAAATACCTATACAAACTTGTTCCTACATAGTAACTTGCATCTTTGAATGAGAATCTGCTTGCTTACAGCAACGTGCTATATGTTCTGAATGCCCGAATTGGGAATCTGTGTCAAAACTTTGTTAGGAATTATGTCATCCTTACTAGCTGGAAGTAAGGGAGATGGAGCATGAAGTTATTTCTAGGAGTTGGACACATACCAAGTTTAGCTCAGTTCTGGGCATCTTTGAAATACCTATACAAACTTGTTCCTACATAGTAACTTGCAACTTTGAATGAGAATGTGCTTGCTTACAGCAACGTGCTATATGTTCTGAATGCCCGAATTGGCAATCTGTGTCAAATCTTTGTTAGGAATTATGTGATCCTTACTAGCTGGAAGTAAGGGAGATGGGGCATGAAGTTATTTCTAGGAGTTGGACACATACCAAGTTTAGCTCAGTTCTGGGCATCTTTGAAATACCTATACAAACTTGTTCCTACATAGTAACTTGCATCTTTGAATGAGAATGTGCTTGCTTACAGCAACGTGCTATATGTTCTGAATGCCCGAATAGGGAATCTGTGTCAAAACTTTGTTAGGAATTATGTGATCCTTACTAGCTGGAAGTAAGGGAGATGGGGCATGAAGTTATTTCTAGGAGTTGGACACATACCAAGTTTAGCTCAGTTCTGGGCATCTTTGAAATACCTATACAAACTTGATCCTACATAGTAACTTGCAACTTTGAATGAGAATGTGCTTGCTTGCAGCAACGTGCTATATGTTCTGAATGCCCGAATTGGCAATCTGTGTCAAAACTTTGTTAGGAATTATGTGATCCTTACTAGCTGGAAGTAAGGGAGATGGGGCATGAAGTTATTTCTAGGAGTTGGACACATACCAAGTTTAGCTCAGTTCTGGGCATCTTTGAAATACCTATACAAACTTGTTCCTGCAGAGTAACTTGCATCTTTGAATGAGAATGTGCTTGCTTACAGCAACGTGCTATATGTTCTGAATGCCCGAATTGGGAATCTGTGTCAAAACTTTGTTAGGAATTATGTGATCCTTACTAGCTGGAAGTAAGGGAGATGGTTCATGAAGTTATTTCTAGGAGTTGGACACATACCAAGTTTAGCTCAGTTCTGGGCATCTTTGAAATACCTATACAAACTTGTTCCTACATAGTAACTTGCAACTTTGAATGAGAATGTGCTTGCTTGCAGCAACGTGCTATATGTTCTGAATGCCCGAATTGGGAATCTGTGTCAAAACTTTGTTAGGAATTCTGTGATCCTTACTAGCTGGAAGTAAGGGAGATGGGGCATGAAGTTATTTCTAGGAGTTGGACACATACCAAGTTTAGCTCAGTTCTGGGCATCTTTGAAATACCTATACAAACTTGTTCCTACATAGTAACTTGCAACTTTGAATGAGAATGTGCTTGCTTGCAGCAACGTGCTATATGTTCTGAATGCCCGAATTGGGAATCTGTGTCAAAACTGTGTTAGGAATTATGTGATCCTTACTAGCTGGAAGTAAGGGAGATGGGGCATGAAGTTATTTCTAGGAGTTGGACACATACAAAGTTTAGCTCAGTTCTGGGCATCTTTGAAATACCTATACAAACTTGTTCCTACATAGTAACTTGCAACTTTGAATGAGAATCTGCTTGCTTACAGCAACGTGCTATATGTTCTGAATGCCCGAATTGGCAATCTGTGTCAAAACTTTGTTAGGAATTATGTGATCCTTACTAGCTGGAAGTAAGGGAGATGGGGCATGAAGTTATTTCTAGGAGTTGGACACATACCAAGTTTAGCTCAGTTCTGGGCATCTTTGAAATACCTATACAAACTTGTTCCTACCTAGTAACTTGCATCTTTGAATGAGAATCTGCTTGCTTACAGCAACGTGCTATATGTTCTGAATGCCCGAATTGGGAATCTGTGTCAAAACTTTGTTAGGAATTATGTGATCCTTACTAGCTGGAAGTAAGGGAGATGGTTCATGAAGTTATTTCTAGGAGTTGGACACATACCAAGTTTAGCTCAGTTCTGGGCATCTTTGAAATACCTATACAAACTTGTTCCTACATAGTAACTTGCATCTTTGAATGAGAATGTGCTTGCTTACAGCAACGTGCTATATGTTCTGAATGCCCGAATTGGGAATCTGTGTCAAAACTTTGTTAGGAATTATGTGATCCTTACTAGCTGGAAGTAAGGGAGATGGGGCATGAAGTTATTTCTAGGAGTTGGACACATACCAAGTTTAGCTCAGTTCTGGGCATCTTTGAAATACCTATACAAACTTGTTCCTACATAGTAACTTGCATCTTTGAATGAGAATGTGCTTGCTTACAGCAACGTGCTATATGTTCTGAATGCCCGAATTGGCAATCTGTGTCAAAACTTTGTTAGGAATTATGTGATCCTTACTAGCTGGAAGTAAGGGAGATGGGGCATGAAGTTATTTCTAGGAGTTGGACACATACCAAGTTTAGCTCAGTTCTGGGCATCTTTGAAATACCTATACAAACTTGTTCCTACATAGTAACTTGCAACTTTGAATGAGAATGTGCTTGCTTGCAGCAACGTGCTATATGTTCTGAATGCCCGAATAGGGAATCTGTGTCAAAACTTTGTTAGGAATTATGTGATCCTTACTAGCTGGAAGTAAGGGAGATGGGGCATGAAGTTATTTCTAGGAGTTGGACACATACCAAGTTTAGCTCAGTTCTGGGCATCTTTGAAATACCTATACAAACTTGTTCCTACATAGTAACTTGCAACTTTGAATGAGAATGTGCTTGCTTGCAGCAACGTGCTATATGTTCTGAATGCCCGAATAGGGAATCTGTGTCAAAACTTTGTTAGGAATTATGTGATCCTTACTAGCTGGAAGTAAGGGAGATGGGGCATGAAGTTATTTCTAGGAGTTGGACACATACCAAGTTTAGCTCAGTTCTGGGCATCTTTGAAATACCTATACAAACTTGTTCCTACCTAGTAACTTGCATCTTTGAATGAGAATCTGCTTGCTTACAGGAACGCGCTATATGTTCTGAATGCCCGAATTGGGAATCTGTGTCAAAACTGTGTTAGGAATTATGTGATCCTTACTAGCTGGAAGTAAGGGAGATGGGGCATGAAGTTATTTCTAGGAGTTGGACACATACGAAGTTTAGCTCAGTTCTGGGCATCTTTGAAATACCTATACAAACTTGTTCCTACATAGTAACTTGCAACTTTGAATGAGAATCTGCTTGCTTACAGCAACGTGCTATATGTTCTGAATGCCCGAATTGGGAATCTGTGTCAAAACTTTGTTAGGAATTATGTGATAGTTACTAGCTGGAAGTAAGGGAGATGGGGCATGAAGTTATTTCTAGGAGTTGGACACATACCAAGTTTAGCTCAGTTCTGGGCATCTTTGAAATACCTATACAAACTTGATCCTACCTAGTAACTTGCATCTTTGAATGAGAATCTGCTTGCTTACAGCAACGTGCTATATGTTCTGAATGCCCGAATTGGGAATCTGTGTCAAAACTTTGTTAGGAATTAGGTGATCCTTACTAGCTGGAAGTAAGGGAGATGGGGCATGATGTTCTTTCTAGGAGTTGGACACATACCAAGTTTAGCTCAGTTCTGGGCATCTTTGAAATACCTATACAAACTTGTTCCTACATAGTAACTTGCAACTTTGAATGAAAATGTGCTTGCTTACAGCAACGTGCTATATGTTCTGAATGCCCGAATTGGGAATCTGTGTCAAAACTTTGTTAGGAATTATGTGATCCTTACTAGCTGGAAGTAAGGGAGATGGGGCATGAAGTTATTTCTAGGAGTTGGACACATACCAAGTTTAGCTCAGTTCTGGGCATCTTTGAAATACCTATACAAACTTGTTCCTACATAGTAACTTGCATCTTTGAATGAGAATCTGCTTGCTTACAGCAACGTGCTATATGTTCTGAATGCCCGAATTGGGAATCTGTGTCAAAACTTTGTTAGGAATTATGTCATCCTTACTAGCTGGAAGTAAGGGAGATGGAGCATGAAGTTATTTCTAGGAGTTGGACACATACCAAGTTTAGCTCAGTTCTGGGCATCTTTGAAATACCTATACAAACTTGTTCCTACATAGTAACTTGCAACTTTGAATGAGAATGTGCTTGCTTACAGCAACGTGCTATATGTTCTGAATGCCCGAATTGGCAATCTGTGTCAAATCTTTGTTAGGAATTATGTGATCCTTACTAGCTGGAAGTAAGGGAGATGGGGCATGAAGTTATTTCTAGGAGTTGGACACATACCAAGTTTAGCTCAGTTCTGGGCATCTTTGAAATACCTATACAAACTTGTTCCTACATAGTAACTTGCATCTTTGAATGAGAATGTGCTTGCTTACAGCAACGTGCTATATGTTCTGAATGCCCGAATTGGGAATCTGTGTCAAAACTTTGTTAGGAATTATGTGATCCTTACTAGCTGGAAGTAAGGGAGATGGGGCATGAAGTTATTTCTTGGAGTTGGACACATACCAAGTTTAGCTCAGTTCTGGGCATCTTTGAAATACCTATACAAACTTGTTCCTACATAGTAACTTGCAACTTTGAATGAGAATGTGCTTGCTTGCAGCAACGTGCTATATGTTCTGCATGTCCAAATTGGGAATCTGTGTCAAAACTTTGTTAGGAATTATGTGATCCTTACTAGCTGGAAGTAAGGGAGATGGGGCATGAAGTTATTTCTAGGAGTTGGACACATACCAAGTTTAGCTCAGTTCTGGGCATCTTTGAAATACCTATACAAACTTGTTCCTACCTAGTAACTTGCATCTTTGAATGAGAATGTGCTTGCTTGCAGCAACGTGCTATATGTTCTGAATGCCCGAATAGGGAATCTGTGTCAAAACTTTGTTAGGAATTATGTGATCCTTACTAGCTGGAAGTAAGGGAGATGGGGCATGAAGTTATTTCTAGGAGTTGGACACATACCAAGTTTAGCTCAGTTCTGGGCATCTTTGAAATACCTATACAAACTTGTTACTACATAGTAACTTGCATCTTTGAATGAGAATCTGCTTGCTTACAGCAACGTGCTATATGTTCTGAATGCCCGAATTGGGAATCTGTGTCAAAACTTTGTTAGGAATTATGTGATCCTTACTAGCTGGAAGTAAGGGAGATGGGGCATGAAGTTATTTCTAGGAGTTGGACACATACCAAGTTTAGCTCAGTTCTGGGCATCTTTGAAATACCTATACAAACTTGTTCCTACATAGTAACTTGCAACTTTGAATGAGAATCTGCTTGCTTACAGCAACGTGCTATATGTTCTGAATGCCCGAATTGGGAATATGTGTCAAAACTTTGTTAGGAATTATGTGATAGTTACTAGCTGGAAGTAAGGGAGATGGGGCATGAAGTTATTTCTAGGAGTTGGACACATACCAAGTTTAGCTCAGTTCTGGGCATCTTTGAAATACCTATACAAACTTGATCCTACCTAGTAACTTGCATCTTTGAATGAGAATCTGCTTGCTTACAGCAACGTGCTATATGTTCTGAATGCCCGAATTGGGAATCTGTGTCAAAACTTTGTTAGGAATTAGGTGATCCTTACTAGCTGGAAGTAAGGGAGATGGGGCATGATGTTCTTTCTAGGAGTTGGACACATACCAAGTTTAGCTCAGTTCTGGGCATCTTTGAAATACCTATACAAACTTGTTCCTACATAGTAACTTGCAACTTTGAATGAAAATGTGCTTGCTTACAGCAACGTGCTATATGTTCTGAATGCCCGAATTGGGAATCTGTGTCAAAACTTTGTTAGGAATTATGTGATCCTTACTAGCTGGAAGTAAGGGAGATGGGGCATGAAGTTATTTCTAGGAGTTGGACACATACCAAGTTTAGCTCAGTTCTGGGCATCTTTGAAATACCTATACAAACTTGTTCCTACATAGTAACTTGCATCTTTGAATGAGAATCTGCTTGCTTACAGCAACGTGCTATATGTTCTGAATGTCCGAATTGGGAATCTGTGTCAAAACTTTGTTAGGAATTATGTCATCCTTACTAGCTGGAAGTAAGGGAGATGGAGCATGAAGTTATTTCTAGGAGTTGGACACATACCAAGTTTAGCTCAGTTCTGGGCATCTTTGAAATACCTATACAAACTTGTTCCTACATAGTAACTTGCAACTTTGAATGAGAATGTGCTTGCTTACAGCAACGTGCTATATGTTCTGAATGCCCGAATTGGCAATCTGTGTCAAATCTTTGTTAGGAATTATGTGATCCTTACTAGCTGGAAGTAAGGGAGATGGGGCATGAAGTTATTTCTAGGAGTTGGACACATACCAAGTTTAGCTCAGTTCTGGGCATCTTTGAAATACCTATACAAACTTGTTCCTACATAGTAACTTGCATCTTTGAATGAGAATGTGCTTGCTTACAGCAACGTGCTATATGTTCTGAATGCCCGAATTGGGAATCTGTGTCAAAACTTTGTTAGGAATTATGTGATCCTTACTAGCTGGAAGTAAGGGAGATGGGGCATGAAGTTATTTCTTGGAGTTGGACACATACCAAGTTTAGCTCAGTTCTGGGCATCTTTGAAATACCTATACAAACTTGTTCCTACATAGTAACTTGCAACTTTGAATGAGAATGTGCTTGCTTGCAGCAACGTGCTATATGTTCTGCATGTCCAAATTGGGAATCTGTGTCAAAACTTTGTTAGGAATTATGTGATCCTTACTAGCTGGAAGTAAGGGAGATGGGGCATGAAGTTATTTCTAGGAGTTGGACACATACCAAGTTTAGCTCAGTTCTGGGCATCTTTGAAATACCTATACAAACTTGTTCCTACCTAGTAACTTGCATCTTTGAATGAGAATGTGCTTGCTTGCAGCAACGTGCTATATGTTCTGAATGCCCGAATAGGGAATCTGTGTCAAAACTTTGTTAGGAATTATGTGATCCTTACTAGCTGGAAGTAAGGGAGATGGGGCATGAAGTTATTTCTAGGAGTTGGACACATACCAAGTTTAGCTCAGTTCTGGGCATCTTTGAAATACCTATACAAACTTGTTACTACATAGTAACTTGCATCTTTGAATGAGAATCTGCTTGCTTACAGCAACGTGCTATATGTTCTGAATGCCCGAATTGGGAATCTGTGTCAAAACTTTGTTAGGAATTATGTGATCCTTACTAGCTGGAAGTAAGGGAGATGGGGCATGAAGTTATTTCTAGGAGTTGGACACATACCAAGTTTAGCTCAGTTCTGGGCATCTTTGAAATACCTATACAAACTTGTTCCTACATAGTAACTTGCAACTTTGAATGAGAATGTGCTTGCTTACAGCAACGTGCTATATGTTCTGAATGCCCGAATAGGGAATCTGTGTCAAAACTTTGTTAGGAATTATGTGATCCTTACTAGCTGGAAGTAAGGGAGATGGGGCATGAAGTTATTTCTAGGAGTTCGACACATACCTAGTTTAGCTCAGTTCTGGGCATCTTTGAAATACCTATACAAACTTGTTCCTACATAGTAACTTGCAACTTTGAATGAAAATGTGCTTGCTTACAGCAACGTGCTATATGTTCTGAATGCCCGAATTGGGAATCTGTGTCAAATCTTTGTTAGGAATTATGTGATCCTTACTAGCTGGAAGTAAGGGAGATGGGGCATGAAGTTATTTCTAGGAGTTGGACACATACCAAGTTTAGCTCAGTTCTGGGCATCTTTGAAATACCTATACAAACTTGTTCCTACATAGTAACTTGCATCTTTGAATGAGAATGTGCTTGCTTACAGCAACGTGCTATATGTTCTGAATGCCCGAATTGGGAATCTGTGTCAAAACTTTGTTAGGAATTATGTGATCCTTACTAGCTGGAAGTAAGGGAGATGGGGCATGAAGTTATTTCTAGGAGTTGGACACATACCAAGTTTAGCTCAGTTCTGGGCATCTTTGAAATACCTATACAAACTTGTTCCTACATAGTAACTTGCATCTTTGAATGAGAATGTGCTTGCTTACAGCAACGTGCTATATGTTCTGAATGCCCGAATTGGGAATCTGTGTCAAAACTTTGTTAGGAATTATGTGATCCTTACTAGCTGGAAGTAAGGGAGATGGTGCATGAAGTTATTTCTTGGAGTTGGACACATACCAAGTTTAGCTCAGTTCTGGGCATCTTTGAAATACCTATACAAACTTGTTCCTACATAGTAACTTGCAACTTTGAATGAGAATGTGCTTGCTTGCAGCAACGTGCTATATGTTCTGAATGCCCGAATAGGGAATCTGTGTCAAAACTTTGTTAGGAATTATGTGATCCTTAATAGCTGGAAGTAAGGGAGATGGGGCATGAAGTTATTTCTAGGAGTTGGACACATACCAAGTTTAGCTCAGTTCTGGGCATCTTTGAAATACCTATACAAACTTGTTCCTACCTAGTAACTTGCATCTTTGAATGAGAATGTGCTTGCTTACAGCAACGTGCTATATGTTCTGAATGCCCGAATTGGGAGTCTGTGTCAAAACTTTGTTAGGAATTATGTGATCCTTACTAGCTGGAAGTAAGGGAGATGGGGCATGAAGTTATTTCTAGGAGTTGGACACATACCAAGTTTAGCTCAGTTCTGGGCATCTTTGAAATACCTATACAAACTTGTTCCTACATAGTAACTTGCAACTTTGAATGAGAATGTGCTTGCTTACAGCAACGTGCTATATGTTCTGAATGCCCGAATTGGCAGTCTGTGTCAAAACTTTGTTAGGAATTATGTGATCCTTACTAGCTGGAAGTAAGGGAGATGGTTCATGAAGTTATTTCTAGGAGTTGGACACATACCAAGTTTAGCTCAGTTCTGGGCATCTTTGAAATACCTATACAAACTTGTTCCTACATAGTAACTTGCAACTTTGAATGAGAATGTGCTTGCTTGCAGCAACGTGCTATATGTTCTGAATGCCCGAATTGGGAATCTGTGTCAAAACTTTGTTAGGAATTATGTGATCCTTACTAGCTGGAAGTAAGGGAGATGGGGCATGAAGTTATTTCTAGGAGTTGGACACATACCAAGTTTAGCTCAGTTCTGGGCATCTTTGAAATACCTATACAAACTTGTTCCTACATAGTAACTTGCAACTTTGAATGAGAATGTGCTTGCTTGCAGCAACGTGCTATATGTTCTGAATGCCCGAATAGGGAATCTGTGTCAAAACTTTGTTAGGAATTATGTGATCCTTACTAGCTGGAAGTAAGGGAGATGGGGCATGAAGTTATTTCTAGGAGTTGGACACATACCAAGTTTAGCTCAGTTCTGGGCATCTTTGAAATACCTATACAAACTTGTTCCTACCTAGTAACTTGCATCTTTGAATGAGAATCTGCTTGCTTACAGGAACGTGCTATATGTTCTGAATGCACGAATTGGGAATCTGTGTCAAAACTGTGTTAGGAATTATGTGATCCTTACTAGCTGGAAGTAAGGGAGATGGGGCATGAAGTTATTTCTAGGAGTTGGACACATACAAAGTTTAGCTCAGTTCTGGGCATCTTTGAAATACCTATACAAACTTGTTCCTACATAGTAACTTGCAACTTTGAATGAGAATCTGCTTGCTTACAGCAACGTGCTATATGTTCTGAATGCCCGAATTGGCAATCTGTGTCAAAACTTTGTTAGGAATTATGTGATCCTTACTAGCTGGAAGTAAGGGAGATGGGGCATGAAGTTATTTCTAGGAGTTGGACACATACCAAGTTTAGCTCAGTTCTGGGCATCTTTGAAATACCTGTACAAACTTGATCCTACATAGTAACTTGCATCTTTGAATGAGAATGTGCTTGCTTACAGCAACGTGCTATATGTTCTGAATGCCCGAATTGGGAATCTGTGTCAAAACTTTGTTAGGAATTATGTGATCCTTACTAGCTGGAAGTAAGGGAGATGGGGCATGAAGTTATTTCTAGGAGTTGGACACATACCAAGTTTAGCTCAGTTCTGGGCATCTTTGAAATACCTATACAAACTTGTTCCTGCAGAGTAACTTGCATCTTTGAATGAGAATGTGCTTGCTTACAGCAACGTGCTATATGTTCTGAATGCCCGAATTGGGAATCTGTGTCAAAACTTTGTTAGGAATTATGTGATCCTTACTAGCTGGAAGTAAGGGAGATGGTTCATGAAGTTATTTCTAGGAGTTGGACACATACCAAGTTTAGCTCAGTTCTGGGCATCTTTGAAATACCTATACAAACTTGTTCCTACATAGTAACTTGCAACTTTGAATGAGAATGTGCTTGCTTGCAGCAACGTGCTATATGTTCTGAATGCCCGAATAGGGAATCTGTGTCAAAACTTTGTTAGGAATTATGTGATCCTTACTAGCTGGAAGTAAGGGAGATGGGGCATGAAGTTATTTCTAGGAGTTGGACACATACCAAGTTTAGCTCAGTTCTGGGCATCTTTGAAATACCTATACAAACTTGTTCCTACCTAGTAACTTGCATCTTTGAATGAGAATCTGCTTGCTTACAGGAACGTGCTATATGTTCTGAATGCCCGAATTGGGAATCTGTGTCTAAACTGTGTTAGGAATTATGTGATCCTTACTAGCTGGAAGTAAGGGAGATGGGGCATGTAGTTATTTCTAGGAGTTGGACACATACAAAGTTTAGCTCAGTTCTGGGCATCTTTGAAATACCTATACAAACTTGTTCCGACATAGTAACTTGCAACTTTGAATGAGAATCTGCTTGCTTACAGCAACGTGCTATATGTTCTGAATGCCCGAATTGGCAATCTGTGTCAAATCTTTGTTAGGAATTATGTGATCCTTACTAGCTGGAAGTAAGGGAGATGGGGCATGAAGTTATTTCTAGGAGTTGGACACATACCAAGTTTAGCTCAGTTCTGGGCATCTTTGAAATACCTATACAAACTTGTTCCTACATAGTAACTTGCATCTTTGAATGAGAATGTGCTTGCTTACAGCAACGTGCTATATGTTCTGAATGCCCGAATTGGGAGTCTGTGTCAAAACTTTGTTAGGAATTATGTGATCCTTACTAGCTGGAAGTAAGGGAGATGGGGCATGAAGTTATTTCTAGGAGTTGGACACATACCAAGTTTAGCTCAGTTCTGGGCATCTTTGAAATACCTATACAAACTTGTTCCTACATAGTAACTTGCAACTTTGAATGAGAATGTGCTTGCTTACAGCAACGTGCTATATGTTCTGAATGCCCGAATTGGCAGTCTGTGTCAAAACTTTGTTAGGAATTATGTGATCCTTACTAGCTGGAAGTAAGGGAGATGGGGCATGAAGTTATTTCTAGGAGTTGGACACATACCAAGTTTAGCTCAGTTCTGGGCATCTTTGAAATACCTATACAAACTTGTTCCTACATAGTAACTTGCAACTTTGAATGAGAATGTGCTTGCTTACAGCAACGTGCTATATGTTCTGAATGCCCGAATTGGGAATCTGTGTCAAAATTTTCTTAGGAATTATGTGATCCTTACTAGCTGGAAGTAAGGGAGATGGGGCATGAAGTTATTTCTATGAGTTGGACACATACCAAGTTTAGCTCAGTTCTGGGCATCTTTGAAATACCTATACAAACTTGTTCCTACATAGTAACTTGCAACTTTGAATGAGAATGTGCTTGCTTGCAGCAACGTGCTATATGTTCTGAATGCCCGAATTGGGAATCTGTGTCAAAACTTTGTTAGGAATTATGTGATCCTTACTAGCTGGAAGTAAGGGAAATGGGGCATGAAGTTATTTCTAGGAGTTGGACACATACCAAGTTTAGCTCAGTTCTGGGCATCTTTGAAATACCTATACAAACTTGTTCCTACATAGTAACTTGCATCTTTGAATGAGAATGTGCTTGCTTGCAGCAACGTGCTATATGTTCTGAATGCCCGAATAGGGAATCTGTGTCAAAAATTTGTTAGGAATTATGTGATCCTTACTAGCTGGAAGTAAGGGAGATGGGGCATGAAGTTATTTCTAGGAGTTGGACACATACCAAGTTTAGCTCAGTTCTGGGCATCTTTGAAATACCTATACAAACTTGTTCCTACATAGTAACTTGCAACTTTGAATGAAAATGTGCTTGCTTACAGCAACGTGCTATATGTTCTGAATGCCCGAATTGGGAATCTGTGTCAAAACTTTGTTAGGAATTATGTGATCCTTACTAGCTGGAAGTAAGGGAGATGGGGCATGAAGTTATTTCTAGGAGTTGGACACATACCAAGTTTAGCTCAGTTCTGGGCATCTTTGAAATACCTATACAAACTTGTTCCTACATAGTAACTTGCATCTTTGAATGAGAATGTGCTTGCTTACAGCAACGTGCTATATGTTCTGAATGCCCGAATTGGCAATCTGTGTCAAAACTTTGTTAGGAATTATGTGATCCTTACTAGCTGGAAGTAAGGGAGATGGGGCATGAAGTTATTTCTAGGAGTTGGACACATACCAAGTTTAGCTCAGTTCTGGGCATCTTTGAAATACCTATACAAACTTGATCCTACATAGTAACTTGCAACTTTGAATGAGAATGTGCTTGCTTGCAGCAACGTGCTATATGTTCTGAATGCCCGAATTGGCAATCTGTGTCAAAACTTTGTTAGGAATTATGTGATCCTTACTAGCTGGAAGTAAGGGAGATGGGGCATGAAGTTATTTCTAGGAGTTGGACACATACCAAGTTTAGCTCAGTTCTGGGCATCTTTGAAATACCTATACAAACTTGTTCCTGCAGAGTAACTTGCATCTTTGAATGAGAATGTGCTTGCTTACAGCAACGTGCTATATGTTCTGAATGCCCGAATTGGGAATCTGTGTCAAAACTTTGTTAGGAATTATGTGATCCTTAATAGCTGGAAGTAAGGGAGATGGGGCATGAAGTTATTTCTAGGAGTTGGACACATACCAAGTTTAGCTCAGTTCTGGGCATCTTTGAAATACCTATACAAACTTGTTCCTACATAGTAACTTGCAACTTTGAATGAGAATGTGCTTGCTTGCAGCAACGTGCTATATGTTCTGAATGCCCGAATAGGGAATCTGTGTCAAAACTTTGTTAGGAATTATGTGATCCTTACTAGCTGGAAGTAAGGGAGATGGGGCATGAAGTTATTTCTAGGAGTTGGACACATACCAAGTTTAGCTCAGTTCTGGGCATCTTTGAAATACCTATACAAACTTGTTCCTACATAGTAACTTGCAACTTTGAATGAGAATGTGCTTGCTTGCAGCAACGTGCTATATGTTCTGAATGCCCGAATAGGGAATCTGTGTCTAAACTGTGTTAGGAATTATGTGATCCTTACTAGCTGGAAGTAAGGGAGATGGGGCATGAAGTTATTTCTAGGAGTTGGACACATACAAAGTTTAGCTCAGTTCTGGGCATCTTTGAAATACCTATACAAACTTGTTCCGACATAGTAACTTGCATCTTTGAATGAGAATCTGCTTGCTTACAGGAACGTGCTATATGTTCTGAATGCCCGAATTGGGAATCTGTGTCAAAACTGTGTTAGGAATTATGTGATCCTTACTAGCTGGAAGTAAGGGAGATGGGGCATGAAGTTATTTCTAGGAGTTGGACACATACAAAGTTTAGCTCAGTTCTGGGCATCTTTGAAATACCTATACAAACTTGTTCCTACATAGTAACTTGCAACTTTGAATGAGAATCTGCTTGCTTACAGCAACGTGCTATATGTTCTGAATGCCCGAATTGGCAATCTGTGTCAAAACTTTGTTAGGAATTATGTGATCCTTACTAGCTGGAAGTAAGGGAGATGGGGCATGAAGTTATTTCTAGGAGTTGGACACATACCAAGTTTAGCTCAGTTCTGGGCATCTTTGAAATACCTGTACAAACTTGATCCTACATAGTAACTTGCATCTTTGAATGAGAATGTGCTTGCTTACAGCAACGTGCTATATGTTCTGAATGCCCGAATTGGGAATCTGTGTCAAAACTTTGTTAGGAATTATGTGATCCTTACTAGCTGGAAGTAAGGGAGATGGGGCATGAAGTTATTTCTAGGAGTTGGACACATACCAAGTTTAGCTCAGTTCTGGGCATCTTTGAAATACCTATACAAACTTGTTCCTGCAGAGTAACTTGCATCTTTGAATGAGAATGTGCTTGCTTACAGCAACGTGCTATATGTTCTGAATGCCCGAATTGGGAATCTGTGTCAAAACTTTGTTAGGAATTATGTGATCCTTACTAGCTGGAAGTAAGGGAGATGGTTCATGAAGTTATTTCTAGGAGTTGGACACATACCAAGTTTAGCTCAGTTCTGGGCATCTTTGAAATACCTATACAAACTTGTTCCTACATAGTAACTTGCAACTTTGAATGAGAATGTGCTTGCTTGCAGCAACGTGCTATATGTTCTGAATGCCCGAATTGGGAATCTGTGTCAAAACTTTGTTAGGAATTATGTGATCCTTACTAGCTGGAAGTAAGGGAGATGGGGCATGAAGTTATTTCTAGGAGTTGGACACATACCAAGTTTAGCTCAGTTCTGGGCATCTTTGAAATACCTATACAAACTTGTTCCTACCTAGTAACTTGCATCTTTGAATGAGAATCTGCTTGCTTACAGCAACGTGCTATATGTTCTGAATGCCCGAATTGGGAATCTGTGTCAAAACTGTGTTAGGAATTATGTGATCCTTACTAGCTGGAAGTAAGGGAGACGGGGCATGAAGTTATTTCTAGGAGTTGGACACATACCAAGTTTAGCTCAGTTCTGGGCATCTTTGAAATACCTATACAAACTTGTTCCTACATAGTAACTTGCAACTTTGAATGAGAATCTGCTTGCTTACAGCAACGTGCTATATGTTCTGAATGCCCGAATTGGCAATCTGTGTCAAAACTTTGTTAGGAATTATGTGATCCTTACTAGCTGGAAGTAAGGGAGATGGGGCATGAAGTTATTTCTAGGAGTTGGACACATACCAAGTTTAGCTCAGTTCTGGGCATCTTTGAAATACCTATACAAACTTGTTCCTACCTAGTAACTTGCATCTTTGAATGAGAATGTGCTTGCTTACAGCAACGTGCTATATGTTCTGAATGCCCGAATTGGGAATCTGTGTCAAAACTTTGTTAGGAATCATGTGATCCTTACTAGCTGGAAGTAAGGGAGATGGGGCATGAAGTTATTTCTAGGAGTTGGACACATACCAAGTTTAGCTCAGTTCTGGGCATCTTTGAAATACCTATACAAACTTGTTCCTACATAGTAACTTGCAACTTTGAATGAGAATGTGCTTGCTTACAGCAACGTGCTATATGTTCTGAATGCCCGAATTGGCAATCTGTGTCAAAACTTTGTTAGGAATTATGTGATCCTTACTAGCTGGAAGTAAGGGAGATGGGGCATGAAGTTATTTCTAGGAGTTGGACACATACCAAGTTTAGCTCAGTTCTGGGCATCTTTGAAATACCTATACAAACTTGTTCCTACATAGTAACTTGCAACTTTGAATGAGAATGTGCTTGCTTGCAGCAACGTGCTATATGTTCTGAATGCCCGAATAGGGAATCTGTGTCAAAACTTTGTTAGGAATTATGTGATCCTTACTAGCTGGAAGTAAGGGAGATGGGGCATGAAGTTATTTCTAGGAGTTGGACACATACCAAGTTTAGCTCAGTTCTGGGCATCTTTGAAATACCTATACAAACTTGTTCCTACATAGTAACTTGCAACTTTGAATGAGAATGTGCTTGCTTGCAGCAACGTGCTATATGTTCTGAATGCCCGAATAGGGAATCTGTGTCAAAACTTTGTTAGGAATTATGTGATCCTTACTAGCTGGAAGTAAGGGAGATGGGGCATGAAGTTATTTCTAGGAGTTGGACACATACCAAGTTTAGCTCAGTTCTGGGCATCTTTGAAATACCTATACAAACTTGTTCCTACCTAGTAACTTGCATCTTTGAATGAGAATCTGCTTGCTTACAGGAACGCGCTATATGTTCTGAATGCCCGAATTGGGAATCTGTGTCAAAACTGTGTTAGGAATTATGTGATCCTTACTAGCTGGAAGTAAGGGAGATGGGGCATGAAGTTATTTCTAGGAGTTGGACATATACCAAGTTTAGCTCAGTTCTGGGCATCTTTGAAATACCTATACAAACTTGTTCCTACATAGTAACTTGCATCTTTGAATGAGAATCTGCTTGCTTACAGCAACGTGCTATATGTTCTGAATGCCCGAATTGGCAATCTGTGTCAAAACTTTGTTAGGAATTATGTGATCCTTACTAGCTGGAAGTAAGGGAGATGGGGCATGAAGTTATTTCTAGGAGTTGGACACATACCAAGTTTAGCTCAGTTCTGGGCATCTTTGAATTACCTATACAAACTTGTTCCTACATAGTAACTTGCAACTTTGAATGAGAATGTGCTTGCTTACAGCAACGTGCTATATGTTCTGAATGCCCGAATTGGGAATCTGTGTCAAAACTTTGTTAGGAATTATGTGATCCTTACTAGCTGGAAGTAAGGGAGATGGGGCATGAAGTTATTTCTAGGAGTTGGACACATACCAAGTTTAGCTCAGTTCTGGGCATCTTTGAAATACCTATACAAACTAGTTCCTACAGAGTAACTTGCAACTTTGAATGAGAATGTGCTTGCTTACAGCAACGTGCTATATGTTCTGAATGCCCGAATAGGGAATCTGTGTCAAAACTTTGTTAGGAATTATGTGATCCTTACTAGCTGGAAGTAAGGGAGATGGGGCATGAAGTTATTTCTAGGAGTTGGACACATACCAAGTTTAGCTCAGTTCTGGGCATCTTTGAAATACCTATACAAACTTGTTCCTACACAGTAACTTGCATCTTTGAATGAGAATGTGCTTGCTTACAGCAACGTGCTATATGTTCTGAATGCCCGAATTGGGAATCTGTGTCAAAACTTTGTTAGGAATTATGTGATCCTTACTAGCTGGAAGTAAGGGAGAAGGGGCATGAAGTTATTTCTAGGAGTTGGACACATACCAAGTTTAGCTCAGTTCTGGGCATCTTTGAAATACCTATACAAACTTGTTCCTACATAGTAACTTGCAACTTTGAATGAGAATGTGCTTGCTTACAGCAACGTGCTATATGTTCTGAATGCCCGAATTGGCAATCTGTGTCAAAACTTTGTTAGGAATTATGTGATCCTTACGAGCTGGAAGTAAGGGAGATGGGGCATGAAGTTATTTCTAGGAGTTGGACACATACCAAGTTTAGCTCAGTTCTGGGCATCTTTGAAATACCTATACAAACTTGTTCCTACATAGTAACTTGCAACTTTGAATGAGAATGTGCTTGCTTGCAGCAACGTGCTATATGTTCTGAATGCCCGAATAGGGAATCTGTGTCAAAACTTTGTTAGGAATTATGTGATCCTTACTAGCTGGAAGTAAGGGAGATGGGGAATGAAGTTATTTCTAGGAGTTGGAGACATACCAAGTTTAGCTCAGTTCTGGGCATCTTTGAAATACCTATACAAACTTGTTCCTTCATAGTAACTTGCAACTTTGTATGAGAATGTGCTTGCTTGCAGCAACGTGCTATATGTTCTGAATGCACGAATTGGGAATCTGTGTCAAAACTTTGTTAGGAATTATGTGATACTTACTAGCTGGAAGTAAGGGAGATGGGGCATGAAGTTATTTCTAGGAGTTGGACACATACCAAGTTTAGCTCAGTTCTGGGCATCTTTGAAATACCTATACAAACTTGTTCCTACATAGTAACTTGCATCTTTGAATGAGAATCTGCTTGCTTACAGCAACGTGCTATATGTTCTGAATGCCCGAATTGGGAATATGTGTCAAAACTTTGTTAGGAATTATGTGATCCTTACTAGCTGGAAGTAAGGGAGATGGTGCATGAAGTTGTTTCTAGGAGTTGGACACATACCAAGTTTAGCTCAGTTCTGGGCATCTTTGAAATACCTATACAAACTTGTTCCTACATAGTAACTTGCAATTTTGAATGAGAATGTGCTTGCTTACAGCAACGTGCTATATGTTCTGAATGCCCGAATTGGGAATCTGTGTCAAAATTTGTTAGGAATTATATGATCCTTACGAGCTGGAAGTAAGGGAGATGGGGCATGAAGGTATTTCTAGGAGTTGGACACAAACCAAGTTTAGCTCAGTTCTGGGCATCTTTGAAATACCTATACAAACTTGTTCCTACATAGTAACTTGCAACTTTGAATGAGAATGTGCTTGCTTGCAGCACCGTGCTATATGTTCTGAATGCCCGAATTGGGAATCTGTGTCAAAACTTTTTTAGGAATTATGTGATCCTTACTAGCTGGAAGTAAGGGAGATGGGGCATGAAGTTATTTCTAGGAGTTGGACACATACCTAGTTTAGCTCAGTTCTGGGCATCTTTGAAATACTTACACAAACTTGTTCCTACATAGTAACTTGCAACTTTGAATAGAATGTGCTTGCTTACAGCAACGGGTGTATGTTCTGAATGCCCGAATTGGGAATCTGTGTCAAAATTTGTTAGGAATTATGTGATCCTTAGTAGCTGGAAGTAAGGGAGTTGGGGCATGAAGGTATTTCTAGGAGTTGGACACATACCAAGTTTAGCTCAGTTCTGGGCATCTTTGAAATACCTATACAAACTTGTTCCTACATAGTAACTTGCAACTTTGAATGAGAATGTGCTTGCTTACAGCAACGTGCTATATGTTCTGAATGCCCGAATTGGCAATCTGTGTCAAAATTTGTTAGGAATTATGTGATCCTTACCAGCTGGAAGTAAGGGAGTTGGGGCATGAAGGTATTTCTAGGAGTTGGACACAAACCAAGTTTAGCACAGTTCTGGACATCTTTGAAATACCTATACAAACTTGTTCCTACATAGTAACTTGCAACTTTGAATGAGAATGTGCTTGCTTACAGCAACGTGCTATATGTTCTGAATGCCCGAATAGGGAATCTGTGTCAAAACTTTGTTAGGAATTATGTGATCCTTACTAGCTGGAAGTAAGGGAGATGGGGAATGAAGTTATTTCTAGGAGTTGGAGACATACTAAGTTTAGCTCAGTTCTGGGAATCTTTGAAATACCTATACAAACTTGTTCCTACATAGTAACTTGCATCTTTGAATGAGAATGTGCTTGCTTGCAGCAACGTGCTATATGTTCTGAATGCCCGAATTGGGAATCTGTGTCAAAACTTTGTTAGGAATTATGTGATCCTTACTAGCTGGAAGTAAGGGAGATGGGGCATGAAGTTATTTCTAGGAGTTGGACACATACCAAGTTTAGCTCAGTTCTGGGCATCTTTGAAATACCTATACAAACTTGTTCCTACATAGGAACTTGCAACTTTGAATGAGAATGTGCTTGCTTACAGCAACGTGCTATATGTTCTGAATGCCCGAATAGGGAATCTGTGTCAAAACTTTGTTAGGAATTATGTGATCCTTACTAGCTGGAAGTAAGGGAGATGGGGCATGAAGTTATTTCTAGGAGTTGGACACATACCAAGTTTAGCTCAGTTCTGGGCATCTTTGAAATACCTATACAAACTTGTTCCTACATAGTAACTTGCATCTTTGAATGAGAATCTGCTTGCTTACAGCAACGTGCTACATGTTCTGAATGCCCGAATAGGGAATCTGTGTCAAAACTTTGTTAGGAATTATGTGATCCTTACTAGCTGGAAGTAAGGGAGATGGGGCATGAAGTTATTTCTAGGAGTTGGACACATACCAAGTTTAGCTCAGTTCTGGGCATCTTTGAAATACCTATACAAACTTGTTCCTACATAGTAACTTGCAACTTTGAATGAGAATGTGCTTGCTTACAGCAACGTGGTATATGTTCTGAATGCCGGAATTGGGAATCTGTGTCAAAATTTGTTAGGAATTATGTGATCCTTAGTAGCTGGAAGTAAGGGAGTTGGGGCATGAAGGTATTTCTAGGAGTTGGACACAAACCAAGTTTAGCACAGTTCTGGGCATCTTTGAAATACCTATACAAACTTGTTCCTGCAGAGTAACTTGCATCTTTGAATGAGAATGTGCTTGCTTACAGCAACGTGCTATATGTTCTGAATGCCCGAATTGGGAATCTGTGTCAAAACTTTGTTAGGAATTATGTGATCCTTACCAGCTGGAAGTAATGGAGATGGGGAATGAAGTTATTTCTAGGAGTTGGAGACATACCAAGTTTAGCTCAGTTCTGGGCATCTTTGAAATACCTATAGAAACTTGTTCCTACATAGTAACTTGCAACTTTGAATGAGAATGTGCTTGCTTGCAGCAACGTGCTATATGTTCTGAATGCCCGAATTGTGAATCTGTGTCAAAACTTTGGTAGGAATTATGTGATCCTTACTAGCTGGAAGTAAGGGAGATGGGGCATGAAGTTATTTCTAGGAGTTGGACACATACCAAGTTTAGCTCAGTTCTGGGCATCTTTGAAATACCTATACAAACTTGTTCCTACATAGTAACTTGCAACTTTGAATGAGAATGTGCTTGCTTATAGCAACGTGCTATATGTTCTGAATGCCCGAATTGGGAATCTGTGTCAAAATTTGTTAGGAATTATGTGATCCTTAGTAGCTGGAAGTAAGGGAGTTGGGGCATGAAGGTATTTCTAGGAGTTGGACACATACCAAGTTTAGCTCAGTTCTGGGCATCTTTGAAATACCTATACAATCTTGTTCCTACATAGTAACTTGCAACTTTGAATGAGAATGTGCTTGCTTACAACAACGTGCTATATGTTCTGAATGCCCGAATTGGGAATCTGTGTCAAAATTTGTTAGGAATTATGTGATCCTTACGAGCTGGAAGTAAGGGAGTTGGGGCATGAAGTTATTTCTAGGAGTTGGACACAAACCAAGTTTAGCACAGTTCTGGGCATCTTTGAAATACCTATACAAACTTGTTCCTACATAGTAACTTGCAACTTTGAATGAGAATGTGCTTGCTTACAGCAACGTGCTATATGTTCTGAATGCCCGAATTGGGAATCTGTGTCAAAACTTTCTTAGGAATTATGTGATCCTTACTAGCTGGAAGTAAGGGAGATGGGGCATGAAGTTATTTCTAGGAGTTGGACACATACCAAGTTTAGCTCAGTTCTGGGCATCTTTGAAATACCTATACAAACTTGTTCCTACATAGTAACTTGCAACTTTGAATGAGAATGTGCTTGCTTACAGCAACGTGCTATATGTTCTGAATGCACGAATTGGGAATCTGTGTCAAAACTTTGTTAGGAATTATGTGATACTTACTAGCTGGAAGTAAGGGAGATGGGGCATGAAGTTATTTCTAGGAGTTGGACACATACCAAGTTTAGCTCAGTTCTGGGCATCTTTGAAATACCTATACAAACTTGTTCCTACATAGTAACTTGCAACTTTGAATGAGAATGTGCTTGCTTACAGCAACGTGGTATATGTTCTGAATGCCCGAATTGGGAATCTGTGTCAAAATTTGTTAGGAATTATGTGATCCTTAGTAGCTGGAAGTAAGGGAGTTGGGGCATGAAGGTATTTCTAGGAGTTGGACACAAACCAAGTTTAGCACAGTTCTTGGCATCTTTGAAATACCTACACAAACTTGTTCCTACATAGTAACTTGCAACTTTGAATGAGAATGTGCTTGCTTACAGCAACGTGCTATATGTTCTGAATGCCCGAATTGGGAATCTGTGTCAAAACTTTGTTAGGAATTATGTGATCCTTACTAGCTGGAAGTAATGGAGATGGGGAATGAAGTTATTTCTAGGAGTTGGAGACATACCAAGTTTAGCTCAGTTCTGGGCATCTCTGAAATACCTATACAAACTTGTTCCTACATAGTAACTTGCAACTTTGAATGAGAATGTGCTTGCTTGCAGCAACGTGCTATATGTTCTGAATGCCCGAATTGGGAATCTGTGTCAAAACTTTGTTAGGAATTATGTGATCCTTACTAGCTGGAAGTAAGGGAGTTGGGGCATGAAGTTATTTCTAGGAGTTGGACACATACCAAGTTTAGCTCAGTTATGGGCATCTTTGAAATACCTATACAAACTTGTTCCTACATAGTAACTTGCAACTTTGAATGAGAATGTGCTTGCTTACAGCAACGTGCTATATGTTCTGAATGCCCGAATTGGGAATCTGTGTCAAAATTTGTTAGGAATTATGTGATCCTTAGTAGCTGGAAGTAAGGGAGTTGGGGCATGAAGGTATTTCTAGGAGTTGGACACATACGAAGTTTAGCTCAGTTCTGGGCATCTTTGAAATACCTATACAATCTTGTTCCTACATAGTAACTTGCAACTTTGAATGAGAATGTGCTTGCTTACAGCAACGTGGTATATGTTCTGAATGCCCGAATTGGGAATCTGTGTCAAAATTTGTTAGGAATTATGTGATCCTTATGAGCTGGAAGTAAGGGAGTTGGGGCATGAAGTTATTTCTAGGAGTTGGACACAAACCAAGTTTAGCACAGTTCTGGGCATCTTTGAAATACCTATACAAACTTGTTCCTACATAGTAACTTGCAACTTTGAATGAGAATGTGCTTGCTTACAGCAACGTGCTATATGTTCTGAATGCCCGAATTGGGAATCTGTGTCAAAACTTTCTTAGGAATTATGTGATCCTTACTAGCTGGAAGTAAGGGAGATGGGGAATGAAGTTATTTCTAGGAGTTGGAGACATACCAAGTTTAGCTCAGTTCTGGGCATCTTTGAAATACCTATACAAACTTGTTCCTACATAGTAACTTGCAACTTTGAATGAGAATGTGCTTTCTTGCAGCAACATGCTATATGTTCTGAATGCCCGAATTGGGAATCTGTGTCAAAACTTTCTTAGGAATTATGTGATCCTTACTAGCTGGAAGTAAGGGAGATGGGGCATGAAGTTATTTCTAGGAGTTGGACACATACCAAGTTTAGCCCAGTTCTGGGCATCTTTGAAATACCTGTACAAACTTGTTCCTACATAGTAACTTGCAACTTTGAATGAGAATGTGCTTGCTTACAGCAACGTGCTATATGTTCTGAATGCCCGAATTGGGAATCTGTGTCAAAATTTGTTAGGAATTATGTGATCCTTAGTAGCTGGAAGTAAGGGAGTTGGGGCATGAAGGTATTTCTAGGAGTTGGACACATACCAAGTTTAGCTCAGTTCTGGGCATCTTTGAAATACCTATACAAACTTGTTCCTACATAGTAACTTGCAACTTTGAATGAGAATGTTCTTGCTTACAGCAACGTGCTATATGTTCTGAATGCCCGAATTAGGAATCTGTGTCAAAATTTGTTAGGAATTATGTGATCCTTACGAGCTGGAAGTAAGGGAGTTGGGGCATGAAGTTATTTCTAGGAGTTGGACACAAACCAAGTATAGCACAGTTCTGGGCATCTTTGAAATACCTATACAAACTTGTTCCTACATAGTAACTTGCAACTTTGAATGATAATGTGCTTGCTTACAGCAACGTGCTATATGTTCTGAATGCCCGAATTGGGAATCTGTGTCAAAACTTTCTTAGTAATTATGTGATCCTCACTAGCTGGAAGTAAGGGAGATGGGGCATGAAGTTATTTCTAGGAGTTGGACACATACCAAGTTTAGCTCAGTTCTGGGTATCTTTGAAATACCTATACAAACTTGTTCCTACATAGTAACTTGGAACTTTGAATGAGAATGTGCTTGCTTACAGCAACGTGCTATATGTTCTGAATGCCCGAATTGGGAATCTGTGTCAAACTTTGTTAGGAATTATGTGATCCTTACGAGCTGGAAGTAAGGGAGTTGGGGCATGAAGGTATTTCTAGGAGTTGGACACAAACCAAGTTTAGCTCAGTTCTGGGCATCTTTGAAATACCTATACAATCTTGTTCCTACATAGTAACTTGCAACTTTCAATGAGAATGTGCTTGCTTACAGCAACGTGCTATATGTTCTGAATGCCCGAATTGGAAATCTGTCAAAACTTTGTTAGGAATTATGTGATCCTTACTAGCTGGAAGTAAGGGAGTTGGGGCATGAAGGTATTTCTAGGAGTTGGACACATAGCAAGCTTAGCTCAGTTCTGGGCATCTTTGAAATACCTATACAAACTTGTTCCTACATAGTAACTTGCAACTTTGAATGAGAATGTGCTTGCTTGCAGCAACGTGCTATATGTTCTGAATGCCCGAATTGGGAATCTGTGTCAAAACATTGCTAGGAATTATGTGATCCTTCCTAACTGGAAGTAAGGGAGATGGGGCATGAAGTTATTTCTAGGAGTTGGAGACATACCAAGTTTAGCTCAGTTCTGGGCATCTTTGAAATACCTATACAAACTTGTTCCTACATTGTAACTTGCATCTTTGAATGAGAATGTGCTTGCTTACAGCAACGTGCTATATGTTCTGAATGCCCGAATTGGGAATCTGTGTCAAAACTTTGTGAGGAATTATGTCATCCTTACTAGCTGGAAGTAAGGGAGTTGGGGCATGAAGTTATTTCTAGGAGATGGAGGCATACCAAGTTTAGCTCAGTTCTGGGCATCTTTGAAATACCTATACAAACTGTTCCTACATAGTAACTTGCATCTTTGAATGAGAATGTGCTTGCTTTCAGCAACGTGATATATGTTCTGAATGCCCGTATTGGGAATCTGTGTCAAAACTTTGTTAGGAATTATGTGATCCTTACTAGCTGGAAGTAAGGGAGAAGGGGCATGAAGTTATTTCTAGGAGTTGGAGACATACCAAGTTTAGCTCAGTTCTGGGCATCTTTGAAATACCTATACAAATTGTTCCTACATAGTAACTTGCAACTTTGAATGAGAATGTGCTTGCTTACAGCAACGTGCTATATGTTCTGAATGCCCGAATTGGGAATCTGTGTCAAAACTTTGTTAGGAATTATGTGATCCTTACTAGCTGGAAGTAAGGGAGATGGGGCATGAAGTTATTTCTAGAGGTAGGACACATACCAGGTTTAGCTCAGTTCTGGGCATCTTTGAAATACCTATACAAACTTGTTCTTACATAGTAACTTGCAATTTTGAATGAGAATGTGCTTGCTTACAGCAACGTGCTATATGTTCTGAATGCCCGAATTTCGAAACTGTGTCAAAATTTTGTTAGGAATTATGTGAATCTTACTAGCTGGAAGTAAGGGAGTTGCGGCATGAAGTTATTTCTAGAGGTAGGACACATACCAGGTTTAGCTCAGTTCTGGGCATCTTTGAAATACCTATACAAACTTTTTCCTACATAGTAACTTGCAACTTTGAATGAGAATGTGCTTGCTTACAGCAACGTGCTATATGTTCTGAATGCCCGAATTGGGAATCTGTGTCAAAACTTTGTTAGGAATAATGTGATCCTTACTAGATGGAAGTAAGGGAGATGGGGCATGAAGCTATTTCTAGGAGTTGGAGACATACAACGTTTTGCACAGTTCTGGGCATCTTTGAAATACCTATACAAACTTGTTCCTACATAGTAACTTGCAACTTTGAATGAGAATGTGCTTGCTTAGAGCAACGTGCTATATGTTCTGAATGCCCGAATTGTTAATCTGTGTCAAAATTTGTTAGGAATTATGTGATCCTTACTAGCTAGAAGTAAGGGAGTTGGGGCATGAAGGTATTTCTAGGAGTTTGACACATACCAAGTTTAGCACAGTTCTGGGCATCTTTGAAATACGTATACAAACTTGTTCCTACATAGTAACTTGCATCTTTGAATGAGAATGTGCTTGCTTACAGCAACGTGCTATATGTTCTTAATGCCCGATTTGGGAATCTGTGTCAAAACTTTGTTAGCAATTATGTGATCCTTACTAGCTGAGAGTAAGGGAGATGGGGCATGAAGTTATTTCTAGGAGTTGGAGACATACCAAGTTTAGCTCAGTTCTGGGCATCTTTGAAATACCTATACAAACTTGTTCCTACATAGTAACTTGCAACTCTGAAGGAGAATGTGCTTGCTTACAGCAACGTGCTATATGTTCTGAATGCCCGAATTGGGAATCTGTGTCAAAATTTGTTAGGAATTATGTGATCCTTACTACCTGGAAGTAAGTGAGATGGGGCATGAAATTATTTCTATTAGTTGGAGACATACCAAGTTTAGCTCAGTTCTGGGCATCTTTGAAATACCTATACAAACTTGTTCCTACATTGTAACTTGCAACTTTGAATGAGAATGTGCTTGCTTGCAGGAACGTGCTATATGTTCTGAATGCCCGAATTGGGAATCTGTGTCAAAACTTTGTTAGGAATTATGTGATCCTTCTAACTGGAAGTAAGGGAGATGGGGCATGAAGTTATTTCTAGGAGTTGGAGACATACCAAGTTTAGCTCAGTTCTGGGCATCTTTGAAATACCTATACAAACTTGTTCCTACATTGTAACTTGCATCTTTGAATGAGAATGTGCTTGCTTACAGCAACGTGCTATATGTTCTGAATGCCCGAATTGGGAATCTGTGTCAAAACTTTGTTAGGAATTATGTCATCCTTACTAGCTGGAAGTAAGGGAGATGGGGCATGAAGTTATTTCTAGGAGTTGGAGGCATACCAAGTTTAGCTCAGTTCTGGGCATCTTTGAAATACCTATACAAACAGTTCCTACATAGTAACTTGCATCTTTGAATGAGAATGTGCTTGCTTTCAGCAACGTGCTATAAGTTCTGAATGCCTGTATTGGGAATCTGTGTCAAAACTTTGTTAGGAATTATGTGATCCTTACTAGCTGGAAGTAAGGTAGATGGGGCATGAAGTTATTTCTAGGAGTTGGAGACATACCAACTTTAACTCAGTTCTGGGCATCTTTGAAATACCTATACAAATTGTTCCTACATAGTAACTTGCAACTTTGAAGGAGAATGTGCTTGCTTACAGCAACGTGCTATATATTCTGAATGCCCGAATTGGGAATCTGTGTCAAAACTTTGTTAGGAATTATGTGATCCTTAGTAGATGGAAGTAAGGGAATTGGGGCATGAAGTTATTTCTAGAGGTAGGACACATACCAGGTTTAGCTCAGTTCTGGGCATCTTTGAAATACCTATACAAACTTGTTCCTACATAGTAACTTGCAACTTTGAATGAGAATGTGCTTGCTTACAGCCACATGCTATATGTTCTGAATGCCCGAATTGGGAATCTGTGTCAAAACTTTGTTAGGAATTATGTGATCCTTACTAGCTGGAAGTAAGGGAGTTGGGACATGAAGTTATTTCTAGAGGTAGGACAGATACCACGTTTAGCTCAGTTCTGGGCATCTTTGAAATACCTATACAAACTTGTTCCTACATAGTAACTTGCAACTTTAAATGAGAATGTGCTTGCTTACAGCAACGTGCTATATGTTCTGAATGCCCGAATTGGGAATCTGTGTCAAGACTTTGTTAGGAATTATGTGATCCTTACTAGCTGGAAGTAAGTGAGATGGGGCATGAAATTATTTCTAGGAGTTGGACACATACCAAGTTCAGCTCAGTTCTGGGCATCTTTGAAATAACTATACAAACTGGTTCCTACATAGTAACTTGCAACTTTGAATGAGAATGTGCTTGCTTACAGCAACGTACTATATGTTCGTCATGCCCAAATTGGGAATCTGTGTCAAAATTTTGTTAGCAAATATGTGATCCTTACTAGCTGGAAGTAAGGGAGATGGGGCATGAAGTTATTTCTAGGAGTTGGAGACATACGAAGTTTAGCTCAGTTCTGGGCATCTTTTAAATACCTATACAAACTTGTTCCTACATAGTAACTTGCAACTTTGAATGAGAATGTGCTTGCTTACAGCAACGTGCTATATGTTCTGAATGCCCGAATTGGGAATCTGTGTCAAAATTTGTTAGGAATTATGTGATCCTTACGAGCTGGAAGTAAGGGAGTTGGGGCATGAAGGGATTTCTAGGAGTTGGACACAAACCAAGTTTAGCACAGTTCTGGGCATCTTTGAAATACCTATACAAACTTGTTCCTACATAGTAACTTGCAACTTTGAATGAGAATGTGCTTGCTTACAGCAACGTGCTATATGTTCTGAATGCCCGAATTGGGAATCTGTGTCAAAACTTTGTTAGGAATTATGTGATCCTTACTAGCTGGAAGTAAGGGAGATGGGGCATGAAGTTATTTCTAGGAGTTGGACACATACCAAGTTTAGCTCAGTTCTGGGCATCTTTGAAATACCTATACAAACTTGTTCCTACATAGTAACTTGCAACTTTTAATGAGAATGTGCTTGCTTGCAGCAAGGTGCTATATGTTCTGAATGCCCGAATTGGGAATCTGTGTCAAAACTTTGTTAGGAATTATGTGATCCTTACTAGATGGAAGTAAGGGAGTTGGGGCATGAAGGTATTTCTAGGAGTTGGACACATACCAAGTTTAGCACAGTTCTGGGCATCTTTGAAATACCTATACAAACTTGTTCCTACATAGTAACTTGCTACTTTGAATGAGAATGTGCTTGCTTACAGCAACGTGCTATATGTTCTCAATGCCCGAATTGGGAATCTGTGTCAAAACTTTGTTAGGAATTATGTGATCCTTACTAGCTGGAAGTAAGGGAGATGGGGAATGAAGTTATTTCTAGGAGTTGGAGCCATACCAAATTTAGCTCAGTTCTGGGCATCTTTGAAATACCTGTACAAACTTGTTCCTACATAGTAACTTGCAACTTTGAATGAGAATGTGCTTGCTTACAGCAACGTGCTATATGTTCTGAATGCCCGAATTGGGAATCTGTGTCAAAATTTGTTAGGAATTATGTCATCCTTACTAGCTGGAAGTAAGGGAGATGGGGCATGAAGGTATTTCTAGGAGTTGGACACATACCAAGTTTAGCACAGTTCTGGGCATCTTTGAAATACCTATACATACTTGTTCCTACATAGTACCTTGCAACTTTGAATGAGAATGTGCTTGCTTACAGCAACGTGCTATATGCTCTGGATGCCCGAATTGGGAATCTGTGTCAAAACTTTGTTAGGAATTATGTGATCCTTACTAGCTGGAAGTAAGAGAGATGGGGCATGAAGTTATTTCTAGGAGTTGGAGACATACCAAGTTTAGCTCAGTTCTGGGCATCTTTGAAATACCTATACAAACTTGTTCCTACATAGTAACTTGCATCTTTGAATGAGAATGTGCTTGCTTACAGCAACGTGGTATATGTTCTGAATGCCCGAATTGGGAATCTGTGTCAAAACTTTGTTAGGAATTATGTGATCCTTACTATCTATAAGTAAGGGAGATGGGGCATGAAGTTATTTCTAGGAGTTGTAGACATACCAATTTAGCTCAGTTCTGGGCATCTTTGAAATACCTATACAAACTTGTTCCTACATAGTAACTTGCATCTTTGAATGAGAATGTGCTTGCTTACAGCAACGTGCTATATGTTCTGAATGCCCGAATTGGGAATCTGTGTCAAAACTTTGTTAGGAATTATGTGATCCTTACTAGCTGGAAGTAAGGGAGATGGGGTATGAAGTTATTTCTAGGAGTTGGAGACATACCAAGTTTAGCTCAGTTCTGGGCATCTTTGAAATACCTATACAAACTTGTTCCTACATAGTAACTTGCAACTTTGAATGAGAATGTGCTTGCTTACAGCAACGTGCTATATGTTCTGAATGCCCGAATTGGGAATCTGTGTCAAAACTTTGTTAGGAATTATGTGATCCTTACTTGCTGGAAGTAAGGGAGATGGGGCATGAAGTTATTTCTAGGAGTTGGAGACATACAACGTTTAGCTCAGTTCTGGGCATCTTTGAAATACCTATACAAACTTGTTCCTACATAGTAACGAGCAACTTTGAATGAGAATGTGCTTGCTAACAGCAACGTGCTATATGTTCTGAATGCCCGAATTGGGAATCTGTGTCAAAACTTTGTTAGGAATTATGTGATCCTTACTAGCTGGAAGTAAGGGAGATGGGGCATGAAGTTATTTCTAGGAGTTGGACACATACCAAGTTTAGCTCAGTTCTGGGCATCTTTCAAATACCTATACAAACTTGTTCCTACATAGTAACTTGCAACTTTGAATGAGAATGTGCTTGCTTACAGCAACGTGCTATATGTTCTGAATGCCCGAATTGGGAATCTGTGTCAAAATTTGTTAGGAATTATGTGATCCTTACGAGCTGGAAGTAAGGGAGTTGGGGCATGAAGGGATTTCTAGGAGTTGGACACAAACCAAGTTTAGCACAGTTCTGGGCATCTTTGAAATACCTATACAAACTTGTTCCTACCTAGTAACTTGCAACTTTTAATGAGAA